>NC_090445.1:213341472-213941472 GCF_031143425.1 Pleurodeles waltl | reverse complement strand
GTACTCTACTATGACCTTGGGTGGAGATAAAGGGTATTGCGAGTACTGAGCTACGACCTTTGGATGGGATAAAGAATACTGCAAGTACTCTGCTACTACCTTGGGATGAGGATAAAGGGTACTGTGAGTACTCTGCTACAACCTTGGGTTGGGATATAGGGTACTACAAGTACTCTGCTACAACCTTGAGTTGGGATAAAGGGTACTTTGAGTACTCTACTACGGCCTTGGGATGGGGATAAAGAGTACTGCGAGTACTTTCCTACAAGCTTGGGTTGGGATAAAGGGTATTGCAAGTACTCTGCTACTATCTTGGGATGGGGATAAAGGGTACTATGAGTACTCTGCTACGACCTTTGGTTGGGATAAAGGGTACTGGGAGTACTCTGCTACAACCTTGGGTTGGGATAAAGGGTACGGAGTACTCTGCTACGACCTTGGGATGGGGATAAAGGGTATTTCAAGTCCTCTGCTACGACCTTCTGTTGGGGATAAATTGTTCCATGAGTACTCTACTACGACCTTGGGTTGAGGATAAAGGGTTCTGGGAGTACTCTGTATGACCTTGGGTTGAGGATAAAGGGTACTTTGAGTACTCTGTATGACCTTCGGGTGGGGATAAAGGGTACTGCGAGTTCTCTGAACTTGGGTTGGGGCTAAAGGTTATTGAGTACTCTGAACTTCTTGGTTGGGATAAAGGGTACTGTGAGTACTCTGCTGCGACCTTGTGTTGGAGATACATTGTTCCATGAGTACTTTACTACGACCTTGGGTTGAGGATAAAGGGTACTGCTGAGTACTCTGTATGACCTTCGGATGGAGATAAAGGGTACTGCGAGTTCTCTGAACTTGGGTTGGGGCTAAAGGGTATTGAGTACTCTGAACTTCTTGGTGGGGACAAAGGGAACTGTGAGTACTCTGATGCGACCTTGTGTTGGGGATACATTGTTCCATGAGTACTTTACTACGACCTTGAGTTGAGGATAAAGGGTACTGTGAGTACTCTGTATGACCTTGGGTTTAGGATAAAGGGTTCTGTGAGTAACCTGCTACGACCTTGGGATGGGGATAAAGGGTATTTCATGTCCTCTGCTCGACCTTGTGTTGGGGATAAATTGTTCCGTGAGTACTCTACTACGACCTTGGGTTGAGGAGAAAGGGTTCTGGGAGTACTCTGTATGACCTTGGGTTGAGGATAAAGGGTACTGTGAGTACTCTGTATGACCGTCGGGTGGGGATAAAGGGTACTGCGAGTTCTCCGAACTTGAGTTGGGGCTAAAGGGTATTGAGTACTCTGAACTTCTTGGTGGGGATAAAGGGTACTGTGAGTACTCTGCTGCGACCTTGGGTTGGGGATAAATGGTACTGTGAGTACTTTGTGACCTGGGGATGGGAATAAAGTGTACTGTGAGTACTCGGCTACAACGCTGGCTTGGGAATAAAGGGTACTGCGAATACTCCGCTACGGCCCCGGTTCGGGATAAGGAAATAGCACTGTGGTTTTGCGTGTGGGAGAAGTGTCTGCCGCTGAGAAGTTAGCGCTCCGAGTCCAGGCGAGGCGCAGGTTGTGCTGAGACACGCGGTCCTGCCGCCGAGTGCTCGTAGAGTCCCAGGCATTTCCTCGGGGGCTGCGTAGAGGTGGGCAAGCTGCACACTTCAATCCAGATGAAGCCAGGGGCACTGAAAGCCAGAGTAAAGTCCAGCCGCCCTAGGACTTGTCAGGTGAGCCCTGCTACAGGTTGCTGCAACAGATTACAACAAAATCCTTTAAAATTCGAAAATGCTCCTTTGCTTTGTAACGGTTTCCTTTAAATTAAATTACCACACTTGGGTATTCTTTTTACAAGTAACTGAGAGATGCGAACGAAGAACAGTTACATTGATGTGTTCATTCTACATCCAATATCTGTATGATGGAGCAATCTGTAGTTGATTAAACAATATAACATTTTACTTGTCCAATTTTCCCTCTAAATGTTTGAACATTTTGAAATTAACGAGATAGAGAGACAGTTAAATAATTGGTTTGTAAATGAGCACAGAATATGGCCAAGGAAGAAAATACGTTTTCTTTACTCAGCCTGCAATCTTTCTAGTTTTAAAGGGACAGAGATTGGGCGGTATTTTCTAGTAAATAATGTATTCGGTTCATTAAAGCGACATGCTGACAGCTACATGGCAGGTCAGTGTGGTGCTATATACAAATTAATTTAGAGTAAACCTATGGTTAATCAATAACACAAGGGGCAAGAGTACAAGGGAACTCGATTCCTTTTACTTGGAATCGGGATGTGGTGACATCTATGCCACTAGAGGGCGCTATAATACCGTTGTTATGAAAATGTTTGGGAGCTGCGCACTGTGCCTCAGACCGCCCCACCTGTGCATAGGAGACTCTGACATTGCGTTTATTTATTCTGGAACTGAGGTGCCGATGAGTCCGATATTTCCGGAAACGTTGTCTGCCTCCGCTAGAGATTATCTATGTCGCCAGGCACCAGCCTCTTATGCTAACTACACGCAAGCAGATGTGATGATTGTTCGGCACAGCAGTGCCCTCTGAAAATCGTAAGGAGCTAATTCACAGAACTGTTCAACTCTCCTTTCCAGATTGCTGCAGTTCTCACCCTTCCCTTCGACGTGGTGAAAACCCACCGGCAGATTGCGCTGGGCGAGCTGGAGACCTTAAGAGGTGAGACAAGAGGCCGAATCTCCACCGACCAATTGTTGCCATTCTGTCCAAACACAATAAAGCCCACTAAGGCGCAGTGCTGGCAAAGCATTCGGAGTTCTTGTAAAATATGGAGCCCTTAGCAGGATAGCAGTGGAGAGAGCAGTCCCGGGCACTGGCTGGAAGGTTGAACCCATAGATAGCATCTAGGGAGCCCTCCTCCTTGGACCATTGAGGGTATGACAGGTAGGTGGACATGGCACGCTTGGGAGGCAGTGGTTCACGGCCACGCAGCTTTCCACCCCCCACGGGTACCTAATTTGTAGCGATTACCATTAAAGGAGCATATGCATCCAGTGCAGTTCAAAAGCAAAAAACACTCCGTGCAACATTGAGGTTCTGTACATCATGGTTCATCGGGACGTTAGCCAGGAAGGCAGCCCCTTAACATCAGCAAGAGTCCGCAGCTCAGCAATGGACAAATATGAACTGTATAGCGCACACTACTAACTCAATGGCCTCGAGTCATCCCCAGTATTTTGGCAGACGGCAACTGTCTGCAGGGACCTAAAGTGTTTTGTTCACGATCACAGAATTTGATGAATGTTATTGAATTGTAGGTATGTTTGTTGCGACTATGAGACTGTCCCGCTAAATTGCATCTATTTAATAATTACAAGTAAACTTTCCCAGTCACTAAAACCAATCTTGAGCTTTTAGTAATAAATGTTCCAGAAACAAATCGTGTCAGCTTAAATGGGAAAGAAGGTCCCAGAAAACAGAAGTGAACCTATTGGAGTGGCCAGAAGCATTTGTACTATCATAATATTGAATGCTTTTTTCTAAATGCATGTATTGACAAGCGTTATATTTAAAATTGGGCACACATTTCATTGTTGGTACATTCTTCCGCTCCAGGAAGGTTTATTAAGTGCTGCAGAGACGCATTATGGATTCAGAGGTTAAGGCAGAGAAAGGTCAACCTTTAGGCCTCGACCTCTGAATCAAGAACTTGGTCTTTGCTGCATCCCAGAGGTATGAAGTACCGTTGACGGGGCTCATGCCTGCTGCCACCAGTGGGGAAACAGTAATGACGAAGACGACGAACCTCTGAAACTGTTTTCCGGTAGTAGAACTTGACTTCCATAAATATACTTTAGCAATTGATCGGGATTTATAAGGAGCACCAAATCACCCGTGAGGGTCTCAAGGTGCTGGAGTTGCTGCCTGCTTTGCGGTGCTCTGTTATTTGGAACATTCGAATCATCGTTCTGCAAGTAAATTAAGAGGTTGAAAGTGACCTTCAGTAAGGTCACCCGAGATACAGCAAAAAATATGCAAGCTCTGACACCGGCTGCCTGCTACTGGGGCAGCAATAACTCTAGCTGCAGGTTCGTCTGTGTCTGCCAAAGGCCTTGGGATAAGATTAGCAATTAGCATTAACCTCCCATTGTGAAATAGGTGCAGAGCCTCCTAACATTGTTGTTTGTTGAGAAATTGCTTCTGGTGCCTCATTTTTAACTCTCAAGGTCCAGTTATCTATGCCCTAAATTAACAAATAATATGCTGCTTGTAAGAGAAGACTTCTGTCCCCCTCAAACGTACTCTCATCCTTACAAACCCCCGATGATACTGACGTTCTGTCTACTGTGTCTAGTCAGCCTGTGTTGAACCGCAAGCCTGAGCCTTAATTTTGAATAGCTTATCTTCTTCCTCATGTTGGCCCATGCCTCTCTCAATGTCTATTGGTGACGAGATCTTGGTTTTGACGTCAACATTTGGAAGATGTTGTAGGAAGTTGGCTCTGTATATACTATTTCAAAGTAAGAAATAGTGTGCACTAAGTCCAAGGGTTCTCCTTAGAGGTAAGATAGTGGCAAAATTAGATAATTCTAATGCTCTATTTTGTGGTAGGGTGGTCGAGCAGTAGGCTTATCAGAGGGTAGTGTTAAGCATTTGTTGTCCACATACAGGCAATAAATGAGGAACACATACTCACTCACTCCAGGCCAATAGGTATTTATATAGAAAATATATTTTCTAAGTTTATTTTTGAACCACAGGTTCAAGATTTGAAGTAAACACTTTAAATGCAAGGTACTTCACTTAGATACTTTAGGAACTTTGAATAAAAGCAATATCATATACAGTCTTTGTAAAAATGGCAATAAGCTATTTTAAAAGTGGACACAGTGCAAAAATCAACAGTTCCTGGGGGAGGTAAGTAAAGATTAGTTTGTGAGGTAAGTAAGGCACTTACAAGTCTCAGTTCCTGGGCATAGGCAGCCCACTGTTGGTGGTTCAAGGCAACCCCAAAGTGACCAGACCAGCAGCTCAGGGCCGGTCAGGTGCAGAGGTCAGAGGTGCCCAAAACACATAGGCACCTATGTAGAACAGGGGTGCTCCGGTTCCAGTCTGCCAGCAGGTAAGTACCGTGTCCTCTGGTCAGACCAGGGGGGTTTTGTAGAGCGGGGGGGGGGGGGGGGGGAGACATGTAGGATCACAACACAACCTCAGCGGCGGCCAGGTGCAGTGTGCCAAGCAGGCATTGGGTTTCAGGTAGGAATCAATGGAGGGACCCGGGGGTCACTCTAGCAGTGCAAGCAGGCACGGGGGGGCTTCTCCGGACAGCCACCACCTGGGCTAGGGAGAGGGTCGCCTGGGGGGTCACTACTGCGCTGAGATTCGGTTCCATCAGGTCCTGGGGGCTGTGGGTGCATTGCTGGTTCCAGGTGTCGGGTCCCTTGTTACAGGCAGTCGCGGTCAGGGGGAGTCTTTGGATTCTCTCTGCAGGTGTCGCTATGAGGGGCTCAGGGGGGTTGTCTCAGGCTACTCACTGGCTCGCAGTCGCTGGGGAGTCCTCCCTGTGGTGTTTATTCTCTGGATCTCGAGCCGGGGGCGTCGGGTGCAGAGTGTGAAGTCTCAGGCTTCCGGCGGGAAACGTGAAGTCTTTGAAAGTTGCTTCTTTGTTGCAAAGAAGTTGCTGTTGTTGAGCAGAGTCGCTGCTCACGGAAGTTTCTTGGCCCTTTAGTCCAGGGTTGTTCTCTGAGGCTTCAGAGCTCGCTGGTCCCTGTCGGATGCGTCGCTGGTTGCAGGTTTTCGAATCAGGAGACAGGCCGGTAGGGCTGCGGCCAAAGCAGTTGTCGTCTTCCGTCTTCTCTGCAGGACTTGTAGGTCAGCAGTCCTTCTTGTTTCTTCAGGTTGCAGGAATCTAGTTTCCTAGGTTCCGGGGTGCTCCTAAGTACTAGATTTAGGGGTGTGTTTAGGTCTGGGAGCGCAGTAGCCAATAGCTACTGTCCTGGGGGTGGCTACACTCTTTGTGCCTCCTCCCTGTGGGGAGGGTGGCACATCCCTAATCCTATTGGGGGAATCCTCCAAACTTAAGATGGAGGATTTCTAAAGGCAGGGGTCACCTCATCTCAGGACACTTTAAGGGCTGTCCTGACTGGTGGGTGACTCCTCCTTATTTTTCTCATTATCTCCTCTAGCCTTGCTGCCAAAAGTGGGGGCAGTGGCCGTAGGGGTGGGCATCTCCATTAGCTGGGATGCCCTGGGGCGCTGTAACAAAAGGGGTGACACAGGCACTCTCCCCATGTGGCCAGCAACATGTCTGGTGTGTGGCAGGCTGGCAGAAACTGGTCAGCCTACACTAGAAGTCTGATTGGTATTCAGGGGGCATCTCTAAGATGCCCTCTGGGTGTATGTTACAATACATTGCACACTGGCATCAGTGTGCATTTATTGTACTGAGAAGTTTGATACCAAACTTCCCAGTTTTCAGTGTAGCCATTTTGGAACTGTGGAGTTCGTGTTTGACAGACTCTCAGACCATATACTCTTGCACTTACAATGTCTAAGGTTTTGCTTAGACATTGTAGGGGCATAGTGCTCATGCACATATGCCCTCACCTGTGGTATAGTGCACCCTGCCTTAGGGCTGTAAGGCCTGCTAGAGGGGTGACTTACCTATGCCATAGGCAGTGTGAGGTTGGCATGGCACTCTGAGGGGAGTGTCATGTCGACTTAGTCATTTTCTCCCCACCAGCACACACAAGCTGAGAGGCAGTGTGCATGTGCTGAGTGAGGGGTCCCCAGGGTGGCATAAGACATGCTGCAGCCCTTAGAGACCTTCCCTGGCATCAGGGCCCTTCGTACCAGGGGTACCAGTTACAAGGGACTTATCTGAGTGCCAGGGCTGTGCCAATTGTGGAAACAAAGGTACAGTTTAGGGAAAGAACACTGGTGCTGGGGCCTGGTTAGCAGGGTCCCAGCACACTTTCAATCAAAACTTAGCATCAACAAAGGCAAAAAGTTAGGGGGGTAACCATGCCAAAGAGGCATTTCCTTACAGATGCGCTACAAATCGCCTTCTAGTAACTTCATATTTGCATCGTCTTCAAATTGGCATTCTGCTAGGTCACTTTCGACACTTCCTGAAACTGGGCAGGCAGCAGGAGAGGAATGTTGGCCTGATAGAGTTAGAGGACCCCAAAGCATTATTTTCTAAGCCAAATCTAAAAGAAGCTTGGTTGGGTTGGGAGCCCCCCTCTCTCCTTACGAGCAGGACGCACGTAACGCCATATAATGTGGAAGGAGTCCATGCTTCTACTGCATTAATACGAGACATGAAAGTGCAAATATGATTTTTTTTTTGTTTTTATCCATCTGTGACATGCATCACATCCTTTTCCATAAACCGCTATACCCAGGGTGCTGGAATATGTGACCGGGGTTATGTGCAGCACATTTGACTTAACTATTGCTTGAGGAAAGGCAAAGTACGCAGCATAAAGTGGCACGTTTTGTCATACATTAACACTATTAGGGAAAAAGCTTCACCTCACTAGTGCCGGAATACACCTGAAGGGTGATCATCTTACCACACCATTCTTTTTCCACAGTTTGCGGTAGAAGCTTTGTTAGCATGTGTGGCTGTAGATACACGTGCTTTGCATACTCCCTCCAAATAGTGTTGGACTTGGACGTTGTCATTTGTTTTTGTTCTATGCTGAGCCTGTGCATCCACAGCAATACAAGCCACAAGCATATGCTTACAGGGTAGGTAATATTTTCCTTTTCTGTTGCATTTTGCAGCAGATGGGTTATTTATCAATTGCTGAAAGTCCGTGTTTATTTGTAAAACGCAGCTGCTGTAAAATCACATAAATCAGTGGCCGTGATTACAGGTAAATGTAAAAACCGATTAATGGACTCATCAGTTTTCTTTTACGCTTCCATTATTAATTCATTCCTATGTTTCTTTTTGTTTCAGCCTCTGCTAGGAAACCTCACACTTCTACGTGGTTGCTGATGCAGAAGATTCAGGCAGAATCCGGGGTCCGCGGGCTGTTTGCAGGTAAATTACACAGATAAGAGTTTGTAGGACCGCCATCTTGGTTGAGGTTATAAGTTTACCTCACTGCCACGCTTTCACATTCCGGGCGCCCTTTACAGTTTTAGGATTCACGTTGACCACAGTCAGTACTGTGTACATGGAAACGTGTGCCGAAGGCTTTGCCATTTGTATTTTTTTTGGCAGGGGAATCAAGTGGTTATGTTTAGAGGTGTATTTTTCCATATCGATGTTTTATGTTGCTACGGATGTTAATTGATGGGCAGTTTGGGTGTAAACACTTACCCGATAGGATGCTTTAAAGCCATTTTGTGTGCATGGTTGTGCTGGAAGTGTGTAGTCTCTTTTTGCAGGGTGAAGTGTGGAGGATGTTTGTTTCTGGATGTGCTGATAAAATCACAAATGCATGGCCACCAAGACGGATTGGAGACGTATTGCAAACCAGAAGTAAAGCATTAAACCTTTCAAAATAAATCCATCATGACTCGTAGAACAGTTCCTTCCTAATCAGCAACAACAGGCTTATCTACCTATCTAGATAATGTGGAAGCAGCTGATAAAGCATGCCTGCCCACACCCTTCCATAACTAGTGGTCGGACCAGAGCACAATGCTTCCAAGGCCCCCATCTCAAGCTGTATTCCCCTACAGAGTATAGAGACTACAGTTAAAAAGTCAGAGCCGAAAGCGGCCTGAAGCCCAGCGGTTCCCAAACTGTGGCTCCTGACACATTATACTGTTGTTGGGCAGTGCATTAACTCTGTTATCAGTGTCAGACTGAGTTAGGATGTCTAGTCCCCAGGGGCTCCGTAGTGGCACCCCACATTCAGAAGCATTGTAATGATCCTATTAACCATTAGGCCCATTGATCAATGCCCCTTTGGCCTTCTGCTCATTCATTCTACGTGCATCACTCATGGTGGCTGTTCATGGTCATGCAGTACCAGGCACTGCTCACGTGCATTAATGTAGATCACACCATCGGATAACCTCTTATGCAGACACCTGGCATAGTGTGTTTTAATGTGTAATAGATTTGCACTGGTTGTATCTTCTAAAAGATAATAATTAAAGCGCATAAAAACCGTAAGAAACTTCTCAGTGTTGACTAAATTTCCACAAGTGCTGGACCTTCTCTCTTGCGCTATAAGTGACATTTCTGAATGTACATAACAGTGAACCTGCATGGAATACATTTTGTGCCAAGAAGGGATAGAACTAAAAGATTAGTGAAATGCTATTATTTATAGGTTTGTAGATGCCTTTGAGTGCATCTCGGCAATCTGTAGGCCAACAGATCTTGGGATATCAGAAGTGCCTAGCAGGATCATTACCCAACTGTTGGATATTACTCACAGTACATTTTAATTTGCCACCCATGTGAGATGGCTTTTTCCTGCATTATAGCCTTATAACTTGCGGTGTATGCTTCCTTAATAACATAAAATGGTCCAGCAATCCGTTGCCCTTTCACTAGATTCACACTACAGAAATACCACAAAGATGGCTAGATAAATCCATCCAGTAGCACTTGCAAAGGATCACTTGTACCCCAAGAAATGCTGTGTGGGTGTCCGTTTGTTAAAGAGATAAGATACCATGAGTATGGTCCTCAGTTTCGTTGTGGCTTGCCTGATGCCTGGTGTGACGTGTCTTGGTGTTGACTGGAATCTTTCTCTCTTGCAGGCTTCCTGCCACGTGTGTTCAGGGTAGCTCCTGCCTGCGCCATCATGATCAGCTCCTATGAATTTGGAAAGACTTTTTTCCAAAAGCTGAACCAGGAGAGAAGGATGCGGAGCCTGTGAAGAGATGTACAGAGAGCAGTGTCCGGCATTCACCAAAGCCGTGAATGGGAAGGGATCAAGCTAGATTAAGGCCCTCTGAATCTTCTTCATGCATCAAACAGAGCAAAATCTTGCAACTTCACCTCTGTCTTTCTGCAACATGAAACGCAAGTAACTAATGCATCACAATCTGGGCCTCTTCACTGTCTGAAGACTGAACCTCATGCAGCACCTATTGACATTTACCTCTGGAGCCCTGCACACCATCAAGAGCAAGTAACTAATGCATCAAAAGGTCACATCTGGGGCCCTTTGCAAAATCAAAAGCAAGTAACTAAAGATTCACACAGCAGCTGGGGCACAAAGCTACACCTGAAGACCTCTAGTCTGGGCCTGATCCTCCTTTGACACCCAGGGGCGGTGGCATGCCTTTACATCTGGAGTCCTGTGCAGCATCAAGAATCTGCAAGAGGTTGAGGACCATACCCACATCTGGAGTTCTGTGCAGCACCGAGAGCCAGTGACTGTTCTTCTTATCAACCAGTTGCAGATACTAATGTAGGACCAGAGGTAGAGCAGACAGTCACGTGGAGCCATTGCGCAGTCATGGATTGCTAACTGACTCGCCGAGATGTAAGATGCCACATAGCAATCCTGGTGTAATATCAAGGTCCTACATCATTGAGAGGCGAGCGGAATGGAATGACCCCACTGGAGCGCTCTGTGCAACATCAAGAGCCAGCTATGTACCATCCAGAAGCAGACGTCTCCTTCAACCTCTGGAGGCCTGTGCCGCATTAGGGAGCAGTAACTCGTCCCTTCCTACCATTCGGAGGCATGAGTCCCCTGCTGCTTACATAGCCTTGTACATGAAGAGCCAGTTACTAATCGTAATGAAGGGCCTAAAGGTAGGAGCACAGCCCCGCATCTGGTCTCCTGTAGAACCTCAGTAGAGGTGACTGTACCACCTAAAGACAGGAGCCTCCTGCAACATCTGGAATCCTGTACCGCATCAAGGAGCAAAAGACCTTCATGTTCTACCACTCGGAGGCAGGAGTCACAAGCCTTGACTTGTCCTTTTCTACCATTCGGAGGCAGGAGTCCTCTGCTGCATGCTCCATTCCTGCATACTTGAAGAGCTAGTTACTAGTAGTAATGTATGGCCCAGGAGGAGGCGATTGAACCCCATTTGATCTCTTGTAGAACATCAAGAAACAAAGGCTAAAATTAAGGCACCATCCAGAGTCAAGTATCCTAGACCGCATCAAGGAGCATCTCCTGTATACTCCAGAGGCCGCAGCATACAGCCACACCTAGGAACTGTTGTCCGCTTCCTAGTGCATGATCTAGAACTAAACATCCAGTTACGTTGTTCTAATTGAGGGAGGGTTCCAACATATACTTGGAGCATTGTGCCTCATCCATGGATAATGACCACTGCACCACCCCCCTCCAGGGTTTCCTCTGGGTCCACTCTTCCTCACATCTACTGGAAGAGTCTGGAAAGGCTATATCTTATTTCGTGCACTTAGAATTGCCATAATCCTCAATCCAGTCATGCACTCTACCCCCTACCCACATGCCCCGTCTAAATGGCATCGCTACCTTCAGGACCCTCTCCAGAGTCGTCCTCTACCTCCATGAACCTTGGGCCCCTTCTGCAGGAGATTGTGGAGACAAGCTGTTAGGAACAGTGCCGGAACAGTTCTGGGTCTCTTGCTCTTGTCCAAACAAGAGGATTGGGATCCTGGCAGTGGTAGTTTGTGTATGAGTGCATTGCAGTCAGCCGGGCACATGCTACCTGTACTTAGTCTTGGCATCTATGAGGCGAAGCATGTGCATCGGGTGACCATTCACAGCACTCATTAGAATCTCCATCATGGCACGCTGGATCCTCAAATTACTCCTACACAAGTGCCTTCTGATTGACTGTATTGCAACCTCTCGCTCTATCATGAATTTCTGGGTTCAGGTGTTGTTAGTCGACTTCTTCCCCACAGAAAACCACACATTACATTGTCTGGGTCCTGTAACTGCCTAGTAATGAACCGCAATTAACTACAATGTGAAAACCTTTGGACCACCAACGGGCAGAAGTATAAAGGACATTCCCGGGCTTTTGGTGCAAAGGAGACTTTCAGTTAAATGATGGATGCTGAGCTGCAGTCGTGCAGTTTGATGGTACTTTGTGGGACCTGTGGAACTAGATGAGGAGGGCAGTACTGACGGGACTAGTCGCATGTAGCTCTGTGGCTCTTATGACTGGTTACATAAGCTGAAGAACATTTGCATTCCTGGAGGGGGAGTGAGAAGCTTCCCGAACACCTTACTTAGCTGCAGAGTAATCCTAAGTGGCAAGACGTGCACTGATGCATGGACTCGCAGAATGTTAAATAGACAGTCATTGCATGTTATGCTGGCAGGTGCATACATTGGTGACATTGGGTTAGTGTGGTAGGAATGGGTGTCGACGGGATGTCCCACCTGGTTACACACGCGCGCACGCTCTTGCTTTCTTTCGGGGTGGGGCCAGGCTGCTTTGATCTGAACACTCACACGGAGGGGGGGGAAACATAGAAACACGCATACACTGCTTCGACGCGGGAACCCTCGCAGACCCAGGTCTCTGCTGGTTAGACTTGCGAGCACCCCCCGGAGCATCGTCTCCTTAGACTTGGACATCCACATCCTAGTCAAGTACACTGGCATGGGAAACCTGTCGCGGATCAACTGTCTGCTCGTGCTGGGCTCACATTGTCATACAATCGCATGCAGTCATCCGCACTCATCACAATTGCGAGCACACGTACGTCTGTGTAAACTAGTGAGCACGCGCGTTGTCTTTGTAGATCCAGAATACACACTCGCATCACGGCTGTTGCTCAGACTTCTGAGCACTCAGTCTCAGCTACTTAGGCTCTCATTACAAGTTGGCCAATTAACGCCACATGCAGGTCAAACCTGCCGATATTGATTGTGGGAAAAATGCCCGTTAAATACCGTGACATGCGGATTTGGTGCGACAGGCGCCAAAACCTGGATGTTGTTCCTTGTCATTTGATGGCATTTATTGTACTGATAAATCGCAAGTCACTGGAATCAGATTGTATCATGTGCAGTAGCAGACCACTTGTAATGAGGACCTCTGATGACCTGCGTTCAGCTACATCCGTTGAGTGGATCCACAAACACGAGTGTGCTAACAAACTGCTTCTCCCTTTGCGTCTAAGGTTCCTCTTAATCCTTGCCTGCTAAATATCTCTTGCATGTGGGTTGAACCTGGGTGCTTTAGGGGGCTGGCTTCCTCTTAACCATTCCACCTTCTCATGTCTCTGCTCATTATTTGGTGGAACAAGGCCACTTCTCATGGTGCTACCATGCGCGTGTTCTCTCTTTATGTCACACTTTACAATCTAGATTTTTTTTTTTTTTTTTTTTTACACTTCTAAGCATTGATCAGAAACCTCAACGATGGAAGAGGACACAAAGATTTCTCCTATTTCTCCTTGCTTTCCTATTTCTCCTTGCTTTCCTATTTCTCCTTGCTTTCCTATTTTGGTAAAATGGCTTGAAAATGGGAGCCACAAAGCCTGACAACCAGAGATTGTCATTTGTGGAAAGGAAAAGTGGGGGGTCTGCTCTCACAAAAAAAAAAAAAAAGTCTGATGTTCCTTCTCTTTTTGCACCGCTCAAACGCAGGGGTGGGTGTAAACAATGTACACTGTAATACTGACACCTGTGACAGATCGATTACAGCATTAGGGCCCTGCAGTGCCCAACCAGGGTGCAGGGAATGGGTAAGGCTGTTTTTTCTTTTTTTCTTTTTTATAGCGATCTTGTATATTTTAATGTTGAAAACCTCAAGAACTGAGTTTTGCTTTGTTTATCGTTCCTGTCTTGTTTTTGGTAGGGTTTTGGGGAGAGGAGGAGGTGGCAGTAATGGTATGAGCTAAGCATCATTTTCTGCCGGCGTATTTACAGAGATGCTTTTCAGTATCTAGAACGAGAGAGTTGAGGCACACAAAGACGTATTAAAAGAAGTTCATTGCTCCTGCTGAGAGGTTGAGGAAAGTATACCCCCTGCCTCTAAACCTAGTAGGGTCATCAGTGGATTGGTTCCATACACCTTACAATACAAAAAGGGTCCAGCCCTATTTTCACCCCTTACAATACATCTCTTGCTTTCCCCAACTTCAAAGGGGAGACACTCCCTCACCCTCTGACATCACTGCAGGCGCCTCGTAAGACCTAGCAGCACAGCTCCTTATAGCAGTAGAATAGCATTTCAGTGCAGAAAGAAAAACGGACCAAGCCTACGGTCCTCCAATGGGGAAGGAGTACCGAATACTACAAGCCGTCGCTCAGCATGCAATATACAGGCTTCCATTTCACCTCGTAGAGTAGGTGTGTGCCATTCATATTCTTTTTCAACTGTTCCATCGCTAAAATAGACCCAAGTCTGTCTGTTTGACCTGTCTGTAATGCAGGTTTTTCAAACAAGGATTTGTTCTTCGTACCTCGTAATCAACTATATCTTGTGATGTCTAATCTTGTTTTCATTTGATACCTTTGAGTCTCATTTTTCTAAATTCAGTTATTTTTGTGATAGTTTGAGCATCTAGGGGAGCTAAATTGCCACAACAAAACTAAATTGATGTTACACTGAGCAGGCGGAGAACTGCTTTCTTCCAGGTATGATAGTTAGTTCGGCAGCTCACAGACATTGCAGTACCCATGGTGCCACTTGTGATTCCTTTTTGCATTCAGGTCTGTGGGTTTCAGACCTAGTAGCATCACCTCAGGCGTGGAGGTAACAGAAAATCCCAGTATGATTTTTGTTATCCTTGCCACCCCTCACAACGTCAGCAGCGTCTAGGAGAAGCACTGTGGCACATGTGGTGTAGTCAGGAGGGATTATAATGCCACTCATACCGCACTTTATAATGAATTTTCGTTCCCACAGTTGATGTGGGTCATGAATGAATCTCTCACTAGTTGTTCCCAGTGTTTTGGTGTGAACTGTTCCAAAGGCCAAGTTCTCGTTTCTCATTATGTTTTCATGCAGTTGGTGCCTCTTGTACTGATAGCACTCAATAGAGACTAGTGTGCCTCCTTTATGTGAAACCTAAAGGAGGAGGCGGGTAAGAATTTTAACTGCATTACTTCTGCCAGTCTAGGAAAGAATAAGGTAACCCCAGGGTTCCAGGTCTTTTTTTTTTTTTGTGGCCAACTTCAAATGGAGGTAATTAGTGGAAAAAAGTTCATCAAGGGGTCCAGGAATGGTAACTCTAAAGTATTTAATGGATTGCTTGGCCTATCTAAAGGGAAGCGAGGAACTCTGCATTGCTACCTCCGCGTCCCCAAAGGTTATGGTCAGTGCTTCAGATTTGCCGGCATTTATTTTATAAACTGAGACAGACTCAGATTTAAGAAGGTCTAGTACTGCTGGCATAGGCCACACTTCCCTACCCGGTGCTTCTTTGAAGCTGAAGCGGGAATGACACTGAGGTGTGACCGTATAGTGTAAACATCTCTATCTCTCTGTAGTCGAAAAAAATGTTTGAGGCATTTTTTGCGGTAGATACACATGCTGTGCATACTCCTGTCATCTAGTGTTGGGCAAGTGCAGGAGGAGCTCGACAAACATCTGGTCGTCCACCACTAGGTGTGACGGATCCTTACCTGCCCTTTTGGCCCTGCTGTTCCACCCTTGAAACATCAGCTGTCCTTCGTTTAAAACTTGGACATTCCGATTCCAACAAAGTAATGCAAGCAAGTAGATAAGGCTACCATCCCCTCGCCCTATTTCTTGGCCTTCACCCTCTTCTCATGCTTCTCCAGGGGACCCACTTAACGTTATACCTCTGGTGTCCCTGTACACTGACACAAGTGGGGGGGGGGGGGGTGGAGGGGTGACAGTTGATATCAGGGACTCCTTAATAGGACCACCTTCTTCCATAAGGTAGAGCTTCACACAGAGCCCCTAGAGGAGGACGTCCTCTTTGAAATCCTCGCCTCCACTCAGTATCTCCCCAGGCTCAAGAGCATGCTTTGTCACACGCCTGACAATTACAAAGACCCCACTCGAGGTAGGTCCTGGTTCCTATGATGGATACCAATATATATTTGTGGTCAACTCCTGCCTGACTCTCTAGTGGTCACTACTGCTACTACATGATCCAATTCCCATGCCAGTGGGAATGCTTTGCCACCAGAGAAGGAAAGTAAACCCTTACATTTGTAGGGAAAGGCTGGCCGCTCAATTCACCTACCAAGGGGTATAGCGAATTCTTGGGGGCCTTTCGACAAAACATGATCATTGTTGAACGTTTACATGGCTCCACTCGCAAACATAGTCTGATCACACAACCTCAACATCGTCTCATACGCCGATGACACCCAGCTGATACTATCCCTCACCAAGGACCCCGCCACCGCCAAAACCAACCTCCAAGAAGGAATGAAAGCCTGTCGCCGAATGGATGAAGAAAAACTGCCTGAAACTAAACCCTGACAAGGCTGCAGTTCTTATCCTCGGCTCCACCTCCTCCGCCTGGGACGACTCCTGGTGGCCTGCTTCACTGGGAACCTCACCAACACCCACGGACCGCGCACGCAACCTGGGGTTCATCCTGGACTCATCACTATCAGTGACCCAGCAAGTCAACACCGTTTCTTCCTTTTTCCTCCTGCTTCAACATCCTCCGCATGCTTTGGAAGATCTACAAATGGATCCCCACCGGAACCAGAAGGATGGTCACCCAAGCCCTCTTAAGCAGCAGACTGGACTGCGGCAACGCCCTCTACGCAGGAACCATGGCCAAGCTCCAGAAAAGACTGCAATGCATACAGGACGTCTCCGCACGCCTCATCCTGGACATCCACAGCCACATCACAGCCCACCTGAACTGGCTCCCAGTCAACAAGAGAATCACGTACAAGCTCCTCACCCACGCTCGCAAATTACTGCACAACACCAGACTAGAATACTTCAACAGATGACTCTTTCTACACCCTGACCCGCCAGCTTTGCTCCGCTGAGCTCGACCCCTCTGCCGTTTCACGCATCCACAGAATGACCGCCAGTGGCAGATCGTTCTCCCACCTCGCCGCCAAGACATGGAACACACTTCCTATCCACCTGCGACACACAGGACCTGATTACCTTCAGGGGACACCTCAAGACCTGGCTGTTGGAGCAGTAGCAGCACCGTTCTCCCCCCCCCCCCCGCAGTGCCTTGAGATCCTCACGGGTGAGTAGTGCACTTTACAAATACTATGATGATTGATGAGATGTAGGCCAATACTTCCTGGCGGAGCACAGAAAAAGGGGACATAAAATAGTTTCTTAGGGCAAGAAGATATCCAACACCTAATCACTGTGCCCTTGATGTAGCAGATAACACTGAAAGGGTGGTACATTCCATTGTCATGCTACACAGACGCGCTTGGCTCATATGTATGACTCAAAGCAGTAACTCAGCAGAACCTGTTGAACGCTCCCTTTGATGGCATTATCTCTTTGGTCCACAAGTGGACCAAACGTTAGAAAGGATTAAAAAAAAAGATAGGCCAACAGCTAAAGTGATGTGGGCATTTCAAACGTCTGCTCCTTGCGGTTCCTTTCACATGCACACCTTAATGTGAAGGCTCAAACCACCTTTCCCGAAGCCTCCCTGCCTACCAGCACCCTGAGGTTAAAATAAAGGGTTCTACAGGGGCCAGTTTCCAGAAGCTACTTTGTAGTTCAGAGCACTTCTCCTCAAAAGGGCTATATAGCCTGTCCACTGCCATCAGCACAGCACAGGACCTGATAGGTGAAAGAGACAGGTACATTAGACCTAGTGTTGTATCCCTCTAGTTCTGCAAGTTTAAGGAGCCTGGTTTTCATCCTCGCCTTGCATACTGTGGAGCAGAGTTCCACAGAGTACAGGTTGGATTAGAAGCGACTACATTTGTTAATCTTGACAGAATTGTCAGTAAATTTATCGCCAGAACTGTTGTGAACTTATTTAATGTATTCCTTTTCCCATTTCCCTGTAAAATTTTAAGTAGCTGGCTGCCTGCTTTGTTTCCTCCAGTATAATAACTTTCTGTTTGTAGTATATGTGACTATGTACACAAACTGCGTACTCTTGCCATCTAGAGTTGGGCTTGGGCAATTGCAACTTAGTTTTCTTTGAAGAAGTGTTTCGAGTTACAAGGTCTTGATTGACTGCTCTTATGGGCATGGATGCTCATTGGCACTGACTCAGTTGTCAGATTGTTTTTCTCTGCCATCAGGCCTGGACATCAATGAGTTTGTCAAGACCTGTGGTGACCCTGGATTATTTTGACTTCAATTCCATTTCAAGAAACCTCTTGAACACAGTGCTTCCTTCTTAAGGTGCCTGCTTCACTCCTTGAGCAGTCATAGTAAAGCAGACCCTTTGGGCCACCAGGTGCTCTAGACCACCTTTTGGAGAGTGAAGACACACTTGAGGTTGTGAAACAGATGCCCTTTAAAAGATGTCCAGTGTGACATTCTGAAACCCCTATGGGCCGATCTCTATGCTTTATGAAATATCTCCCTATCACTGGAGTACAAGACTAGCCAGTGCGCCTCCTGTATGGCATTCCGCAGCAATAAAACTGTGCCAGCAATGAGATAGACAGTAGCCCACAGCAGAATGTCCTTGCCTGTTCAGAAATGGTGGGTATTTTCGGTGAGGCTGACCTGCTCGTTGACAAAGAGAAGGAATTGGGTGAGTGACCCAACCTTCTAGCATGCCAGCACCGTCCCAAGAATTTTGACTTGGATATCTTGAAGCCAGAGGAAGACGAATGCTAGAACAAGAGGCACCTAAGGATGTTCCAGCTGCTTTGTTTGGCACTGGTCCTCATTTGAAAGCAATGCCTCACATGAACACTATTGATACTCAAGCCTCTCTGATCCCTGAAATGGCTGCATGTCAGAAGCAAGTACTGCCCCTCCTTGGGGGTGGGGAGCAGCTTGGAAACCGGATGTCGAGCCCAGTGCCTCTGCTGCCGCTGCTTGCAGGTGCATCATAGCCCTCAAGCGCTGATCAACATCGAAGCACGCTTCGGTCTCTGAGCTGAGGAAAGACTTTCATGGATCCTTGACCCTCAGCAAGCCTAGAGTCCAAGAATTCTGTCAGTGACAAAACCTCAAAGCCCAGCCCACCATCGAGGTTGAAAGCACTATCTGTGCCGAAGCCCCCCCCACTCACAAGATTGAAGAAAGTCCAATCCTTGAGAGACTGCAGCAAGAGCTGGACGAAAGACAAAGGAGCATCATCATCCATCCAAACACATGCAGGATCTCTGTCTCAGAAAATACCTTGCCAAAGAATTGAAGGCTTGTTTTTGAATAAGTTCAGCCATTGGCCACCATCGATTAACCTGAAGTCCATCAGGGCAAGCAAGGTGAAACTTTATGTCCCCAAGCATAAGAAGACTCTGCATCATGAATGTTCCTGGAGTCAAGGGAGCCACTCCAGATGTCGGTGTTTGTCATGTTCCAAATCCTCAGGTCAGTCTAAGAAACACAAGAAGCTGAAGTGAGGTTACTCTCCCTGCCGCAACTCACATTCACCTTAACAAGTGTGGGGGTGTCTCCGTGTAGGAAGTTGGCTCTGTATGCACTATTTCAAAGTAAGGAATAGTATGCACAGAGTCTAAGGGTTCCCCTTACAGGGAAGATAGTGGCAAAAAGAGATAATTCTAATGCTCTATTTTGTGGTAGTGTGGTCGAGCAAATAGGCTTATCAAAGGAGTAGTGTTAAGCATTTGTTGTGTACACACAGGCAATAAATGAGGAACACACACTCAGAGACAATTCCAGGCCAATAGGTTTATGTATAGAAAAATATATTTTCTTAGTTTATTTTAAGAACCACAGGTTCAAGATTTACATGTGATACTTCAAATGAAAGGTATTGCAGGTAGGTACTTTAGGAACTTTGAATTAGCAAAATAGCATATACAGTTTTCACATAAATGACATATAGCTATTTTAAAAGTAGACAGTGCAATTTTCAACAGTTCCTGGGGGGAGTAAGAGTTTTAGTTTTTGCAGGTAAGTAAACCACCTACGGGGTTCAAGTTTGGGTCCAAGATAGCCCACCGTTGGGGGTTCAGAGCAACCCCAAAGTTACCACACCAGCAGCTCAGGGCCGGTCAGGTGCAGAGGTCAAAGTGGTGCCCAAAACGCATAGGCTTCAATGGAGCAGGGGGTGCCCCGGTTCCAGTCTGCCAGCAGGTAAGTACCCGCGTCTTCGGAGGGCAGACCAGGGGGGTTTTGTAGGACACCGGGGGGACACAAGTCCACACAGAAAGTACACCCTCAGCGGCGCGGGGTGGCCCGGTGCAGTGTGCAAACAAGCATCGGGTTTTCAATAGAAATCAATGGGAGACCAAGGGGTCTCTTCAGCGATGCAGGCAAGGGGGGGCTCCTTGGGGTAGCCACCACCTGGGCAAGGGAGAGGGCCACCTGGGGGTTGCTCCTGCACTGGAGGTCGGATCCGTCAGGTCCTGGGGGCTGCGGGTGCAGAGTCTTTACCAGGCGTCGGGTCTTTGAAGCAGGCAGTCGCGGTCAGGGGGAGCCTCGGGATTCCCTCTGCAGGCGTCGCTGTGGGGGCTCAGGGGGATCAACTCTGGCTACTCACGGTCTCGTAGTCGCCGGGGAGTCCTCTCTGAAGTGGTTGTTCTCCACAAGTCGAGCCGGGGGTGTCTGGTGCAGAGTGTCAAGTCTCACGCTTCCGACGGGAAACGCAAGTTGTTTCAAAGTTGCTTCTTTGTTGCAAAGTTGCAGTCTTTGGTGAACAGAGCCGCTGTCCTCGGGAGTTCTTGGTCCGTCTAGATGCAGGGCAGTCCTCTGAGGCTTGAGGTCGCTGGTCCCTGTGGAAAGAGCAGCTGGAGCAGTGTCTTTAGAAGTGGGGAGACAGGCCGGTAGAGCAGGGGCCAAAGCAGTTAGTTTCTCTGTCTTCTCTGCAGGGTTTTTCAGCTTAGCAGTCCTCTTCTTCTTAGGTTGCAGGAATCTGCGTTCCTAGGTTCTGGGGAGCCCCTAAATACTAAATTTAGGGGTGTGTTTAGGTCTAGGGGGTTAGTAGCCAATGGCTACTAGCCCTGAGGGTGGCTACACCCTCTTTGTGCCTCCTCCCTGAGGGGAGGGGGGCACATTCCCATCCCCATTGGGAGAATCTCCATCTACAAGATGGAGGATTTCTAAAAGTCAGTCACCTCAGCTCAGGATGCCTTAGGGGCTGTCCTGACTGGCCAGTGACTCCTTGTTTTTCTCATTATCTCCTCCGGCCTTGCCGCCAAAAGTGGGGCCGTGGCCGGAGGGGGCGGGCAACTCCACTAGCTGGAGTGCCCTGGGGTGCTGTAACAAAGGGGGTGAGCCTTTGAGGCTCACCGGCAGGTGTTACAGTTCCTGCAGGGGGAGGTGTGAAGCACCTCCACCCAGTAAAGGCTTTGTTACTAGCCACAGAGTGACAAAGGCACTCTCCCCATGTGGCCAGCAACATTTCTGGCATGTGACAGGCTGCTAAAACCAGTCGGCCTACACGGGTAGTCTGTTAAGGCTTCAGGGGGCACCTCTAAGGTGCCCTCTGGGGTGTATGTTACAATAAAATGTACACTGGCATCAGTGTGCATTTATTGTGCTGAGAAGTTTGATACCAAACTTCACAGTTTTCAGTGTAGCCATTATGGTGCTGTGGAGTTCGTGCATGACAGACTCCCAGACCATATACTCTTATGGCTACCCTGCACTTACAATGTCTAAGGTTTTGCTTAGACCCTGTAGGGGCATAGTGCTCATGCACTTATGCCCTCACCTATGGTATAGTGCACCCTGCCTTAGGGCTGTAAGGCCTGCTAGAGGGGTGACTTATCTATATCTGTAGGCAGTGTGAGGTTGGCATGGCACCCTGAGGAGAGTGCCATGTCGACTTAGTCTTTTTATCCCCACTAGCCCACACAAGCTGGCAAGCAGTGTGTCTGCGCTGAGTGAGGGGTCCCCAGGGTGGCATAAGATATGCTGCAGCCCTTAGAGGCCTTCCCTGGCATCAGGGCCCTTGGTACCAGGGGTACCAGTTACAAGGGACTTACCTGGATGCCAGGGTGTGCCAATTGTGGAAACAAAAGTACAGGTTAGGGAAAGAACACTGGTGCTGGGGCCTGGTTAGCAGGCCTCAGCACACTTTCAAATCTAAACTTAGCATCAGCAAAGGCAAAAAGTCAGGGGGTAACCATGCCAAGGAGGCATTTCCTTACACTCCGCCTCTCTCAATCCTGCACCCGAAGTCTGCTGATGTCGAAGCCGTTTCAGTAGCTGGGTCCAGTACAACCATAGGCTTTTTGGATCCTTGCAGACTCCCTCTGGTGTTCCTTTGGGGCCCAAGGACCAAGAGGCCTTCCACCTGGGATACTGCTGGTTCGTTCGCCCTTGGCACCAGCTTTACCCTCCACACTTGTTTTACCTCTGATGCCAGTGTCATAACCCATGCCAGGCACATCAATGCCACCTGAAGAAGCAGCTCCGATTGTGTCTAACACAGTTGACACTGGTCTGCCTTCGCACCCGAATCTGCCAGACCCCCCCCTACCTTAATTACCACAGGCTCAACAACACTCTGCATTCCTATTTTGGGGCTGATTCAGATAATGACTGTGGCTCAAGTGATGAATTTGTTCAGCCCTACCAGGATGACAATGCTACGAGGACTTACAGAAGGTTAGTGATCATGACGCCTCCCCTAAGACACGGTTTTCCTCAAATCCCCCTTCTCTCTGGCCAGCCACAGGGGAATCCGCTGCCTACACTATGGTAATGTGCAGGGCAACTGAAGTCCTTGGCCTCCAGCTCCCCACCTTGTAGGTGAAAACTGTCTTGACAGAGATCCTTCATCTGAGGAAAATGTCTTCTGAACCCTTCCTATCCTTTAATGAAGCACCCAGTCAGTAGACAAATCACCAGGAATAATTCACAGCACTGCTTGACAGAAGGCCTAATGATGCAAGCTTTGATCAGTTACTCTAATCTCAACACATTTCGCACCACTCTCTGTAATAAGTGAGAAACATTCGGCAACTGGCGCTTTTTTTTTTTCTTTTTTCTTTTCTACCAACCTGGCCTTCTGATCTGTTAACACCAGCTGTTTGTTGGTATGCAACTCCCTTTCCCTTGGGCTTTTGGAAGCACAAGTCCTCCCTGTTGTGCTTGAAGACTCTGGCGATTCAAGATTGCTGTGATCGTGCCCCCATTCGCCACTCCGTCCCGCCTCCCAGCTGCTCCTCCCTCCCACCTCCCCTTAATGGCTGCCGCTGCGCGCTGCCTAGAATGACCCCTGACCTGATCTAAGGCCAGGAACCACTCTGTGTGACGAGCAGCTCCACCGGACTGCCCTTGTGCTGCTGACCCCGCCCTCGATGCTGCCACCGCCGGAAGTTCAAGGCCCCCCACCACCCGCACGCACCTCATGCGCCTCATCCCTGCTGTCTAGTGGTAGGCGTAGTATCGTGTTCAATCTTGTTTTCTTGTGTTTTTGTGTGTCTGCTTTATTGTGCCCTTTTACTGTTTTTACTCCGTTTTGGCTCCGCTTTGCTCCGTTTTGCCCTTTTTCTCCTTTGCTGCTTGTCTTTGCCTTTTTTTCCGGCTCTTGACGGTTTCCCCGTCCCGCGGCTGCGTCCCCTTCGGCCCCGCCCCCCTCACACCCACATTTGCCACTTCCTCCCAGCTGCTCCTCCCTCCCACCTCCCCTTCTTAATGGTGGCCGCTGCGCATTGCCCAGAGTGACCCCTGACCTGATCGAAGGCCAGGAACCACTCTGCGCGACAAGCAGCTCCACCGGACTGCCCTCGTGCTGCTGACCCCGCCCTCGCTGCTGCCACGAGTTCGAGGCCCTCCACCACACACAGGCACCCGCCTGCACCTCATCCCTGGTGTCTAGTAATAGGCGTATTATCGTGTTCAATCTTGTTTTCCTGTGTTTTTGTGTTTCTGCTTTATTGTGCCCTTTTACTGTTTTTACTCCGTTTTGGCTCCGCTTTGCTCCGTTTTGCCCTTTTTCTCCTTTGTCGCTTGTCTTTGCCTTTTTTCCGGCTCTTGCGTTTTCCCTGTCCCGCCGCTGCATCCCCTGCGGCCCTCCCCTCCTCACGCCCCCATTCGCCATTCCCTCCTGCCTCCCAGCTGCTCCTCCCTCCCACCTCCCCGTCTTAATGGCGGCCGCTGCACAGTTGTGCGCAGCTGGCACGCCATAAGCAAGCCCATCTGCGCCCGTCCCCCTGCCCCGCGCACCTCTTGCACCTCAAAACACCACTACAGCACCGCAGAGCTCCAAGCTCTCAACCCAAGGCGGCCCTGCGCCCAGGGTGATCCCAGGGGCACCCATGGACCTTTCAGCTGCTACTCATGCTGCTTCTCCTGCAACCAAGCAAACAAACACCACAACATCACCAGACACCCCAACCATCTCTGCTGCATCTTCCTCAACACCCGCTCCATCCACAAGCATGCCTTTGAGCTCTGGGGCCTATTCATGACAGCCTCACCTGACATCGCCTTCCTCACTGAAACATGGATGAACCCTTCATCCGAACCTGGTATTGCCATAGCCATCCCAGAGGGATACAAGATCACCCGAAGAGACCATGTCAACAAACCAGGAGGAGGAATCGCCATAGTACACAGAAGTTCCATCAAGACCTCCATCAACACCAATGACACCCTGGATACCGCAGAGCACCTACACTTTCAGATACACATCAACGCCAATACCACCTTGAGAGGATCCCTAGTCTACAGACCACCAGGCCCGCCCCCAATTCTGCGACACCATCGCTGATGCCATCAGCGCCCACGTCCTCGCCTCCCCGGACTTCCTGCTCCTCGGCGACCTAAATTTCCACCTGGAAAACAGCAACGACTAAAAACTCCACTGCCCTGCTGGACAACGTCTCTAACCTCGGCCTCAAGCAACTGGTCACCTCGACCACCCACTCAGCTGGACACACGCTTGATGCCATATTCTCCTCCAGCAACCACATAACCTTCACCCACACCACCGAACTCCATTGGACTGACCACTACTGCGTTCACTTGTCCTTCCTGAAGCCCACCACCAACAACATCCCATCCCTCACAGCAAGTGGAACAAGATCTCCAAAGAACAGCTGATCTCCAACCGCCGCCCCCAACCTGAAACGATGGCTCAACGACTGCGCCAACACCCTTGCTCCACTCAAGAAAACAAACAGCACCGGCATCAACAAGAAAGCTCCATGGTTCACCGCTGAACTCCAGGCCTCCAAACAAGAATGCCGGAAATCTGAGAAAACCTGGCGCCAAGAACAATCAATGAGCAACTTCACTGCCCTCCCTCAAATTAACCATGCGCAAACACCAACTCACCCGGACCACCAAAAGATCCTTCTACAAAGAGCGGATGACGGCAATGCACACAACAACAAGGAACTATTCAACATCATCAAGGAACTCGCCAAACCCAAATCCTGCTCCGTCGACCCTCCACAAGACCTCTCCATCTACTTCCACCGCAAGATCGCAGACATACATGGAAGCTTCGCAACACCGTCCCCTCACCACCACTGACACGGCCAACCCCATTGCACCCTGCCGCACCAACACACTGAGCACCTGGACCCCCCACCAACGATGAAGAAACAAACAAAAACATGAGCACCATCCACTCAGGCTCTCAAACAGACCCCTGCCCTCACCACGTTTTCAACGAGGCCAGCCAAATCATTGCTCACCAGCTCCGATCCATCATCAGCTCCTTCGAGACCGCTACTTTTCTAGAAAGCTGGAAACACGCCTTAGTCAACGCCTTACTCAAAAAACCCCAAAGCCGAACCTGAAGATCTCACAAACTACCGACCTATCTCTCTACTCCCCTTCCCCGCGAAGGTCATAGAGAAGATAGTCCTCAACCAATTCTCCCGCTTCCTGGAGGACAACATACTCAATGTCTCCCAGTCTGGATTCTGCAAAAACCACAGTACGGAGACCCCCCGCCCCCCCTGGTCCCCCTCATCACCTGCACCGAGGACATCAGGACCATGCTGGATAACGGTGAAACAGCTGCCCTCATCCTTCTCGACCTTTCCGCTGCCTTTGACACTGTATGCCACCAAACCCTTCGCACACGCCTCTTCGACGCCAGAATCCGCCACAAGGCCCTGGACTGGCTCACCACCTTCCTCTCTGAGAGAACAGAGTTCACCTCCCCCCCCGTTCCGGTCAAAGGCCACCAAGACCATATGCAGAGTCCCCAGGGATCCTCACTCAGCCCCACCCTCTTCAATATATACATGGCTCCACTCGCCAACATCGTTCGACCCCCCCCCCCCCCCCACGTCCTTAACATAATTTCCTACTCTGACGACACCCAGCTCATCCTCTCCCTTACGAGGAACCCTGCAACCGGCAAGATCAACCTCTACACCAGACTTCTCGCTATCACTACCTGGATGACAGCAAGCCACCTCAAGCTGAACTCAGAAAAAATCAAGATCATTCTCTTCGGACCCAACAAGTCGGCATGGGACGACTCCTGGTGGCCGCCCACCCTGGGGCCACTCCCGACACCCACCACCCACCCACGCACGCGACCTCGGCTTCTTACTAGACTTCTCCCTCTCCATGACCCAGCAAGTCAACGCCATCTCATCCGCATGCTTCAACACCCTTCGTATGCTCTTCAAGACCTTCAAGTGGATTCCTGTAGAAAACAGGAAAACTGTCACCCATGCCCTCGTCAGCAGCAGAATGGACTACGGCAACGCCCTCTACGCGGGAACCACAGCCAAGGTCCAGAGAACTCCAGAGCGCCTCAGCACGTCTCATCCTCAACCTCCATCGACACGAACACATCTCTGCCCACCTCAGAACCCTACACTGGCTACCCGCCAACAAAATGATAATCTTCAAAATCCTAATCCAGGCTCACAAGGCCCTCCACGACACTGGACCCGCCTACCTCAACGATCGATTTAACTTTCACATCCCGACATGCCAACTCCGCTCCGCCGCCCTCGAAACAGTCCCTAGCATTCATTGCACCACATCTGGCTGCAGGTCCTTCTCCCACCTCGCCGCCAAAGCCTGGAACTGCCTCCCCACCAACTTATGCAAGACCCAGAACCTCCTGTCCATCAGAAAGCGCCTCAAGACCTGGCTCTTAGAGCAGTAGCACCCCTCCCACCCACCCCAGCGCCTTGAGACCCTACTGAGTGAGTAGCACACAACAAATTTTTGATTGATTGGTGCAGTCAAGCTCATGATTCATTGTGGTTTGGACACCACTGATTTCATCAGGCATGCCATCAGCAACAGCGTTCCAGTTGCCCGCAATATGTTGCTGCAGTCGACTGGGTTCTCAGGCAATGTCCGTTCCTTCTTGCTGGACATACTCTTTAATGAGATTTGCCTATTTAGGGGATAAAAGCTGGTTCAGCTTGAACGCTTTAATGGAGAGTATGGCTCACGCATGTTCTCTTGGCCCTTCTGCCCCGCTTTACCAATGGCAAGAATTCCACCACATCTTTCATGGCTTTTATTTAGGCTTCTCTAACCTCCGACCCATCCAGCCCCCAATGAGGGAACCCAGAAGTTTTGCACTAGAAGTGGCAGTGGCCAACGTCCGCATGTTGCCTGACCCACTGCCCCCTTGTGTCCACTGCTGCCAAACAGTTTTAGTTGCCCTTTCAGGGACTCTGCCACCCAGAGAGAGGCAGCAGCCACTGATTCTTAATAAGCTGGCAAGCTACAACGTCGGACAGGTGAGTCTTACAGAGTATTTGTAAGGTATGCATCTTGCCTTCTCTCTCTTTTCCACTGCATAAGAGGGTGCAGGTGCCAAAATTAGGAGGTGGTGGTTATCCCCACTACGTTCTGGTACCAAAAAAAAGGATGGCCTTCTTAGGCCTATTCTAGATCTGCACCATCTCAATGCCCAGGCCTTGTTTGCTCTTGGCCCTGGAGTCACACCCGACTCAGACGCACCCCTTCATCAGTGCTATACTGGACACTATTTGGTTTTGGATCTTCCTCTGGGAAAGAGTCCAGTACATTGCCATGCTCCTGATCTTTAAGCCCAGGCCCTTAATTTCAATGAAGTCGACTCTGAGGCTGCAGGGACTGATGGCCCCCTGCATCCTGCTGGTCAAGCACGCCAAGTGGCATAAGTGGGCTCTGCAGTGGGATCTGAAGTCCCAGTGGGTCCAAGATCAAGTGGATGTCCCCAACCACGTTTAGATTTCGGCGGAGGATGTGGAAAATCTGCAGTGGTTGTAACTGGATCGTGATTGGGTCGGCGAGAGGCTCATTTTCCCCTAGCTGACAGTGGTGACTGATGCTTTTCTTCTGGGTTGGACCACCTTGGGAGAGGTAGAGATAGTGGCCTCTGCCTCTGCTACAGATAGTGGAAATGGAGGCAGGACTCAGCCGGAGACCAATCAGCTTGGCGTTGAAAATCGCCTTCTGTCCATTAGGGGGAGGCTGGTACAGGGACTCACGGACAACACCACTGCCATGTGGTATTGCAACTAACCAGGGTGGGGTTGGATCACGGACACTGTGCCAAGAGGCCTTGCGCCTCTGGAAATGGCTAGACTCCCCAAGAAAAATTATTTGTGGTGAACGACCTGGCAGGTTAATTAACTGCCAGGATGTACAAGCTCAGCCATCTGCCTAGCTGATCACTAATGGCAGATACACCTGGAGGTGGTGCAAGGTCTATTTTGCGAATGGGGATAACCTTAGCTTGATCTTTTTGCCACTGCTGAGAACCTGCACTATCAGCACTTCTGCATGTTGGAGTTTCCAAGGCATCTCCTGCACAGAGAGGAGTTCTGCCTCGAGTGGGACTCTGGGCTCCTGTATGCCTTTCCGCCAATACCACTCCTGCTCGAATTCTCAAGAAGATCAGGACAGACTGGGTCCAAGTCATTCTAGTGGTTCTGGCTTGCACTTGGGAGAGTATAGTATCCAGAATTCCTGGGTTTGAGCATGTCCCCTCCGATCAGGCTGCCCCTCTGGCAGGACCTGCTGTAGCAGCAACAGGGTGGTGTTCTGCACTTGGGCCTTCTCATTCTCCACCTTAATGCTTGGAGTTTGAGTGGTGGCAGTTAAACACCTTTGACCTTTCCCAGAAGTGGTCAATATCATCTTGCCGTCCCTTGACGAAAACTGTAGACGCCTGTTGAAAGAGATTTGTGGCTTGATGTGGCTTACGCCAGAATAATCCCCCTGCAGGCCAAGTTATGTTGTTAGTTCTGTCTCTTTTCCGGCAAGGCTATGGGTCTAATTAAGGATCATCTTTCACCCTTCTTACTGTTAACAGATCAGACCTTGTTTAAGTGACTAGTTATGATGCAGTTTTTTTAAGTAGGTACAAGTTATGTTTTCCCCATTTCCCTTTGTCGTGCTCCAGTGGAACCTTAATCCTGTCATGACTTATCTTATGGGCACACCTCTTCAATGCTTTATCGCTCATTAATATTAAGACAGTTCCTTGTCACCATCATCTCGCTGTGCCTGTGAGCTTTAGGCTCTTTGTATCATTCCACCATACACTTTCCTCTTCCCAGATAAACTGCTTCTGCTGACTCTGGCACCCTTCCTGCCAAAAGTTGTGAGGCCATTCCATGTCAGGCAAACCATCATACTGCCAGCGCCTAATACTCCACCTCATCCATTCTAAGAAGACTACATCGCTTGCACTCCAGAGCTTCTACATTGATCTTACAAAGGAACACTGGGTGAATGCATGATAAGCTGTTTGTGGGGGGTTCTCTGGAGTGGAAAAGGGCAAGGCATTACAGAAGAAACCCATCTCCTGCTAGATTGTAGGAATTTCTGGTTTGAGTCCACTCACAGACCCACCTTCCAATAGGTATTGTTCTGGTTTATCTATTCAAGAGGTGAGGAAACTACAGCTAGACGTCTGTCTCAGAAGGACAAGTTACTTACCTAAAGAAATGCTCTTTCTGATGGAAACTAGCTGTAGATTTCCTTTCTGTTGTGTGATTGCACTCTATCCTTTAATGAGAGCCTAAGTCTAGGAATCTGCACACTGTTTACCAATTTGCGTTTGGGAATCTGCACACTGTTTACCAATTTGCGTTTGGGACTCTGCGTCTTGGGTGGGGTGCAGTCTCAAAAGGAACTGCTGTCAGCGTGCAGGAGTGATGTTTGTATGCATGCCATTTCCGAAGCAGAGTGGTGATAGTCCTGATCCAAAAGGTGCGACCTTCTGATGAGCAGAGACAATGCTGAAAGGCTTCTAAATCCAGTGTTACACCTGGGGAACATTAAAAAGCTGAGAAAACTGCAGCGAGGTAGTCCTCACCAGAAAGTGTGTTACCGAAGGTAACTTGTTCTTCTAGGTATGATGACCTCAGGCATTACCATAGTGCCCCATGCCAGACTGCATATTCTCCTGCTTCAGGGGTGCCTGTCAAGCCAGTGGTCACAAGTACATGGTCAGTTGGAGGATCTAGTCTTGATATAGGGCCAGCACCAATCGCTTTGCAGTGGCAGAACAGCAACAATCTGTTGTGAGGAATGCCCTTCGGGGACCTGGTTTTGCAAGTACCATCACCACAGATGGATCGATAGTCGACAGGGAGGGAGGGGCACACTTCAACATCACAGTCCAGGTTCTGTGGCTAATTCACCGTTGTGGCCTCCACATCAAGCACCTGGAACTGTTCGTCATTCACCAAGCCCTCAAAGCCTTTAACCACCAGATTCAAGGCCAGGTAGCCCTTGTGTACACAGACATAACCTCCATGTTTTGTCTACAAAAACAAGCAGGCACAGATGCTGTCTGCCATATTGCAGCGAATCAGGTGCTGGGCCATTCAGAGTATCTTCTGGGAGTGGACACCAACTTTGCAGAACTGCTCAGCAGGATTCGGCCCACGCTCATGAATGGGAAGTGCCCCAACAAGTCATGTGCCCTTAATTTCTGAAATAGGGCACCCCAAACAGACATTTTCATCACCTATGAAAACACTAAATGCCCAAACTTTGTCACTAGGCTTTCATACCCAGAGTCTATAGGCAGTACTCTGTGGATGAACTGGTTGCGTATCTTTGCGTGTGAATGCTGTTCCTCCTCACCTGACACCATATTCAGTCAGGAAGCTGAGGCAAATGACCATAACCCTCATTCTGGAGGCTCCATAGTCAGCCAGGAAACCATGGGTCTCAACTCTTAAAAATGTCGATTGTCCCTCATGAGAAACGCACCAGCAGACCAGAATTCACAGAGAACCACAGCAAGGTAAGATACCCAAATTCTGAGCAGCTCAACCTAGCGATCTGGCTCCTAAGGTCCTGGAGTTTGGTTGCCTTGGTCTATTTCGAGTGTACGGGCATACTTTGTGAAGCCTATAGACCCACTAAATGCACCTGCTATGCCTCAAGTGGAGGCATTTTGTTTACTATTGCAGACCCAATCACATAAACCCTCTTTGCCTATTGTGAAAGACATTTGTTACGTTCTAAATTTTAAAAAGTAAAGGTTAGATTATATGCAGAACGGGTAATGCTCTTCCCAAAGCTTTTATAGAGGGCCATAAAGATATATTATTCCAAACTAGACTGGAGTATCAACCTTGTTCTTACCAGACTCCTGGGGAACCTTTTAGAGCCACTGTGTTCATGTGCATAGCAGTTTGTTCTCGAAACGTACCTGCCCGGTAGCCATCACTTCTTAGGCATATCCATCAGCGAATTGCAGGCACTACTGGAACCCCTTTTCCACGTCCATAGTGGCAGGGTTGTATTAAAAACCAACCCCAAATTCTTTTCAAAAGGGTTACCTCATTTCACTTTAAACTATCAGGCTCCCAGACGGTTTATTTTTTAACTAGAGCCCAACTCTTTATCTGAAAGAACATTTCATACACTGGATGTCAAGTGTGCTCTTATGTATTATATTGACAGGACCAAATCTTTCTCCAAACCCCAACCACTGTTTGCTGCTTTTTTGCATCCTCACAAGGGACTGGCCATTTCTAAGGCGGGGATCGCCAGGTGGATTGCTGAATGCATCCAATCATGTTATACTAAAGCTAAAAGAACCCTACCTTCCCCACCCCAGACCATGCTCTAACCATAAACAGGGCATAACTATGGCTTTTCTGGGGAGCACCCCCATTGTGGATATTTGTAAAGTTGCTAGATGGTCCACTCCACACACACTTGCAAAGTATTAGTGTTTGGGGATTCTTGCGAAGCAGAAAGTTAGTTGGTTATACTATCCTTAGTACCCTGTTTCAGACCATCCACTTGCTTGCCACCTCTTAGGGGAATACTGCTTCACAGTTGATGCAGAGTATCTGTCTCAACAGCCACACATGCTACAAATGGATTGTTACTTCGCCATTGGACAAAAGAAAAAAAGCAATATAACAATGGAGTCAGTGTCTCTCCATATCCTCATCCAGAGGAGGAGTCACCGAGGCCTTGTGACTTGAAACGCTTCTTTAAAGAACAATTTGCAATCCTTCGAGCCCAACACTAGATGGCAGGAGTATGTAGATGTGAATGTACGGTTCACATGCAAAAAACAGGTACTCACAGGGTAAGTAACCTAATCATTAAGGTGGTGAGCTCTGCTTATTGGTGTAATTCATGTAGCATTGGCCTCTGGCTGTAGTATGTTTACGTGTGTTCTGGAGCGAGGGATGTTGTATTCTGTCTTTCTTTAAGTCTCAAATTTCTTGTTCTAATTTCTGCACCTCTAGCTTGTAGAGGCAGCCATTGAGTCATCCCAGCTATAAGGTGTCCCCTGATCACTGCTTTAAATGCTTCTATGACTCAGATTATCAAAACTTCCTCTCCCTCATTAATTTTGAAATATTCAACTATTTGTAGGTTTATTTCTTCCTTCAGGGCCAGGTTGCGCAACAGCGAGGGGTGACATCTTCAACCACCTGGTTGTTTGAGAATTATCTGGTCTACCCAGCCCCCCACCAATGCATAGTTGGAAACCGCAATCGTTCGGATGTTCACAGAACCGACCTTAATAATGTCTGAGGAGTGCATCTTGATGGATGTGGAAATAGTGTAGCTGCACCAAGGGCATGCAGTTCTTGTCAAGCACTTCAAAGGCCTTGGTTTGCCAAGGACCCCTTCTGCTGCTTGGAACAAGCCTCTGTGATTTACACTGTCCCCCTCTCTGCAGGTATCCCATGCAGCATTAAAATTCACTGCCTGGACAATATCCTCGCATGCAACCTCTGCCAGTTCTTCCAGAAATTGCAGTAGGTATTTTGCGTCACAGTGGTATAAACTGTGACCAAATTGATAAGATGACCCTGTAAGGTCCGAAACAAGATTAAATGTCTGCCATCCATATCTACCTCAGTATGTGAGACAGAAGGGTATATTTTGGTTGAGATATATCACAGCACCCTTTTGTTTAGTAAGAGGTGAGGAATGGTAGGATGCTGGAGATGTGCTAGGTTTAAATTTCCCCTGGTCCTCCTGCAGTGGGCGTGTTTCTGGGAAGTATAATATACCTGGGACATATCCCTGATGTGCTTTCATATGGCCCCTCTTTAGATACATTTAGGCATTTTACATTGAGAGTGACTGTTAGCCACTTACATTCACTGAGAATGTGTAATCTGATGAAGTGATGGTGGGTGATCAGATTTTGAGTGTTGTGCTGCGAGGTGGGCCATATGAAGGTTCCACAGTTTTCCCTGAAGTACTGGGGGCTTTCATATTGGCATTCTCAGGGGAAGGTCCTCTCTCTCCATTTGCATGTGAGACTGAGGATGAAAATGCCATGAGGGCCCTTGGCAGTTGTCATTAGTGAAGGCTCATGGAATATTCTTAAAGATCAGCTGTGGCCCCCTTTAGTCCCATAACTTAAGTTCTTGCATGGGTAGAATTGTACAACTGTTACTGTTCTGTCAGTGCATGCCATTATGGTCCGAGTCAGCTCAGGTGAATTAAGAAATATAGGCTGCTACCAAAGGATTTGGGAAGCTCGATACATGTGCATATGGTAAGGCCTTGATTTCAGTCCTCTTCGATGTTGCCTGCGGGACCTGCAAACTGCATGTCCAATCTTCCCCAAGCATAAGTTGCGTAATGTCTAGCCAATCCAGCCAAATATGGTCACTTACCAACTGGAGTCATCACCGCTGTGTGCGTATAATTCTTTCCACTACTTATGCAGTGTGCCAGCATTGGACAAACAACATGATTTCCATGTACTATATAAAGAAGCAGGGTGTCTCTCATTCCCCTCAGTTCTCCCACCTATCACAGACAACCCGATGCTGGGTACTTCACCAGTGTGCATTTCATGACAGAACATCTCCTGGGGTTGGGCAGCGACTTTGCAAACCTACTTAGCAGGGTGCAGCAACAAGTCCACGAGTGGGAATGCCACCTCCAGGTTCACTGATCATTCTTTCAATGTTGGGAAACCCAACAGATACACCTCTTTGCTACACATGAGAGCACAAAATGCTCGGCCTCGCCACCAGATATGCAGTGTCGCAGATCTTTGCCCATGTTTTTCCACTTCTGCTGCTGCTTCTCTTCACGCTGAAGAAGCTCAAATGAATGGTCTTTGCCCCCTTTCTAGTAGCGTCAACTTGGCCAAGTAGCCTTAGTATTCCACTTCTTTGGAGTTGTCAGTCAGGCCAGACCTTCTCACACAGAGGCAAGGTTGAGTCACATCCAGTTACCAGGCAAGTCAGTCTTGCATCTGGTATGTGGGAGCCTAGAGTTAGGGTACTTGTACCTTCCGCAAGAGATTGTGTCTATCTTGAAGGAGGCCTGATGGCCCACAACATGGACCTAATATGCAGAAAATTTAAAGAGGTTTGTGTTACTCCATTAAAACAAAATGCTATATTTTAAACCCCACAGCCCAGGAGTCTATTACACCTGCACTTTCCACCTACAAGAGGCAGGTCTGGCATATCTGTTTTTGGTTACACCTAGGTCCCATTCCTACCTGCATGCTGAACAGAGACCGCATGCCTCTCTTTAGAAGAGCAGTGGTTAAGGTTTTAATGAAGATCTTCAAAACGGTCATAATCACCAGAGTTCCTCCTTATCTAATTCTTACCAAACTCATGGGTCCACCTTTTGAGCTTGTGCATTCATGCACTTTGCAGTGCCTAACCTGAAACGTAGCATTGCTCCTGGCTGTAACTTTTTTTTTTCTTTTTTAGAAGAATCAGTGAGATATGAGTTCTCACCTTATAGGAGCCATTCGTTCAGGTCGACAAGATTAAGGTTGTCCTTAGAACCTACTTGAGGTTCCACCCTAAAGTTCCATCTTCTTTTTACTTTAATCGAAACCATATAGCTCATGTATTCTTCTTGCAACCAGACTCTTTTGCAGAGAGATCACTGCACCTACTAAATGAAATGTCACTTGTGTACTACATAGACAAGATCAAGTTATTCCATAGGTCAGACCAAATCTTTGAGAACCTTGTTTCAGGTCTCTGCATCACCTACATGCTAGCCACTGCAGTGGGGAGTGTGCTGCAATACAGTCTGCTATGCATGTGTACCTGCAGACATGCAAATGGTTCCCTATAAGCATGTGTTTGTAGTGTGTAGTGCTTAAGATTCATATGCATCTGCCCTGGCAGCATGTGACTTATGCAGATTGCCTTCCCCCTGTATCACTATCATACTGTATATGGCACCTTTTGCACCAGACTTTTCACTTGCATTCATAATACTGTCGCCAGATGTGTGAAAACGAATCTAAGATGGAGTTGCTTCCCTTAAGTAATGCACACCGAGAGGACGCTATAAACAGGTGCGATCTTGATAAGCAGCATTTTGCTTCCTTACAGATTAGTGTGACGTTTCACTGACCACCCATCTACTAATCTGTGATAACCTGCACCTCTTTAATGTATGACCTTGCTGAGTGTGACAAACCCGCCCCTTTGAGAATATTATCTTTATACTTTACGAATTAATTTAAAAAAAATGAAAATGCATCCTTTTTTCATACATACACAAATGAAAAGGCTTAGTTAGCTGTTTATAGTGGAAGGGAAGCATTTCCGTTTTACGTCAGCTCATGTCCTTTGCAAAGCACTTCTGAAACCCTCTTTCTGTACCCCCAAGTCACACTCGTGGATGGCCAACTTTCCAGATTACTTAACTGAAAAAGGTACGATAATAAACAAAATGTTTTGTTGACTTTCACATGAGCACCATGGGAAGCACTCTGCAGTCAACTTTTCTTTGTCTGGAGTGGCTGCTCTTTGCTTATAGACCATCTTGCTTCAGCTTTGATCTTTTATGATGACTAACATTTCCCACTGTGTCGGTACGCTTGTCCTGGAGAATGCTGGATACCATCTTTAAGGAAAACCTTGGAGTGTCCTTTGGACCATACCCTATGATTTTAGATTGCACACTGTGGCATAGATTCCTTCTTGCAGTGGTGCAGGTGTGAGAAATGAGCGCTTACACACAGCTTTGTAAACAGAAGCCAATAAAGATACTGATCTATTGTTTATATAAATGATATCACAGATCTGGATTCCCAAACAGCAATCTACCTAGAAGTATTGTCCCAAAACAATTTCTGACGTTTAAGAGAGAAGGCGAAAGGTGATGGAAAAGTAATTAGCCAGGAATAAAATACCTTTGCACTTAGGTACATGTTGAATAAACACGAAACAGAGTGCTTTCTACTTAAAGGTAGTTAAGGCCCCGTTCAGCAGTGAAATACAAATGCACCAGAATGGAAAGTATTCTCGTAGCTTCCTACGATAATGTCCACAGGGCTTATTAGTGCTCGTCAAATATCGAAGTAATTCTATGTGGTTGTGTGTCCAGTTAACAGTATCCCTCATTCCCGTTTGTTGAGCATGCTTATTTAGAACACTAGCCTTTCATAGGATGTCTTGCTGGGAGTTCCATCAGGATTGCTTTCAGAGTACACAGGGCCACAGTTGTCTGGCTGGAGTACTGCAATAGTCTAAATCCTTCAGATCAGAGCAGACTTCTAAAAACCAGAACTATAATAGTGGCTGGCCTCTGCTTTTAATGATGAAACTCTGATTATAATTAAATTAAACCCTCTAATTGTCTCCATTCTTCACCCTCAGTTCTTTGAAAATGAGTTTTTCAATAACAGTGGGAGGTATGTGAACCGGTGTACTAGATGTTTTTAGAAAAAGGGATACCTGAATGTGGTTGGGTCCACACCCACTTCTCTTTCTTCAGTCCTCTTTTCTTCGCCCAGTGAAGGTGTTGTGTACTAATTGCTTTTGGAGTTTCTTTGCAAATTGTGTTTCTTTTTCACCTCCCTTTGTATGTCCCATCTTCTTGGCCACCACAAGCACATCTCCAAAACTTTTCAGACTTGCTATATGATGTATTCAACACTGCAGACATTGTTTTTGTCAGTCACTACCTTAGACCCACATCACCATTATAGCCTTGTTAAGATACTTCTGTTTAAATTAGTGCGCAAACTTAACCTTGGAATCAGACAGATTCTCCCTACTGTGTTGTGCCTCATGAGTGGTATTTGCTTCTGGAGGTAAAGTTGTTGATTTTTTTTTTTCTTTTTTAACACAAGAGTTCTACTCGATGCAACACCTTGCTTCCAGGGATCCAGAGTAGTAAGTCCCAGATTAGCCTTATGGATGCAGAAGCATGCTGCACTTTAGAGTAAGATCTACATCTTTGAAATTTCTGTGTGCTTTCACTCTTCTCTCTGTGCGGGTCACTGAGTTCATAGTTTTACAGCAACCACCTGCAAGATTAATCTGTATTCCCAGTTGTGACCTAATTAAATCTGTTTTGAGGCAGCTCTCAGATTGGACCTACTGCAGTGCTTAATTTGTAAAAGTATAAGGGCCGGGGTCCAAAGTTTTGATCTTAGCAGATAGCCCTATTAAAGGTAGAGGTGCTGAATACCAAGGCCGCATAGTTGCGATTACACCTCATGCCTTTTTAATCCACCAACAGATACTCTGCCTCTTTTTCCCCAATGTTGCAGGTTCTTTATGATCCCTATGTTTTCCTTTTTCTCAGTTTTTCTGTCTTTCTCTTCCCCCCCCCCCCCCCCCCCCCTCCTTTTGTGTTTTATTATCTTGTTTGCTCTGGATGAAAGCATGTTAAAGAAAAATATATATATATTTTTTTTGTATTATTGATTATTTGTAAAAGCACATTCAGACCAGAGGTATTGAAGCGCTGAGCAGGTGAGAAGGCTGAAGCGAAGCAGCCACCCATAATTCTAAAAGCCAAGTCTTTAGATGCTTTTGAAATGGCAGGAGGGACGATATCTCTCATTTTTGGAGGGAGCGAGTTCCAGAGCCCAACAGCTGCCACTGAGAAGGCTTTGCCTCCCCATTTAGCTTATTTACTTCTTCCTGTCTGGGCCAGCCTAGGCCCAGCCGATCTTAAAGGATGGTTGGGAGTGTACCAATTGTAGGTGCCCTGATCCTTGAGAGTGGAGGGCCTTATGGGTCTGTCACAGTGCCTTAAAGGTAATGCGTTTTCTGATGGGAAGCCAGTGCAGTTTCTTCAGACCTTCTGTAATGGAGGAGAATTTTGGTAGCTGAAAGGATGTTGAGCTGTAGTCACCACAGCTGTCATTGTCCTGTTTTGGAGGAAAGACTCCAGCCCTGCCTCATGTAGGTGGTGTAGCAAAATGTGGGGCGAAATAGTGTTGAATGCCGCTGACAGGTCCAATAGTTTGAGGATGGCACTGCCTCCCTCGTCAACCTGTCTCCTAATAGATTCAGTGGTGGCGATCAGAGCGGATTCCGTGCTGTGGTTTTTCCAGAACCCATGCTGCGAGACATCCAAACAGTCGTGATTAAGCAAGAAAGTGGCCAGCTCTTGGTTGATATGTTTTTCCAGAATTTTTGCAGGAGTAGGCAGAAGGGCAATGGGGCGTAGGCTTTTAAGATCATCTGGTTTGCCTCCAGGTTTTTTCTTAATGGGCATGATTGTTTCCTTCCAAGTGGGTGAAACATCCCTCAGTCCAGAACTTCTGCAAACATTGTCTACAGTGGCACAGGAATAAAGTTGCTTACTAATTTAAGTACTCTTGGGGAGGTAGGGGGGGGGTGGTGTCTTTGGGGGATCCAGAGTGAATTCTAGCTAGAAGGGAATTAATTTTGCTGGGACCTAGAGGAGCAGATTTATGACAGTATAGGGCCTCCATCAGTTTCATTGCAGGTGCTGGGGCAAAAGGTCCCCTGATCTATGCTTGGGGGAGAAAATTCAGAATACATTTTTAGGATTTTTACATTGAAAGAATTTGGCCACTCTATTGCAGAAAATCTGTGAGTTGTCTAGTTCCTGAGAGGAAGGGGGAGCAGCAAGTGCCTTAACCACTTTAAATAATTATTTAGGGGTGTTGGAAGCACATCTTATTTTCTGGGAATAAAAACATGATTTGGCGGATCTAATGGCCCCTTTGTAAGTTCTCCAAAGCTCCCTAAGCTTCGCTTTTTCCAACGGCCCAGTATCTAATTTCCATTTTCTTTCTTGGTTCCTACATTGCCTATGAAGGGCCTTGAGATCATCTGTGCACCGGGGGCTGATGCTTTTTTCTCGCTCTTTATTTTAATCTCCCTTAGAGGTGCAATTTCCTCAATAGCTTCCCTTATCCGGGAGTCAAAGTTATGTTCCTGAGAACCCTGTCCCCTTTCAAACCTCTCCTGACGCCTCAGTAAGGCGAGACGCAAGTCTTCCTTTTTGACTCGTCCCCAATTACGACTCAAAATATTAGATTTGTTCTTGGGGTGAGGACGACTTCTATGTAAAATTCTGAAGGGGATCAGACTATGATCTGACCATTCTAGCTGCGGACAATAGCCCGCTGTGACCAGTTCCTGTACGGAGACTATCCCATCCAGTCCATGACCTGCCGCTTGTGTGCACGAGGTGACCAATTGACTCCAGCCAAAACAAGAGTGTGTCCTTATCCTCTCTATCCTCCAGGTGGAAGCTAAAATCTCCAAGTATCAAACACCGTTCATGCGGGATGAGGGGCTCAGTGATTTGAGACCAGTTCTCTAGGCAAGTCTTCTTGGGACCTGGTGGGTGGTAGACTAGGAGTCCTTCTAGCCTTATCAGATTGCCTTCTTTTAGTTTAAAATGGGCTCCTTCACAAATATCTGTGGGGGAGGAGGGAAGTACCTAGGGGGTCAAAACTACAACAGAGGCTATCTCTAAATATAGCTGCCCACCCTCTGCCCCTCTTGTATTGTCTATCTAGCCTTTCCACTTCATATCCCACTGGAAGGGCAGTGACAAAGTCGGGATCGGAGTGCTCTTGAGCCCAGGTTTCTGTCAGGAAGAGATGGTCAAGCCTAAGATCCAAAATGGTTTCTCATATCGCGAGACTGTGTTTAAGGAGTAGGCCTTTAACAGCCCACATCCAAGGGTGTTCTGTGAGTCTGGCAGTTTTAACTGGAAGGATACTTCCCAAGGGACATTCTTTAGGCCTAAATAAGGGGCATGTGTAGGTCTTTTCCCTGGGGCTCCAGACACCAGCACAGTACTCGCATCTCAAGGACCTATTGGGGGAAGGGGGAACACATCCTGTGTCTCGCAGGCGGTTCATGAGTTGTTTCCTTGTGTATTGTACCCGGGGAGGTGTCCCTTCCCACTGGCAGCGTCCCTGGGCCCGAACGGTCTTGCCTTTGGCACACCAGTGGCACACCCCCTGTGCGCGTCTGTGTCCTGACCTGCTTAAATGCTGTCTGTCGGTACATGAGGAAGTTTGGGACGTGCCCACAAAAAAAAAGGCTGGTCTGCTCCCTCCCCACCTCACCAGTACACCTAAAATGGTGACAACAGAAATAGAAGACAGGGCTCTAACTGGCCCAATAACCCCCCCCCCCCAATGAGCAAGCACAAGAGTAAAACACACAGGTTAAACTTCTATAACGTTCTCAAGAACTGTAAGCAATGTAAAGTATTTTTAAACAGTAATAAGAAGGATAAAAAAATTAAATAGTAAAATGAGCGACCGTGTTCTCACCCACTGCACGTCTACGGCCCTACCGACCTAAATGTCTTCTGTCGGTACATGAGGAGGTAAGGGGGCGTGCCCACACCCAAAGAGGCTGGTCTGCTCACTCCCCACCCCACCCCACCAGTACACCTAAAATGGCGGCAATAGAAGACAGGGCTTTAACTGGCCCATTAACCCCCCCCCCCCCCCCATGAGCAAGCACAACAGTAAAACAAACAGGTTAATATTCTGTAATGTTCTTTAAAGTTCTCAAGAACTGTAAGCATTGTAAAGTATTTTTAAACATTGCTAATAAGGATAAAATGGTAAATAGTAAAATGAATAAATAGTAAAATAAGGGTCAAGTGGGCCCCATCTCCAATCACCAGCTCAAATTAAGCAGTTATTTTGTCACAACAGATGGTTTGTAATCACGTCCTCCAATCACTGAACTAGTGTCTACATGCAAATCCTTAAAGCAGCATTCGTATTGCCACCATTGAAGATGGTAGGACAATTTCAAGTGGCTCTATTCAGCCATTGAGCTTTATGGAACAAGGTTAATGATGTAAAAGTACAGGTAGACAGCCTTGTAAGGCTCTCTATGAATGATAGTGGCCTAGATAAATTCTCCAGAAACGTCTTTGTTGCAAAAAGACATTAGGTAGCATTTTATTGGCCTTCTCTCACTGTTTCCGCTATGCAGTAAACCAAATTCTGTGAGAGATTTTTATATCTTTGTGCACTGGACCAAACACTTGAGATCACAACTTCGGATCTCATTAAACTGCAGAGCAGAAAGATAGCCTTTTAGGTTTTACCTCAGCAGGTAGGATCAGCAAGCAGCAGACTCTGAGAGTTAAAAGGATCCTTCACAATCTGGATATTGGGATAACCTGTGATGACATTGGACTGTGCAAGTAGTTGGTCCTCCTTGAAGCTGTCCTCACCTCCACTATTTCTGATCATTGCAAGGATGTGACTGTAGATCATCTGGAAAGCTGAATTTTATCATTTGTTCTTTATCTCTGGATCTTCCTAAATGTAGAATCTTTGGGATATTCCTGTGTGTGCAGGTGGATTGAGGAATAGATTTAAAGATATTTTTTGATGGGAACTTCTGACCGCAGATTCTTCACTTTATAATACTCCCCGGGGTAACAAATTGGATCCATATTTTGTTTTTCTAGCAGTGCACCTGTGTGCCACCAAGTGGCGCTGTGCTCCACTGACTAAGTATTACCCTGAAAATGACAGAGTGGAGCCTCATATAAGCGCCACTACTGAGTGCTGACATCAGTTCCTTTCTTTCTGTGCCATCCACCGCGCACCCAGGGCTTCTTTCGCACATTCATTAGTCTTCCAGCGACTCCTGAAAAGACAACAAACCTGTGTGCTAGGGAACAATGTCACTTCCCAAGACGACAGGTTCCAAACCATACTGTGACTGTAGAAAACAGAAGTTGGTCACAGACCTACAAGAGGTGTGTCTTGGGGTTGTTGTTCCAAGTGTGGTACAAGTGTTCACTCATGCACCCACAAACAACAAAGTGATGGATAAAATGCTTGAATTAATCTCCGTCACTGCCAATCATTGTGGGCCGCATTTCAGTTAATTGTTTTTTGAGACCATGGAACTCTAGACAAATGCTCGCCTTATGCAAATTAGAAGCTCCCCTGCTCCCCATGTAAACAGCCTGTCCCTAATTGTCGGCAAGATCAGCTCAGGAAGAAACCACAAGCAACCCAAGACTGGTTTTGGGGCTTATCAGTAGAGTGCAACTTGAATTCTATGGCACAGTGAGCACGGGATCCATGCCTGCGCATACACGTCACACAGTGTGTCAACTGCAAGAACAACAAAGCAATGGATGGAATGCTTGAATTAATCTAAGCCACTGATAATCACTGTGGATAACATTCCTGTCTATCAGTTCATGCCCACTATGCCACTCTAGTAGAAGACCTGCTTTATGCAAATCAGTATGGACCCTGCTCCTCGTGGGAATAGTCCATCCTGCACTGTCAAACAAGACCCCCCTCCAGAAGCCACAACAAGCAACCCATGACCAGATTCACCCTATTGGCCTTTCAAATGTCTTCCCACGTCTGGGTATACTCTTTTGGACTTAGGGCATCAACTGTAGCAACTGAATGCTTCAATTAATCGCAGCCACTGGGAATCGATCTGGGATGCAATCCATCCAGTCCATCATTTTTCACCCACCATGTCACTCTAGACAGAGGCCTACCTTATGCGAATCAGTACCGACCCTGTTTCTCAAGGGAACAGTCTGTCCCAAACTGCTAGGCCAGACCACCTCCAAAAGGCACCACAAGGAATCCCAGACTTGTTTCGCCCTACTTGGGCACGTCAGTAGAATGTAGTTTGTCTTGTGGCACAATATGCACGTGGCCCACGTCTCTGCATACCCATTGCACTTAGGTCTTCAACTGCAACAACAATAAAGTGATGGATGGATTGCTTGAATTAACAATATTGTTACTTTTGAAGATTTATTTTAAGGGTAAGCTGCCACAGCTGGTTTAGACACCACGTAAGTTCTTTAGATGGAAGGATGCCAACAATCTGAGGAACTCCAGTCTCCTCCCATTTTTCTGCTGGGTTTGGCTCTTCAAGGATGCATTAATTTGGTCTTTCTTCCACCAACAGATTCTTCGGGGGTGGGGGCGCATAAGAGTCATTCATTTTGTGGCTAATTGTGTGTGGGGCATAACAGCCCATGGCAGGCTGCTCCAGTTTGTCTGCAAGGGCTCCGTAATTAATTTCTGTCCACTTCCCTCACTGCCCACCTTCAACAGGTAAGTGCTCTCTGACACGTCTTGACCTTGGAAGCAGATGTTCTCCCTCAAAAAGACATTGGAGGAGAGGGGTGTAAGTGTTTACTTCCTATAGTTATTTGTTCTCAAGAATAATTTGTGGGGAGGGGAGTACCTAGCCCATTCAGTACCTGAAACTCTTGACCATTTTTGTTTGTCACAATAAGATCAAAATGGTGTCCAGCAGTAAGGTAATTCTGGCCATGAATGCGCACGTCTGGATGGTGTCCTTGGATCTCCATACACCTCCTTTCATCTTCAATTCTGTTGGTTCATAGGAATGTGCTCTGATTGTAGTATGCATTTATCTGTGTTGTATTTCTGTAGTGCGAACCTAGCCAAAGGGCATCAGAGTGCTGTACAAGGTCAAAGACCAGCATAAAGTCAACAAGTAATGGGAGAGGAAACTCGGTTGTGGATGGTAAATAGATTGGTGTCTGGTTTTCTTTAAGGCGGTGAGAATTCAGCTCTTTCCCAAATTGGAGCAGCTTTGAGACAGTCCTTATAGATTTGAGGTTGTTGTTGCAGATCCTGTGTACATATATGGGAAAGGCATGCTAATTTTTCTTTGTTTTTTTTTTACACTTCTTAATCTGCAGTCTGACACTGTCCTGACCGCAGATGTACCTAGAACCACCAAATATGGGGAACTTATCTGCATGGTAAGTAGGGATACTGATTGTGATGGCATTATAAATGATACACCCAGTTTTTAATATGATGCAGACTCGCAAAGGGAGCCAGTGTGCCTGCAAGAGGAGCCAATGGTCTTCCATCAAGACGTGGGGACTCAGCACTAATACTTTTATAGTTCTGCCTTTTGGCTTTGTGACCACTGTGAGTCTACACCAACATGCTGGCTGTGGTGATAGTTTCCATGATGAGTCCATATATTTATGCACTTGTATGACTGCATACTGAAAGTTGTGTTCCTTGTATTTGACCATCTGCCACATTCCATGACACCTTCAGCGCCTACTCTTCTCCATCATCCTATAAAACTCCCACCTTGCACTTGCTTAGATGTTGACCTTTATAGGAATGCGGCACCATGACTTTACACTACTGTCTGTACTTCTCCATTAATAAACAAAGGGTCCTGTCTTACTCCTCAGATGACAATCTTCTCGACTTCAACAGTGCTTTTTAAGCCCCACCCACCCTCCTCAGTATCTTTTAGGCCGAAATTCTCACAGCAAAAATGTTACACGAGAAACTGCTGCCTTTTATTGTGTCCAAGTTTATTCTCCAAGACCTGAATCCCCATAATGTCACATTTATTTAAAGTATACTTGAGTAATGTAATGCTAGGTAGCACTGGTCATTCTTCCAAAGCCTGAGAAGGACCACCTTGACGACATCCTCTATCTCAAATTGGTGCTGCTTACTGGACAAGCCTCATAATCAAATGTGCTGCAAAAACACAGGCAATGGATCCCGTGTGTAATCCACGGATGACCATTGCTTGTCTGTGAACATAAATGTAGAGAGGTCCGTAGTGCAGCAGAAATTCATCTTCTCTGACACTTGAACCTCAGAATGTTTAAGGAGGCACTGGACTCCTTAATCAACAGTCGGCTGGACAGAGCATTTGCTTAAAGGCTTGGTACCTGAGCCAAGAGGAAAGGAAGGGGACTCTACTCTGCCCTGAGTAAGCGTTCCTTCCAAGGTCTTGCATGAAACGATCAGCCTTCTCTCACAGACCTGTTTAGAGGCTAAATGAATTGTGTCTCCCATATGTGAGATGATACAGGTTACAGCTTGGAGGTTGTCTTACAGCTAAGAAACCTTTTCTCAGTATTTAGCATGTCATATGAAGATGGTGCACCCGGGGTATGGTCCTTTGAGGTCACTACTGTTTGGGAAGGCAACCTTCAGTCATAAATCGTAACACAGGATGCCTAGAACATGGAGACTGACCACTCCACCATGAGGTTTTCTTATAGTCTTTCTGCTGATAAAATATTTACTCATGTTGAGTCAGGGTTAAAGTGGGTATTCGATGCTAGTCATTTTGATGAGTTCAGGGTAAGATATCTTAAAGATGTCCCTCAACATTTTTGTCGGTCAGTGACCGATATATCAACAGTTTGCTTAGAGCTGATGCAAGTCATACTGTTACTTTGGTGGATGAAGGAAAAACTCCAGAAGTACTAATCAGTTTGCTTTATAGTTTAAACAAAAAGCACAACTATCCCTGGTTATTAGGTTTGCCCCATATACTAATTCTGCAGCATTTGATGTAATTGGGTTCATGGTGTCTTCGCATTTGGATCAAACAAAGCCATTGACCTGCAACTGTGCCTTTGTAGCCCTGATAAGTTCTTAGTAGATTCCCAAGTGACCTACCGAATCTTATCTGCACTTGGAGAGCAATGCTCTTTATTTTATTTTTAAATAAACTTTAATGTATTTTTCAATCAACAGAAAACATCACAATCACAATGAATAACCGGTTCCATCTATTGAGCTGTAACTGCCTAGGTACAATTACATCTCAAGCATCATCTATGTAGCACTTAGTCAGATGAGGCTTCCACCTAATATTGCCACATGCTCCCCTTACACCACATGCATGTGTGCACAGTATGTGTGTAGAGTGTAGTGTGCTTGCCTCCATCTCCAGATACCGTCCACAATCCTCAGCATGCAAAGTACTGAGCAAACTCATTGAAACAACTGAATATTTGTCAGGGGAGAGGAAGCATCTATCCAAGTCCTCCAGGAAAGCATATGCCGTTGTCTTTTATGTGTATGCCTAGCAAGTGTAGTCTGCCAGGTTGCAGCTGAGTTGATGGGATTCAACTGAGGCAGAAGACCATCTAGGCGATTAGGGTGAACAAGCGTCTGAGTTTGGCTGAGGAGCTACAGCCAAGGAATAAATTATTTTGGTTGTGGTGTACCATGTTCACTCTGATGGCTAGAATTTATCAAGGATTTTGTAGACCAAGTTCAGCATAGAAAGGATGGTGCAAGGAATTATCAAGTGTCTCTATCAGCTTCGGTGATCTACCACAACAGTGGCAGGCCTTGTCTGGGGAAGTATCCCATTTACCTGAGCAAAGTTCTACAGGTCCAGGTGGTGTGGACTGGGTGATCCTTTGTGCTTATCAGAAGTTTATCAGGAATACATCAGAGCCTCCCTAGTAACTTGTTGGGAGGCCTGAATTAATTGCGAGTGATCGGTCCATCAAGGTAATAGCCTAGGAAAGTGTGCCTCTCCCAGAAAGTCTGCAAACTGGTCAGCATGCAGAGTGGGTGGTACAAGTATATTAAGTAATATTATTTTACAAATATAGTGCATATTCAAGTCTAGGTTTGAGATAACATCTCGTTATTTCTCATCAATGCAGTTAACTCTAGCCCTGAGTCTGTGTGAAGATGCAATGCAACAAGTCTCCTCACCCTTCCCATCCTAAACATGCAGTCTGGCTCAGTCTGCATGGACCTTGAGACCCCTCAATCTTTCCATGAGATTCACATGTGCAGCACTGCATTCCAAAGGATGAATATCAAGATTACGGTCCTTCACTTTTCCATTGTCCAGCTCATGCACAAGGAACTGAAGTAGGGCCAACCTCTCAATATCACCCCAGTTGGGACCTACCCTGATGTACCCGCTCTCCCCTTTCACCTTCACTGCTCCTTTGCAAATGAGACCTCTCACCAGGCCCATTTCGGCACCCTTTAAGCACAGCAAAATAAAAGTTGCTGATAGATCCATCCTGGAATGAGGTCCTCTGCGTGACCACTTGCGGGTGGAAGATTGCACTGCTGGAGCTAGGCATTGCCACTGTAAAGACTCTGTGCTGGAGCATAACTAGCTTCTAATTAGAGGAGAGACTCCACTTGGTAGTTCATTGATGGGCTACTAATTATAGATGCCTGTTGCTGCTCTGAGGAGTTGCCTATGACATGGGCAAGGCACTATTGGGTGAACACTTACTGTTGTGTTTCAGGGGTGAAGTTCATGCTACTATGTAGATGCTGCCTTTGCTGAAAACCACTGATGGTAAGATCATGTGGTGCCAGGATATACCATGGATGAAGCTGACCCTACTAGAATACTGATGAGATACAACTGTAAATAAATAATGCCCGGAAAGAGTGGCAACAACCAATGACAATACTCTGACATGACTTTGAATTGAAGAGAACGTTTATTCAAATCACAAAGGAAGCTCTTCCTCTACATTTGGCAGTATGTATTAATTGGTTGGTCTTTCACCAAGCAGTAGTGGCAAATCCTCAACACAAAAGGATCCCTTGTACATCCCAGTTCCTTGTGTGCCTGTAAGATCAGTGTTTGACCCTGGAGATGTGTTTATCCATGATTTCAGTCCATCAAGATGAGAGTTAGAGGGAGAAATATCCACGTATAGAAAGAGCAGCTTAAGAAGGGGGTATGCCGATATCACCCTGGCCGGTTACAGTTCAGGTGAAACAATGTGTCTACAGATACTGTATAGTTTAAAGAAACATGCAGAATCCGGGGATGTTACAAAACACCAAGCAGGTTTTTTTTTTTTTTGGGCTGCAGAAATTATGGTGTATTCTTGGAAGAAAAAAATGAGAATGTCAACAAGCTGCACTTCAATGATGAGGCTCAACGAGGGCAACACCGGTCATGTGTTAGATTGGAACCAAGAGACCTTTCACTGAGGTAGTGTGTGCCTTAAAAAATGTTTTACAAAAAATCAATCGAAAAAGTGCACGAATCTGGTTAAAAACAAATTGTGAAATTAGCTAAATGTTATAAACACTGCACTGAGACCACAAGGATACATATAAGGAGCTGGCAATGCCCATGCATATTTGGACATCAAAAATGTTGCAGCAGTATGTACTGGTGGCTAATGAACACTAAACTTTTCAAGTTATGGTTCCTGTGCCAAAGGTGTGAGGGGGACATTAAACACAAATACAGGTCACTGCTAAGATCTGGTATAATTTTATGGAATTAAAAGGAATGCCTTTGCCACCATTCAGGTCGTTCTTTCTGTGAGCGAAGTGCTTTCTGTTTAAATGAGACACAGTGCTGCATTTAGACACAGATGTGCACTAGAGTGGTTGTGGCATTGTAAGTGTTGCCTGGGTTTTCTAATGACCATAAAATGCAGAATTGTCTGTTTTTCATGTATGTACCAGAGTCTTATACTTGTGTCTGTGATTGGCTTATACTTGTGGTGGTGCTTCACATTAGAGCCTCCTCCTCACTTCTTGGGTTCCGCAAGAAGCTGAAGACCTGGCTCTTCCAGTAAGCATCTTGGGCAGCGCACACCTCCACACCAGCCTAGGTGCCTGGATACCCTCTTGGGTGATTACTGCGCTACACAAATCAGTATAACATAACATTGGCTGGGACTCACTGAATGTTCCACACCATTCTACAACAGCTTCAAATTGGAATGTGTTATCTCAGAATAGATATCTATAGTCTGTTCTTGGTACCAACAGTTCACAGTCCGCATATGATTATCAAATCTCATGCACAATGGGCTATCACACTGCTTTCATATTCCCCTTAAACCATCAAATCAAAATCATTTTTCGGAAGCAGTTATCGGATAGGCCTATTTTACACAATTAACCTTTCTATCTAATTTGCATAGCAGATGATGAAACGGCATTACATTAGTACTACATGGAAGGGCTACAAAATTGCAGCTAATTATTCCCTTATATATTTGTATTTCTTTTCTGCATAGTGCACACTGAAAACTGAATCTTCTCTAGGAACCAATGGGAATCCAGTGGCCGAAAAAAGAAAACTGGTTTGACCATACTGGAGTCTTTGGTCTCCCAGAGCAGTAAGCGATTTCTCACAATGCACTTGAGTTGGCATCAGAACTAATCAAGAGAGGGAAGTTTAGACTCCAGGCCTATTTAGTCCTTGATCTCAAGGGGGCTAAAATATGGTGATGGCGGTTTTTGCATAATATGGACAATGGCCCGAGGAGGACAATACTGAGACCTTCAACTATTTTGATTAGAACACCGCAGACCCTCTGTCAGATGGTAATTGAGATACATTTTCAGGTTTACCGGATTGGCCTACTTTAAATGAAATTGGCTGCTTCAAGTGTAGTCTTCCTGGTGGAAACCAACAACATGTCATGCTTTGTAGTCATAGAATCAGATAGAATCTAAGTGAAAGAGCTTTGGAACAGCAGATTTGGAAGGCATTGGTGATGAGTTGGTTGATTCATATTACTGGCAGTGTCATTCAGAAGATAAAGTCCTTGCAGTTTGGCCGCTTCAACTTAGGCTGTGTGTGTGTGATGCCACCTATAGAGTGTTAGCTACTGTTGTTGGATGGTCCAGCTGTGCAACTGTGGTCTTTGTGATATTGGTCATGAGATAGACAGTGTGGGGTTGTCACAGACTCTCCCTTGCTCAATGGGAAGACATCCATGTCTCTCTGATTTTAATGGCGATATACTTTACATTTTTTGTCCAGATGTCCCTCTTTGCTGGAAATGCGGAGTTAGCAATGAGATTTTCTGACACCTGGTAGACATTCTAGAACTAATTCATTTGTTTGTTGCCTATCTGCAGGTGGAATAATTCTTGTTTTTAGAGTGTAATGCAGTTGGCAGAGAGTCGAGCACTGACACAATCTGGGCACAATAAAAACAGCAAAATTAAACATTGCTGCATTTTGGTGTCTGTTAATTAGCTATATCATTTGTCGATTTAGTGATTACATAATCCATATTTGTTTTATGAAGCCCTTTCTGGAACAAGCAGTTTGCTCTTTGTGGTAGTAGCCAGCTTGCCACTATGATTTTGCTTGCGTCATGGATGTTTTTTGAAGAATATTAAATCAAGTAAATCAGTCCCCATCCAATAAGATGATACCAGAACTCATCTTTTCTTTCACTGAAGGTTTCTTACACTCTGGATGTAAGTTGCATCATCAGTGTACTGAGGTGGGACTGTCTCCTCAAGTTTGGCTAATCTTTTCGCATCCATTTCAGCTTGACTTCTGAGCCCCTGAGAAGCCAACAAGTAACAAATACCATGAGATGATGAAAAGCTTCATATTCACTTTGATAATTTATCTAGCGCGTTAACAGTTGAAGGAAAAAAATCCCTGCTCCAGTAAGAGACCAGGAATATCATGTGTCCTCTTTGTCTTGTTCCAGATTCTGTCTTCTAGTTATCAATGGTCTTGTTCAAAGAGGATAAAGTGGAATGTCACAACAGATTTTCATGGGGCGACACCTCTGCCAACTCCGACCAAGCAGATTTTTACATTATACTCTCTCTTCTCTCTCCATGGGCTATTTAAAAGTGGATATGGACTAATGAATTGTGTTGCCTCTTGTTTTGCAACACTTCCTTATCTCCTTCACAGTTGTAGCTTGTCTTTGCCACTCACCCGTACCACTTAGAGCTTCTGTGTGGGGCGGGCATACTTCCTTTCTATTGCTTGCACTGCTCTCCAGTCTTTCTTCGATGTGATCAACCCTGGAGTTCTGGACGGGGCATTGCCTTTTGCTCAGTAGGTCTGGTTGGCATCTCCTGCCTCATATTTGAGTGCAGAGAATGTCTACTTTATTGGCTTCCGTTGACTTAAGGCCAGTTTCTCTAGCCTCTGCTACAGAGTCCCTGGTGAACAAAGGCGCCTCCCCCTTGCATGGTTCTTCAGGATCTCAGCTGGGGCTGAGGGCAGGGCTGGCTTCATTGCTATCATTCATCAGACACTCGCTTGACTTCAGGCTGGCCAAAGACTTGCAACTGGGCAGGGAAGCCAGGGAGCCACAAAGGCCCAGCATGGAGGGTGTTGGATCTTTCCCTATGTGGGGAAAAGAAGAAATAGAAAATGTTACAAAAGTGCTGGCCCATATGTATCAATATCTCAGCCACTTGCCTTGGATGGAGAACTTGACAACATGCACAGATATTAGTCTTAGACATGAGAACTCCCACCACACCCCCGCTTCCATAAGACTTTTATCAGCAAGAAACATGTTTGAGTAAAGTATTTAACAGGTACCTAATCCCTCCAACTAACTAGATTATTAATCTTCTGTCTCTACAGATCATGTGAATGTTTTTGAGCATTGGTACTGAGAACTTCCATTTGGAGCCCACTACTGCTGTGCTTATTAAGTGCACCTTACTATCAATCAATCAAAAAACGTATTAAGCGCACTACTTGCCCATTAGGGTCTAAAAGCGCTGGGGGGGAGGGTTACAGTTTACTGCTCAAAAAGCCATGTCTTGAGGTGCTTTCTGAAAGTTAGGAGGTCCTGGGTCTTGCGTAGGTGGGTGGGGAGGGAGTTCTAGGTCTTGGTGTTGAGGTGGGAGAAGGATCTGCCGCCAGAGGTGGTGCGTTGGATGCGGGGGACTCGGGCGAGGTCAGCGGAGTGAAGAAGTCGAAGTAGGTGTGTGGAAGTATATTCGTTCGTTAAGGTAGGCTGGTCCAGTGTCGTGGAGGGATTTATGAGCGTGGATAAGGACTTTGAAGATGATCCTTTTGTTGATGGGCAGCCAGTGTAGGGATCTGAGGTGAGCGGAGATGTGTTTGTGGCAGGGGAGGTTGAGGATGAGACGTGCAGCTGCGTTCTGGATTCGCTGGAGTTTTTTCTGAAGCTTGGTTGTGGTACCGGGGTAGAGGGCGTTGCCGTAGTCCAGTCTGCTGCTGATGAGGGCATGGGTGACCGTTTTTCTTGTTTCTAAAGGAATCCATTTGAAAGTCTTCTGTAGCATGTGAAGGGTGTTGAAGCAGGAGGGCGATATGGTGTTGATTTGCTGGGCTATGGAGAGAGATGAGTCCAAGACGATGACGAGGTTGCGTGCGTGTGTGGGGGCTGGGGGTGGTCCGAGGGCGGTGGGCCACCAGGAGTCATCCCATGCTGTCTTGTTGGGGCCGAAGATGATGATTTCTGTTTTGTTGGAGTTAAGTTTGAGGTGGCTTGCTGTCATCCTTTTGGCGATGTCAAGGAGTCTGGTGTGCAGTTTTGTCTTAGCGGTGGAAGGATTCCTGGTGAGGGAGATGATGAGCTGGGTGTCGTCTGCGTAAGAGATGATGGTGATTCCGTGGGGGCGGAAGATGTTGGCAAGGGAGGCCATGTATATGCTGAAAAGGGTGGGGCTGAGGGAGGATCCTTAGGGGACCCCGCAGATGATCTTGGTGGCTGGAGATTGGAAGGGAGGGAGGCAAACTTTTTGGGTTCTTTCAGCGAGGAAGGAGGTGAGCCAGTCTAGTGGGCCTTGTGTTGGATTCCTGTGTCAAAAAGGAGTGCGCGGAGGGTTTGGTGGCATACAGTGTTGAACGCTGCAGAGAGGTCCAGGAGGATGAGAGCAACGGTCTCGCCCTTGTCCACTCAGTTTCAGTGCTGTGGTTCTTGCGGAATCCAGACTGGGAGGCATCGAGTGTGTTGTTTTTCTCTAAGAAGTGAGACAGTTGGGCGTTCACTATCTTCTCAGCGACCTTGACGGGGAAGGGGAGAAGGGAGATGGGACGGTAGTTTGTGAGGCATTCTGGGTTTGCTTTGGGTTTTTTGATGAGCGCGTTGACTTCGGCGTGCTTCCAAATGTCTGGGAAGGTTGCGGTGTCGAAGGAGCTGTTGATTACGTCACGGAGCTGGGGAGCGATGATTTGGGTGGCCATGTTGAAAATGTGGTGGGGGGCAGGGGTCTGTGGGGGAGCCTGAGTGGATGGAGTTCGTGTTTTTTTTGGTTGCTTTGCCGTTGGTTGGGGTCCAGCTGTGTAGTTGGTTGGTGTGGGGGAGCTTTGTGTTGTTGGTCGTGTCGGTGGTGTTGATGGTGGTGGTGGTGATGGTGGGTGCTGATGCTGTGAAACTGTTGTGTATGTCTACGATTTTGAGGTGAAAGTAGTTGGAGAGGGAGTTGCAAAGGTTTTGTGTGTGAGGGGGGTCGATGGTGCTGGATTTGGGTTTGGTGAGCTCTTTGATGAGGCAAAGAGTTCCTTGCTGTTGTGTGAGTTATTGTCTATGCGTTCTTTGTAGAAGGACCATTTGGTGGTCCTGATGAGTAAGGGTGTTTGCGTATGGCTGTTTTGAGGGAGGAGAAATTACTCATTAAGGGTTTTTGGCGCCATGCTTTCTCAATTTTGCGGCATTCACGTTTGGAGGCTTGGAGTTCTGTGGTGAACCAGGGGCGGTCTTGATAGTGCGGGTGTTGTTGTTTCTTTTCAATGGGGCGAGGGAGTCTGCGCAGGTTGTTAACAATTGAGTGAGGTTGTGGGCGGCAGTGTTGGGGTCGTTGTTGATGCGGGTTGGAGCATGTGTGAGCTTGGCGATCATGTGTTTTTTGAAGATCTTGTTCCACTTTCGGTAGGGTAGGGGAGGGTGCGGTGCGCTGTGTTGTTGTTGGTGGTGGTGGTGGGTGGGGGGGTTTCATGAAGGAGAAATGGACGCAGTGGTGGTCATTCCAGTGGAGTTCGGTGGTGTGGGAAAAGGTGACGTGGCTGCTGGACGTGAGGATTGCGTCAAGCGGGTGTCCTGCTGAGTGAGTGGGTGAGGTGACCAGTTGCTTGAGGCAGAGGTTCGTGAGGTTGTCCAGCAGGGCTGTGGAGTTGTGGTCGTGTGTGCTTACCAAGTGAAAGTTGAGGTCACCAAGGAGTATGTAGTCTGTGGAGGTGAGGGCATGGGAACTGATAGTATCTGCAATGGCGTCGCAGAATAGTAGGTGGGGTCCTGGTGGTCTGTAAATGAGGGTTCCTCTAAGGGTGATGTTGGCGTTGATGTGTATTAAAAAATGTAGGTATTCTGCACTGTCTAGGGTATCGTTGGTGTTGGTGGAGATTTTGATGGTGTTTTTGTGTATGATGGTGATACCTCCTCCTGGCTTGTTTATGCGGTCTCTACGGGAGATTTTGTAACCTTCTGGGATGGCTATGCCGGGTTCTGATGAGGGGTTCAGCCGTGTTTCCGTGAGGAAGGCGAAGTCAGGGGAGTATGTTGTGATCAGGTCCCAGAGCTCGATGGTGTGCTTGTGGACGGAGCAGGTGTTAAGGAGTATGCAGTTAAGGTGGTTGCGGGGGTTGGTGGTGTTGTGGTGCTTGTTGGTGTTGTTGGAGTTTGTGTAAAGTGCAGGAAAAACGGCATGATTTGCATGTGAAAGGTCCATGTGTTTGCTTGGGGTTGGCCTGGGCACAGGCGGGATGCTGTCCTGGGTTGAGGGTGTGGAGTTTAGTGGAAGATTAGTGCTGCCTTCGGGGGTCGGAGCAGCAAGGGCCAGGGGGACCGGCGCTAGGCGCGGACGGGCGCAGACGGGCGGCCACCATTAAGAAGGAGAGAGGTGGGAGGGAGCAGGCTGGTGGAGCGGCAGACGGCGGGGTCAAGGGCACGGAGGCAGGCTGGTGGAGCCAAGTGGACTCCTGGCCAGAAACAGGTCAGGGGGGCACACAGGGCTCTGCGCAGCGACCGTCATTAAGAAGGGGAGGTGGGAGAGTGGAGCAACTGGGAGGTGGGAGGGAAGGACCAATGGGGTTGCGAGTGGGTGAGGGAACTATCAATTCTAATTCACTACGAGTAAAAAAAAAAAAAATCCTGGATTTCCACATAGTGACGCGATCATGCTTTGTTCAATTGCATAGTCTGGCCATGTGAAATCAGTTGATCCCTTTTGGTTCTGAAATATATTGAACACTACAACCATTTGATGAGGATGGGAAACTTTAAAGTGTTTAGAATCTGGAGGAATCCCTCCTGCACACTGGTAACCCCCATTGCCTTCATGCTTCATCTGTTTTTTTGTTTTTTTTTGCATTCTGAGGATGATTGTGTGACTTATTTTCACCAGGACATTTTAAATGATTTCAAGTTATAAATCTCAGTCCCAGCAAGTCAACTCAGTCTTCTCGAGTCATTGAATCAAGCGCTATTAAATTGGCAACACCTTTCTCTGGCAAAACAGACAAGGGCCTGTCAAACATCTGCACATCCAAACCTCCCCTCACAACGAAGGAAATCAGAGACAGTGATCACGTTTCCTGAAACAGATCATATTTAGTTATCTATCACAACAGAGAGAAAGACCGCAATACAGTCACCCTGCAACCCCAAGGAATGGGAGAAAGTCTTGCACAGGTTGGAAACAAATGACCAGAGTAACTCATTGCCACAAAGGAATACAATTCCTAAATCTGATTATTGTACACCCCTTTATAAAACAAACACTATTAACTGTAATGTGGAAGATGAACTCACCAAGGGGACCCCAGGGTTCGCTGTCCTGCTTCCCATCACCCTGCCTCTGTGAGTCGGAACTGAGGCTCATCTCAGCTGACAACTGTTCCGTGCTGGCAAAACTGTGCCTGAGTGAAAGGGTGAGAAGGTGTTACTGGACAGAGCCTTCTTACCACAGCAGGGAGAGCGAGGGATGGATTGGAGAAGCACGTGTATACCCTCTCTGTGTATTTATGTACCTGTATATTTATAACTTTGCTCCTACTGTAGAAGAAAAAAACACTGACTCTCTACAGTGCACCACTCTCTTACCCTATACCTCTCTTACCCAGTACCTCTCTTAATATATCCTCTGCCTCCATTCTCTAACTCATCCCAAACCTCATTCTACTACTATGATCGCCTTCTAGATTCTTTCTTCCTCTATCCCTCCTTGGATTCTTGGATCACAGCAAACCTCATTTTACTACTATGATCACCCAAAAAACCCTTCTAAATTCTTCCCTCATATGATCTCCCTAATGCATTTCTAGAGACTGTTCCTCCTATATCTCTCCTTATCCCAAACCGCATCTTACTACTATGATCGCCCAAATAAAACTTTCTAGACTCCTTCCTCTTCTAACCCTCTATTATCCTATTCAATCCAGCTAAAAGACACCGCTCAAATTAATTCATATTTCCCTATACTAAGCCAGCACTAATACTTTTTGGGTTTGGGAGTAGCGTGCTACTCGCCGAAAATGCTTTGATTTCAATAAAAGTTACATGGCTCAAAGGCATCATTGTGTTATATTGTAAGGAGTAAAATGTTACTTGTGAGTTTAACTACCTTGTCTGATAGACTTTAGATCTTAAAATCTGCAGCCTAGGGAATTAATTTTGTCTATTTATTCCAGGTTACTGTTTAATTTTACGGTTTTACAGCTGTAAGTCTGAATGTAGTCCCATCAACTTGGGCAACCTAAATAAATATATTAATCTTCTTAGGTGTAGAAGTATCTCCTTATAAGAGGCAATTTCACCTTAGAGGCTTCAGAGAGGATTTAAACAAGAACACCTTGAATAAAGAAATCAAACAAGTTATGTCTCAAAATGTCTCATAAGTGAACTTTAATTAAAGAATACTGATAAAATTAATTTGCATAAATGAAAATAAGGTAAGGCACCAAATGCAAAAAATATTCCCTAATGGGTCAGAAATACATTGAACAAACACAGTAAACACTCTTCTAGATACTCTATATCCTGTGCACCATTGCTTGAGCTTAACTATTAGTTCATTCCTGGAATCATAGTAGAAGCACAGGGCTCACTTTTGCAGTTTCTGCGGAGCACAGCCCTGTTTCAGCATTAGTGCTTCAAAAGCTAAAGCAGAAATAATGGCACAATCAAAAGATGGTGTCACTGCATCTGTGAAAGCTGAAAGATTGCCAGACGTGTCTATTGCATGTGACTCTTGTCCAAAAAAAGAAATAGGATCCAAAATTACTTTTCTAGATTTTATTACAAGACCCAGGGTTCATATTATGCTTTTATTTTCTTGCTTTAATAAACACCAGCCAAATAATGAAAAAAACTACGTTACCCTGAAACCCTGAGAATCGAACTACCAACATAACAATACCCCGACCAATGGGATGTCATGTATTGAGATCATCATCCTGACGGAGAGCAACAAACCCTCTTTTCTCGCTGCTCGCAGACATGATAAGGGCATTTTACATTCTCTTTAAAAAGAATGATATTATTGTTCTATAACACTGCAATTTTATTGTGTGATTGTGCTTGTTTTTCCCTTGTCACTGGTCTCCCCTGCCACAAGGCTTACCCCGTGTTCTACCCTGCATGCTCCTTTAGCGCATTCTTCCCTTCAATGGTGCCACATCAGGTACTATCTCCTGTGTATTGCCGCCTCTGTCCTTGGCTAGTTTCAAGCCTCCTATCTTCAAGAGGGATTTCAGCATTCATGCTTTTTCCTCTTAAACACTGCCTTCTTAGGACTCGGCTGCATTCAGGTTAACCCTTGAGGATTATAGCATTTTTTCCTATTTTGTTCCACATTGCTTACATTCTCTGTTCTTAAAGGGATCCTGCCTGCTTTTTCTCATTGGCATTAGTTCTCTTTAATTTAGGATAGTGTAATTAAGTTTATTTTGTTTTAGCACTGATTACTTCTTACATTATGACTGAAGAAGAGGAAAAACAATAGGTAAAAGATAATTTAAAGTCATTTTATTAAGGACTCTGCTTAACACGCTGCTTCCATGTCCATGTTGGAGATTTCGAAAAATCTAGAAGCCGCTATGGCTAAGTTGTTGGTTAATACTGTTGAGATTCCCTCTAAAAAGGAAAAGAAATGTATAGCATCTCAAGATGTTTTTTCCAAAGGTGTTTCTCTCAATACTGGCCCTCCCATCCGAGAGTAGTCAAATTTGGGGTGGAGGGGTGTTCGTTCTTCTGTACACATTTGCTGAATTACTTGACACTGGTGATAATGTTGGTGATGCCATTGTGGATGAATTTAATAACTCTTCAGGCTCCATGCTTATGCATGGACCTAAAAATGCATGGGTGTAAAATTTCTATATCGGTTGGGGGTGGGTACTTAAGACACCCTCTAGATAAATCCATTAGGAACAAATTATGCTCAGAGTGCCCACATCTTTCACTCCTAATAAGGTGACTGCTACTCCAGTCATAGACCCCAATATGCTGGTGTTCTTTACATAGTTTATCAACAATCCCAAAAATTGCCTTGGCAATTTGACTAGGCCCTGTTGATACCAGAGGGTCGATTCCCCTGACTACAATCTTTGATTTAGCCTGAGAGGCAAAAATGGATGGTTCTTAAGTAGACCCTGAAACTTTATCCTACGGGGCATAAAGGATTATTTGCATGCTAGGCAATGCTAACACTGCCATTTTTCAAGAGACACACAAGTTTACTATTAAACAATTGACCCTGGGCTCAATACTATCTCTTCCAAAGAGGAAGCCAATGGACTGCTATTTGGGGACTGTTTTATCAAAGAGATGAGTAAATATGTTCTACCTTTGCCTCCACTGACAACGCTCAGTTCTTTTTAACCCCTTCGCTGCCAAGCGTTTTCCCCCTCACGTGCCAGGCCTTTTTTTTTTGGCTATTTGGGGCAGTTTGCGCTTAGGCCCTCATAATTTTTTGTCCACAAAAGCTACCCACGCCAAATTTGTGTCCTTTTTTTCCAACATCCTAGGGATTCTAGAGGTACCCAGACTTTGTGGGTTCCCCTTAAGGAGACCAAGAAATTAGCCAAAATACAGCGAAAAGTTTGTTTAAAAAAATAAAATGGGAAAAAGGGCTGCAGAAGAAGGCTTGTGGGGTTTTCCCTGAAAATGGCATCAGCAATGGGTTTGCGTTGCTAAAATCACCAGCTTCCCAGTTTTCAGGAACAGGCAGACTTGAATCAGAAAACCCAATTTTTCAACACAATTTTGGCATTTTACTGGGACATACCCCATTTTTACTATTTTGTGTGCTTTCAGCCTTCTTCCAGTTAGTGACAGAAAAGGGTGTGAAACTAATGCTGGATCCCAGAAAGCTAAACATTTCTGAAGTGCAGACAGAATTCTGAATACAGCAAGGGGCAATTTGTGTAGATCCTACAAGGTGTTCCTATAGAAAATAAGAGCTGAAATGAATAATTATTGAAATTGAGGTAAAAAAAAAAAAAACAGCCATTCTTCTCAATGTTTTACTCTGTAACTTTAGCAATATACCATTACGTCTGCTGGACTCTTCTGGTAGCGGGACATATAGGGCTTGTAGGTTCATCAAGAACCCTAGGTACCCAGAGCCAATAAATAAGGTGCACCTTGCAATGGGTTTTCATTCTATACCGGGTATACAACAATTCATTTGCTGAAATATAAAGAGTGAAAAATAGGTATCAAGAAAACCTTAGCATTTCCAAAATGGGCACAAGCTAAGGTGTTGAGAAGCAGTGGTTATTTGCACATCTCTGAATTCCAGGGTGCCCATACTAGCGTGTGAATTACAGGGCATTTGTCAAATAGATGTCTTTTTTACACACTGTCTTACATTTAGAAGAAAGAAATCTAGAGAAAGACAAGGGGCAATAACACTTGTTTTGCTATTCTGTGTTCCCCCAAGTCTCCCAATACAAATGGTACCTCATGGGTGGGCCTAATGCTCGCGACAGGAAACGCAACATGGACACATCACATTTTTACATTGAAATTTGACGTGTTTTTTGCAAAGTGCCTAGCTGTAGATTTTGGCCTCTAGCTCAGCCGGCATCTAGGGAAACCTACTAAACCTGCACATTTTTGAAAACTAGACACCTAGGGGAATCGAAGATGGGGTGACTTGTGGGGCTCTCACCAGGTTCTGTTACCCAGAATCGTTTGCAAACCTCAAAATTTGGCCCAAAAAAAAAAACACTTTTTCCTCACATTTCGGTCAAATACAAAACTACCTGTTTTTACTGGGGGGGGGGGGGGTTCTGAAAACTAGACACCTGAGGGAGTCCAGGAAGGTGTGACATGCGTGGATCCCCCAATATTTTCTTGCCCAGAATCCTAAGCAAACCTCAAATTTAGCTAAAAAATAACTAACATTTTTCCCACATTTCTGTGTGGGATCACCACACCGGGACACATTTTTACCACCCAACGTTCCCCTCAGTCTCCTGGTAAAAATGATACCTCACTTCTGTAGGTGGGCCAAGTGCCTGTGACAGGCAAGAGCCAAAAACATGTTGAAATTAAGTGGGAACCAAAGTGGGTCCAAAAGGGCAGTTTGAAAAAAACAAAACATTTTTAGGCTGACAAGTGCAGCAGAATGTTTATCGGTATAGATGAGACAATGCTGGGTGGTAAGAATTTTTTGGATTCCTGCAGATTCCGGAAGGATCCATCACATAAATGTGTGATTTCCAGCAAAGTTGGAGGTTTGCAGGGCATTGTGGATAAAAAAAAATGGTGTGGGGTGCATGTGAAGCACACCACGCTGGAATCACCCAGATGTTTAGTTTTCAGATGTGTCTAGGTCTTGTGGATTTTTCTACATGGCAGTGTCCCAAAGTCCAAAAAGTGCAGCCCTCACCATTCCAAGTGGGACGATTTTGAGAGTTAGCCAAGCACTCATGGCCCATATGTAAAACCAAAACCCCAAATAATCAAATGTCCTCTTGCTTGCCATGGGATAAGGTGTTTTAGTGTGCAGGGGAGAGCTGAAAGACTGTTACCCCCTTCAGTTAGGGTGGGGGCATAACCAGACCCATACTGGTTGGTAGCCACCACCCCACTAGTTTTTTTTTTAATTCCCTGGCATCTAGTAGACTCTGCCCCCTGGATCGGGGTAATTTCCAAAATAAGACGGTGGGGGTAGATGGGGCAAACAATGGTCTCTGGTAGGCTGATCTGCCCCCAAGGGGGCAGATATGGCCAATTCTAATGTGGCCCCATGGGGAGTGACCTTTGCCCAAGGGGCTACCCCCTCCCCCCCAACAAAACACACACATACACACACACCAGTCACTGGTGCCTAAGTGGTTTCTGCCCCCCCAGGGGCAGATTGGCCTAACAGAAATAGGCCGATCTGCCCCCAAGGGGAGCAGAAATGGCCTAAAATAAATTTGCCCCTCAGGGAAGCGACCCTTGCCTAAGGAGTTGCTCCCCTTGCGTGAAATTGATGCAAAAAAAAAAAAATCCCTGATGTCTAGTGGTTTCTGCCCCTCTTGGGGGCAGACTGGCCTAACAAAAAGGCAGAAATGGCATAAAGACAATTTGCCGCCCATGGGAGCGTCCCTTTGTCTAAGGAGTCGCTCCCCACATATAAAAAAATAAGATAAACAACAAAAAATCTCTGGTGTCTAGGGTTTTCAGCCCCCTCCCCAGGGAAGATCAGCTCCCTGGTGTCTAGTGGTTTCTGCCCCCCTTGGGGGCAGATTGACCTAAAAAAAATAGGCCGATCTGCCCCCAAGGGGGGCAGAAATGGCCTAAAAGTAAATTTGTCCCAAGGGAGCGACCCTTGCCTAAGGGGATACTCCCCTTATTAAATTACAAAAAAATATATAATTCCCTGGTGTCTAGTGGGCATTTCTGCTGCCAGATCGCATTGCGATCGGGCAGCAGAAATGCTGAGAAAGACATCAAAGGAAAGGAAAGACCTTTCCTTTCCTTTGATGCCTTTCTCGGCCCCTCCACGTGATCGAAGGAGAAATGCAAAAGCATTTCTCCTTCGATCGGCGCTGGAAGCTGAGCTTCCAGTGCGGAGGGGCAGGCCTCTGATGAGGTCAGCGCGCAACCGTGCGCTGATGCCATCAGATACCACAGGGGGGCCTGGGGGTGGAAAGGGAAGCAATTCCCCTTCCATCCCTGCCAAGGGGAAGAGGGTGCCAGGCGCCCAGGGGGAGCCCTAGCACTTGCCCCGTGGGACCCTATCGGACGTAACGGTTACGTACAGGGCACCCAAGGGGTTAAAGATATTTTTTTCGTCTTGTTTTTGGCAGGCCCGGCAAAGGAAGGAGTCGCTTTGCCAGCCATTACTCCTCTCTGAGAAATTTCAATATTAGAGGCTCCTTTCAATCAGGATATACAGCAAGACTATTAACAGAGCTATAGCCCACATTTCTACCCCCCTCGCCAATGAGGATTCCGAAACCAGGGATATAGTAAAAAAGGAGACCAATATTCAGGTGAGTCCTTTAAGTTCTGGCCTTCCTCCTGTAGGAGGCCTATTGTCTCTGTCTAAATGTCTGCTTTTCCCTCACCCCAGATACCTGTGAACTTCTACCGATTCAAGGTTATTGTATAGAAATTTATTAGGAGCCCGTTCAATTGCATTTACCTCCACCTCTCCACTTTTCACAGCAACAAGCCACCCACGAAGAAGTTCAGTTTCTTCTAAAGCAAGCTATAGAGTACACCTCTTTCAATCTGACGGGCTTTCTAAGCACTGTGTTTTTAGTTCAGAAAAAGAACAAGAAGTTTCATCCTGTGATCAATTGAAAAATGTCCAACAATTTCATAATTTATCACCACTTCCAAATGGAGACTATAGTTCATCACAGAGACACTCTCCTCCAGTTGACTGGTCAGTAAGGTTGGCCCTCCAAGATGCTTATCTGATGATTTCTGATCATCAACATTACAGTATCATTAAGTATCATTCATTTCAAAACCCTCCTGTTCATTCTATCCTAAGCCCCTTGGTGCTTTACCAAGAATCTGAAACCAGTAGCAGCTGTCCTAAGAGCTCAAGGTGTCAGACTCATTGTGTATCTGGACGATATTCTGGTTTTGGTACAAGACAGTGTCTTCTCTCTCATCTAAATTTATGTCAAAATCTCCTCCTAGACTTCTGTTTTCTTATTAACGTTCAAAAGTCTTCTCTCCTGCCTTCAAAATGTCTGGAATTCCTAAGTTTCTTTATAAACACAACAGAGTCCATATTACAAATCTTTCAACAAAATGTGTCCCTAAAAAAGGAAGATCAATCACACGTTGACCCTTTTTCTTTTTTGTCTCAGAACGCTGGCTTGTCTGGTGGGTCTTTTGGCATCTTCCATCAAGCCTATTTACTTGGCCGTCATCACTATTGAGAATTTCAAAGACTGAAGATGTAATCTTTGCAAGAGCTTGGCTTATTCAGATCTTGTAACTTCAGATCAAGATTCTAAAGACGAACTTCAATGTCGGCTGACTCACTTAGATCTGGCCAGTTCTCGACATGGCGGTACATGGTTGTCTCAGGAGTTAAACTTTGCATCAACTGCTTAAAGATGATGGTTCCCTTACCATCAGGACCTTCGCAAACAACAGGATAAAATGCACAATTATTTTAAGAATGGACAACCTGTCTGCACTTACTTATATAAACCATATTAGAGGTACAAAATTAAAACCTCTGGCAGATCTGGCCAAACGTCTATGGGAATTCTGTCTGCACAGAAATCTTTCTGTCAAAGAGAGTATCTTCCAGGCAATTTGAATCTTGTTGCAGATTAGTGTTCAAGACACCTTCAGGGTTCCAGCGATTGGTGTCTTCATCCTTCAATATTCAATTAGATTTCTTCTATATTTGGCACAGTGGCAATTAATCTTTATGCTTTCCGCTTCAATTCTCCGCTTCCTTCCTTTTTCAGTTGGACATGTGATCTGGTAGCACTGGCACATTTGCTTTGCTCCAGATATGGCCCCAACAACGTCTTTATGCCTTCCCTTCCTTTGTAATGATTTCTTGTGTGTTAGCTCATGCTCATAGACAGGTTTTGTCTCTAGTCTTCACCCTCGGTACCCAACTCTTCTGGAAATGTCCTCAGACTATCCAGTACAAATTCCCCATCTTCCCAATCTCCTCCTCAATCCTGAAGGTTTTGCCACAATCTAATTCTGAACTGCTGTCTATCTCTCATTGCTTGGAGAATTTCAGGTCTTCCTAGAGAATCCCAGGAAATTTGAAAGAAACTGTCTACTTCATTCAACATTCCTGGGCTCCTGGTACAGAAAATCTTTACAAATCAGTCTGACTGGTGTGGTGTAGCTGGTGTTTGGACAGCGATCAGGATCCCCTTTCAGCAAATGTAACCTTAGTAGTCAAATTTCTGGCTTCGTTGGCGGCTCAAGGGAAAGCCTACCCAAGGATCAAGTCCAACAGATCAGCTATTTCCGACAAGCATATCAGAGTGGATGGAAAAACAATTGGAGACCCATTGGTCTGTCGTCTCTTAAAGGGATTAAGAGTTTCTAAACCTCCTGCTCCTAAGTACAGTGCTATGTGAGGTGAAACCTGGTTTCAAATGTGTTTATTTCTTGACAAGATAACATGGATCTTTCTCTAAAACATTTTTTCTGCAAAGTTAACAATGTTATTGTGTTTGATTTGCCTGAAAATTATTTCAGATGTCGAAGCTCTCGATCCTTTTTTCAGTTGTTTTTTCCCCTCAGAATTTCTTTTCAGGTTCATAGACACAATAAAACCAATTTGTCTGTTCATTACTCTTTTCTCTCTTCCCAACCCAAGTTGTGCGTAGGAAGTTGTTTGAAATCTTATATTCTAGGGACTGCAGATTTGAGATTGTCTTTTCCCTCTCAGTTGCTTATTTCCTTCAACCTGTTTCATCCCCTTCCTTGGCCCAGTGGGATTATGTCCTTAGCTGGCATTGATACTGCTTGTTTTGGTGCCCATTCTGTCTCGGGGGCTATGGCCTCTAAGGCGTTTTGGTTGGGATCAGGTTTACATGACATTCTCATATCTGCAGACTGGACAAATGACAATATGTTTAGAACATTTTATTGCAAACCTATTTCTCATTTGTCTGACTCTGTGATGTCAATGCTTTAAACAAGGTAATATGAGCCTCTGGTCTTGTAATAACATTGAGCTTTTCCTAGCCTTGGTGTCAGAAAGGCTAGATTTTATTAAAGACATGGAGGTAAGTCTCACCACTATTTATTAACCCTCCCTGTTTTTTTCTTGATATTTCCACTTCCATCAACCAGTATTCTGGCATCAACCTAACGCCATCTGCTCCTGTCTGTCTTTTGACCTATAAGGATGATTTGGCAAGCCTTCTCCAGCCTTCCAGAACTTCATTGTCACTCAGTTTCTCTTGGACTTTAATACGGACCTTTTGATATTTTTGTCTCTTATCTCTAGTTTTGATATTTTGTTCCTATGTTTTACTCTGACTTGTTTGCAACAAAAGAGGATTTGCTGCTCTCAGTCAGGATAATTATCTCGATACATAACATCCCATTGAAGGGGGTATTGTAATGTCATATGGGTAGTTCAGTCCACAGGTTTTCTGGGTGATCTAGGTTTCTCCTTTGTTTGCTGTTTATTAACCCCTTCTGTGCCATGGACGTAATGGTTACGTCCAACGGCACAGTGCTCATGTGCCGAGGATGTAACCATTACGTCCTCGGCACTGAGCTCAGAAGGAGCGCTAGCGCTCCTTCTGTGGGCTTCCCTCTCTCCCACCAAGGCAGGGATGGAAGGGGAAGCCCCCCCCCCCAAATGACGTCAGCACACAATTGCGTGCTGACATCATTACAGGATGCCGGTCTCACTGGAAGCCATTTGCTTCCAGTGCGATCGAGGAGAAAGAGGCGAGTTTCTCCTCCGGTGGGTGGGGGGTTTCAAACAAAGAGGCACCGGGGGAAAGGAAAGGGTTTTCCTGTCCCCCAGTGTCCCTTTGAGCATTCCTGCTGCCCGCTCGCAATGCAGGAATGCCCACTAGACGCCAGGGATTTTTTGTTGTTGTTTATATCTAATGTTTTTGTGTCAGGGAGCGGCCCCTTGGGCAAGGCTCGCTCCCATTTGGGGGGGGCATGTTTGCTGTGGCCATTTCTGCCCCCCTTGGAGCCAGATCAGCCAATTATTTTTAGGCTGATTTGCCCCCAAGGGGGGCAGAAACCACCAGAACACCAGGGATTTTTGTCAAAATGTATATTTACGTGGGGAGGTGTCCCCTTGGGCAAGGGGTGCCCCCCCCCCCCCCCTTAGGCATTAAACTGTTGGCCATTTCTGCCCTCCTTGGGGACAGATGGGCCTATTTTATTTAGGCCCTTATGACCCCAAGGGCGGCAGAAGCCACTTAGAGACCAGGGATAGTGTGTGTGTTTGTGCGTTAGTGGATAAGGGGGGGCTGCCCCTTGGGCAAGGGTTTGCCCCCTTTGGGGGTGCGTGTACCAAGGCCATTTCTGCCCCCCTTGGGGGCAGATCAGCCTATTATTTTTAGGCTGACCTGTCCCCAAGGGGGGCAGCAACGACTTAACGTCAGGGATTTTTGGTATATGTTTATTTATGTGGGGGCGTCCCCTTGGGCAAGGGGGGTATTGAACTGTTTGCCATTTATGGGCCTATGTGTTTTAGGCCCATTGCCCCCAAGGAGGGGCAGAAGCCACTTAGGCACCAGGGGAGTAGTGTGTGTGTGGTTTTTTTTGTTTGGGGGGTGGCCTCTTGGGCAAGGGTCACTCCCCATGGGGACACACTACTAAAGGTATTTTCTGCCCCGCTTGGGGCAGATAGATCTATTTTTTAGTAGGCCAATCTGCCCCTATGGGGGGCAGAATCCACTTAGGCACCAATTTCTAAATGCTTGATGGTGGGGTGTTTGTCAAATGACAAAGTATTTGCATTTGTGATAAAAACAAATTCTCCTTTTTGTTCTAGTTCAAAGCTTTTGCTTTCTTTGCTGTAGCTCCTTGCGATTTTGGTGGTGGTTGACCTGTGGTTTGCATAGTTGCATGTTTTAGGTAAGTAAAAACAATTTACTCCAAAGGAGTATTGTTGCCATGCATTAATTACATGTTTGTAGGTGGTGTACTAAATGCAGGATTGTGTGAAATTGTCCTTAGATTTGTACACAATGATATTTGTGTTGTCTTATTTCTAATTTGATTTTTTTATTTATTTCTTTTTAGTGGGATATCATTGGTGATTGCTGTGTCTGTGCAGAGTAGTTGCTGGTGAGTCAAGCTTTTTCAGGCAAGTGAGCAGTATTCTTGAGTTTATAACTCTTACTGATAAAGCTACACTTTATTACTTATGTTACACATTGCTGGTTGTTGGTGGTGCATTTGTCCTAGCCACAGGATGACCGCTCATCAGGTGGTTGGTATGCTTTTTGAGTCATTGTCTGATCATGATTATGAGGCGGAGTCTGCATCTGAGGCAGAGGAGGAAGTGAGAGATTCTGGCAGTGAAATTTCTGTCTGAGAGGAATCTTCTGATGAGGAATCCACACTCAGTGCAGGTAAAGGGCTTGTTTTAGAGGAGGACACTGATATGCCGTTAGTGCAGCAACCTGGGGCTGAAAGGTTTCCCGTTAGAAGACCAGAACTCTGGGTTGCCCCAAACATGGAGCAGCCAGTGTTGCCTGCCTTTACTGGTCTCCCGGGGTGTAGAGTGAATACAGAGAACTTTTTGCCTGTCAATTTCTTTGAGTTATTTGTGGATGATGTGTTTTTGGAAGAGATTGTTGAGCAGACTAATTTGTATGTGGAGCAGTATTTGAGGGACAACGCTGCTAGACTTAGGCCACACTGTAGAGCTACCCAGTGGATTCCCACAAATTTGGAGGAGATGAAAAGGTTTTTGGGTTTGACTCTTTTGATGGGGTTGATAAGGAAGCCGTCAATGGCTTCTTATTGATCTACTAGTCCCTTGATGGCAACAGCTATATATACTGCAACCATGAGTCGTAATCGGTATTTGCTTCTTCTTAGGATGCTGCATTTTGTTGACAATACATTAGCCTTGCCACGAGATCACCCTGATTCTGACCGATTTTTTTTAAGATTAGGCCTGTCCTTGACCATTTTGTAAATCGGTTTTCAGAGGTCTATGTTCCAGGCAAAGAAATAGCTGTGGACGAGTCTTTGGTCCTCTTCTAGGGTCGTTTGGTTTTTAGGCAGTACATTCCTAGCAAGAGGGTACGATGTGGAATTAAATTGTATATGCTGTTTGAAAGTAGTACAGGATATGTGTATAGTTTCCATGTTTACACTGGTAGGGATTCTATTATTGACCCCCCTGGTTGTCCTCCCACTTTTGGAGTTACCGAGAAAATTGGGTGGGGACTTGGTAGACGTCTGTTCAACAAAGGTCACCATTTGTATGTAGATAACTTCTACACTGGAGTGCAGTTGTTCAAGGAATTATTCAGAGTGGACACTGTTGCTTGTGGCACAATTCGTTGTAACCGGAAAGGCTATCCAAGGGAGCTTGTCTGTAAAAAAAAAAAAAAAAAAACTTGAGAGGGGACAGTGCAGTGCCTTGCGGAATGATGAGCTGCTACCTTTGAAATTTTCAGTCAAGAGGGACGTCTACATGCTAAGTACCATCCATGATGAGAGTACTTCTCCCGTGACTGTTTGGGGCCAGGTTGCTGAAGTGTGCAAACCTGTGTGCATTTTAGATTATAATAAGCACATGGGAGGTGGATATAAAGCTGATGAGAGGTTGGAACCTTATACTGCTATTGGTAAGTCTTACGTTTGGTGTAAGAAGTTAGCAATTCACCTCTTCCACTTAGCAACTTTTAATGCTTTTATTGTGTTTAAGGATAGGTCTCCAGAGTCAAAGATGACATTTGTGAAATTTCAGGAGAGACTTATTGTGGTGGAACAGAGTTCCTAAAGGAGCAGTGGTGGAGGATGTGGCTAGATTGAAAGATCGCCACTTTGCTGAGAACATTCCTCCCACGCCCAAAAAAGACTTTCCAGCTAAGAAATGTAGAGTGTGTGCTCGAAGAGGTGTCCGGGGGGAGACTCAAATGTACTGCCCAGATTGTCCTTCAAAGCCTGGGCTGTGTATGGGTGGTTGTGTCAAGAATTATCACACCCAGAAGAAGTACTGGGAACTACCATGAGTGTAAACTACCTGTTTATATTTTCATGTGTTCAGTTTCATGGTTGGCATTTGTCATGTACTTAGTTAGAGCTTTTGTGTTTGTAGTTTTGTAATTATTTCTAATTAGTTAGTGGTTTCTTTGTTTTTAAAACAAACAAAAAAGTGATGACATTGTGTGTCGAGTGGCGCTTGGCTGACGGTGTACATATTGACTTGCTGTTGGCTACTGCAACACACTGCCTGCCAAACGCCAGTCCACACACTCCCATCAGCTGGTGTCATTGCTGTATCAGGCATGTGGGCGTATGTAAGTGATGGGCCCTTGAGTGGCGCTGTCTTTCAATGTGAGTGTTGTAATGTACTAGGCCCGTGGCTGGCAGCGCGAATGGTCTTGTGCATGTCATGTAGAAAAGGTGTGTGAATGGACTGTAAAGCGGTTGGTGCCTTGCCATGGCTTTACAGCTCACGAGCTGTGAGTCATTGGTTCAGGTTTTTGGCCTTTCAGTTATTAACAGTGCATTTCATTTTTGTGAAATCTCTTGTTAATAAAATTTTATCAACTGAACAATCAGTCACCCTCGTGCCAAATCCAATCAGTATGTGTGGTAAAAATGACAAAACCTGCTCCGCTGTAATCAGGCGTCGCAGCACACCTGTGACCCGCTAGGTGTCTCGGGTGGGATCCCGATGATGAAGCATGCCACCAACTTGGTTGGTGGGTGAGGGGTCTTTTTAACATAACCTAAGTGTGTTTCTTTTCACAATTTTAGTGTTTGGAACATCACATAAGTATGTGGACATACCAAAATGATCTATTGCAAAACTACCTGTGTTTCAAGGGGGGGGGGGGGCACCTATGTTTTTGGTCCTGGCTGTGGCTTTCATCTAGGGAAACCTACCAAACCCATACATTTTTTAAAAAGAGACACCCCAAGGAGTCCAAAGAGGTGTTTCTTGCCTGAATCCCCCAACATTTTCTTACCCGCACTGCTCGGCAAACCTCAAAATTTGCTTAAAAAATCATATTTTCCTCACTTTTCTTTGTAGCATCACTGCTGCGGCACAAATTTCCTACCACCCAGCGTTCCCCTCAGTCTCCCAAGTAAAATGATAACTCACTTGCATGGGTCCCCAAAGCAGAGTCAGCCTAAAAGATGTATAAAAGAAAAATATGTGCTTATCAACTCGCTGTGCTATCCCTTTAATCTCTACAGGTTGTTGGCACTTTTCTGTTGCAGGCACCTGGTCCACCCACAGAAATGGGGTATCATTTTTATCTGGAGACTTGGGGGAACGCTGGGTGGCAGGACATTTGTGGCTCCTCTCAGATTCCAGAACTTTCTGTCACCGGAATGAGAGGAAAAAGTGTTTTTTTGGCCAAATTTTGAGGTTTGCAAAGGATCCTGGGTAACAAAAAATGTTCAGAGCACCACAAGTCAACCCATCTTGGATTCCCCTAGGTGTCTAGTTTTCAAAACTGCGCAGGTTTGCTAGGTTTCCCTAGGTGCCGGCTGAGATAGAGGCCAAAATCCACAGCTAGGCACTTTGCAAAAAACTGCTCTGTTTTCTTCCTGAAAATGTGGTGTGTCCACGTTGTGTTTTGGGGCGTTTCCTGTCTCGGGCGCTAGGCCTACCCACACAAGTGAGGTACCATTTTTATTGGGAGACTTGGGTGGAAGGAAGTTCGTGGCTCCTCTCAGATTCCAGAACTTTCTGTCACCAATATGAGAGGAAAAAGTGTTTTTGGGCCACTTTTTGAGGTTTGCAAAGAATTCTGGGTAACAGAACCTGTTCAGAGCCCCACAAGCCACCCCATCTTGGATTCCCCTAGGTGTCTAGTTTTCAAAAATGCGCAGGTTTGCTAGGTTTCCCCAGGTGCCGGCTGAGCTAGAGGCCAAAATCCACAGCTAGGCACTTTGTAAAAAAAAAAACAGCTCTGTTTTCTTTGTGAAAATGTGGTGGGTCCACGTTGTGTTTTGGGGCATTTCCTGTAGCTGGCGCTAGGCCTACCCACATAAGTGAGGTACCATTTTTATCGGGATACTTTGGGGAACGTTGGGTGGAAGGAAATTTGTGGCTCCTCTCAGATTCCATAACTTTCTGTCACCGAAATTAGAGAAAAAAATGTGATGTGTCCATTTTGTGTTTCCTGTCGCGGGCGCTAGGGCTACCCACCCAAGTGAGGTACCATTTTTATCGGGAGACTTGGGGGAACACAGAATAGCAAAACAAGTGTTATTTCCCCTTGTCTTGCTCTACATTTTTTTCTTTCAAATGTAAGACAGCGTGTAAAAAAGACGTCTTTTTGAGAAATGCCCTGTAATTCACATACTAGTATGGGCACCCCGGAGTTCAAATATGTGCAAATAACCACTTCTACTCAACACCTTATCTTGTGGCTATTTCGGAAATACAAAGTTTTTCTTGATACCTATTTTTTATTTTTTATATTTCAACAAATGAATTGCTGTATGCCCGGTATAGAATGAAAACCCATTGCCAGGTGCAGCTCATTTATTGGCTCTGGGTACCTAGGGTTCTTGATTAACTTACAAGCCCTATATATCCACACAACCAGAAGAGTCCAGCTGACGGAACGGTATATTTCTTTCAAAAATCTGACATCGCAGGAAAAAATTTGAGTAAAACGTGGAGAAAAATGGCTGTTTTTTTCACCTCAATTTCAATATTCTTTTATTTCAGCTGTTATTTTCTGTAGGAAACACTTATAGGATCTACACAAATGACCCCTTGCTAAATTCAGAATTGTGTCTACTTTTCAGAAATGTTTAGCTTTCTGGGCTCCAGCATTGGTTTCTCACCCATTTTGGTCACTAACTGGAAGGAGGCTGAAAGCACAAAAAAATAGTAAAAATGGGGTATGTCCCAGTAAAATGTCAAAATTATGTTGAAAAATTGGGTTTTCTAATTCAAGTCTGTCTGTTCCTGAAAGCTGGGAAGATGGTGATGTTACCACCACAAACTCTTTGTTGATGCCATTTACAGGGAAAAAAACACGAGCCTTCTTCTGCATCCCTTTTTCCCATTTTTTTTTTTTTTAAACTACATTTTCGCTGTATTTTGGCTATTTTCTTGGTCTCCTTCAGGGGAACCCACAAAGTCTGGGTACCTCTAGAATCCCTAGATGTTGGAAAAAAAGGACGCAAATTTGGCGTGGGTAGCTTATGTGAACAAAAAGTTATGAGGGCCTAAGCGCGAACTGCCCGAAATAGCCAAAAAAAGGCTTGGCACAGGAGGGGAAAAGGCCTGGCAGCAAAGGGGTTAAAGCAAAAAAAGAAAAGAATAGTTGCCTTCGTGCCTGTAGTAAAATATAGCCTTTCTGACACCACGGCTAGGAAAATCTCAATTCTATTTATCCTGGTAATTTTTGCTTATGGCATTTGCTTAATCTCTCTTCAGTCCCAAAAGGTCACTCATGGGTAGCAAACATCAATACACAAGTGTTTATTTCAGCAAAAGCTGTCATTACAGTGATAGTGTTCTTGGTCTCTCTGGTGATAGAAAAAAATACAAATAGTTTAAAAGCTGATAGCAAGAAGAAAATAAAATGCAATGACAAAAGATGATTATGATTATGAGTGGCCATTATTTCCGATACAGAATTTTAAGTTGTGTGGTAATCATAGCACCTCTGTAACTTTCCCCATGTCAATTTCAGCAGGTCAAATGTGGCGATGTTTAATGGGAGGAGTGGGGGGGCTGAAGGAGCAGGTAAATACAGAGAAAAGCAGAATTTGGTACGGAAACCACAAAATTCAACACATAATTCACAATTCTCAAGGGGAATACAAAGCATTTATCACGCCTGGTAAAATGCCTCACAATGCAATATCAGGTGTTGAAAATACCGCACTCCAATCTGGAGACTGAAATAGGGTCCAAATGGTAATAAAGAAAGAAATATGTAATGCCTGAAAAAAATACTAATTGATGTTACCAAGATCTACTTAGGTATCATGTAAAAAGAAGAAGGTGCCCACAAATGTTCATGAAAAGGGTAAAAGAAAACACCTTTGTAGGAAAATGCTCTTGATGGAGGCATCTATGTTCCTGGATGCTCTGACAGTACTAAAAAGGAAACTAAAATTGCAACTGGGGGGCAGGTGTTGCGACTTCTACTGCTCTCTAACTTCTCATGGAATGGCTACAACATCTAGAGAAAATATCAGTAATGATAAGGAGAGGCCACTAAATAGGGTCTTCTGAGCCTGTCAAGGGACAAGGGAATAATTTACCCAGGAATGTGATTGTGTGCTCAAACCATTCCTGGAGAACATACATTCTCTATAGATTCCTGGAGAACATACATTCTCTACAGATTTTAACTTCCTTAATGCTTTCAATACTCAGCAATTGTGTCTTTTGTTGATGGTCTGTAGTTTGTGGGTGCAGCAAAAGCCCTATCCACTGAGTTTTTTTGTGCTCACAAATATTTTCAGAGGGGCCAAAACTTAAGTCTATAGTGTGACTAAGGGCGGCACTGATACCAGCAGTCTGACAGTCAGGGGTGGGGAAGGTGTAAGGTAGATGCTTAGCAGTAGAGATTCACAAACCAAGTTTGGTTAAAACAACATGCTTTCCTTGTTCAAAGTCAAAAATGTACCTTCGAAACAGCTTTGGATTGAGGATCGATTTGTGGTCATTGAGATTCCCGAGCGATGGCCACTGGGTCACTAAAGGAGTCACCATTTCCTTGCACTGGTTGGACAGGTTAGGGTTGTCACATGGAATCAAACCAGTCCTGAAATCAAAGAACATAGTGTAAAAGGAAAAAGAAGTGAGCAGACAAAAAAGATAAAGGAGAGAAACAAGGACTTTTATTTTTTTACTCATGAGTTGGTATTCCCCAATGTTTAACCTGGAAAAAAATAAATAGGTGTAGGGATGCAAAGTTCTGCTCGGAGGCCTGTGGCTAGTGCTACAGAATGTCTGGGGACCTGATACCAAGTCTGCATAGTCTTGACTCCACCTCTTGCCTCTTTCATCCACCACCAGACAATCCTTTGCCCTTTATCAGACTCTAATACGTTCTTTTTTTTATCCCTCCTTTCTATCTGACCGTGTTTCTGTCTTTCTATCCCCCTTTTGTGTTTTTATTTTATTTCCCCTGCTCTGGGTTAAAGCCTTAGAAGAAAAATAAGTGCTGTTCTCCAAAACTGAGTACTGGTGGGCCCTACTTGCAAGCACAGGCTCAAATTAAGAACTGGTCATCCCTCTTCAGGAATACTGCTAGACTGTAACTGAGCCAGCGAAGTACAGCACTGATGATTATTGTCTGCCCTTTTTGAGGAGTTTAACGTGAATATGGAGACAGCTAGCATACTTTTTGGTGTGGGAGAGTGTACTTTCCAAGACACAAAAAAATATATAGTTCTCCCACATTGGCTCTAGTGCAAAGAGGTAGAGATGGCGTAGCCATGCCCCTCCCACTGTAGTGCTTAGAGTTTGGAACTGAGAGAAATAGCACACAATAGGTATAGAAGACTTTTCAAATGAGAGTGGGACCAAAGAAGATGGGTGCTGGGGTAGGATTGGCCTCTGAGTGGCGGTGACATTGATGACAACTGGTGAAGTGTTGCGTAAAGGGAGCAGTGGAATAAGCTTGATGGTAATAACGCTGACCCGGGTGGTAAGCAGTGCTGTACTGGAAGGAGGAACAGACACTGCCCTGTGTAGTAATGATAAGTCCTTCAAGTGAAGGACACCGGTGGTGAAATAGAGAGAGAGAGCTGCCAGTGCGGAAGGAACTAAAGAACTTAGATGTAATCTGCCTCCTGCTGTGGAGCTGGGTGTTTTCTAAGACTTTAGAGGAAGACATGGAAGGAACGAGTACTGCAAGACTGCTTCATGCTCTAAACACCAGTACTTCAGATAGAACTGGTGGAGACAACCTGTGACCAGTGTTGAGGTTCCCTGGGTTGGTAGGGTGCAGTCTGTCCCATCTTCGGATGGAACAAATGAATTTCTGGGTTATTTATGAAAAGGTGATAATCGCTACCCTACAGATGACGGACAAATGTGAAGTTGACAATGAAACGGATGGAAGTCCACCCAGTTTGGGGTAAAAGAAGCTCCAGGGATGAAGAGAACTAGGGCAGATGCATTTTCAGGTAGGATCTAGGGAGCACCTGACCTGCAAATATTTGGAGCTAGGCCTCCACTCCTCACAGTGCGGTACAGAGGAAGCATTGAAGGTCAAACACTTGAAGGACGTGAGGCAGGCAGAAGGCAATAGTGTTACATTCTCGAAGGCACGTCTCCTCAGTGTGGTGGACAGGGAACACTAGAGATGTAGTAGATGGATGTAGGTCCACATCTGTAGGACACAGGACATGTTGAAAGTGAAATAGATGGATGCAGCCCCCTTCAGGGTGTGAGACAGGATGCTGAAGGTGGAATAGAGAAAGCAGCCACCCTTCATTGTGGGGCACAGGGATCACGGAGATTCAATAGATGGAGGCAGGTCTCCTCTCATCAGTGCAGGACACAGGAAGCACAGAAGGTGGGATGAAAGCATGCAGGCCCTCTCTCCTCGTTATAGTACAGAGTAAGCACTGGAGGTGAAATAGATGGAGGCAACTCTCCTTCAGTGCAGTGCACAGGATGAACTGGTGGTGAAACAGATGGAGGCAAGCCACGCCCACTGTGGGACATGGAGCGCCAGAAGTGAAATAGATGAAGGCAGGCCACGCCTGCTGCGGGGCATAGGAAGCTGTGGGCCTGAAAAAAAAATTAAAGCAGTGCCTATTTAGTGAGCTCCTAGGGAGGGCTCTAGCTGAGCCGCTGTGGTACTTTAAGGGATTACCCCTGCCCTTCATTTGGGAACAGACGAGGCAGACGTACAGCTGTTCTTGCAACTCTAGGATGACTCCTTCAAGTTCCCTTTTCTCCAGCTGATTCTGTATTTTCACTTCTTCCAATCGCAACTGCAATCGCTTGTTTTCTGCCTCCAAGTCCTTTAGTTGAGATTCCCGGAGACGCACCAATTCCTCCAGGTACCCCTGCAGCACACAAAAACACGAAAATGACATCTTTAGAGTTTCCTTGGCAATGATTTGTAAAAACCTCAAAGTGTAAGCAGGAAGGTCGTGGCCGGGGTCTATTGCAGCGGTTCTTAACATTTTGGCTTCTGTGGACCTCCCACTAAATCAGTGCTGGAAGCTGGGGACTCCCACCTGAGCAATTTCTACGATTTAAACCTAAAAGTAATATACACAAATACAGAAACAAGAACATAACAAACAAATACACAAATTATGAAACATTTTATTTAATTCAATAGAAAAATAATGCAAAAAAAATAAATGGTAAATGCTAGCATATCACCTTGCCTTTTATTTTTTTTGCTCGTAATGCATACTCTCCTTTTATCAGCGCATATCAGTGCTGCGTCAATCCAGGCCATCAATCTCAAGACTAGATTCCATTTGCTGTAGGTGGGCTGATCCCAATTATCAAGATAAGTATTACAATTTAGTTTTTAGCTTCCTCCTTCAAGTTCCTTTGCATTTACAGAAAGCTTTAAAACTTTCAGTTTTGTGCCTTTGTGTATATGTACTTTAATGATCTGTTAATAATATTCAATCTTCTAAGCAGTCGCGGGCCCTCTTGAGCAGAAGTCATGGACCTCCAGGGGTCCTCGGACCACAGGTTGAGAACCACTTGTCTAGAGGACACTGCAGTTGAGGAGAACGATAATGCAAGAGGACCACGTTTTCGTGACCTATGTAGAGGCCACAAAATTTGCAAAGATCATGGATGTGGTTACTCTGAGGGGGCTCTGTCTTCGTGGTACCCACGTTCATTTACAAAACTCACAAACTCACCTTTCCCTGCTGATCTCAAGGGACTTTAGTGCCGAATTCTATGACCACTTGCAAATAATTTCAACTTGTATTATTGTTTTACAGACAGCCAATGTCATGTTTCTATAAGGGGCTTAAAAATGACTGTGAGTAGTACTGATGGCATGTTCATGAAAAACTGTTAATGCTTTCGTAAATCCAGTTTCAGTAGTTTAATGTGGTTCACATAATCCACTTGGCCAAAGTCTCGACCATGGCTATTGCCTTGAAATCACTACAAATGGACAAATATATTTTTAGAACTCTAGACCTACACCTTAGTCATGGTAAGCTGCGATAATGTCATAAAAATTGAATTCCGAACTACTTTTCAAAGTAAATATTTCCTGCTATATGCATTTTCATACTATGTACCTTCTATGACCCAAACATAATTGAGGACAGATACTGCCTTTTCATGTCAGACCAATGTTGCGGTGACTAGTTGTGGCGGCAAAGTTACAGGCATTGTTACCACCTGGTAGTGAGGATGATACACGCCCTCACTTGTAATGTCTTTCCAGTATGTTTGGGGCTCGATGAGCCCAGTGTGATGGGCTGGAGGGAATCATTCTTCCTAGTTTATAGAGCAGACTTCTCGTGGGCTATGTGTAACTAACTCCCCATCCTTCCCTGTGTTGCTTCCTGCCAACTGGTTAGAATAAGTACCACCTATGCCATTTTCTTACCTGCCTCTTCTCAGGACAGACACTCTTTTTATCCCAAATGAAGGAAGAATTTTTCAGAACGCTAGTATTTGGCTTGGTTTTGGGTTTCAGCCAGGGGCGGCTCATCCGCTAAGGCAGAGGAGCGTCACCCAGCTGCTTTTAAGCAGAAGGGGAAGGAATAATAAAATGATGATAATAAAGCATTATTATCATTTTATTTTTCCTGGGAGCCGGGTCGGGGTGGGGCGTGGCTGGGCTGGAGGGTGCCGGAGGAGGGCTGGAGGGAGGAGAGGAGTGCACAATATGTTTGCATGTCTGTTTGGCCGGCAGTGTTGGGCCGGCTAAACAGACATGCGCACTTTGCATTTCTCAACCAGGCTGTATTGAACAGATGGGTGGGAAAAGTACACAGGCTCTCAGTCCCCGTGTGAGCACTGAAGCAGGCCGCTCACACCGATCATGACACTGCTGTCATGCTGGTGACAGCAGCGTCGTGATTGGCTGGGAGCCTGTATGCTGCCGGGAAGAGGACGGAGGAACACATCTCCAGAAGAATGGTAAGGATTTTTTTTTTTTTTTCCTATATTTTTTGTTATCCCCTCCCCCGCCACCCACGTTTAGTGGCAGCCGCCATGGGTTTCAGCCAGTGTCCTCAAAGTCCCCTAAATATTTGCTGCCAAGGAACACTAAATTGTGCTTCACCTGTACTTCACGCCAGGGTGATCAGATGTTTGCCAAAGACAGATGCTCTGTTCCATGTGAGACCTGGAAAACCCCCTCATCCCTGCAGCATCTCGCTTCTGTGACTGGACCAGAAGAAGGGAGTGTAAGCTGACTGAGAATATATGTGAGTAAGTCTCCTCAAGCACATACCTCTTGCAGCCGGCTGGGTAGAATCATCACCCCCAGCATCACAGAGGTTATGAATCTGCAGATGCATCCGGAAAATATATCTGTGGTGAACCTGCATCGTCACCGCATCTGCATGCCTCAACCTTATTGTGTCCTTTTTTACTACCATTTATCTACACAAAAGCACACTGTCTCATTGATTGTAGTCTGTCACCCTGACTCTAATCCTAATGCCCAGCTTCCTCTGAGAAAAGGTTGAGCCATCAGATTCAGTGACAGGTTCAGTGGGAGCCTGAGATATAAGGAACCCTCTCTCCAAAAACATTTACTTCAGTCTGCTTTCAGATCGGGCTCCTAACGTTTGTTAGCCGAGAGGGGGCTAATATTGGTTGCAGACACAATTCTACTTTTTGTTCCTCTCATCCTCTAAAAACTTGTGAACATAAAATATTTGCAAGTCCAGTTTGCCCTAGCTGGTTTTAGGACTCCACAAGAACAGTGCCACCCAGCACATCTTATGGGGTTCTTCGTGCACAGAAACAAAACTAAAGAGACTTGGTATTGGCAATCGAAAAACATCACCAAATATGGCGTTGGAACTCTTGCTTCAACTTTGGGTGGTGAGTGTTTCAGTTTGTTTGGCTGAAAAATCAGCTTCAGGTGTGAAACCCATTGTGCTGTTCAGCTTTGCATCAAGTGCTAATGACAAAAGCCAGACATCAGGCAGAGCATATGCTACTGGACACCTTGAATCTCCCTCTCGGGCACTTCTTCTCCATTGAATGAGACTTGTCAAACCTGTATTAAAGTCTCTAGAACCAGATCTCAAGCCTTGATTAATAGATGTTGGTATAATGAACCAGTCCAATGATTCGCCTATGGGATAACACTGGCCACAGGGCCTTATGTCATTTATTTTTGGGGTATAAATACGTTTGTGGTCTTATCTTTAGACTTAGCTGGCACCTTCTATTTTTTAGTGTTTGAGTGCCATATTTTACTTTTTCCATCTGTGTTGTGGACCGTCAAAATGTGGCGCTGCTTACTGACTTCCAGCAGAACAGAGCTGTTCCACATTTCAGAAGACACTAGAAAGGTGGCTTGGTTGTTTAGTCACAGCTGTGATTGTTAATCACTGCTGTGGTGTCATAGGTACCACTATGGACACATATAGTAAATGCAAGAGAGAACAAATCTGTAGAATTCTTTTATTTTTGTGTCAGGAGGTAGCCAGAATACTTTTGTGAAAACGGAGTCTTCCAAAGATTTTGATGTACCTTAGAGCAACGGTCCACCCAAGAGGGCATCTTGATGTCAAGTACCATAGAAAGACGCCAGATGGAACACATACAGCCTAGAAGATAGAATCAGCAGTTTGGGGAAATTCTAGGCACTTTACGGAAGGATTTTGTAATTCTGAATTAAACATAGACAAAGTCAGATCATTCCACCATTTGGAACCCAAATACGAAAATCAGTTGACCACCTTGACGTTTGAAATGAGAGATATGTAAAAGCAAAAGAGAGAAGGAAAAGCATGGGAACATTGATGAGTTAAATTATTGTTACTTAGACATGATCATTTAGTACCAGAAATTATATGCATTATGCAAGCAGCTTTAAACTAAATCCTTTGCAACTGGCAGTCAATGAAGATGCCTCCATACAGCAAACATATCGTGTTTTCTCAGCCGGCGAATCTTGCAGACAACAGAGTTTCAAATTCTTTGCAACTTCTTAGTAGTGGATTCTAGCAGACAATACACATTTGCAGTAAGCTAACCATGACAAGACACAGGCTGAGACCATCTGGGGATGTACATGAGAAGGCAACAAAGGAAGCACTTTACCAAGGATGTTTAAGATGAAGGAGCAGAAACACTGATCTCCTTAAAAGAGAGATATACTTCAATTTACTTCACTTGGGGTGACATTTGTAATGGAGCTCCTAGGACCACATGCCTAAGTGTGTCACGCCACCTATATGTATAGTTACCCACATTTAGCAGCTCTCTTGTTGGGAATTAGCGCTCATCCTCTCTTGAACACCCAGAGATCATGTGCTCAGTGATGCTGGAGAGGATAGTGTTTGATTTTCCAAGCCAGCAATCGGCTGTGTATTGTTGTCCCAAAAAACTGCTTTATAGATGAGACATAATGTGATGAGCCAGGGGTCTGACGTACATGTTAAAGAGAACGAGGGAACAGGGTACAGCTCTGTGGGAACCCACGCTCTATCTTGAAACGGTTATACTGAAAAAGGAGCACACTAAGGGATAGGAACTGGTTCAGGAGAAATGAAAAGAGCCAGGCATCAGCTGATCCAGACATCTTGTTCAACAAGATTTTGTGATCAGCCGCGTTAAAAGTCAAAGAGGTCAACTAAGATGGATCCAGTCACGTTTTCCTTATACATTTAGCTTAAATCTCATCAACCACTGGTAGCAGCTCTAATTCTGTGCCTGTCCTAGGCTGAAAACCGAGCTGTCACTGATCTAAAAGGCCTTATCTACTAAATCGTCTGGCCATTGTCTTTTCCTATAAAGTAATAAGGTTATGCGCAAGACTCAAGTTACCTTTTGTGCATAGACAATCCGAAACTTTTGCTCCATCTTCCTGCATTTGTTGTACCAGCTGTCATCATCTGTAACCAAGGGCATGTACGGGTGCTCGGGTGTGCTCTCCTCACTTGTGCTGCTGTCAACACTTCTCCGGTCCTCCTCATCACTTAGGTAATCGTAGCTGGTAAAAGAGAAGTCAGAGATGGAGAGGTTTAAATGCACTGCTATCTGCAGTTAGCAGTGCCACAAACAATAGGCAGATTATTTTCCCACTTCCTCAGTTTAAACAAAAACATGGCTGCCCCATGTAAGATTTTTTGCCTTGTCTTTTTTTTTTATCTTAGATCCCTCCTCGAGCCAATGTATTCACCTTATTCCATTGCTTTACAAATGCACTTTACTACATGCACAAAGTTTCTAGCAAATCCTTAGTAACGTTCAATGCATCATCTGTCTACCCATATAGCTCTCCTTCGTCCATACACTCTACCTTAACCCTCTCTACATCCATCTAACCCCCATTCCGTCATTCCAATCAGTGTCATGCTGCCTCTCAACTTGTAGTTATACTTTATATCATTCCGAAGTGCATCCATAAAGCAACCACTTGTATGAACACTATTTCTGCATGATTTGGAGCTGTTCTGTAACAGTAATTGGAACCCGTGATTGACGTGAGAGCATCTCAGTTCATTACATACCCTTCCTTTCAACATTCCCACACCTCAAAGTAAGATCAGATTTCAATCTTTCTATTTTTAGTCCAGGAAGCAGGGAGGTGGGTAGATCACATTGATTCATAATTTTGTCCTTTACGGCATATGCTGACCTGCTTTCCACCTGTACATTAACTTTAATCCCATCAACCATCTTTGGTTCACAGCATTGCTTCTCCTATTCGATCTCTTTGGTTCCTTCTACCTTTCCCCTTGAGTTTTTCTGCCCTTAGACTTGGTTGAGTTTGACACTTAGTTATGTTCTCAGATATGCATTTATGAGTCCGTGAGGGGTCATGTAGCAAAGTACTCTCTTTTTTGGCATGGCTACCCCCTTTTCTGCCTGTTGTCAGTTGACTGTGTTCACTGGGATCCTGCTAACCAGGACCCCAGTGATTATGTTCTCTCCCTTCAAACTTGGATGCTTGAACCCCTTACATCCCACATTTGGCATACTGGTACCCGCTGTAAGTCCCTACTATATGGTACCTAGGTACCCAAGGCATCGGGGTACCAGGGGATCCCCAGGGGCTGCAGCATGTATGATGCCACCCATGGGGAGCCCATGCAAACTGTACCTGCAGGCCTGCCATTGCAGCCTGCATGAAAGGGTGCATGCAACCTTTTCAATACAGGTCACTGTAAATCACCCTTATGGTAGGCCCTCCTAGTCCAGAGGGCAAGGTTCAAGTACCTGTGGGTGAGGGCACCCCTGCACTAACAGAGGTGCCCCCCACAAACTCCAGTTCCATTTTCCTGGACTTTGTGAGTGCAGGGATGCCTTTTTATGCATGTACTGGACATAGGTCACTACCAATGTCCAGCTACATACTGGTAACACCGAACCTAGGCATGTTTGGTATCGAACATTTCAGAATCATACCATAATACTGTTGTCAGCATTGGAAGTATGATTCCATGCACTCTGGGGGCTCCTTAGAGGAACCCCCCCGGGATTGCTCCTAACAGCCTTATGGGGGTTTCTGGGCAGCCCAAGCTGCTGGCACCACTCTGACAGGTTTCTTAAGCCCAGCAAGACAGAACAAAGGATTTCCTTTGGGAGAGGGGGCTAAGACCCTCTTCCCACCCTCTCTCTTTGGAAATAGGTGTTACATGGCTTGGGAGGGGTAGCCTCCCCAAGCCACTGGTATGCTTTAAAGGGCACATTTGGTGCCCTCAGTGCATAAACCAGTCTACAACGGTTCAGGGACCCCAAGTCCCTGCTCTGGCGCGAACTGGACAATGGAAAGGGGAGTGACCACTCCCCTGTCCATCACCATCCCAGTGGTGGTGCCCAGAGCTCCTCCAGAGGGTCCCTGGGTTCTGACGTCTTCAATCCAAGGGGGCAGGGACCTCTGGGAGCATCTGAGTGGCCAGGTCGGGCAGGTGACATCAGAGCCTCCTCCTGATAGGTGGTCACCTGGCTAGTTGACCAATCCCCCTTTCAAGGCTATTTAGGGTCTTTATCTTCTGTGGTTGCTTAGATTCAGCTTGAAAGATTCCAGCAGGACTCCTCTGCAACCTCTACTTTGACTTCTAGCCACTGGAACTGTGACTGGACCCTCCAGGAACCGACAATCTGCATCCACGACGAAGACTCAGCTTGCAACATTATTTCCACGTCCCTTCCAGCTTCTGAAACATTTTCCGCTGTACATCCTCTGAAGGTGGCAAGTCTTCAGTCTGCATGAGAAGGAAGAAGGAATCTCCCTTTGAGTGAAGGAGTCACTCCCCTGCATCCGCAGGCACAAACTGCAACGATGACCGGCTGCGTGGATTTCCTCTCATCCTGAGCTGCGTGGATCCTGCATCATGGATGGTGTTCCGGAGAAGCCCTCTTGGTCCTCTCTGCGACCTGTCTGACATTGGTGGAGGTGAGCCCTTGCCTTCCCATGCAGGACAGTACCCCTGTGCACTGCGTCTCTTGCAGCTGTGAAGGCTTGTTGGCATCTCCTCCATGGGATCTTCAGGCTCTGTGTAGCTACAGGCCCCAGCACTCTTCCCTGTGACGCACAGCGCTCTGTGTGCTTCTCCTGCAGCGTAGGACCCTTCTCCAGTTGTGCTGCGAGGGCTCCTTTGCGACTCCTGGTTCCTCTTCCAGTGGGTCTCCTGTGGGGACTGCCTTTTCTTCTGTGGACTCTTTGCCTTGCTGAGGGTCCCCTCAGGACCCCCTAACCCTGTGGGATGAGTCCTCCTTGACCTTGCAGGTCAGCGGCAGCTCCACTTTGGCTTCACTGTGACTTCTGCCTTTGCCAAGGCTTGTTGGTGGCCTGTCCACGCCACTGACTGCAATCTTCCATCCGGCATGGGACATTGACTGCATAATCCAGAAACTCTTCACCTGTTCCAGGGCTGCATTCCTGACCGTCTTCGTCCTACCATCGACCAACTCCTGCAACCACAGCTGGGTTTGTAGAGGCTCCTGCTCCCACTGGACTCTTCTGTGACTTCTGGACTTGGTCCCCTTCTTCCACAGACCTCTTCATGAATCCACCGCTGTTTTTTTGCAGACTTGTCTGGGTGTTGCGTTATCTTTTTTTCTTTCTTTTGGGTGGTCTGGGGGAAAATCCAGTAACTTACTCCTTTCTTCCTGGTCGCTGGGGGCACTGTGGTACTTACCTTTGGGGTTTCCTAGAAACCCCAGCATTTCTCTACACATTCCACTTTCCTAAGTGGGGGTCCTGCATTCACATTCTATTTCTTTAGTATATGGTTTGGGCTCCCTGGAGGTCACTATTGTCTATTGCATTTGCACTGTTTTCTACTGCTTTCAATGCCTATTTCTAATTACTAGTGTACATATCTAGTGTATTACTTACCTCCCATTGCAGGGTTGCCTAGCTAGTACTTTTTGGTAATTGTGTCACTAAAATGAAGTACCTTTATTTTTGCAACACTGAGTGTTTTCATTCATGTGTGTGTAAGTTCTGTGTAACTACAGTGGTTTTGCATGAGCTTTGCATGTCACCTAGATTCGCCTTGGCTGCTCATCCACAGCTACCTCTAGAGAGCCTGGTTTCTAGACACTGTTGACACTACACTAATATGGAATACCTGGTCCTGGTATAAGGTGTAAGTATGTTAAGTACCCACCACACACAAAGCCAGCTCCCTACAGGTCACTTCCCACATAGAGAACTCAGCTGGATAATTAGCCAAAGATCTGTTCATACCATGGTTAAACTGGGAGGTTAGTCAGCGGATACTTTCCTGCATTAATGAAAAAGCTAAGGAATCAGCTCAAGCACTTTGATGCAATGGCAAAATGCTAGATAATTATTTTCTAATACAATGCTGAAAAATAACTTGAGGTCACACAGCTGTATCACCATGCAATCGTACTACCACTTCAACCATTTCATGCCTCTGGAACACAGCTTGAAGATGTGCTGGGTGATACTTCATGCTAGAATGGTGCTGAGAGATCCACCAGTGGGTTTGCTTTATGTCCTCTTACTACAGTTCGGAGTTTGCCTAGTGTGTCATTTCATGCACTAATTGTGCAACTGAGGTTTAGTAAGTGGCAACCTGATAAAGACACAACCGAGATCTATGATTTGGTTGCCTTCACTTTATTCAAGATACACACAATAGGGCAACCCATTAATCCCTCAAGAGACTCAGTGCAAGAAAATATAAACACAAAATGTCTCCTTGTGGTTGCCTTCACTTTATTCAAGATACACACAATAGGGCAACCCAGTAATCACTCATGAGACGCGGTGCAAAAAAATATAACCACAAAATGTCTCCTGGAGGAGTAATTCCACATACAATCACTCAGTTGGAAGATTGGTAGAAATTATATCCAATCGCTAGTACAAATGAAAGCATACTAAATATTTGATTAACATCTCACATATCTAATCCAGGTTGTAAATCTTGCAATAAAATACAGTATGCGTAATTTTGTGATATATCATTGTGAGAAGAACACATTTATGTAACATGAATAAGGGCCAGATGTATCAAAGGATTTTACCCATTCTATGTCTATGGGAAACTGTATTTGTACAAATGGCCCTAAATCTTTTGTAGGGTCAAATACAGCAGCACTCCCCGGCTATCATAAATAAACTCACAGATTCCAACAAGATTCAATGGTGAATGTAGTCAGCATTGGCCAGCACTCAACAGAATGTGCAAGTCCTTGTAACCCACTTGGTATCCTTTTCTGTAGTATGGGTTCAGAGTCCATTAAGGAGAAATTGTAGCAGCCAGTATGTCAGTTGGTTGGTCTCTGGATTTCTAATTAGTACTTGAGACCATCTTCCAGACAGAGTCTAAATTAGCAGCAAATAAGGAACCTTAAGTAAAACCTGCTTACCTTCAAATCCTAAGTAAGTGAATTTAATCAAATGGCAAAAGAATAGAAGCTTATGTCCAAGTCACAAAAAATGTTCCACACGCCACTAACACGTCAAGAGTGGGAGCGCCAATGATTGCAGCTGTCCGAGCGAATCAGGAACTGACTGGTCACCAGTGAAACTTGTAACAATTTATGTGACTATTTGTGACAGCAGGGGAATGGACCCTTGGACTGGGTATATGACATTTTAATGAAAAAATGTGGTATACTTTAGTTTGTGTTAGTAATTAGAAATAGTTTCTATCAATCGTCTAACAGAGTGATGTTATGAAAAAGTATGCCTTTCGGAGTCACTTTTTGTTTGTAATGACTTGCTTCAATGCAATACTAACAGCAGATCACTTCTCCTACGGCAACAGCAGGAAGATGGGTTATGAATCCTTTCATTGACTGGTAGAGTGGTTTGGAAATCTGTAAGCCATTACCTTTGTGTGAATTTCAGGTATGGAGTGTAGTCTATCACAACAGGTGTCTTTCCATCCATCACCTCACCTTTCAGACAGAAACTGAGGAAATATCAACAGAGAAAAAAACAGAGAGATAAACTCCCAGAAAAGCTGGATCTTCTCATTGAGAGTGCACATAGATTCAATTTTCCAACCTTGCCCTTTTCACTGTGGAGTTTCCTGTGGGGAATGGTGTGTGAGTGCAAGGAACAAATGATCGATAACATGATAGTGTTGGTTAAACTTTGTATTACTGGCTTCAAGACAACAGTGTAAAGTTGACCGTCGGGAACAGAAGCGAGTGGTGAAACCATGACAAAATATATGCGAGCAGTGAATGTAGTGGAGCTAATGGAATAGTCTACAAGCATTGACTTGGGGGAAATTACAGAAATGGTCAAGGAACACTGGCTGTGCAGAATAAGAAGGAATGGGTGTAAGAACATTGGTTGTAATTGGGCCATGGAATGTTTGCATGAGCATCATCTGTGATGGATATATATGGGTGTGTGAGTTCTAGTCTTCATAGAGTCACAGGGACCTACGAGTAAGAAATTAGTTGTATTAGAACTACAGAGAATACTATGTAATCATTAGCTATGATGGGTTATAGAAAGTGGTGCATGAACACATGATTGTGGTGGTGCTATAGAGAATGACACATGAGCATTAGCCGTGATGGTGACAAAGTATGCGGGCCTGGGTCTGATAGCACCAACAAGGGCACTACATGAGCATTAGCTGTGATGGTGACAAAGTACATGGGCCTGACTCTGATAGCCCCAAAGATGATACTACATAAACTTTAGCTAGGCAGGATATATATGTAATGATCAGGGTTGGACTGGAACAAAAAATAGGCTCATGCACCAAATTAAATGTAGCCCTCATTTGCGAATAAGATAGCTAAAAAAGTAGCCCATGTTTGAAAAGCAGACCGTTTTCCACATGTAAAGACGCTGTATGGATGTTTTTCTGGGTATGCAAGACTGCATGCATTTGTGCTTGCTGCAGGCAATGTTTGTGGTAATAGCAAAGAAATCAACAATAAAAACAGTACCACCATAGCATAAAGCAGGCCCACACGCTTACCTGTCAGACCTGTCCTTCGGGCGCTGCGTGATTGCCCTGTATGGCTATAGACCAGTCCAACCCTGGTAATGATGAATGCACATGCTTTGGGTCTGAGGGAACAATGTCAAATTGCGACACAGCTTTACCAGGCTTTTAACAGTCATGGAGTGTGAGTTACGGCTGTGCAGGAGTTTCACAAAACAGAGATGAGCAGTGGCTGGGAGGGAGCTGTAGGGACTGGTGTAAAATCATTGGTTGCTAGGGAGTTATACAAATTACTTCAAGTGCTTTGGTTGTGTGATCTTTAGCCATCAATTCACGAGTGCTGCTGTGGAACTCCCAATGCTGCTATGTATCAGGACCGCCCATGGACTTTAGAAAGAAACTTAAAATGTAAACTGCATTTTAGGCTGTACAGTTTGTATTAGTATGGCTAATTCTCTGCAGTGGGCCTACGGGTGCTGAATACAAGTGGCCAGCATCTCAGAACACTCGCTATGGAATGTTCTGGGACCTGCTGATGCTGTGCGCCCCTACCTGAAGTCAATGGCACTAAGTCCAATCAGCATCCCTGTTAACACCGTGGACTCTTCGCGCAGCATGATCGCACCGTCGTCGTAAAACCTTCTGAGGGTGGAAACAGAGGCTGTTATTCCTGCGATGGGAAACTATCACGCAAAATATTACTCACCAATACAAAGACAGGTGATGTGGAGAAGTGGCGTGAAAAGAGCTTTTCCAGTAACTTCAACCACAGAAAGTGACTACAAATGTATTGAATCAAATTACAAATTCAGTTTGCGGCTCCTCATAATTAAACATTTAAGCGGTAAATAAACCTTGATTGCAGGACAGATATTTAAAAAGAAGTGTTTAAAAGTAGGAAGAGAACTGGACAACCTTTGCCTTGCAATAAGTATCATAAATGTATAGCTCACCTTTGCATCCTTGAAAGCATCTATCGTTTGTTATTCAGCTGAATCAAAGAAAACTGCTAGCGAGGTGACAGGAGGTGGTGTGGTAGGGTGACCAGATCATGAGAACGAAAAAACGGGGACGTTTTGAAAAAATAGAAGGACTACAATTTTACGTCAACGGAGCACCCCTGAATGACATCTCTCAAGCCTCTTATCAACTGAAGAACACAGAAGAGGCACTATGAAAATAAATAATTTTTAATTTTGAAAACCAGCATCATACCTGTTAATTACGTTGCTTACTTATAACATCTGTTAAGTATCACATCTTTAGAACATCGAAAAAAGTGTATTTCACTGTTTTCAGTCGACTGCCTCTAAAAACCGGGACATAAGCCAAATTTGCCAAAATCTGCAGGGACAGCAAGTGAAAAACCGGGACTGTCCTCGCAAATCCGGGACGCCTGGTCACCCTAGGGTGACCTTGTACGCATGCAGACGATACTGGGCAGGTTCAGGAGAGGCTCGCCAGTGCTATGACAGGTGTGGATGTAATTCTGCGTGTCTATGTGGTATGAGGTTGCTGTCTCACCTGGTCGTCCGTGTGTCCCGCAGCGCGGTTGCTATATATTCCGACAACCGTTTTTCCATCAGCGCCAGACGTATCCATGCTCGACCCTGAAACACACAGAAGTTATCATACATCTGCGTCCATGGTAACCTGAGAGCAGAGCAGTACTTGTACCGCATATCCGTGCCCCATGACAGATGCACCACTGAAAGAAGACTAAGTGGGGTGTGGAGTTCTAAACAATTTATTTTATTATGTTTTTGGTTTTTTAAGTGCCCCTAAGCACCTTGCAGTGGCCACATGACACAAAGAACATATTTGTTTACAACGAGAAAATACACTGAGTGATGCTAGGCAGTGTGTGGGTTTGATATGGGAAGTGCTTCTGTGCGTGTGTGTGTGGGGGGATGTTCTTTGTAAATGAGGATACTCTTTGTAAGTGAAGAATGTCTTTGTACATCATGATGCCCTTTGTGGGTGGGGTGCTTTTTTTTATAAGTGGATAACATGCTGTAAATATTTTTCACGTGAAGTATGGCCTTTGTAGATGGCACACGACTCTCTAGTTGAGTTGTGAGCTTGTCAAAGACTGCTAAATTCTCTGCCCATCTCGGTACACAAATAATAAGTAGAGATAGGAACTATCACAATTCTGCCTGGTTGATTGTCAGTCACCCTGATCCTGAGAGATCACGAAAATCCATAAACCTGATGGGGCAACACAAACATTCTCTGAAACTGTTCAACATAAAGGGAGATAATCTTCACCATTTGTGTATTAGTTGTAACCGCAAGTAAAATAGAACTCTTCACTATAACTTACTTCCCATAGCCATTTTTTACATATCCTGTAAGTAAAACATTCTTTTAAATCCAATAAGAGAACTGCCACTGACCTTTGCCCTGGAAGTACTAATGTTCTCCATGTTTTCAATGCTGCTGATACAGTTGTTTGGAACTTTGCTGCAGGCAACCCGGATGTAATCCCAGAATCCTCTCTGTCCATCAGAGCTGAACCAGCTTACAGGGCCTGCAAGCAATAGGAAGAGGTGAAAGAAATGCAATAGAAGCATGAGAGACGGGTGAACTAGGGTGTGTGTGTGAAAATATACGGAAGAAAGATAAGGGTGAGTAAAGGAGAAGAAGCAAGAGAGTGAGACCAGTCTAATATCCTGCACGTCAAAGCCCATCTCAGCCAGAATTCCAAACATATAGGACCACTCCAGTGAGTCAAACGCCTTGTTGGCGTCCAGCGATACAGTGATCATTTCCTCTAGCATTGCCTCCGCCGCAGCCATGTTGGTGTGGAGCCGTCTCAGGTTCAGTCATATCAAGCCTTCCATGTCTGCATCTGTGCCACAGCGAGCGCCGCCACCTCCTCTGAGACATCGGCTTCCAAGTCCCACACCAGTTCTGGCCTCTGGTGCCGCCATGGGCAGTCACCAACAAAAGCCAGTAAGTCCTCATCCGAGGTCTGCAGGTTTCCATGCACTGTACAAATTTGTCTACTATTTACTCACTATCTCTCACTGTTTCCCAGGGTGCCACTTCTATATCTTGAATGTGCATCTCTGCCCGTTCCCTGCTACCTATCCATGCCTGCAGTTTCCCTGCGCCGACCCATGCTTCGTAAATATGTTTCTACCTAGCCAGATAAGCCACTTCCTCTCCGGTTACCGTTTGGTACACTGCCCACTTCAGCTCTATTTCGGCAGTCAGAAGGAGTGTAGGGGAGGTAGCATGGTCCCTCTCCAGCTGTGCCAGTTCCCAGTCTAGAGTGGTCGGCCTATGGAGTTGTTCTCTCCGATCCTCTATCTCCCCAGTGATAATTTCACCGCTGATCGTGGCTTTATAGGCTTCCCACAGTGTGATAGTGCTCCGCACCATACCCTTATTCCCCTCAAAGTAGAGTTTGATGGATCTATCTAGTCTTTGGACCTCCTGTTCATTCACTAGGTGCCAGGTCTCCCTACTCCATTCCGTGTGTGTCTGTTTTCCTCTATTATTCACAATAACGCTCACGGGGAGTGGTTGCTTATGCCTCAGGCTAGATAGATGGCCTCTGTGAATCTAGCTAGTGTGGTCCAGGTGTGAGAAAATAGTCAAGCCTAGATTGCATGTTCTGTACGTTTGAGTGGTATGAGTATTCCCTCGCACGACAGTGTATAGCCTTCCAAATATCACTTAATCCCAGAGCCTGCGCACACCCCACCAGCTTGCTTCCGGTTGTCTCCTCATGCTCTTCCTGTCCAATTGTGTATCCAGCACCAGTTCCCACCAATGATTGTGAGTGCTGGGGGGCGGGGAGGGGCTCAGTCAGAATGTGCTCCAGTTTATGGAGTGTTGCACTTTGGATCCCCGTCGGAGCATACACATTAACCAACAGCATGGTCTCAACCTCACATTTGCCCAATATTGCCACATAGCACCCGTTAGTGTCTGTGGAACGGTAGAGTCCTCTTAAGGAGAACCATCACACCTTGTGATCCCGAGTTGTAATGTGCATGGCATGCCGGTTTGTATTTACTTCTCCCAGCAGTGTTGGCCCCCTATTAGGTAGGTTTCATGCAGGAACACTATGTCCTACTCATATCTACTAAGCGCCCTGGTTACCAGGCCCCTTATTACCTAATTTGTTGACGTTCCAATTTAACAATGTCACCGTCTGATGTTGTGTCTTGGTGTCTAAGTACCTTTATCCCCCCGCCTGCGTCCTACTCTGTAATGTGCATATCTCGTCATTCCCTTGGTTTATTTGTTTCCTGTTGGGCTCTAGACTACCCCTGTAACTGCCCGCCACCCTACCTTACCTGCTGTGATCATAAAACTGATCAACCCACCCCAATTCACAGTACGTCTGAATCCCAAACAATAACAACATATCAACGTTCTGCACTTTCTTTGCCGGGGCACAACCTTAGGCCTCACAGGAGCAATCGTCAATTGTTTGTACCTCTCTCACCAGGGTTACCATGGGCTATTTTGGCTTCCTTGCCCATCCCCGCCGCCGAGGCCCCAGAGTAAGTTCCAAATCTTACTGCGTCTTACAGTCTCCTTTGGTTCATAGGTTAAGTTCTTATATAGGCTACCCAGTGAGTGTCCCCGAGGGGCAGCATCCTTCCGCCCAGTGGAAACCCTTCATTTAATGTCCTCTGCCGTCATTGGCGTAACCTTTGGTAATTGCTCTTCTTCAGTGTCCGTCTCTGTCTCCACTCGCTCTCATGCACCGCTCTCCTCCCCGGAAGCCAGCGCTCCCCATTTAGTGTTGCCCAGAGTGTCGCTTCATTGCCCGATTTGCATCAGCGTTTTCTCTTGTTTTGTTCTCATTTGTTCTTTTGTCGGGGAGGCCTTCGCGCTTGTTATTCCTTCACATTGAGGGCGCTTGTTTCCAGCCGGCAGCTTTTTGTGAGAGTGACGGTGGGCCCAGCCAATATCAGGCCTTCGGTGCCGTCGCGTGGGTGAGCCTTGTCTTTGTACACAGTCCGTAGCTTTGCCATGAAAAGGAGTGCGTATTTCAGCTTCAGCTTGTGGAGAACTTTTTTAACCGATAAGAACGCCCCTCTCTGTCTCTCGACAAGGGGATGGGGGGTAAAATCTGGGCACTGGTTGATCTTCAGGTCCGGTTCTAGCAGAGGGGCCTGGGTGGGTCAGGCCCACCCACACATGACCTTTGGCCCACCCAGTCATGGCAGAAGAGGCCACGGAGAAGGCACCTGTTAAGTGTTTCCTCTCTCTCAACACCAGGACGTTGTAATCTTTTTCACTGTCTTTAAAACTGCAATTGGAGTGTCTCTTTTGGAGGTAGAGTTGGGCGAGGCAATAAGTTAACAGGGAGAGCCGAGCTAAGGGTCTGCCTTGGTACTTAGAGCCCATTTATGTGACAAGGCCTCAAAGTGTTTGCTATGTAAAACATGCAACAATCATCACGTTAAATATGATCAAGTCTCTTCACACTTTAAAAAAGTGTATTTCATTAACACATAGCTTTGACATTGATGTCACAATGTAGCGCTGCACTGAGAAGTACTTAGTAAAAGTGATAGTCTTTAAACATGAGTTTAGAGTCATTCCTGTCCCCGTCCTCACAGTGGTGACTGTGCCATAAGGTAACCAACAGCCAAGACAGATGTCACAGACTTTGTATGTGACCCATATTATTATACAGCAACATTAATCTATTAAATCAGACACAATAAAGTTTACCTTTGTGAATAAGGCTCGAAACGTGTTTGTCGGTGTTGTGCCACATGCTGAGGTGAAGTATATAACTGTTATCTTGAGTAAGATATTGTGTTGGGCTGGATTTGTTCTCATCAGTATGGAAGCTATAAATGTGAGCATTTCATCTTCTGATCTCTTGTTACTGTACATTGCACGTTTCCAGGTTATAGTCATGAGGGATGATATACACACAGTGGCATTAATGCTAATCATCTAGAACTACCTCAGAACTAAATAACCCAAGCCAAGGAGTTTTGGATCTTCCTCAACTGCAAACTCAACATCAAAGTCCAAGTCAATGCCATCATTGTCTTGTGCTTCCAAATACTGAAGACGGGGAGGAAGATTTTCAAATGGCTCCAAGTCAACATATGGAAAATTATCACCAACACTCTTGTCACCAGTAACCTAAACTACAGAAACACCCTCTCCACAGGATAAGCAAGCATCTGAGCAGGAGGCTGCAGAACTTCCAGAACTCTGCAACCAGAATCACTCCCAACCTCCTATGACACTCACACATCCCATCCCATCTCAAGGAGCTACACTAGCTACTCATACCCAAATCAGCACATTTCAAACATCTCACCCAAACTTTAAAGGCACTCTGGCACAGTATATCTCAACAATACAATCTGCTTTCACAAACCTTCCAGGCACCTCAGCTCAGCGTGACTTCGATTTGTGCCCAACTTACACATATGGAAAGCCAGATCCAGTGGTTGAGCATTCTCCTACATCACTCCTAAAGTGTGAAATGGCATGCCATTACACATCCAAGTCTTCGCATCACTTCTTAAAACCACAAGAAGCTGAAGACCTGGCTTTTTGAGTGACCACATTAGGTCCTAGGCTTGGCTAATCTCACACCTGCTTAGCACCAGGATACCCTGCTGGGTGAGAGTGGGCTTTACAAACCAACATAACATGACATGACCCAAGTGAATCAAATGAACTTTATTGAGCATCAGTTCAGACTGGAACAAAACCCAACCATCCTCAAGTATTCTGTTAGCCTGGATGACTGCTTGTTTGTGTGGGGTCATGCCCCATGCAAATGAGGGAACAGCCCCTGAATATACCTCTGGCTAAACATGCAGCAGTATTGCAGAAGGAGCTGCACAAGCATCTGCAGCCCCTTCTGTAACTCAGCACTCTGTAATACAGCCCCAGAAGGTTACCTGTATGACTGTAATTAACGGTTTTACACTTGTCAGGCATGAACCCTGCTATTATTTGTCAACAATGCTGCTTTTTCCCAAATGTGTTGCTGGTTTTTAAAACTTTTGTATCAATCAAAGTACACCGCAAAAGAATGAAATGAAAATAAACAGTTACAAAGTTCAGTGTATGCAAAGAAATAGGTGTTGGGCACATTGCAAGGAGTAAGTAGTTAGTCTTAATAATGCAAAACATCAAGGCTTAGGTGTGGTAACAGGGAACTCCTTAACCTTGAACAACTATTACAGTCTGCTTGTGGTGAAGCCTGGCCTTCTTGAAATTATAAGAGTTGAGGCTGCTGAGTACAGACAACAGCTCATAATCTCAAATAACTTTCTACATGCGCTGTATGCCTATTTGGAAGAATATATTTTGTAGCTCTTGGGCTGATAAGCTACCTCCAGAACTGACAAAATTGGGCCCACATTGGCCCACCTGAATTTACCCTTGGCCAATCTAGATGAAAATTCCTGGAACCGGACCTGTTGACCTTGGGTCCGTCTTTCGCACAGAATTTTCGTGATGCCCGTAATATGATGTCCCTGACTCTGAAGTTCATCAGATGAGCTATAATCAGTCGGGGGTGTGGGAGGAATCGCCGGTATTCTGTGAGTCCGTTTGACAAAAAAAAAAAACATGATGGTCGGCCCTGCAAGAGAGTCGTAGCCAGCCACTCCTCCACAAGCAGTTCTGTGTTTGGGCCCTCCACCTTGAGTCCACCTGACTGCGTCCGTGCCCTCTACCCTGTCCTCGCTGCTGCTGCGAGTTTGAGGCCCTCCACCACCCGCAGGCACCCGCCTGTGCCTCATCCCTGGTATCTAGTGGTTGCCGTAAGTATTGTGTGTCTGTCTTGTAACTGTCTTTCTTTTGTGCCTTTTTTACTGCTTTATCTCAGTTTTTCCGCCTCTTTTTCCTTTTCTGTTAGACTTTTTTGCCTTTTTTTCTCTCTGGGACCTACTCACCTCATCATCCCCGGACATCACTTTCCTCACTGAAACCTGGATGAACCCCTCCTCGGAACCAGACATCGCCATAGCCATCCATGAAGGCTATAAGATCAGCTGCAGAGACCGCACCAACAGACCGGGTGGAGGGATCGCCATAGTCCACAAGAACACCGTCAGAATCTCCGATGACGCCCTTGACGCCGCCGAACACTTACATTTCCAGATTCACATCAACGCCAACACCACCCTCAGAGGAACCCTCGTCTACAGACCCCCCCAGCCACAGTTCAGTGACTCTATTGCCGTTATAATCAGCACCCACGCCCTGGCCTCTACAGACTACATCCTCCTCGGCGACCTGAATTTTCACCTTGAGAACACCAACAACAGCAACTCCACAGCCCTGATCGACAACCTTGCCAACCTCGGTCTCAAACAACTTGTCACGACGGCCACCCACTCTGCCGGCCACGCACTCGACCCAGTCTTCTCCGCCAGCAGCCATGTAACCTTCAGCCATACCACCGAACTCCACTGGACCGACCACCGTTGCGTCCACTTCACCTTCCAGAAACCTGCCACACACCACCACACACAACAGATCCCCCGCCGCAGCTGGAACAAGATCACTGAAGACCAGCTGATCTCCACCCTCATCTGAGCCCGGCCACCCATCACCACCGACCCCAACACAGCCGCCCTCATCCTCAGACAATAGATAGATGACTGTGCCAACACCCTCGCTCCAATCAGGAAACCCTCCAACAACCACACCAGCACTAAGGCCATCTGGTTCACCGTCGACCTTCAGGCCTCCAAGCAGGAGTGCCGAAAAATCGAGAAGTGGCGCCACGAACAAACAGAGAGCAACCACACCGCCCTCAAGATAGCCATCCGCAAGCACCACCAGCTCATCTGGACCACCAAGAGATCCTGCTACAAGGAACGCATCGACAACAACGCTCACGACAGCAGAGAGCTTTTCAACATCATTAAGGAACTTGCCAACCCCAGGTCCTGTTCCAACGACACCCCTCCTTCGCAAGACCTCTGCGACTCCCTCTCCACCTTCTTTCACCACATGATCACGGACGTCCACGACAGCTTCAACACCTCGACACCCACGACCGCCGCGGCCACCACAAACCCCGACGCACCAGACCCCAGCCACACTAACCTCCTGCTCTCCTGGACCCACATCAACGACGAGGACACCATCAAAACCATGAGCATCATCCACTCCGGTTCACCCTCCGACCTCTGCCCCCACCACGTCTTCAACAAAGCAAGCCCCATCATTGCCCCCCAACTCCGTATGATCGTCAGCAGCTCCTTTGAGACTGCCACCTTCCCAGAGAGCTGGAAGCACGTCTAAGTCAACGCTCTGCTTAAGAAACCCAAAGCAGACCCTAGAGATCTCAAGAACTACCGGCCCATCTCCCTCCTCCCCTTACCGGCGAAGGTCATCGAGAAGATCGTCAACGGCCAACTGACGCGCTTCCTAGAAGACAACAACATGCTGGACACCTCTCAATCCGGATTACGTAGCAATCACAGCACTGAGACCGCCCTCATCGCCGCAATTTTCGACATTAGGACCATGCTCGACAAAGGCAAAACTGCTGCCCTTATCCTCCTAGACCTCTCGGCTGCCTTCGACACCGTCTGCCACCACACCCTTCGCACACGCCTCCAAGAGGCAGGGATCCACCACAAAGCCCTGGACTTGATCACATCCTTCCTCTCTGGCAGAACCCAGAGAGTCCGCCTCCCTCCCTTCCTTTCTGAAGCCACCAAAACCATCTGCGGCGTTCCCCAAGGATCCTCACTCAGCCCGACCCCTTTTAACATCTACATGGCACGGCTCACCAACATCGTCCGATCCCACAACCTCAACATCATATCCTACACCGATGACACCCAGCTGATCCTCGCACTCACCAAGGAACCCGCCACCGCCAAAACCAACCTCCACGACGGAATAAAGGCCCTCGCCAACTGGATGGAGAGGAGCCGCCTGAAACTGAACCTCACCGACGCCCACCAACCACGCACGCAACTTAGGGTTCATCCTAGACTCATCGCTCACCATGACCCAGCAAGTCAATGCCGTCTCATCTTCCTGCTTCAACACCCTCCGCATGCTCCACAAGATCTTCAGGTGGATACCCACCAAAACCAGAAGGACGATCACCCAGGCCCCTGTCAGCAGCAGACTGGACTACGGCAATGCCCTCTACGTGGGAACTACGGCTAAGCTCCAGAAAAAACTGCAATGTATACAGAATGCCTCCGCACGCCTCATCCTCGACATGCGATGCCGCAACCACATCGCAGCCCACCTGAAAGATCTACACTGGCTCCCCGTCAACAAGAGGATCACCTTTAAACTCCTCATCCACACTCTCAAAGCACTCCACAACGCCGGCCCTGCCTACCTCAACGAGCGACTCACCTTCTACGCTCCCAACCGTCAACTCCATTCCGCCAACCTCGCCCTTGCCACCGTTCCTCGCATTCACCGAACTACAGCCGGCAGCAGATCTTTCTCCCACCTCACCACCAAGACCTGGAACTCCCTCCCCGTCCACCTACGACAGACCCAGGACCTGCTGACCTTCAGGAAACATCTCAAGACCTGGCTGTTCGAGCAGTAGCACCTTCCCCGCGCCCACTATCCCCTCAGCACCTTGAGACCCTAGCGGGTGAGTAGCACGCTCTACAAATGACTGATTGATGCTCGGTAGGGCTGCCCCAGCGGATCCTTCGTCTCCTTCACACGGTCTGCTAGCTTTTTGTGATCCTCACATGAAAAGCTTACCTAGTGTACCACGGTAGCGATTTGTGACTCCAATGACACTTGGTGTCTCTAATGGCCTCCAGGATGGTTGCTGTGTGCATGGCTAAGAATTTGTCCTATCCCTCCAGTGTTGTCCTCTCTCCCTCTGCCACAGCCTCTCACAGGGTCCTGTCCTTCACTGCTCGGATCTTCCCCAACTTTCCGTGGAAGTCTCCCCGATAGTGTGAGCCGCCGGCCATGGGGGTAGCATGGGATGGTGGGGCTGGGATGTGCAGTCTGGGTCTCCTGTAGATGTCTGGCCCCTACGGCTGCAATTTTTGGAGCTTCTCCTTTTCCACCCCTGCACGGAACTACATTCCTCTCTGATCGCTCTTACAATCTCCACTCGGATCCTGCTGCCCCAGTGGTATCCCCTCTAGTGTCACTCTCTGGAGGCGAGGTCGGGCACAGCCCACGTTGCAGTCTCCCTTCGGTATCTGGTGGGGGGTCTTCTTGGAGCCCCTGTTTCGACTCTGTCTCAGTTCCCATCACAGCCACGGCAAGGTGTTCTCTGCATCCGGCATCGCTGTTCACCTCTATATCCTTCTTGAGGCTGCACAGTGTTTAGCACTGGTCTATAGTTTGGACCCCAGCACATCCTCCCGGCAGGGGCCGGTGATGATGTTTAGAGGGGGGAGGTCAATGCCCTGACTGTAGCTGCCACTAAATTGCGTCCAACGATCGCTCACTGCCTGTGCTCCAGGATTCCGAGGCTCCCTGCCAGGCCTCAGTGCCATTGACCCTCTTTTTCACAGCGAGGCTTGCCCTCGGTTGTTCTTTGGCCTCACTGCTGCTCCGCTAGGGTGCTACAGTATCCACAGGTCACCCCATTCCTCGCAGGGGTCTGGGTCCGCAATCCGCTGCAGTGTTTTGCTTGTTGGTTGGTTGGGTCCCGGTCCCGGCCCCGGACTTGCCTCGCCGTTATTTCACAGCTCACAAACTCCACCTTAAATTTTAGAGGGGTCATCTTGGTTGCAACGCTGCTTCACCGCTCCACAGCTCTCAATCTGGCTGCATCCCAGGAGGCATCCAGGCACTCCACAACAGCATTAATGCCCCCCTCGGGGTGTCCGGGTCTTCCCCCGCACCTTCCAGGGGTCAGATCTTAGCACCTCTCAGGATAAGTGCCTCCCTGTCTGCTGCGTGAGCTCCGCTAGGTGTGTCTCACAGCATGGCCGATCATGCCACTCCCCTACCACCAATTTTTAATTGTATTGCTGCCCTTACTATGTTCATTTACATCGTGGTCCACTATGGTGCTGGTCAGGAATCTTCCTGTTTGTACCTTGTGTTCCATTTCTGAAAGACAATTCTGGGACTCTTTGTGCAAGTCAGTATTAGCTAGATTTCTCCTGCTCCAAGTTCAACCAGCACTTTAACACCTATCCCCAACAACAAATCTAGCATCCCAACGTGAAGTTCAGTTTGAATATGTGCTGTATTGTTCTGGTCATGGCAATAGATTTGCCTCTATGTTTACTTACTAAGGGTGACTAACTTTCACTCCTAAGCAGCTTCAGCTTGTGATTCATTTTGCAGTAAGACCCATACTTAAAGATTAATCTACTTGCTTACAGTAAGTGTATAAGGACTTTTCTAGCTCCAGCCCATACACCCACCAAATAATTTGAGAACCAGTCACCAGGGTCCATCCGTAGTCCCTCCAGGACAGGTCACCATTTACCAAAATGTGGGTCAGCTTTACAGAAGTCTTCAGGTTCTGTGGTGGGGTTGGGGGATTGATGGCTTTTTGACCCGAATCCAAGCTTGCAATTGAGAGTATGGAGGAGGCACCACAGTCTCCTTATACCTTACAGACGATTGCCAAGCTCCTGTCAGTGGAATCAAAGCATTGGGGCCTATTGTAAGAGCCCCCTCTGCTCTGTTGTTTGTTCCTGGAGACCCAACAGGGCTGCGTTGCCATGTGCATCTGGGCTGTAACAGAAGTGCAATGTCAGATTGATGGGTTCCTGCCAAAAGCACCTCATGCATGCAGATGTTGGAGGTAGCACCTGAAATCCAACTCTGTAAGAGACGAGTAGCCTCAGATTCTGCGTCTTTGTAACTAATTCCAGGAGGATATTTTGGATGCCCTTTTTGGACTACGAGTCAATACATTCAACCACTTTGCTTATCGACCAGCGCTTAATTTGTGAAAGTTTTAGGGACAAGGACTTCATTTTCATCATCAGACTTAATCAGGAGCAAAAGAAAGAAATGTCCACAAGGAAGAAAGGAGGAGAAACATGGGCAAAGGGAGAAATCAGGGATGAAAAAGAAAATTCAGGAGTTAGCTAATGAGACAGGAAGTTTTGGCTGTTGGAAGAAGGCCTAATTATTCGGTAACCTCAGCATTCAGTAGCATCTGTAAAAAAAAAAAAAATCCTTTGGGCTCCTGCACTTTTTAGGGTAGAGCACACAAATGATCCGTCTCTCTTTGGACTTTTAACCATGCCCATTGCACGCCTGTCACTTTCATTGGTTCGTGGGCTTGCCTTTTAAAATCCGCTTGATTTCATTAGTAAAAGGCATGCATATGTCATGCCTTTTCCGGTGTTTAGCCCTCCTCGAGTGCACCGGCCAACTACTGAAAACATACGAGGCTCCATGTTTTCAGCATGATTTCCGGACTACTTTATCTTTTTATTTTCCACGCAGCGTGATCGTGCTGGGCTTTACATAGCGCGATCACGCTCGTTTTTTTGTTTTTTAATTTCAGTGCGGTTGCTTTGTGTTTTACATAGCGTGATTGCACTTGTTTTTTTCTTTTAATTTGTGTGGCAAGAAGAGTCCGGTTAGGAGTTTACGACGCTAATAGCTCTAACTCGAGCAAATGCGAGACCCGTTGCATTGCAAATGCTTGTTCTGTTTTGCAAACAGCACCAGCATTGATAAGCTTGTTTCAGGACGTGCATCAGGAATTCCTTCAGGAACTAGCTTCAGACTAGTGTACTTTAATGATAACAGTCTTGTGCCTGATGGGGTCAACAGTTTTTAAGGAAACAATGGGAGAGCTATGCCGTACTATGGCCCATATTTATACTTTTTGACGCAAACCTGTGCTAGCGCAGGTTTGCGCCAAAACTTTTACCGCCGGCTAGCACCATTCTTGGACGCTGGCTGGTCGCCATTATTATGGAATGGCGTTAGCCGGCGCAAATGGTGGGCTAACATCATGGAAAATGATGTTAGCCAGGTGGAGGTGGCGGTATGGGAGATGGGTGTTTAGCACCAAAAAATGACGCTAGGCTGGTTAGAGTAAAAAAAGATGATTCTAACCAGATTAGCGTCATTTCATGGCGCTAAACCTACCATGACCGTTAGCTCCTGTCTTAGAAAAGGCAGGATTCATGCCCACCACTTCAATGGCCAGCACAGGGGACAAGGGCCCCCTGACATGGCCAGTGCACCCAGTGCCATGGAGGGGTGCCCATATCAGGACCCCTATGGCACTTAAAAAAAAAAAAAAAAAAACTACCCTGTACTTACCTCCACTTACCTGGGATGGGGGTCCCACATCCTCCGCTGTCCCTCTGGTGGGGGTGAGGGTTTCCCTGGGGCTTAGGGAGGACACCTGTGGGCTCTTTCCATGGTGTCACCGTGGAAATGGGCCTACAGGTCCCCTAATGCCTGCCCTGACCAAAGCGTTAAATAATGGCGCTAAGCAGGCTTAGCGCCATTATTTAGGCCCGCCTACCTCCAGTCTGCCATTTGTGCACAGGAGGATAAATAAGGCGTTAAGGCCTTTGAGTCATTTTTTGCCCAGGAACACCTACCTTGCATCTCATTCATGGTAAAAAAATTATGCTAACTACATAACTTTGGCACTAGACGGGTCTAGCGGCAAAGTATAAATATGGAGTTAGGTTTGCGTCAAATTAACGTAAAAAAATAAATTACACAAATTTGATGCAGAGTATAAATATGGGCCTATGTCTGCCAGAGTGATGCTAATAGTTACACATTTCCAAAGGGAGGTGGGTGTGCAAATTAATTACTTGCAAGCATAGGGAAACCCATCTGATCCCAAAAGGCAAGTGACATTTCAAAACATAAAAAAACAATGCAGATTCTTTATTGACCAGTGTTAATATGTTTAATCTGTATTTAATTTGTGGCAGTGGTTCATGGTGCAGGACACCGGCACTTATCTTTGAGGGCCGGCACTTATTGTTCTGCCTCAAGCATTTTCCTGCGAGCAAAAGACATATATGGGAAGGACGGAGGAAGAGAAAAATGAAAAAGCGTCTTAAAGGGAGAAAACAGAAAGCTGCAAGAGTGAGCTAACGGGGGAGGGGATGGAGGTAAATGAATTAAAGAGGCCCGAGATGGATTCAGGATTACGCTGCCTCAGTAGTCCGTGCTCGCATATTTAATTACAGCAGCTGTTAGTTTCAGAGAAAGGCTTTGGGCACAGGCACGTTTTTATTAACAAATTAAGCACTGGGTTTAATTTTTCAAAAGAATAAATACAATTCAAAATATGTGATGAAAAATCATGAAAAGGTGCAGGTGATGCGGTGTTCACTGCAAGGAAGGCTACAACAAAAAATGCTCAACACCAACCCAGACTTCTCAGAAATGTCAAACCTTTCATTCCAAAATAAGATTTCGTCAAACATTGGCAACCTCAGTAGATCTGTTGATGGAAGCTGCCCTTTTGGCTTTGCAAATGTTTATTTTGTTTGTGCTTTCTTTCAATGAGGCATACATTGCATTCTCTAAAAGCCAACACACAAACACACACATATATATATATATATATATATATATATTTTTTATGTAAAAGTATACATTGCACCCTGACATCCCTAGCACTAAAGGAGACTACCTTGCGTGCAGATGGGGACACTGAAAGAGGAGAATATCGTCACTTACAGTCAGGTAAGCTAGTGGCTGAAGTGGGCTGACCCTGAACCCCATGCTGTATGCATGAGAATGGCACTAGAGCAGAGCAATGGATGAAGATGGGTGACTGAAATTCCCTGTAAGTATGTTTAGTATGTATATTATTGCTAAATATAACAAGTCTTGGCTAACAGCAGTTCTAAAAAAAAATTATGATAAAAGCTTTTTAGCTCGACTATAGTGGAATCCCCAAAATGCACTTAGCTGCAATAAAGATGAACCTAAATGCGGAACCGAGGCTGATCTCGAGGGTGAAATGCTGCAACCACATTACTCCAGAAGTCCTCACTCTCAACGGACTTCCAATTGAAGCTGATTAGTATGCATTATACCCAAAGCTTAACATTGTGGCACCCTGGACTACCTTGCTCAAAAACTCACCTTATCTGGGGTAGCTGTTCTCTTAATTCTAGAACCTCCCTCTAGAAGCAGAGAACCAGCTCCCTGGCCTTCTCTAGAAGTGCAGTCACCGGATGGAACTCAGACCCTCCAGAGATATGCACACACTCGCTCATGCAATGCTTTCAAGAAGAAATCACAAATTATACTGATTCTGAGATACATAGGTAATGAACCCTCTTACTCTCTCTTGCCTCGTAAATATAATCTAGTTTGTTGCCCTCTAGATTTTGTACACTTATGGTACACTAGCTGCTAAGATACTTCTGTTATCTATTATATGTTTATTTTTTGTCTCTTTCCAACTAAGATTGGAAAGTGCTATGACAGCTGGTGCTCTGGGTGGATGGATGGATAAACAGATAGATACTTTTTACTTACCTGCAAATACTCACATTTTCTTTGTAAAGGCATGCGTGTGTGTGCTTCCCGCCTGCCCCCCTCCCTCCTAAAGCTGCCGGCCGCCACTGGTCTAGCGATATATCGCTATTCGTGTGCCTTGCGGTGTGGTTGGAGTTCGGCTGTCTTCACACACTGGTCTTTGGGACTGCATCAGAGATGGCATCTGGTGGTTGTTAGATCGGGGTCATCGGTGGTGTGCCCGTGGTTAATATGCTTCATTGGTGTGTATGTTTACTTGTTGTTCTTTTGTGTGTCTTCGGAGGACGGTACCAGTCAGGGTGTGCCACTTGGGAGGATTTGCATCTGCATCACTTGAGTGTGTTTCTAAAGAGCTTGACTACGGTATCTTGTAGGGTTCGTGGTGTCCCTTCACATCAGAGTGGCTTTGCCTCTCGGCAGTTTTGAAAATGCGGTATTTACAGAAAGATCATTGCCTGATAACTAAATGTATCATACTTTACTCTGCAACGTGAAAATTAAACGACTTTTTTACGTTTAATTGGCAGTAAAGGCATGCTCTTTCATGGGTGCAGAGAAAATGTCAGCCCTGCCAACCACAATCTCCACCTCGGAGAGTTTGATGCAGTTTTAGGGGTGGCAGAGAGGGGGCAGCGCATTCACAGCACTTGTGAATATGTGTTGGTGGCTGTTAAGTCCACATCTGCTGCCTTCCCCTTCCAATCGCATCTCTATGTTTCTGTGCAGCGGCTCATGATGTGCAGATCCCCTTTACTTTCATTCCTGTTGCTCTTCCTCCTGATGTTTTTTTTACTCCAGGGCATTGTCTGGCACCGGTCTAGTTGCCACTTGATAAGTGGTATAAGGACTGACAGGGGGTGCTAAACTGGGCTTCGTGGAAGCACAACAGCACTGTTGAGTGGACTAATGAAAAAATGGCTTTTTACACTGAGTACTGAATGCTCAGCTTCTCTCCATCATATGAACATGGCATGTATCCTATATGATATGCCATGCTTTATGTATTAAATGTGGAGAGCATGGTAGCGCAAGTGGTTATGTCAATAACCAGGGAAATTAACTATGGTTATACTGGGTAATCAACTACCTACCTCACTATCATATTAAATCTCTTTATTGATGTCATAGCTACACTTTCACAATTTTGCCTTATCAAATTTGCTTGGAAATGCACAATTTGCCCACTGTGTTTTCACAATATTCTTCGGGGAGAGAACCCCCGAACCACTCGTATAATGGTCAGGCTCGCTCGCTGCACTCGCTTGCCATAGGACCCTCATCATGAATTTATAAGCCCCAGCACTTTCAAATGTCACCAGCCGCCCCTGACAGATAGCGCACAGAAAGCCTGCTGCTGTCCCGCTTGTACAACAGAGTGAGTCACTTGTCTTTCCCAGCATCTCGTAGCCCAATGAGCCAAGAGCCCTGCAGGCTATCTCGTCTCTCTTCTAAGGGGTTGTGTCTCATGACTTCATTCTCCCTACCCAACATCAAAATCGAGATATTCCCTTTGCCCTGTGATTGTATTGTTTCTACAGGCACAATGCCCACCTTCGTACTGGCCGCTGCCCACCCTGTCTCTTCCTGTCCACCAAGTGCTCTATCTCCAGCGCGGCTTTCGAGCAGGCAGATGTAGGCGCGCTCTCCTGCTTTTCCACTCTTGCTGAGAATGCCCATGCTCCTTTCCTGCAGCACCGGGAACATATCCACAACCGCACCCTCGGCCGCCCCTGCTGTGGCCATCATCTGGAGGGACCGCTTCAGCTGCATCCATGCCTGCCTCATGGAGACGCAGGCCAGAGGTCCCGTAGCTGCACCTTTTCAGCCGCTGCTTTTGGATTCCTTGTTGAGGTGCCCGAGAGCGGAGTGTACCCAGCCCGCCTCACAAGCAGCATCCACACCCAAGTGTGCTGGTCTCTGCCTCGTCTCCCCCTCACCATCATCCACAGAGCATTCTTTGAGGACACAGTGTGCAGGCAATCTGGGACCAGGCGTCACTGGCACCTCAGCTGTTCACCCCAATAAGTAAAGCATTGACATAGGTCAGGGAAAGCAACACCATACATCAAACACAAGAAGGATTCTGACATGGGATATGTTCTTTGTTCAATGGTGCAGGTCACATGATCTAACTTCTCCTTCGAGAAATAACTTTCATTAGTACCATATCCACCTCCAATGCATCAGTTTCCTTGGCAAATGCAGCCGGTATTTTACAGATCAAACTACCCTACATCACCTGCAGGCTGCTCACATATCACTGCAGTTGGCGCTAGATCGTCTTAGCTATCTCACTGGGAATGGATGCTGTAACTTACAGGTGTCAATGTGCCACATTCTGTGCATGCAGTGATATGCTCAGCTCATCCGTGCACCAGCTTTCCGTGAGCTATTACACCTAAAATTTGGATGGGTTTGAAGGGCTTCTGCATTGCGGTTTATTTTCAGAATATTTTTCCCCCTCTCTTGGCACGCCTATTCCCTGCACAAGTACTAGTTCTCTTCTTGGCACCCGCTCCCCTTCTCATCATGAGCCCCTCACTCAGTGCTTAATTTGTAAATAAAAAGGTGCCGGTGCCCAAAGCCCTCCTCTTAAACATGCAGCTGCCTCAATTAAATGTGCGAACACAGAATACTGACGCGGCGTAATCCTGAAGCCATCTCGGGCCTCTTCACTCCATATAAAGCCACTCCCTGCCCCTTCAGCTCACTCTTGCAGATTTCTACTTTCTCCCTTTGTGACGCTTTATCGTTTTTCCTTTCCTCCGTCTTTCTCATATGTGTCTTTTGCTCGCAGCAAATGCTTGAGGCAGAAGAATAAGCCCCGGCCCTCAAAAATAAGTGCCGCTGCTCAGCACCGGAAACAACGAGCACAAATTAAGCACTGCCTTCACTGGCTGCATCCATGGAGAGAAACAAAGCATTTTTGGTTCCAGGGTGATCTTTTAGTGTTCAAGAGTTTGCCATGTATGTAAGTACCTGAGCACACAAACGTTCTCAGAAAATGTCTACATTAACTAGTGTATCCTTAGGAGTACACACACGAGGACATTACAGTAACATTTTGGGACAGAGCGAAAGGCAACCTTTCATCTGTGGCATTAGGAGTGTGGGGAGAGAAAGTTACTGTATGTGGTTAGGGTGTCATGCCACGCATTCTCTCATGCACACACGTGCTTCCTAGGTGGTAAGAGTGTCAAGCTACACACATTCGCTCATACGTATCCATACTTTTCCCATGTGATTACGATGGCATGATACATACACTCTCACATGCACAGGATGTCATGCTGCACACACACACACACACACACACGCACAGAGGCACACACACACAGGCACACATACACGTTTGCCTGGTGGGTAGGATGCCATGCTACACACACTCACACACATTTTCTTAGTGGTTAGTTAGGATGCCATGTTACACACTCTTACAAATACACACACACACACACACTTTTCCCAGGCAGTTTGAATCATAAGCTACACACACTTGCTCACACACACGTTTCCCTGGTGGTTAGGATGCCATTCTAAACACACCCTCTTATGCGCAGACACATTTCCTATGTGTTTAGGATGTCATGTCAAGCGCACTCTATCACACGCATACACACGTTCCCTAGGTAGCTCAGATGTCAAGCTACACAGACTCACACAAATGCAACACACATTCCCTAGGTGATTAGGGTGTCATGCTACACTCAACCCTATATAGTGTGCACAGTCTCAGACACGTATGTTGTTGGTAATCTAGATTTTATCATGCACATGCCTTTAAACTGTTCACACCGGAACATGCACTCATCCTGTTTCCCTAGTAGTTAGATTGCACCATGATACATACGCATGCTTAGGAGGTGTATATAGTCACATGTTGCGTATGTGCTCAGGATACCATACTACACATACCCAGATAGTAAAATACACAATCACACACACTAGTTTCCTGGGTGATCAGCATCTTACACTACACACAGCTATGTTGAACATACAATCACAGGCACAAAGATCTCCTCATGACCAGGTCATTATATATAACAAACGCTTAATGATCATATGAACAACACAACACCCACAGATGTCAAAGCTAATTGGGTGCTATGATGCAATGATCACTCGATCTCTCTCTCTCTCTTTCTCACACACACGATTCTATGACAGTACCACACATGCCATTACCACGGATGCCTTTACAACACGTCTATTACAATGCATATGCTATTACCACGTATGCCTTTACCACACAAACTTTTACCACACACGCCTTTACAACAAAAATGTGAGTATATTGCAGGTAAGTAAAAAGCATCTATCTATCCATCTATCCATCTATCTATCTATCTATCTATCTATCTATCTATCTATCTATCTATCTATCTATCTATCTATCTATCTATCCTATGACATTATCGACCCTAACCCCTAAACCCTACCCACCCTAAAACCTATAACCTAAAAATACCCTCACCACCCAAATACCCCTATCCACCCTACAACCTAAAATACCCTTGCCACCCAAATAGCCCTAACCACCCTAAACCCTAAAAGTACCCTTCACCCACCCTAGAGACAAAAAATGCCCGTGCCACTCAAATACTCCTTCTCACCCCAAACCCTAAAAATACCATTGCCAGCCAAATACCCTTACCCACCCTAAAACATAAAAATACTTTTGCCACCCAAGAACCCCTACCCAAACAACCCTAAAAATAGTCTTGCCACCTAACACCATAACCCACCCTAAATCTTAAAGAAAAACCCTTCCACCCAAAACTTTCACCCACACCTAATTAAACCCTAAAAATGTATTATTATGATAGATGCGTGGTAAAGGTATTGCGTGATAATGGGCACGTTGTGTAATCTGTTTCATCCCCCCAACACACGCAGAATTAGTGAGGATTGTAAAAGTTGCTGCTCCTTACCTTTGAAACGATGGCTCAAGATGTGCTCCAAAATGGCTGCAAAGTTGATGAACTCCTCGGACGATTCATCAATGGGATCTGCTGTGTACTTCTCCAACAGAGTCTTCACAGAGAACCTGCAGAGAACAAGCACATGCAACCAGTGTATGAGGACATGGAGGAATCAGTTTACATGTATCGCACGTATTCTAGAACATGGAAACCTTAGGAGCCACAAGCGGGTATGTACTATGATATTGCTGCCTAAATGTCTTGTGACATTATACATCATTTACAAAAATATCACCCATTTGGACTTAACAACAGAAAATTTACACCCAAAGCAGCATTTTTGTAAACAATATTTAGGTCATAATATTTATGTTAGACAATATTTTTTAACGAATTTCTTACATACACATACCAAACATGCAAATCACATGTATGTAAAAGAGCAGAGAAAGCATAACACAACTATGGAACAGAGTAGGTGAAACAGATATATAATATTCATCACAACTGTGTAAGAGCTTAAATGAACCTCATACACCACAGATATGTCAAAGAGCAAGAAATACATAGACTGCAAGCATGTAAGAAAGCAGGTAAAAGGGGTATTAGACAGATGCGTAGTTGAAGCAGTGGCAAAGCTAATAGATCCGATGTTGTCCGACAAACTTTTTTTGTTTTGGTAATACTTTTTTTTGGTTTGTAAAGGTGTTTATAACTTTATTGTTAGGGGACTGCCAATATTAAAAGAAAATTTGCTGAAAGCTAATCATTTTTTGGTCTCAAAAAGCACACATTGCCTTAATAGTTCCTGTCACTAGAGGGAGCTTCTTGGTTTCAAGCTGTACTTCTTGTGAAAACGCAGAATACTGTCACTCAGAGTGAAGTTAGCCAATGGCTGAAGTGGATTGATCCATTGCCCCATGGTATGCTGCAGTGGGCGGAATCAAAAGTGACTGACACAACAACAGACCCATGGATGAAGAAGGCTGACAGAGACACACATTAAGTAAGTATATAAGGTAGATCATTGTAGAGAAATGTTAAGGTCTTTGCAAATTCCATGGCTAAATAAGCATTACATTTGTAATGCCTATAAAACTGGGATTAGCCATCAGCCTTTTGGATTTGTTGATTTGTTTTTGTTTTGTCATGTTTTTTGTAAAACTTTATTGTTAAGCAGATGCTGGATCCTCGGTAAAATAAAAATAAAAAACTAGCTAAAAGCATAATATACTTTTTGTTCTCGAAACGCACACACAGTAGTTTCTTGCACTGAAGGTAATTACTTAGTGTGTGGGGGGGATTATTGTGAAAGAGCAGAATGGTGTCAATTGCAGTTACGTTAGACAATGGCTGAAGTGGGATGACCAGTTCCACATGCAGTAGTGTGTTAAAGAAAAATTTTAGTGGCACAACAATAGATTAATGGATGAAGTGGGCTGGCTGAAAGCCCTAATACTGTTTTTCTAACTGTGGGTTGCAGCCCATTCGTGTGCTGTTTGCCGATTTTTGGTGGGTCGCCTATGTCCTGGCAGTCAAAAAGATGCCTTTAAATTTTGTATTTATAATTTTACATTTGGTTTGCTTCAAAGACAGAGGTCAAATGTCAGGGTATGGCTTTTGCTGCTGATTTTTTAAACACTGAGGGGCATATTTATACTCTGTTTGCGCCGGACTTGCGTCGTTTTTTTTTACGCAAATCCGACGCAAAACTAACTCCATATTTATACTTTGGCGTTAGACCCGTCTAGCGCCAAAGATCTTGGAGTTTGCGTCATTTTTTAGCGTGGACACCTTCCTTGCGTTAATGATATGCAAGGTAGGCGTTCCCTTCTAAAAAATGACTCCGAGGCATGTGCGCCGTATTTACACTCCCGGGCAAAAATGACGCCCGGGAGTGGGCGGGTCAAAAAAAATGACATCCAGCCGCTTTAGCATCATTTTTTAACGCCTGGTCAGGGCAGGCGTTAAGGGACCTGTGGGCTCGGAAGGAGCCCAGAGGTGCCCTCCCATGCCCCCAGGGACACCCCAGCCACCCTTGCCCACCCCAGGAGGACGGCCAAGGATGGAGGGACCCATCCAAGGGAACTTAAGGTAAGTTCAGGTAAGTATTTTTTTTTTGGGTGGCATAGGGGGGCCTGATTTGTGCCCCCCTACATGCCACTATGCCCAATGACCATGCCCAGGGGACATAAGTCCCCTGGGCATGGCCATTGGGCAAGGGGGCATGACTCCTGTCTTTGCTAAGACAGGAGTCATTTCAATGGGGGTTGGGAGTAAAAAAAAATGGCGCAAATCGGGTTGAGGCGAAAATTTTGCCTCAGCCTGACTTGCCCCATTTTTTGACGCCCAAGCTCCATTTTCCCCTACGCCGGCGCTGCCTGGTGTAAGTCATTTTTTTTGACGCACACCAGGCAGCTCCGCCGGCTATCGTCATTCCATAAATAAGGCGCCCGCATGGAGCTTTGGAATGGCGTTAGCCGGCGTTAAATATTTTGACGCACAACTGCGTTGGCGCAGTTGTGCGCCAAAAAGTATAAATACGGCCCTGAGACTGGTGCTTAGGAACTCCTCACACTTTGTAGTCAGAGAAAAAAAAATTAAGAGAATTATGTGACAGTCCTGCTGGGGTACATGTAGTGTAAAAGGAAAGCTGGAGGATGTTTTTGTTTTTGCTAACACACAACAAAATGTAAATATCTGTAAATGAACTCTACCCATTCAGCAAATAGGAAAGCAAAATGAAGCCCATTTTTTGTAATTCGGAAGTGTGATGGAAACAAAACATTTTAATAGGGTCACAACAAATCAAGACACTGTACTTGGTGGTGCACAGATAATAAATATACTCTTAAATCTGATTTCCATACATTGTCGTTTGTGTGCAATAAAGTATCATCTATAAAACTCGGTTGAAATTTAGTGACCATTTCAATGGAAAATACCAATATGCTACCACATGATGCTTTATTACATTAAACAATCGCCTGCCTCGTGCCCATTAAAGGTAGGTGGGTCAGGAATGTTTGTTGCTCTTAAAAGCTTAAAAGCAGGTCATGGTTCTAAAAGGTTTGGGATGCACTGCCCAGTGGGTGCGGGGTGTGATTGTGTGTGTGTGTGTGTGTGTGTACACACACCTATGGTGTTGGCATCTTATACCAGGTCCAGGCAACCCCTAATAGTCAATTGTAGGCAGTGTCTAGGAAGCCAGGTCTCTTTGTATGCAGTCCCCCAACTGGAGATAAGTATACACTAATTATAGCACATTAGCATATAAACAATAAGCATTGGCAATACTTAGTGAAAATAGCAAGGGCCCTAAGGAGGGGCCAACCATATTCTAAGAAAGTGGAATGCAAGATGCAGTCCCCTACCCAAGGATATGGAGTTGTTAGAGGGGAGCTGGAAGAACTAGGAACCCCAAGAGATGAGTACCTGAGTGACCCCCAGCGACCAGGAGAGCAAAGGTAAATACCTGGTCTTCCCAAGGACTAACAGGAGGACATAGAAAAATGATTGTGCAAGAACAGGACCAGTCTAGAAGAAACCAATGGTGGATTCTGAAAGAAGAGGACCTGCAAAAAAAGGGGACAGAGTCCAGTCTACAATGGAGTGTTTAGTGGGGTCAGGAGGTACTCCCCATCCTTTTGTGGATAAGAACCAGGTTTACAGGGGTAAGAAGAAGACCAGCTGTGGAGCCCAGGAGCTGAAGAGGAGTCCTCGGAGCAATACAGATGGTGTCCCACATCAGTAGTCGGGTTTCAGTTAGTCAGTGGTGTTGGAGAACAACCAACAAGCCTTGGCAAATGCAAGAGGAGCAAAAGAAGAGTTTCAAGGATGAAGAGGACCAGCAAGGCCCAGGGGACTCAACCTTTGGAGGTGAGTCTGGGGTGACCCTCAGCAGTCGGGAGAGCCAACAGAAGAAGCCACAGCCCCCATAGGCTACCCACTGACAACAGGCACAGTAAGTCGCAGTGAGGACCAGTCAGCACACCTGAAGAGGAGACCCATGTCACTGGAGCAGCAGAGAGGAGACTGTGTTTGGCAGGAAGAAGTGCTGGGGGCCGGGGCTACTCGGAGCCTGAAGATCCCTTGGAGCAGGAGACAAGCCTTGATAGCTGCAAGAGTCGCGGCACACAGGGTTACTGTCCTGCAGGGAGAGGCAAGGGCTTACCGTCTCCCAAGTTGGGCAGAGAGGATTAAGGGGACCACTGCAGACCACCACCTGTGATGCAGGATCCATGCAGTTCTAGAGGAGAGCAGATCCATGCAGCCGGGCGTTGTTGCAGTTGGTGGAGGGGAGTGACTCCTTCACTCCAAGGGAGATTCCTTCTTGCTTCTTGGTGCAGGCTGAAGTCTCGCTGACCTCAGAGGATGCACAGCTGGGGAAATGATGCAGTTGCTGGAAGGAGCCGGAGAAACAGTGTTGCAAAGCAAAGTTGTTGCTGCTTTGTTGGTTCCTGAAGAGTCCAGTTGCGGTTCCAGTGGCCAGAAGTTGAAGTAGGTGATGCAGAGGAGTCCTGGTGGCGTCTTGCATGTCAAATCTGGGCACCCACCCTCAAGGGAGTCCCTAAATAGCCCTAGAAGGGAATTTGGTCACCTAGTAAGGTGATCACCTATCAGGAGGGGTCTGTGACATCACCTGCCTGACCTGGCCTTGGTTTGAAGATGGCAGAATCAAGTGGCCACCTGTAGGAGTTCTGGGCACCACCCCTGGGGTGGTGATGGACAGGGGAGTGGTCACTCCCCTTTCCATTGTCCAGTTTCCTGCCAGAGCAGGGACCCCCTACTGCCTTCACGTGTGCACCGTATTTAAAATACAGTGCCATCATGTGAGAGCCGTATTTAAAATGCAGTGCACTATGCCGGTAGTCAGGGGGACTAGCATCATCATTTTTTACGCTAGTCCGGTGCTTTGCAGGATTAGCGTAAAAAATGATGATGCTAATCCTGCAAAGCATCCAGAGGCCCGTTGTAACCAATGGGAGCCTCTTTTTAATGCCTGCACTTAACAGGCGTTAAAAAATGCAGATAAAAATGACGCAAAGGAATCTCATAGATTCCTTTGCACCATTTTTACGTCCCCCTACCACCGGAACACCCCTTTGCATACATTATACCTGACAAAGGCATTATGTGGCGCAAGGGGATACAAAGTGGCTCAGGTCAAGCATTGCACCACTTTGTAAATATGGCATGGCGTTTTGGCCCTGTAAAAAAAATTATGCCAATGTGGCATTCGAATGTCTCAAGGCCTCCATAAATCTGGGTTCATCTTTCCATAGGAAAAGCTTTTTTTGGCTTGCCTATATCTTTAGTGGGGTTTGCTGGATCTTCACCAAATTTTCCTTAAAAAGTGCGCCAGTAATTCTGGTTGTACATACACAGTTTCGGAGTGATCCATCAAGCGGGGGCCAAGAAAAAGGGGGGTCAAAAAAAGTATGCTTCCTATGTTAATTCCCATAGGAGTTTTGAACAGGACTACACCAAATTTGGAAGAAAGGCCGATTTTGTTCTGCAATGGTGCTTTCTGTTATTTGGTGTAAATCAGTCCAGTAATTGTTGAGAAATTCAAGGAAATCCATATTTGTACATCCAGCGCCACGGTTCCCCTGCAGCGACTTCATGAAGAATAAAAAGCTTGTGCAGGGAAATGCAGAGCTCTGATTGGCTGCCAACACCTCAACCAGGAAGTGTTGGCAGCCATCTTGGGATGCAGCTTCAGTTGAGACCACAAAAGAAACAGAAAAAAAGAAAAGGGGCAGGGTAGGAATACCCTGACCCCCAAGCCTCGTTCTTGAGGTCCCAGAGGGACTCCGGCAGGGAAAAAAAGCATTTATTAAAAAACAATTTTGCAAATGTAAGAATTTGTGGCAACCCCCCCAAACAAAAAACAAGCACAAGCTGTTGCACTTGTTTTAATTGGAGCCCAAGGGACGGGTAAGTCCAGGGTTCAATTAAAAAATGGAGGGGCACTAGGGGACCCCTTCAAGGGGTTAAAAATGCCCCGGGAACACCACCTCTCCAGGGCTAATTGTAATATAAGCGGGGGGATTGCCCAGACACCCATGGGCCCTGGGGACTACCACCTACATGGGGCTACCAATTTTAAATGATAAAAGGGCCCCACAGAAACCCACCTCCGAGTCCTGAGGACCACCACACATCAGGGCTATAAATAAAATGCTTAGGGGGTGTTTGGCCCCCCGAACTCCAGGGGCCATGACCTCCCAAGGGCTAAGTTAGATGTGGAGCGGAGGAGCTGCGTGGACCCCCACTCCAGGGATCACCATCTGCCAGGGATTTCTTTTTTTTAAAGAAGGAGTGGGTCATGTGGCCTTCCTCCCGTGCCGTTCTTGCCCCAGAGAACACTGGGATAGATAGACCATGCAAATAGAAGGAGGGGCTGCATGGCTGCCTCCTGGAGCCATACATGGCTCTGGGGACCGCCATCCCCCAGGGCCAATTCCTGCTATGTCCCGGGACATGGAGGTTTGGTTTTGCTTGGTGGCAGCTGACAGCTCCCACCAAGCGAAAGCAAACACTTCAGCTCCAGCTGGAAGCAGAGGTTTCTTCTCCTTCTCTGCACACAAACATGTGGGCAGGGAAACAGATGAAATGATTGCTCTTGCACACAGGGAGCTGCATGTTTAGCAGCTCTCTGTGTGCAATAGCAATGTCGGCTCCCGCAGGAGGCGGGGAACTGGATGGGACTGCGACGACCTTGAAGCTCTCCCCGTGGTCTCCATAATGCACATTGGGTGCCCAGGGCACCCAGGCGACATAGCATGGGCCTTGGAAGATGGGGTCCCAGGGGCCACAATTGGCCTAGGGAGGGGGGGGCACCCAGCCCTCTCCCCATTTGTTTATGACTGGGCCCCAAGTGGTGGGGCCCCCAGAGCCACGATCAGCCCGGAGAGAGATGTTTACATGGCCTCCCTCCCCCATTAAGTTGTGACAGGGCCATGGGGGATGGTGTCTCCGTGCCTGTTCTGACCATGATGGTCATTTCTCAGAAATGAATCCTCAACAGGAAGCGCTTACAAATTTAAACATATCAGGTGCCTCTGTTGAAGCTCCACTTCTGTAAAGAACAAATGATCCTAACTTCTGTGCTTGGTAAAGGCAAAGCAAATGTGTTTTCTCAGCGATTCCATATTGAAAAATGATCTGAAACCTTTTGTGGAGGTGACTGCATTGTTGATCTATTGGAGCGTAATTTGTATGTGACTGTGACCATTGGGTTCTTTGTTTTCCTGTCCTGGTGAGAGCAGAGTCCCTGTTTGGCCCCACCCACCTTAGTAGTATCTAAAGGTCTTCCTGGATTTTGCCAGGATGATGGTAGTGGTGGTAGTAGTAGTAAATTGTATTGCCTATTAACTTAAAACCATGGCAAAGCACAAACAATCATAAGTTCAAATTGTAGAAAGGTAAGATAAAGTTTCATACATGGCTTTAAAGTGCTGATATATTCGTCACAGCCAGCCAGAATGTGCAATGTGCTGAGCAGAGATTATGTAAGGGTCAAAGTGACTTGTGCAAAACCTTAGTGGCAAGGGCTTGAACAGCTTAGGCCAAGATGTTATGCGCATATGTGACAGTAGCAGTAGAGAAACAGGCAAACTGTGGACGACTGGAGGCTCCCCATGTCCACCTTAGGCATTTTTTTGGAGACCTGTATAAGAAATTTTACAAATCAGCAGATCAGTTTGGGGTCACCAGGGGCAAAGCAGGCCATCGCCGCCTGCCTCCGAGAGCGATTTCCACTTTGATTGAAGGGGATTTTTAGCAGGAGTCATCTTTCCTCTGACAGACCCTTACAGCTACACAATAAGTGTGGCATGTCTTCCGGAACCGTGCCGCATAGTCTGCAGGTTGTTGTCACATTAGCTCCTCTCTGTCATTGAGGGAGGTGGTGAAAGCAGGGCAGCAAGCCCAGACAGTGTTTCAAACATTTCTCTTTTGTCCCTCTCGAAAAACCCAAGCTTAGGTATTTCTGGGATGCTGGCATGATGCAGTTGTGCAGGACCATCCAGGCATGAGTTCTGGCAGAGAAGGCCACCTTGTCTTCCACCAATGTTTACATAGACATAATGGTCTTTCACACTACTTTAACGTGGTTGACTTGTCGGGACTTCCCACAGCTCAGTTAGCCCAGTCTTGAACAGGGATTCTTTATGATAGGTTCCAGCTGGAGATGATTCCCTGTTGTAGCTCCTGCCATAGGAAGTGATTAAGTGAGCCGGGCGGTGCCTTGTTTTGTCCAAGAAGCTGATGAAAGCTCCTTGCCAGGGACTGTTTTGTCAGGCCAAACTCTAGTCTGATTTGTGCCAGAGAGGTATGCTTTGGCAGGCTAAAGCTTATTCTTTAGGCTTTTACTTCTGTGCTGTCCAGGCTTTTTGCATCCATGTATCATTGGAGTTCATTGCCATATGTTAATGTTGGTAGGAGTTTAGCTTGTAATACCTGGAGAAGTGGGGACAGCGTTGGCCCATTCAGCTTTGCTTTCAGGGTCCTTAGTGACACTGCCAGTGACAGCCCTTTGCATTTTATTGCTTCCCTTTGACGTATGACGGTTCCTCTCTTATCAACTAATACTCCTAGATATTCGTATTCTGTTGCTGACTCAATAGCTGTGTTTCGTCAATACCAGGTCGGCATCTTTTTCTAGGTGTAATGTAAAGACAAGGGGGCGTGTTTTGTTGGAGTTGATGCGTAGGCCGTTTTCCTCAGAATCTTTCTGTGCTGTGTGAAGAAGGTGTTGCATACCCACTGAGGTGTGGCTAACTAGGACTATGCTATCAACATACAGGAGGCTCGACAGCAGCAGACCACCCAACCTCGGGACATGGGAATTACAGTTTTCAAGTGCCAGGGTCAGGTCAGCCAGAAATAGGTTGAAACGTGTGAGAGCCAGGACCCACCCCTGCTTTAACCCTTTGGTTGTTGGTATGCGCCTTGAGAGGTGTGGCCCTTTACCCCAGCTTCACCTGCATCCATGAATCTGTGTGGAGCACAATTAGCATCTCTAAGACAGGATGTGGGATCCCCTATCTTGCCAACTTGTTCCAAAGCCTGGCACGAGCCACATGGTCGAAGGCTGCCCTGAAATCGATGAAACAAAGATGGAGTAATTGTCTTAGAGCTTTGGCCCTGTCAACAACACCCCAGAGATTTTTGAGAAGCCAGTTTGATTAAGTGGAATTATTTCATTTCCCACTGCCCAGGCCAGCAAGTCATCGAACAGAGTCCCCGCAAAATATTTAGCCTTGTTATCAATTATGGCAATTAGACGATCATTTTTTGGTAATGACTTTCATATATTGGGGATACCAATGAGCCTCTCCAAGAATCCAGGATTGTGCCTGTGAGCCTTATTTCTGAAAAGAGCAGTTTTAAAGCCTCTGCCCACAAATCTGCACTCGGTTAAAAAATTGCTGGGGGAATACTGTTGGGGCCCGGTGCCCCTTCCTTTCTGCCTTTGCCTTTTTGCCATCTGATTAAATTTATGTATGTAGACCTGAGGGAAGGACTGGGCCCATTTGCTGGCCATGATAGGTGTGTTGGGGAATTCCCCTTGCTTGAAGAAAAGTTGCACGCCATATTAGTTACTCTCATGCTGATTACTCAATGTGTATTGGAGGCAGTGTCGCTTTGTTTGAAATGTCCCCATAGGAATTTTTCCCACTCTTCTTCAGCTATGTGCGATGATATGCCCCCGTGTGATGGGCACGCCAGATGGTTTATTGTTTTCCTTAAACGAGCCCCATCGTTATACTTGATGTCGACAAACAATTTTGCCCAGACATCATCCTCACATGCTCTGTTAGCAGACCACTGAAGCTTTTTTAATGTTGTTTTGTGCTAACATAAGGCTGCTCGCAGATTGGTGTACTCTGGGTGAAGTTGAAAGGATCTTAGGGTGCTATTTATGGATCTTTTGAGTGACCTTATCTCTCCAGTATGCCGTAGAAATGTGCCCTGTTTGGTCCATTCCATTGCGAGTCTTGGCACTCACCCACCCACTCACAGACCCAATCAGAGACTCACTCACCCACTCACAGGCCTATTCACACTCTCACACCCACTCACAGACCCACTCAGACACTCTCACAGACCTACTGAGACACTTATGCACTCACTCACACACTAACTGTCAAAGGTTAGTGAATACAGTTAGGAAATTAAATTTAAAAAACCTTAGAAATTCACTTAAAAGGGACGTCATGGTTAGGAAATGAAGGTTTAAAATGTATGTATACGTAGATAATCTGCAGACCCAACAGATCTGTAGACCTGATAAGATCTGATTGGCTGCCACAACAATAACAAAGATGTTGCAGCAGCCATTTGAGGACTTGGAGACTCAGTACCCTCTTCTCAAAAAAGATTTAAAAACTCTGTAGGGGACAGAATAGGGATTTACTGACCCCACTGGCCTGGTGTGGTGGTCAAAAATGTTTTTTTTTTTTTAATGGTAAGTGGAGGTGTGGAGAATCATTGGATTTGTGGTAAAAAAGTTGTTTAAAGTGCAGATGCCTGCCATTTTCCTCCCCAAAAAGCCCCCTGGGGTAGGTCAGGGCCTGAGTGGTCTATGCATTGTTTTTTTTTTTTTTTTAGCGAGTATGGTGTGCGGCTGACCTCTTAAAGGCAACTGGAACCCATCCCCTGGGGACATTATATTTTTAATAGGGGGCGTGCGGTCTGCCTCCTCAAACCTTTTGAAGGCCCTAGGGACTCGCCTGGGGCCAAAGTCTGTTTGTATGGGAAGGGGGCATGCGGCCCTATTCTCCGAGCCATTTGAAGGGCCTGCTACATTCCACGGTGCTAATCTCTTTTTCATGGCGAGCGGGTGTGAGGCCTCCTCCCCGGCCTATTGGATGGCCTGAGGACCCAACACGTGGCTCGATTGTGGTAGAGTCTGGGGGACACCACCCAGAGACAGGGTTGTTCTCTGCCCAGGAGGGTGCGGGTAGGGAATATAAACCTAAGTTCTTGCCTGTACTTTCCCGGGTACGGAACATAGAGTTGCTCCCGCCTGGCTGGAGCAGAAAGGAAAAGCCGGGCGAGAGCTAACTACTGAATCCGGCTTCTTCTGGCACCCAGAAAATTAACTGTATGTTTCCTGGCGTGTGCAGAACATGACGCCAGAAAAAGTGTGTAATGTTTTCAAGCATTTCTAGAGCTTTTGATCTTTAGCTCTGCGATGCAAGGACCCCTTATGGCTGCATAATGTAGCCTGAGAAATGTAAAAGAAACACTGTGACACGTTAAATGTTTTTTCAAATAAAAATGCCTTATTTAAATGTTTAATGATAAGCACTGCAATACATATGATTTAGGAATGTTATAGTTTTAATGATGATTCCTAACATGTCAAAGTTGTATTATAAAGTGGTTGCCCTGCTTGACTTTATATATTGATGTCCTTACTCCTTGACAAAGGCAATAGACTTGCCTTTATATATTAAAATGCTTATCCCTTGACAAACCCAACTAGCTTGTCTTGTATATTATTGTAGCCACCCCTAGACAAGGCTATAGGCCTAGTTTTTATACATTGGCGGTGACTCATATAAAAAATCCCTAGAAATTCAATGAAAAAACACAAAGGTTAAATCAATGTTAGTTAAGTAAAAATGTCAGTTAAAACGTAACATTTTAAACTCAAAAAGTCACTAAAATTCACCAGCTATCTCAATAAGCTATAACTCACGCTGTAAAGTAACTATAACTTGTGACCTTGCTGTGCAGTGCTTGTATCCTCACATATCACAACACTCATGACATGCTCAATGACTGCATTAATAACATCCTAATCACATTTGAAATGACATTGTTGATAACAACACTGTGCATGGCAAGGGCGCAAGTTATAATTACTTTTACAAAGCTATAGTTCATTGAGATAACCATAACTAGTGAATTTCATTGTTTTTTAGTTTAAAATGTTATGTTGTTAGGTGTTATTTTTACATAACTAAAGAATCAATTTAACAGTGAATATATATAAGCGGTGGTCCCCACTGTGTAGATATAGTTAGGACCTAGTTACTATAGAAAATAGATTTTTTGGTTTTGTAATAACTTTAGCACTATTTGACCAACCTTCACAAAACCTTCCATAAATAAAGTTCATCCACTTCAGCTCCTTCCTGGAAGGTTTTGGAGTGATCTGTGAAATAGGAGCCCAGAAAAAAGGGGGTCCCAAAACGCAAATACCCTATGCAATTTCCTAAGGGAATTTTAGACACATTTATAACCTAAATGGCTAAATGTAATCACACAAAATTTGGTAGAAAGCTAGGGCCAGATGTACCAAAGGATTTTACCCATTCTGTGTCTATGGGAAAAAGCTTTCGTACATATGGCCCCTAGCTCCTTACCCAGAAAGTATGCTTTTTTATGTAGTGTAAATCTTTTCAGTAGTTGTTGAGGAATTAAGGTTCAAAATGTATAGATATGTAGACGATTGGATTTGCAGGACTCTCGCTGTAGTCCCACGGGCATGTAACTTCAAATAATAGTGTGATCTGATTGGCTGAAGTGGCTTTTTTCCCTGACAGCTGCCTCTCTCTCCAGCAGGAGCAAGAAGCTTCTGCAAGTCCCAGGGGAGCTTGCGGCTGGGGCTTGGCCACCCATTGGGGGGGCTGGGTGCGGGCCATATAGCTATGTGTGGCAGGCGTTGACATAGTTAGGTATGGTAATAAAATACTATTTTATGTTTACAAAAACCCTAGATCTTCACTGGAAAAAAACAATAGTTTAAGTGATATTAGGTATGATAATAATATCTTACTTTACATGGAAAAAAACTCTTACAAATTCACTGAAAAAACAAAGGTTAAAGCAACGTAATAGTTAGGTGAAAATGTCAGTTATAAAATAACATTTTAAACTAAAGACAACACTGAAATTCAAACATTAGAGGTACCTGCATTTACTATAACTCGCACCCTTACCATACACTCCTTATGACCACATATTACATCACTGTTATGTTATGCAGATTTGTAGAGTGCAATATCACCTAGGAGGGTATCGTGGCCCTGAGCAGGTGTGAATCTAACCTAGGGCCTAGTGGGACTACTCGAAAAGCCAGGTCTTCAGCTTCTTGCAGAATTCAAGAAGTGATGAAGAGGCTCAGATGTAGTGGGAGGTTGTTCCATGCTTTAGGGGCGATGTAGAATACTTGACAGATGGATATGGTTTTCCATATGCATGGGCTTTGTGCAAGTAGGAGTCTGGACGAGTGGAGATGTCTGGAAGATGAGATAATTGAGGAATGCTGGGCAATGTTATGTAGTTCCTTGAATGTGTGGGTGAGGAGTTTGAATTGTTTGTGAATGGGTGCCAGTGGAACTTTTTTACTGGGGTGTGGTGGGAGTGCGGCGTTGGAGATTGTGAGTGATTCAGTCTGATGAGTTCTGAATGGTCTGCAGCCTTCTGGTGAGTTTTTGGTGGATTCGGGCATAGAGGATGTTCCCATAGTTTTGCTTGCTTGTGACCGGGACATGAATGACATGTTCTATGATATCACTGATAACATCTGAAATGACATCTGAAATTATAACACTGTGAATGGGGGACACAAATTAGTTACTTCAGTTATTTACTTGTGAATATGTTTTTAAAATGTTTCGTTTAAACTGACATTTTCACCTAATGAAACTTTAACCTATTTTTTTTCGGTGAATTTCTAATTTTTTTAATGTAAAGTAAGATGTTATTACTGCATAGCATTAGCCAATATCTTTTGGTTTTAATAAAACCAAAAAGTCTTGGCTAATGCTTGACCTAAAATATATAATTTAAAGCCATTCTTGACACTACTCCATGGGATGTGGCATTGTACTGAAGTAATAAGATAACTAGACGAGAAAGGTCATCCGGCAGGGCTCTCCCTATGCTCTTCAAAAGCTCCATCACACTGGGCTTCCTTGGGGAGGGACTGCACAGCGATGAAAGGGAAATCCAGCAACCAATCTATTGTCGTGCCGCCCAGTCATAATGAAGGTCATGGGGGTGGATATTGCATTCAAAAGACTCTATTGATCAATAGTTCTGAAGTAGGCAACCCAGCCGCTGCTGTACTTTCTTCCACACGTTTTGTACGATTTACACCACCAGGTTCAGTTGTTAATGCTTCGCCTAGAGTTGCATCTTATTTAGGGTCGAGCCTGCGTAGCATGCGCTTGCGCATGCGTATCGCCTGCGAGACGCTGTAGGAGTTAGAAAAGGGCTCAGAGCCCCACCCATGTCACAACAATGTTTTTCATTGGTTCGTGGGCTTGCCTTTTAAAATCTGCTTGCTTTCATTAGTGGAAGGCATGCAAACGTCATGCCTTTTCCGGTGGTTAGCCCTCCTTGAGCACAGCAACCAAGTATTGAAAACATACGAGCTGTTTTCTGTCCGGTTTGTGGACTACTTTTTGTCTTTTTTCGCAACGCGATCTCGCTTGTTTAGCAGCGCGATCACGCTTGGTTTTTTCCATTTACTGAGGCAAGAAAAGTCTGGTTGGGAGTTTACAACTGCTAATAGCTCTAACTCGGAGAAATGGGGTAATGAGTTAACTAGACGAGAAAGGGCATCCCGCAGGGCTCTCCCTATGCTCTTCAAAAGCTCCTTCACACTGGGCTCCCCCCGGGGAGGGGCCGCACAGCGATGAAAGGGAAATTCAGCAACCAATCTATTGTTGTGCCACCCAGTCATAATGGAGGTCATGTGGGGGATATTGCAGTCAAAAAACACTTTTGATCAATAGTTCTAAAGTAGGCAACCCAGCCGCTGCTGTACTTTCTTCCATGCGTTTTGTACGATTTACACAGTTGTTAAAGCGTCGCCTAGAGGTGCATCTTATTTAGGGTTAAACCTGCGTATCGCTTGCGAGACGCTGTAGTAGTTAGAAAAGGGCTTGGAGCCCCACCCATGTCATGTCAGTGTCTTTCATTGGTTCGTGGGCTTGCCTTTTAAAATCTGCTTGCTTTCATTAGTGGAAGGCATGTATAGGTCATGCCTTTTCCGGTGGTTAGCCCTCCTCGAGCGCAGCGACCAAGTACTGAAAACATATGAGGCTCGCTATTTTCTGTCCAGTTTGTAGACTACTTTTTCTCTTTTTTCGCAGCGCGATCTCGCTTATTTAGCAGCGTCATCGCGTTCGTTTTTTTCCATTTAATAAGGCAAGAAAAGTCCGGTTGGGAGCTTACAACTGCTAATAGCTCTAACTCGGAGAAATGCGAGGCCCGTTGCATTGCAAATGCTTGTTTTAAATGTCCCCTGTCACTAGGCGTTGAGCTCACCCCGGCAACGCATAGGTCAGGAACAGGAAGTACGTCACTTACGCTGAACCACCTCTCAGGGGGCACAGCTGTCAGCAAACCGAGCCAGTTCTGCGTAGGTCACCAGTCCACTGCTTACACTAAGAAAAGGGCTCATTCAAATTTGTGTTTAAGGTCTGGTTAATTGGACAGAGTGTAGCAGTTCTCACCACATCATGACATGTTATGTTTTTATTACAGAAAAATTGCACTAGTGCAACTTTTGAGCAAACAGTAATGCAGCAAACAGAGTTAGTAGTAGTCCACTCTCCGTGTCAACCACAGTAAACGTTAAAACAAATATTCTTCACCTTGGGAATAGGAAAGATGAAGATGAATTCGAGGGAAAACCAGTTTGCTCTAGTTTGACAACGAATGCATTGCAAAATCAATTTTGTTGATTTTGTTTAACCACGGGTATTTATTGATCCGGATTTTCTTTTCGTTTACATCTGTATTATAGAAGATGATTGACACATAACTAACAAGTATCGTACATTTTTACTGTTTTCAAATTCCTTTTTTTCATTGTAAACTAATACAATTTTTTATGTAACACAGACTTCTGAAAAATCCACAATTTCTTGCTTCCCTACTATCGCAGCAGGGGAAAAAGAACAAAAAACTCTTGGAACCAGGAACGACGCGAAGATCTGCAGAGTTCTAAAGTTCTGTGCATGAACAGAATATAATATATTTTCGTCTCTTTAGTCCACGACTGTTGTCTTAATTCACCTTATCGAAGTACTGGCCACGTTTAGATCTCCCCTCTCTTCTCTCACGAGGTGCCTCTGCGAATTCTCTCTAGTCTTTCGTTCGGTGTTCACACTTCAATAAATACACATTTCGGCTCCTTAATTAGTTCTGGTTGCAGCGCAAGATAAATGTATCTTTCATTGAATTGCTGCAGAGATAAACATTTGACAATGGAACATGATAACAATGCCTGGTCGAGATGGCGCATACCGAGGCTCCTCTCCACCTTAAAAGTGAAGGAATCACGTGTACCCCAGATCTGCACAATAATCCCCACCTTCTCTGTGATACCCTCTTTCTGCCTCCAGGGTTGCTCTTGTTGATGCAGCTGCCCGTTCGCACAGTGATTAATTACTGTGACACCCACGCAGAGTGGTATAGTCCATCCTTTATTTTTAGGCTCTAAACCCACGCACTCATGCAGTCTTAAGTCTAGAAAAGCAGAAGGCTTGAAGTGAGGCAATAAGAGGCTACCCCAGCCTGTCACTTTTTATGGTCTCAGAAAGCAGAGGTAATAACAAGCATTAGCAAAGCCAATAGGTCTCGCATATCCGAGAGCAATTGCCTTTGCTAATGTAAGGCTTCATCTGTTTAACACTTAAATTAAGCAATCAGCAATTGAAAATGTGACCAGTTAACCTTTGCAAAGAGCGTTCTACTACGATGGGAAACGTGCAGTAGCGTTGTTAGTAAATTTATATCCATCTGAGTTTTTTTTTAAATAAAAACTGCATATGCAGATGGTGGATTATGTAACAATTGCAGCAAATTCATTTTTAATGTGGAAAATGTTGGAACAGAAGAAACAAAATTGCGCTATCCATGACCATAATTCAATTCTCCTGAGTGACAATGTACCACAATAGTGTACAGGAAGCGGTTTCACAATAGATTCAGTAAACACACAGACAATGCCAGCTCACTGTGCCCGCACAGGGCCCGAAGAAGCCTCACGCTCTTTACATATGTGATGAAAATTGCTTTTGTTTCGGCCCTGTTGAAAATTACACTAAGTTGTTGCATACGGTGCAAGCCTGTTTTCTCCCTGTTCATTTGGACTAGACCCAAGTGAACGTTGAGTTTACAGAACTAAAAAATGAACAAAGAGCACTTCTGGGCTATGCATACACTGAAGATTATTAAACATTACGATGTCATGTTATACTGGTGTTTGTATACTGACTGGGTATCATTTCTTTGCACTTAGGTGGTCTAGGCATGTTTTCTGCTCAGCTCTGAATACTGTATGAAAAAGATTTGACTAAAGTTTCAAACTAAAATGGATCGATTAGTTGACTCAGGTGAAAAAAAATACAAAAAACACCCTCAACCAAACCTATGGAAAGAATTACAAAAATATATTTTCTCTGAAAAAGTGAATGTGCATTCCTAAAATCACAGGCTTGCAAAAAGTGTAAGTTTCCTACTTAACGCCATAACCGTGTACAGAGTGTAGTGTTTGGCCTTTCATTCTGGAAATATTGGGCTATATGTATGAACACAATTTCCCATAGATACAGAATGGGTAAAACCCTTTGATACATCTAGCCCATGGATTCCCTCAAAGTTGACGTCATAATGAGCATGCAGCAATAAGCTAACGTTCTTTATGATCAAATTAACTTGGGTTTTTGTTAAAATGTGAGAATACCCACTTTACAATGTTTAAACCGAAGGCAAAAACAAAAGGCAACAAACTTTACCTTTACAATTGACCACTGACCGAGGCAACAAAATCGAAATAATTACGGCAGCGGGGGAGAGGGGTGTAGGGAAAATAAAACAAGGGAGGCGTGGGGGGAGGAGGACTGTTAATCTGTGCTTGGTCCCTGTTCTACAGAAATGAATGGAAGTGATGTTTGGCCAGCCCTTTACTGAAAACAATAATGCCCTGCACGCGACCACATGCGCTAGAGCATGCTGTTACAGGCACGACCGTTAAAAGGGGCTGTACACGGTATGCCCCTCTAGACCCCAAAGCTCCACCCTTGGTCACAGCTCATGTTGCAGGGCAATACTCCATGCCCACCCATGGTTGATGTGTGTGCTGCAGCTAAACAAACATGCATTTGCAATGCAACGGGTCAGTGTTTGCTTGAGCTAGAGCAATTAGCATTGTAAACACCTAACCAGACTTTTCTTGCCACATAAATTGAAAATGAAAATAAAAGTTTCACATAACCAACTGGACTTTTCTCGCCATATAAACTGAAAAGCAAAAGTTTCACATAAGCGAGCTGACGGCCGCCATCAGTGCAAAGCAGACACACAAAGGGAAATAAAAGTTCACTCGTAGTGAAACCTATCGGCAAAAGTGCAATTATCCATGTAACCGGCAAAAGTGCAATTATCCATGTAACCGGCAAAAGTGCAATTATCTAAGTAACAGGGTCAATGTCATGCAAAGTGCTCGACTTCTGCCCAGCGAGATTGGGCTGCGAAAAAAGAGAAAAAGTAGTCCAGAAACTGGACAGAAAATGTGGAGCCTCGTATGTTTTCAGTACTTAGTCACTGGGCTCGAGGTGGGCTAAACACCGGAAAAGGCATAACTTATGCATGCCTTTCACTATTGAAAGCAAGCAGATTTTAAAAGGCAAGCTCACAAACCAATAAAATAAACTGTCGTGACATGGGCGTGGTTTGAAGTCCAAAGAGAGATTACAACACAGGATGGAGTGCTTTGCGCTTGCCCGTAAAAAAAACCCAAATCAACAGAAGCTCACTATGGGAACACACAGCAGGGGCATGCGCTATCCAGAGCCATGTAGGGGCTCTTTTCTATCCTAAAAGAAACACATTCTGCATACATGTAATGGCCACTTGGAGCATTACCGACATATTAGAGCATGAAAATCACCATTTGCCTATCTAGACTCCTGCAAATGCTAACGTCGCTTTATAGCACCAAAAGCGCTCTGAGGCAACTCCTGGCTGAATGATGCACTGTATGAATGCTGTACGTATTTTCCCTTGTTCCCCTGCCCACAGAACTTTCAAGGTGGCATTGTATGTTGCTATTGCCTTGCATCAAGTATATCAGCAGAGCTGAGGGAATTGATATTTAAACCAGATAGGCTTCACAAACATCTTCACATTCAAGAAGCTAGGGCACATGTTATAGGGCATAGTGGGTGGCGGATGCAAGTATAGTTAGTGCAGCTGCATCAGTTCGCGACAGAGGAGTCAAGTGACTCCAGAACACTGTATTTCTCAGAAACCTAAACCATACCATTCCGATTTCACACAAATGCTTCTGCACGCACCAGATCCCATGTTGGAATATATTAAAGCTGCTATCTCTTTGTACCATTGCAGAATGCAGTCTAGGGCTACAATGAGCTTGCACCGGACCCAAAGTAAAGACTTCCCCCACAGCCAGATTACTGAGACAGAGAATCCAACCACAGAACCTGCTCATGCCTTTATGGAGATTATAACACACTGCAGTGCTGACAGTTGAGTGGTTTTTAAGAAGGGGGTGAAAAAACTACACAAAAATAAAAATAACTGTAGTAAAGTTTCCTTTCACATTAACTGCAGACACATGGATGCAAAACAGATCCATGGTTCATAGCTCCGTTAAACAATCTGTAAACATGATATTTTAAAGGAACACAGAGGAAAAGATAATGGCTAATTCTAGGTTTCAACAGTGTGGAACCTTTCCTCTTACCCAGTGTCTCCTGCTAGCAGCACTGGCTATAGAGGGAACATCAGACTCACCTTGTGCTCGTTCTACTCTTGGCCCCTCTAATGAGACAGGCACTGCATTGGAATCATTGGTGGCAGCTCTGATGATGGTGTTTTCAGAAAGAACTGCCTTCAGCCTGGGAACTGCTACTGGGCCACAAGACAGTGCAAGCATTACTAATAAACAGTAATGAAAAACACTCAACTCCTATCAAGTGGCTAGAGGTGATTTGGTTTTCAGTGTACCCAAAGCCAAATAATTCACCCAAAAATCAATTCCCCCACTCTGAAAAAAGCCCAAACATAGAAAGGTATATATCTGGAAGTGTAACTTGAAAGTCATGGGTTTGAATTCCTGCAGAGACCATTAACCCTACCGTCATGCTGCGGTCTAAAAAAAACCAGAAGTATTGCTGACATGGCTAATTGCAGTGTTTGTCATTACAGCAAATGAATAACAAGAGGTTACGGCTTGTGTGACGTGGTATTCCTACTAGAGATTTGTGCATACGTAAGTAGCTGCACTTTAAGGCACTATGCACAGAGTTTAACGTCTCCTGACAGTGGCATGGCACTTCTTATGAGTGCTTAGGAACGTGTGTCGAGTGTTCTCGGATAATGTCTGAACCCTTTGCAATGGAGACGCGGCCTTCAGCAAGATACTAAACACCTAGCATGTTGACACTGCTAAATAACTGAGTGTACAGTGTAGTAGGTTTTCAATCATGAAATATGGATTCCCTTAACATTAAAGTCATATTTAAAGTTCCTTATGGGCAAATCTCCTTGGCTTTTTGTTGAAATATGAGACTACTGACAGTACTGCTTTTAACCCAAAGGAGGAAAGAAAAGCCAACAAACTACCTTTGCACTCGAGCGCTGGCAGAGGTAACAGAAACAAAACAATTACTTAAGAAACCTACCGCTGACCCTAGGGAGCTGAAAAACTACAGACCCATCTCCCTGGTCCCCTTCCCAGCCAAGGTAACAGGGAAAGCTGTCAATCAGCAACTCACCAAGTTCCTCAAGACACACCGTATCGTAGACCCTTTCCAGGCCGGATTCAGAAGCAACCACAGCACCAAAACCGCACTCTTAGCAGCTACCGATGACATACACATCATACTGGACCACGGAGGCACCGCCGAACTCATCCTCCTCGACCTCTCCACTGCATTTGACACCGTCTCCCACTCCACCCTCTGCGACAGACTGCCCGACGCTGGCATCCAAGACAGAGCCCTGAACTGGATCAGGTCCTTCTTCACCGGAAGAACACAGAGGGTCAGACTCCACTGTTCACATCAGAACCTAAAGACACTTGCTGGGGAGTGCCCCAATCGCTTTTCAACATCTACATGGACTCATTCACTAAGATCACCAAACAACAATAGCTAAACATAGTCTTCTACGTTAACAACACCCAACTGATCCTCTCCCTGTCCAAGGACTCTGTGCATGCCAAGAGGAATTTCCACACCGGGATGGGAGCAGTCGCCTCCTGGATGGAGGCCAGCTCACCTTGGACAAGACAGAGATCCTCATGATCGGCTCCACCCCTTCTGCCTGGAATGACTTTTGGTGGCCCACCGCTCTGGGTAACGCCCCTGCCTCCACTGACCATTCACGCAACCTGGGCATTCTCCTGGATATCGATGGCCTGCCAAGTTAACGCCGACTCCTCATCTAGCTTCCTCACTCTCTGTCTCCTGCAGAAGATTTTCAAATGGATTCCCTCTGACACGAGGAAGACAGTCACCCACGCATTCATCACCAGAAAACTGGACTAAGGCAAAGCACTCTATGCCGGCATTACCAAGAAACTTCAATCAAGATTACAAAGAGTCCTGAATGCAGCAGCCAGACTCATCCTGGACAACCCCCGACACAGCCGAATCTCCTCCCACCTCAGAGTCCTACACTGGCTCCCAGTCAACAAGTGCATCACATACAAACTCCTGATCCACACCTTCATGGCACTGCACAACATAGGACCAGCATACCTCAACCACCGCCTCATCTTCTTCGTACCCAAAATACGTCTCCGTTCCCTGCTCGCCCTTGGAGCCGTCCCCAAGATGAGGAAAAGTACCTCAGGAGGAAGATCCTTCTACTACTTAGCAGCCCGGACATGGAACACACTGCCCCTCAAGCTCAGGCAGACCGCATCTCTGAAGCAGTTCAGGAAGGACCTCAAACCCTGGATGGTCGACTGAGCAGCACGCCTACGTTTAGCACCTTGAGACCCTATTGGTGATTAGCCGTGCTTTACAAATCCATGATTGATTTGATTGATTGATTGATTGATTATGGACAGCAGGAGGTGTAGGGAAAATAACACGAGGGAGAGTGGGGAGGAAGGAAGGAGTACTAGATAGGGCATGGGGGCTTGAAAAGTGGAGAAAAAGTACCTCAATTGAGTTGGAGCTGCGGACGAGCACTGATTTAATTGAATTAATCTGTGCTTGCTCCATGCTCCACAGAGACAAACGGAAGTGACGGATGGCCAGTGCTGGCCAATTAAGAGACTGCTAAAAAGAGTGAAATTGAATACAACAAATGAAAGCAACAGGCGGGCTTCAAGCCCTTTACTGATAACAACAGTGGTCGTATGCGAGCACATGTACTAGCACATGCACGCGCAGGCTAGACCCTAAAAACGAGTACTATGAAGCCCCCAGCCAGCTCCTCTAAAAGAGCTGGCTTCTTATAGCTGACTGTTCATTGTGCCATTCATTACTCAGGATCCATCTTTTCCAACGAAATGTCCAGACCCACGAGCAAGTTAGACAGCTTTGATCCAGACTGGCTTCTTTCCTATCTGTTCCTGCCTTATACCAGTCTCCTACCAAGGGGCAACCCTCTGTAATTCAAACAAGGAAGATCTGGAACTCTCCACTGACAAGAATAAGTGTAATAAGTAACCACCATGAATCCCCAAGAGTACTAAAAATCTGTCTCTTCTCACGTCTTTTAACTATTATATAAAAACATATTAATGGGAGGTGTCTGCGTGCCCAAAGCTTTTCTTGTGCTATTTCTCAACACATGTATGGTTAAGCGCACCCGTGCCACCACACTATGCTTAGAACATTTCAGCTGACTCTTGGCAGATTGATCATTCCACAACTAACATTGTTTTAAACTGCACAAAGGCGCCCAGGATCCTGATGTAAATAGAAGCACTTGGAAGCCATTCGGAGGCACGTGGGTGCTAAATAAATTATTCAATAAAAACAGTATGTTATTCCATGTGCATCGAATGCAATCACTTTGTGTTTCACTGTCCAATATACACATACAAAGAACTCAACCAAAATGGTCTGGAAACTGTGAGCAGACAGTGTAGGCATGAGAGTTAAATAGGCTGCACAGGTAAGCTGGAAGGTTGGTGCATGAACCAATGGATGTTCAGCAATAATCTCAGATCTGTCTCCTTAATCATCAGAGACATTAAAAGTGGTGAAGTCTATGGCTAGACCCAGGATGGGGCGAAATCTGATCACGTTAACAGAAAAGTAACTAGAGATGCTGTGTGGTCTAGTGTGGCAATTCCAAAGCCTGTAAACATCTAAAAAGTATGGCAGATTAGATGATACAACAACCTTTCAAAATAGACTGCCCAAAGCTTTAAGTGTCTGAGTAGATACAACGAAATATAATCAAGTAAATGATTCACAGTGTCAGACCTTAACCTCTAAAATCCACCAAAAAGATTCACTCTGAATAAAGAAAATGAAGGAGCACGAGGTGCTGAATACAGAAAGCGGGAGAACCGCAGATTGACAAGGAAGTTCAGGCTGATGGGGCTCCCAGACCGAGCCAATGCTCCTGTGTCTATGGCAGGTTAGGAGGCCTGGTTTTCCTGCATGGGTAAAGTAAGATGGTGGAGATTCCCAATATGTCATCTGCAGCTGTGAAATCTTGATATTCAGAGTTACTCGAGAATTCAAACCCTTGACTGGATGTGATGCTGCCAAAATGAGGAATCATTTATACTCTTGCAGTTTACTAAAATGAACTGATGTTCTATTTTTTTGCAGTAGCTTAACTTTATAAATGAGTTAGTAGAGTAGTTATACCTAATTGAGATCTGTAAACAACACTATTTTCTCCATTGGGAAAACCAGTTTGCTCTATTTTTAGAGCAAATGCACTGCAAAATCAATTTTGTTCATTTTTTTTTAGCTATGGGTATTATTTCTCTAGTCTAACTACTGGAGTTTTTGCGCCAGAAAAAATCTTTTGCCAAATGAAGCACAATATTATGGTCTCAATATTGCGGTACCATACACCCTTTGGTAAAATACTCCAAATTATTATAACTGTGCCACTGAAGTCAGCGGTTAACCTGCAGGTTGCATGTTTTCAATCTTGGTCTGATGAATTGCTCATGCGTTATCCTTACGAGATCAATAAAATGAGTACTGTTGCACTGGGTAAAAGCAACATGTGATTAACATCACTGCAAAACTGTGGAGCACCTACTGTGATTAAAAAAAGTTAATTATCCTGTTTTCCTCTCTTTTTCTCTCCGTTGCTCCCATTTCTCATTCTCTCATTTTGTCACTCACACTTCCTTTTTTTCTACTTATCAATATTTTGTGCCCAAAAAGAATTAGGATTTATTAGTTTTCAAAAACACAATTTAGCTAATGATAACATCACCAGAAATTACATCACGCGGCCCACTTTAACCCCATTAAAAAAAAAATTACCAGCAAAAACACCAAATGTAGTGTTGTACTATCAGTCATTAACTTCAGCAGTGGCTGCGCTGCAAGGCATTCCTTTCAAGGTACTGTCCAGCCTTCAGATGGCGCTGTAAGTATCTTTCCACTCCGGGAGCTGGTTTTTGATCTTATAACAGGTTCAGTACACACGTTCCCAAACACAGTAGGATAACTCCAATAAATATGTGGGCTGTAGTTTTCCAGATAGAATGGCATCTGGTGGTTTCTAAATGAGCAGGAGTGGCGAGTATGTTTTCTCCTTCGTTCCTTTCTACATCCTCTCTTATTGTCCCTCTGTCAGCGGGGGATAGGATGGACAGTGCTTAATTTGTAAATAAAAATGTGCCGGTGCTCAAAGCCCTCCTCTTAAACACGTGGCTGCTGCAATTAAATGTGCGAACACGGAATACTACGGCAGCGTAATCCTGAAGCCACCCCAGGCCTCTTCAATCCATTTAAAGCCACTCCCTGGCCCTTCAGCTCACTTTTGCAGCTTTCTGCTTTCTCTAATTGTGACGCTTCTATGTTTTTCTCTTCCTCCGTCTTTCCCATATGCGTCTTTCACTCGCAGCAAATGCTTGGGGCAGAAAAATAAGTGCCGTCCCTCAAAAATATGAGCTGGTGTTGCGTAGTCATTTTAGCTATAGCTCCACGCACGTTATTTTAACACACTAGGCCTGCCGCTGTGCACTCTAACCTAGATATATTTTATTCAGCTTCATTTTATTATTGTTACAATAGCCACTTTTACGGTCTTGTTTTATTTTCTGTTTATCTAACTGTTTTTGCCTAGGCCAGCACTCTATTCTCAAACAAGACATTCTTGCTCACTCTGTGCTTCTTCCAAGGCTACAGCACAATAGGTTACCAATGAAGTTTAGTCTCCAATATTCGTAGAAAACATGCATCTTTACGCAGGGACATTTTCTTAGAACATCAGTTGTTTTATTATAAAAACACTTCCTTGTCCCTTACACGTTAGAAGGAGATTCCAGCCAGAGAACCACGGCTGTATGCTGACTGCTGAATGCTTGGCTACAAATGCTAATGCAGACTTCAGGCCCTTGCTCGGGTATGGGGGATGATGTCTTCCTAGGGGAACCTAAAGGGCAGAATTAGAGCTTAACACGCTGTGCTCTATTATAGCCTAGGTAGGAATTAGTCTATTGATTCTGGTGACAATACGGTAGCGTTATTTTTATGCTTCACTCTCCTTATCACAATTTTAATACTGTCATGTTGTGTCGTCCTGGTTATTGCTGCTCACGCTTTGCTACCTAAGATGCAGTTGCTTCATTAAAATCATTAAAATCATTATTGAAACATATACTGCTTCTGTTTATCATTGTATAAATAAGACTAATGTAATTGAGAGAAACGGATGAGACCTGAGTGACCACGGCTTCCCTGAGAAACCAATTATGTCATGCGCTCGTCTGCCCAGTCATCCCTGCCCTGGGTAGAGGTGAGGTACTGCTAGTTAGCCAGAGCAAAACACAGACTGGTGCGACAGGTGTCACCTGCAGTGGGTCAGACTTAGTCTTCCACACCGCAGGCGATTCTGCAGCTCAAAATCCAGTAGATTCATTAGAATAATGAGAGCCTACGCGACACCGGTGCCCTGCACCGGAAACAACAAGCACAAATTAAGCACTGGGGGAGGAATCGCTAAGGTCATCTGTCACCATTCTGCTGTAGTTTGCATTCCACAAGTCAGTGGAGCCCTGCTTACTGGCTACCCTATTACTAAGGTTACACAGAGCCTCAGCTGTTGCTAGGAGACAAGTATTGATACATCCCATTCCCCTATTTCCATGCACAGCACTGAGCCCCGCAGCACTTGATCAGGGCAAGGGCAGGGAGGAGCATAACCATGCCCAAAATCAAATCCAAGGTTATACTGCTCTTTTTAGTTTTTGTACAGAAGGCCTCTCAAAACTCTGCCTTCCATATGGCCCTATGTGGTGCCAGAGAGGCACATGGAGGCATAAGCCGGGCAGGGTCAGGTTAGCGAAGCCACTAACGACGTATTTAACAATACAACATATGAATGATCTGCGGGCTCCCTCTTCTTAGGTGAGCATCTGAACTGTCACAGTGGAGTTGAAGTTTTATGTTAGTTGGAGGGATATGTGGATTATTCATAGTCCCTAATTAGGTTTTTATGTCAATTTGATACATTTTGTCATAAACAACCTCCTGCAGAGAACAACAAATTATTTTTATGAGTTTTTTTCTTTTTCTGATAGCTGACTTAACACAAAGGATTTTTTTTATTTTTTTATTAACAGTTTCATTTGACTGTAAAAATGTGATATACATTTGGAACCTAAGTGTGGTATGTACACACGTTATGTAGGAATCAAAAAATTACAATGTGATAATGAAGGCTTTTGTTTTCAGTCCATTAATAATTGATTTGCAATTGCAATCATAAGTCTCGCCTAGTCTACCCTACTCGCAATCCAACTCTCTCCCCAAGGCCAGAGCAATCACTTGAGCAGCTAAGAGAGCAGGCCCCCTTAATCCCAATGTTTTCATCCTCTCCGGCGTATTCATATAGAGTGATGAGCACTCTCTTGTACTCCATCATTGAATACCGAACCTCCTGGCTGACCCCACAACCATTTATTTATGCCCCTCCCTTAATGAAGAAGAGTGTCAAAATCTATGACCTACCACTATCTGACTTCAGCTTGGACCACCACATCCTTACAACATGCTGGCCAGGGGACGACAGTGCTTCCAGAACTCATGAAGTCGGGGATAACAAACCCTGTTTAGGAACTGCCCAAGCGAAGTTATTGTTGAGACACTACCAGTGGCAAACAAAAACACCTTCCCAACTTCAATAAAAAAAGAATACTCACCTTTAGAGAGTGAATTCTTACTATTCAATTTGTTTACTCTCCTCGACCTTCTCTGCCCCTTCACTGTTTGTTATCTATCACCCAACTCTTAACAAAGCAGCCCTGCCAGGTGTCGTCATGGAATGGATCTTATGTTAATCAATCAATCAGGTGTTACTTGTATAGCGCTGCTTGTCACCCGATTGGGTATCCAGGCACTTGCTGCAGGTGTATATTTGAAAAGCAGGTTTTCAGTCCTTTTCTGAAGTGGGTCTGCAAGGGTGCAGTGCGAGGGTGAAAGGGGAGAACGTTCCAGGCTTTGGTGGCGAGGTGGGAGAAGGAGCATCCTCTGGCGCAGCAGTGGCATATGCGTGGTATCTTTGCGGGGACGATGTGTGCCGAGATGATGTTCCTGGTCGGTTGGTGGAGGTAAAGGCGGTGGGTCAGGTGGGCGGGTCCTTCGTTATGGAGGGCTTTATAGGCATGGGTCAGGAGCTTGAAGTGGCATCTTTTCTGGACCGAGAGCTAATGGAGGTCCTTCAGGTGCTGGGTGATGTGGGTTCTCTTGGGCAAATTGAGGATGAGTCTGGCAGCTGTTTTCTGGATCGTCTGGAGCCTTTGCATGACTTTGATGGTGGTGCCTGCGTATAGTGTGCTGCCATAGTCCAGTCAACTGGTGATGAGGGCCTGCATCATTGTCTTCCTCGTGTTGATGGGGAGCCACCTAAAGATCTTGTTGAGCATGTGGAAGCAGGCCGAGGAAACAATGTTGACCTAGTGTTTCATGGAGACTTTGCTGTAGAGAATGATGCTGAGGTTGTGGGAGTGATCTTTCAGTGAGGGGGTGGTTCCGAGCTCTGCTGGCCACCAGGAGTTGTTCCAGAGGGTTGAGTGTCCGCCGAAGATCAGAACCTCCGTTTTGTCCATGTTGAGCTTCAGGCAGTTGTCCTTCATCGAGGTGGACACCTTCTTCATACAGTTGTGGAAGTTGATCTTCGTCTTGGTGAGATCTGTTGAGAGAGAGAGGGCAAGCTGCGTGTCGTCAGGATAGGAGGTGATGTTGATGTTGTGAGATCTCACAATGTCTGCGAGTGGTGTCATGTAGTCGATGAAGAGTTTTAGTCTTGGGGTAGGGGGAGCCTTAAGGGACACCGCAGATGTTGTGCTTGACCTGTGAGGTGAAAAGGGGTAGGCGGGAATTCTCTGGGTGCATCCCGTAAGGAAGGATGCAATCCACCTGAGTGCATCGTCTGTGATCCCAGTCTGGCATAGTCGGTTGATTTGTGTGTGGTGGGAGACGGGTCTGGAAAAGCGGCTGTGCTTAATGAGGCATTGATGATGGTGGTGAGCTGGTGGCTGATTTAATTTCTTCCGAGGTTGAAGATCTTGTGGAGGCAGGAGGCAGTCGGTGCTCCTAAGTGGATTGAGCTCATGAGTGTGATTGCGTTCGGTGTGCTGAGTTGTCCCCATGGTGGGAGCGGGTGGTCAGTGGTGGAGGTTCATGGGATGCTGGGTAGGTCAGAGTTTGTAAGTAACTAACCAAACCTATATATTTTGGTTATTTCAATACGTAGGTCAGCACATCTAATTATCACTTTTTAGAGTTTTGTGGTGTGGTACTTTGTCGCAAATGATTGCAAGCTCTATTTAGGGCCAGCTGAATCATTATGTTAGACTGATGTCCCCACAGACATTGGGCTGTCGAATTAAGTACCTCAAAATGTCAGTCCAGTTTAGGGCAGAGGTTCTTATGTGCTTTTTTCCTGTTTTGGACAGCCAGGGAAAGCCTGGAGGACTCAAACATAGAAATGACCCACACACTAGGAAAATCTCCTAGCATGTCAAGGACATTTGCTTTACTAAAAAACCTCCTGATTGAGGAGTTTCTGTATGTAAAACAAGAAAGTTTGCTGTGCGGGTGCACTGAAAATGGAAGCAGTTACCATGAAAGCACAGAGCTCAGCACTATGGGGATGGAGATTTCTAATAATGGCAACTAAAACTTCCCATTTGGCACTAATGGAGTTTGGCTATGGCTGCAACCACCATCATGTTTGTATTTAGGCCTGGTTTAAATCCTTACTTAGCATTCAGTAGAGGATTGTATTTCTATATCTACATATTCCTGCAAATGATTCTAGTTCGATCACTCTGGTTGACTAGATGTATGTGAAAAGAGGGCTACAACGAAGGGACTCTATTACAAATGAAAGTGATTCTGGCACCACAATGGTGGTAAGTGTGCATTGCACTGTTGTGGGAGAAGGGCCCCATAAATGGTGCACTGTTAGGTACAGGGAAATACAATCAGGTATCATAAGTGGAGGGCCTCTTTCTCACAGTGGCCTAGTTTTCTCTGGTTTACTTCACCTGATCAGTCATCACTCACGTACTCGCTTCTTGTTGAGAGCATCTGTTCCTTTGATATCTAGGTCAGCCAACTTTGGATGTATGACATGAATAATTAAGGGTGCATAGTTTAAAAAGGCACTGGTATGATATCTGCTTTTATAAGTGAGGTCACACATTTTTTTACTGGCAGTGGTCAATAGTTCTCATTACAAAACAATGGAATAAAGTCTGCTGAGCTACCATCAGTGTTAAATGACCTCTAGTGGTAAATACAATACAACTGGTGGTAATTCCATTGCTGTTATAGTCCCAGTTCAAAATTAAATACTGCCCAGAACACTACAGCCTGACACAAATCAAGGAGTGCTATGCTCTCCAGGTGCCCTGTGGCTGTCCCTGAAACTGAGAGGCAGTATTTGTATGTCCTGGCGATAAATTTCCCATATGGTATGACAACAAAATCCTGGGAGATTATGTTCTGGGATAGACCTATTGAACAATGTGCAGGCCTTAGGTTTCCTCCAGGTAGTAAGTAGACCAACAAACACAGCAGGCACATGTTGAATCTAATACCCACTTACAATCTTAAAACCTCGACCATAACCATACATCTTCAGATGTGGCTGGACTACTGTTTCGTGTCCAACAAACGGCAACAACTTAATTTACAAATCCATTACCCACACCGCAGTGCCACCCAAAGCCAGAATGCCCCAGCTAGCAATCCAATTGACTAACAAAGTGGTTCTCTGGAGAAGTTGCTGAACTGAATTATGCAAACAATAATCTGGAATAGAAATAGAAAAGTGACAGTATGATGGGGGCAAAACCTGCCAATCATAATCTGGATTGGAAATGTCAAAGGTTTCAGTTTGATGGGGAGAAAACTTGCTACATGAGGCCCAAGAGAAGCTACAAGAACACAATTGGAGACCTACTTCACTAAGTACATTAATCAGACACGTAATCAAATGACGTCAACTTTTAGTATCTAGCCATACCTGTTTCATTCAGATGCTCAGAAAAGTAAATCATACATATCTTAACAACATGGTGAAGACCTACTTTAATTTTTTGAGTCCAAAGGTCTAAACTCCACAACCTTCATCAGCATATGTTTTCACTGAATTAAAACCCTTGGAGGTGGCTGGGGGTCTAAATCTGGCTCTAACAATAAAAGCATCCAACTCACCCAGGCTCCCCTTCTCTTTAGCCTGCATTAAACATATTTCTCCTACTCTAGCGGACTAAAACACACATAAAGGTTTCCCTCGTCTCTGGAGTAATCCTAGTCCTAATCTCTTCCTCAATAAACCTTCTTCAGAGGAAACACACTACCACATTACAGGGTTCTCTCTTCCACAGAAAGACAATGGAAAAGGTGACAACTTCAAGAGCACATAAATGCTAGCATGCAAGAGGCAATAAATAATTTCAAGATGCTGTTAGCAAAGTGCTCTTCCTCTCCATGGAAAGGAGAAGAAAACAGCTCTCCCACTATTCCACGTTCTTCCTTCTTTTGACACTGCTGACCACACAATAATGCTGGAAAGTATTGCGAAAGGGGCAAGAATTCATGGACTTGCTTTATTATTGATTCCAATATTTCTCACCAACTGCAGTCAAGAGGATAGGATAATTGGAGTCATCAATGAACCCAGTGGATTGCCGCGTTAAATATAAAAGGTCCGTATTCCTGTCTACTATTCATTAGTATTGTTCATCCTCTGGCCCAGCTTCTTCAGCAGTAACAGCTGAACTTCCACAAGTGTGCAGAAGATACACAAATCTATTGCCAGTAGTGCAGCAGATCAGAACATTTATCCAACATTACCTAACCACTTAAGCATGTGTTCAACTGAATAAAGGAAAGTTTCATCTGTATGAAAGATGTGAACATAAAGTTCTTAATAATGGGAGAATTCGTAACTGGCTGACTATCCTCTGACGGGCACTGAAGCCATGAAACTCTTCCACCCATCATCTTAACAATACAGGATCTGGGGATACTTTGCACCCCTGAACTTCTTCACGCCCCTCCCTCTCCCCCAAATAAACACAGTTACAAAAGGTGTCAATCTGCAGATGCCTCTACCCTAAAAGCTCCTTCTGTTTCTCCAAAATGGCCACCGAGCAGGGCTGACTAAAGCCATTGCTCTGGCAAACCTTAACTAATACATTATCTAAGCACTGACTTTCCAAGAAGCTCATCACCAGGCTCCAAAGCCAGAATCTGCTTAAAGCCATGTAATGAGACGCACATCAAAGTCACCCAGAAAGCAGCTCACTGGCTTCCAGCTGACTCCAGCATCGCATTCAATTGTCACTGCATCGTTCATAAGTTGCCAAAGGCCCATAGTACCTATAGAAACTAACTCCTCACTAGACATGAACCAGAGACCTCCATACAGCAATCGTCCATCTGATGAGACTGCAGAGGACATTATTATAGTACAATGAATATGCAGCACATATAATGGCATGGTAAGTGTGGCCCAGTGGAAACCAGAATGCAGAAATCGGATTGTGATGTGGAGGGAGGACAGTGGAACATAGAACTGAACAGGGCTAGGAACTGCATATTTACATTTTAAAGTGCCAAAGTCAGAATTAGTGCTGATGTCTCTAGATGCAGCCTTATCAATGTCGAGCATGCAGTAAAATGTAACAAAAATGGCAGCCATTTCATAACTATTTTAAACATGTTTGTAAATTTGGGGGAATAAATTATCATTATCGCAAACTTCCTGTGGCAACAAAAGGCTGGAGACATCCCTGGAAATCAAGAGCAGTTGAGCGGTATTGGCATCACAGCCGACAGTAATTTCCAGAGGGGGAGAAGAAATCCAGATTACGTCAAGTTTTCCTCTCCATAGCAGTGATTCTTAACCTTTTGCTTCTATGGACCCCTACTTAATTATTACTGGAGCCCAGTGACCCCCACTGAATCATTATTTGAATCCTGGGACATTACTGGAAGCTGCGAACCCCAGCCTAAGCATTTTTGATGATTTGAGCAGCAAAACAATGCACAAACAAAATACAGAAACACGCATTCATCAAACAAGCAAATACATAAAAGATAAACATTTGATACATTTCACAAATGAATATAATTTTTTTTATTTTAATTTTAATAGGAATGTTGGAGCTTTTCTAAATTTATTTGAGGTCACTCATCGTCCAGTATATATACGCTTTCATTCATTTGCACTGCTCCAACGAATCAATCTAAGGATACTAATTAACTTTTATCCTCCAATTTCAAATTCCTTCACATTACATTTAACATTTTCAGTGGTTCATTTTGCTTCTTTATTTAGATACACTTACATACACTTCGTTAATCTATTAATATTTATTTTCTAAGCAGTCGAGGACCCCCTGAGTAGCCTTGCAGACACTACTCCCCGGACCACAGGTTAAGATTCACTTCTCTATTGCATTACACACTTAGCTATGTGCAAGAAATATGGATACCTCAATTCACGTCATGACCCAGATACACTTATAGCGTGCTAGTGCAGCTGGGGGTATGGAGACTGTAGTGTCTGATGTCAGACCTAGGGCTGGTCCATATCACCCATACTCCACGGGGGAGCTTGCAGACCTCCCCTGGTGTAAACAGGATTGATGGACACACCCTGGGTGAGTAGGAAAAGGTTTTAAATGGGAATGCGGGAAGCGGGAAAAAGGTCAGTCCCTGCGGCCCCGAGAGCCAGCAATAAAGAAGTTAATGTTGCCACCCCAAAAGCAGTGTCAGCGTTTCATTTGCCGACCCGACAGAGACCAACACCAGTGAGAGTTTTCCAGTACATGGGCTCACTTCTTTGCACTTGGGAGGACTCAAGGTCAAGAAAGATGATAATGGCTCAGACATAAAACAGACCACCAGAAGTTTTGGTATAAAACTAGAGTCTACAGTAAGGAAAACCTTTTGTACATTTGTCCAGTTTTCTCAAATTGTGAGTAATACCATAGACTGCGGCATTACAGCATGAATAGTCCGCACCCCCTCATCACCAGCAATAGGTTTCAAACAAATAAAGAAAACATGTACGAATGGCTTTACCTCACTTTATTCTCAACTTATTTGAGCCAAACACAAATTCTGAAGGTGTACCTAAGCAATAAAACATTCAGCCTCCTAGAACAGTGCTTCCCAAACGTTTTAGAATCATGACCCAATTTTTAAAACAACAAGCTGTTGCAACCGACTTAGCTTTCATGGACATGAAGAGGCAAATTTTTTAATGTAACTAAAGCATCATGTGGTAGCACACTTTCATTTACAGGCAGCACATTTTCCACTGAACTAGACACTACATTTTTACAGACATACCGTTTTACTGATAAAACTATATTGCACACAATGATAATGTGTGGAAATCGGGTTCAGTGAATATTTATCATTACCAAGAATCTTGATTTGTTTTGAGCCTATTAAAATCTTCGTTTCCATCACACTTTCAAATTACAAAAAAAGCTTAATTTGTTCTTTCTTAACTGCTGAATGTGTACAGTTTCTTTACAGGTATTTACATCCTACTGTCTTTCCTTTCAAACTCCTTGTACCCCAACAAGATTGTCACAAAACTCAACTTACTTTTCTTTCTGTGACTAAAAAGTGAGAGGAGTTTGTAAACACGGATTCCCATGATAAAAAAACACATACGCAGTCATTTGGCAGAAGACACAGCCTGACATTTAGCCTCCATCTTTGAAGCACAAAAAATGTGACAAGAGAAATAATAATTTGAAGTCATCATTATTTTTTATTTGGATTTTCCACCAAACGACTGTCACCGCGGCTATCAGCCGTCTGCCATATTATGACTACAACCGGATTTCCGCCACAAGAATGGCAGAAATCCGGCAGTGGTCATGCCGGCAGATGGGGGTAAGGTGGTGCTGCTACCACAAGTGTTGCCATGCCAGTAGACCGCTGCCAGCCGTAATATGAAAAATAATATGGCCTAGTGGTGTTCTGCAGGCGGGCGCTGCCGGCGGTAGCAGCGCCCAGTCCCTACTCCTGCCGGAGGATCCCCTGGATCCAGGTAAGTCGGGTCCCCGACAGGGGAGGGGTGGGGGGTGTTGTGTGTGTGTGTGGGGGTGTGTGAATGTGTATGTGTCGGTGAATGCGGGTGTATGGAAGTGTGATTGCATGTATGTTGTGAAATGTGAATGCGTGCCTGGCGGTGTTCTGCAGGCGGGTGCTGCTGACGGTAGCAGCGCCCAGTCCCGTCTCCTGCTGGAGGACCCCCTGGATCCAGGTAAATCGGGTCCCCGACAGGGGAGGGGTGGGGGGTGTTGTGTGTGTGTGTGGGGGTGGGGGTGTGTGAATGTATATGTGTGCGTGAATGCGGGTGTGTGTTGAGTGTTGAATGGGTGTGTGCATATATGGATATCTAGGTCAGCTTGACATGTAGCCTCCATCTTTGAAGCACAAAAAATGTGACAAGAGAAATAATAATTTGAAGTCATCATTATTTTTTATTTGGATTTTCGTGACCCAACAAAAATCGGCTCACAACCCACTAGTGGTTTGCGGCCCACAACTTAGGAAACACTGCCCTAGAAGGTGTTACCTCCTTGCACAAAAATGTAAAAGAGCCTGTAAGTAGGGCCACCATGTGCTACAATAAGAACTTCATCTGTCTCCATACATGGTCTGCAGTGGTTGTAATAACCAAGGGTACCCGTGTGTCACTAAAAAGTGCTGGTACTCTCCCATTTAAAGTATTGAACCTCCACTGAGAAGTGCAGGTACTCTTCCTTTCACATTAAGTGCAAGTACTTAGTACTACTGTGAGTAGCAGTCCATTTAAAGGAATGCTGACCAGCTGAAGTACTTGTGCATTAAATGGCAGGGAGTGAGGAAGTGATGAAACACAGAGGTTCATGACTGAACTGTTATTAACTATCAAAATTAATTTGGGGAATATGATGAACTAAGGAAAGCAACAAATGATGAATACATCGTTCACGCTATTCATGACGGCGTTGGACCCATTACAAATAGGTCTTCAAAAGCACCAAGGTATGACGCACGGCTTGGTGGGATACAGCAGCACTTTCTTAGACACCATGATTTCTTCCTGCTCTGTCTCGCATTAGTGAAACAAGGCTCAGGAGACTGATGATGTTCCTTCATTCATAACCAGTAGAGCAAGCGGAAATTCCCTTAAGTGCTCCATCACAGTTGTAAAATAAAGAAAGGAAGGAAGGAAAGAAAGGAAGAAGTGAATTGTGTTTGTAAATTGGCAATACAGAAAATGGAGTTAAATCATTATAGGCCTCAGTTAGGCCTTCGTTGGCCAGCCACCTAGCTGCTGGGGCAGTACTCGCAGGGCCCCACATCGACTGTCCCAGTGGCGACCAAAGTATAGTTCTCGACAGGTGGAGTTTATTTTTGAAAATACCCCAGCCGAAAGGGTTTGAGCACTGTAAAGCCCACGTTGTGGCATGGCAGCCCGAGCAACATCACTTTAAAAAAAAAAAAAAAACACGAACTCCCAAAATGTGAGTTTGTTACTGGAAAAAAATGCACATGAAACGCTGGTTGAAAGGCCACATTGTTACAAGGCATGGCAATCCAAGGCAGGAAAAGAAACAGTGAGATGGGCATCAACAGGGTGTGCAATCCCTGAAATATAATTTGCGCTGGTTGATCTCTAAGGGTCCTGGGGATCTACCCGAGGCAATGCCATCACAACCTCCAAATTTGTCAGGGGAAAACAAGAGGTAGGCAGTTGGGAAATCAGAAGACATTTGTGGCCTGATTTAAGGTTTGGAGAAAGGAACTCCACCTGTAAGGGTGGTGAAGGACATTACCTCTTCCACCCTGACGGACTAACATTTCACAAATTCAGAGAAGACTGCTGGATCAGCAGTCACCTCTGTATATTGAGAGGTGGCTCCTTTCAATGTGCAAAATGTTTGGTGGACAGCTGCTGTCAGTCTGGATCGCCATTCGATGTTTATTTTAATAAAAAATATAGGACCAAATTAAAAAATCAAAAATATGCACCAAGATTTTGGGACAATGTTTGACAATTCGAAAGGTTTGTGGAAGGACTCCTGGAAATCTATGATAGATGTAGGTTTCCATAAGTAGTCCTTAAAAACTAGGCAAATTCCTCACTATGTCCCTGCAACGGCAGTCCCACTTGCATACGTGTACTAACAGCAGATAATTGTATACATAAAAGTATTTCAGCGTTAGTGATACTGCACCTTAATGATTATTTCTCCATCTTCTGTAATGAGAAGGCATGTTTTGCCTTGGAGAAACCCCTTTCTTAATTTCCAAATATTTAGGGGATTTTCCCTGTTCATTCCCACACTGGAAAAGGATTTAGGCCCACATTTTAACTTTGGCGGTAAAATCCACCTACCGCTGCGGCGACGGCCACCAAAAGACCGTCACCGCGGCTATCAGCCGTCTGCCATATTATGACTACAACCGGATTTCCGCCACAAGAATGGCAGAAATCCGGCAGTGGTCATGCCGGCAGATGGGGGTAAGGTGGCGCTGCTACCACAAGCGTTGCCACGCCAGTAGACCGCTGCCAGCCGTAATATGAGAAATAATATGGCCTAGTGGTGTTCTGCAGGCGGGCGCTGCCGGCGGTAGCAGCGCCCAGTCCCTACTCCTGCCAGAGGATCCCCTGGATCCAGGTAAGTCGGGTCCCCAACAGGGGAGGGGGGGGGTGTTGTGTGTGTGTGTGTGTGTGTGGGTGTGTGAATGTGTATGTGTCGGTGAATGCGGGTGTATGGAAGTGTGATTGCGTGTATGTTGTGAAATGTGAATGCGTGCCTGGCGGTGTTCTGCAGGCGGGCGCTGCTGACGGTAGCAGCGCCCAGTCCCGTCTCCTGCTGGAGGACCCCCTGGATCCAGGTAAATCGGGTCCCCGACAGGGGAGGGGTGGGGGGTGTTGTGTGTGTGTGGGGGTGTGTGAATGTATATGTGTGCGTGAATGCGGGTGTGTGTTGAGTGTTGAATGGGTGTGTGCATGTATGGAAGTGTGCGTGCGTGTATGTTGTAAAATGTGAATGCTTGTCTGCATATATGTTTGGAAGTGTGTGCGGATGTGTGTGTGACTGGATGTATGCATGTGTGTATGTATGTGTGAATGAGTGTGTGCATGCGTGTGTGTGTGTGAGGTGGGGGGTAACTGGAAAGGTAGCGGGAGTGGGGGGGGTAACTGGAGGAGTGGGGGGGAGACCCCTATCAGTAACAGGGAAGAAATTCCCTGCCACTGATATGGCCTACTGACATGGTTTTTGTAGTGTTACAAATGCCACGAAAACCATGGCGGTAGGCGGGGTCATAATCCCGGAGGCAGACCAATGGCCGCCGTGGCAGTCGGACTGGTACATTGGCGGGTTAGCTTTAGCCAACCTGCCAATTTCATAATGTGGCGGTAAGTACCACCAGCCTGTTGGTGGTACTTACCGCCACATTATTGCCAACTGCCGGGGTAGTAATGACCCCCTTACAATTCCTGGGCTAAGGAAGGACGGGCTCCCCAATAAACAGATCGTAAGCAAACTATATATCCTCTTTCACGGATTATAAACACAGTTATCGATATGTGTATATCTATTTCTGGGAACATGTCCTTTCGCCCATGAGGTTTTAGAAAGGTTTTAGAAATTAAAAATGGAAAGAGTCCCAGGCAGGACTCTTGTATAGGAAGGACTGCACCTTTATAACAGTACATAGGACCTTATTATGACTTCGGCGGTCAAAACAGTTGACCGCTGAAGACACACCCGCCATATGACCGCCAACACCATCTTCAGACCGCCATATTATAACTCCTGGCAGCCCTCCGACATAAATTTGGCGGAGAGCCGCCAGCAGCCACACTGCCGGTTGATGGTCTAGTGGAGGTTGCTCCGCTGGCACCGCCACGTCTTCACAACAATGCCCGACGTATTACAACTTTCCGTGGCGGTGTTGTGGTGACAGGTCGGTGCAGGCCCCATTGACCCCGTTCCCTCCCAGACGACCACCGCGAGCAGGTAAGGTGATCGTCCGACAGGGCGGGGGTGGGGTAGGCAGGGTGCTGAGTGTTGTGTGCATGAATGGGGGTGTGAGTGTGTGTATGTGGAGGGAAGGGTGTTTGCGTTGTGTGTGTGTGTGCATGTATCTCTGTGAATGTGTGCATGCATGTCAGCAGGGGGTGGGGGTGTGTTATGGATGCATGAATGTGTGCGTGGGTGTGTGAGTGTGTGTGTGGTGTGTGCATGCGTGGATGGGGTGGAGGTATGTATGGGGTTTGGAGGGTGGGGGAGGGTGGTGTCTATGAGGTGAGGGGGGTGTGAGGGGGGCCGTGGCTGTTTTGGGGGGGGTGGGAGAGTTGTATACTGGTGAAAGGAATGTTAATTCCTGTTGCCAGTATCCTTTCCGCCAGGGATTTCTTGGCGGGGTTGCTGCCAGAAAATCCCTGGCGGAAAGGAGACTCATAATACCATTGGTCATATAAGGAGGACCGACAGGCTCACTGGCCTGGCGGTACAAGCGTTGAACTGGCTGCTTTACAGCCCATTCACCACTGTGGTCATAATTTGGCGCTCCTGCTCCGCCACGCTGTTGGCAGTGTTAATGACACAGCCGGCGTAGCGGATCAGAACCGCCAAACTCATAATGACCACCATAGTGTCTAATATGAAACTTGCCTACTGTTCTTCCTTGTATGGGAAATTCTGAGTCTGCTGGTACACAAACCAATGTAACAATCAATGGGTTTAACCAGTGTTCCTCGGACCCTAGCTTCTTACATTACAGAAAAACAAATGCTTCTATTGGATTAATTAATGGTATTTTACACATTCAAATGGGGAGTGTACAACAATCCCCTCAGAAACACATTAATTTGATTAAAAAAATTCCAAACACACATCTCAGAAATTGTTCCATATTGGGAGTGCATATTGTTTCACAATAGTTTACATCACTTCAGAAACAATATAACTCAAATAAGGTGCTCCAAGCTCAGTAAAAGGAAATGCTGTTTATGCAATAGGTGAATGAACAAGCTACAAAAAGCTTTATACAATTAATCAGTCCAGGTTGGTCTTGACCTGGCTACAGAGTCTCACAGAATATTTCAGTTGGGCAGGTAGGAAAGGGCTCCCAGCATCCGTGTGTTTGCAGTTTTTAGGTCCAGCATAGCAGCGCGCAAGCACTGCTTTTCCAACGTGTTTGTATAATCTGGGCTTTTAACCACGTCCACCACACGCCCATCACTAACACTCGTTCGTGGGCTTGCCTTTCAAAAATCCTTTCTTTTCGTTGACGATAACTTTCTTTTCGTTGACGATAACTTTGACTGCGAGCGAACTTCTTTTTCCTTTTGTGTGTCATCTTCACGCTCACGGCGGCACTTTGAATTGGCTTGCTTATGTCAACTGTTTTACTTTTTATTTTCAGTTTGTGTGGCAAGAAAAGTACTGTTAGTAATTTTCAACACAAATAGCTCTAACTCGAGCAAACACAAGGCCCATTGCATTGCAAATGCTCGTTATATAGTGCGAACTACTTTACGTGAGTACCAGATTACTTTATGCAAGGACACATGTTTTTAAGGTGCAAAGAGATTAAGTAATTTGCCCAGACTAATAGGGTGTTGAGCGGACACTGGGACCACAACCTGGTTTTCCAGTTACTAAGTTGGCAGCTCTCACCATTAGGCCACAATCGCCTCCTTGTCACACATTTATGAGTTGTTTTTGCCTCACCTGATTCTGATCTTCAAATTCCACTTAATTGATCCTTATCTTTTCACCCAATTTGCTTAACCCTCAGCCCCTGACTGGAGACACTTTTGGGAACGCATCCTGGAGCAGCTGGGACTACACTGCTCAACTACATAAAAGAGACAGTTAGAGCCCAGGCTCTTGCAGACCCTTAAAAACAAAGATACTATTTTAGATAACTACCCTCCTACCCATATGATCTCAGCATGCTGCCCTCATTTGAGTAGAGGCAGCTCATTTTTGCTATGATCAATGGTATTTTACCAGAATATCGTAGACTAAATATCATCTGATAAAAATATTGTGTCCTAAATATCATTTACAAAAAATTTGCCCTGTAGGAGTTAATAATACAGAATCTACATCTAATTAAATAAATGATGTTTAAAAGATGCTATTGATGTCACACGATATTTTTGACAATATTCTGACATACAGTTGATCTAAAACAGCCTCCACTGTAGATCTTAGTGTTGTGTCTTCACTATCAGCACTCAGGAGTAAGATACCCCAAAATACTGGCTTGACCTAAGTTTACCCTTAAGGTCATTGTAGATTTGGCCACATTTGCTCTATGTTTGGACGTTTAATTTGTGATTTGAAATAAGCTGAGCAAATGAGCAATCCTGTACATAAAATAGTAGTCGGGAAATGATGAACGATGAGGCACCCCTCTTTCTAGCTAGTTTGATAAATTGGTTTCCACCTTCTGAACTGATCCTGTAGAAAGAGTTAAAACTACTCATACCCAGTGCCAGAAGCATCCCATGCCCATACTGTCCATCAATCTTAATATGTGAAAATATACTTTATAAACTCACAATCTGCCACAAACCTAGTGGGATAATAGCTCGCTGTCCTTCCTCGTCCCGGATAATAAGCAGGTGATCCTTCTGTTGCTTCTGTCGTTTGCCTGCCGGCCCCCACTCCTCCTTGACAATTTTGTAAGGAGCCTTTCATTTGACCCCAGGTTGAGCACTTTCCCTGCTAAACCCTACCCTCTTTTTAAGAAGCAGGCTCCAGACTGCCCACTGTTGGCACCCCTGGCCGGACAGCCCATTTATTGCATACTGCAGTTCCATGGGGGGCTGAGGCCATTGGAGTTCAGGGGTGCTGGAACCAGGGGAGCAGCAGGTGCTGCAGCACCCCCAGACCTGGAGATGGTTTAGCAAGATAATGGAAATGAATGAGGTCTTTCAACCAGTTTTCATTTAACTGTTTGGTTAGATGCAATGAAAGGTTTGTGGTAATTAAGGAGAGCCCAGAGAACAACTTTAAACAAACTACTGCACATTAGTTGTCATGTAAAATCTAAGTTTACATTATGTGGCTTCAAAGAGATGGCATTTGCTAACAACCGTCTGTCACTCTTGTGAACAGGATGAAATAACGAGGTACTTTAAAATCACCAATGTCAAAAAAGCTATTTTTTTAAAGTTTACAGATATAAAAAATGAGGCTCATTTGGACATTTGAATTGTGCTGGGGTGGCAGGCAACTCCACAAAGTGGTGCCTTCATAGAGAGGCTATGACTGGAACGAACTACACGAATGTGGGAAACGCCTGTATAGATGCCACGAGGGCGCCCTGGGTACAGGCGATTCGTCACCACACAGGCTCAAGAATTGCTACAGAGGTAATATGATGCGTGGGGGCTGCAACGGCCTAGACCGGAGGCAGATATAGGATAGGTAATATGCTGCACGAGAACGATGATACAGTCATCATGTAACAATCATATTATGAAATGCTCTGAGGCAGACTCGTCTGAAATAATATTAATAATGAATGACAAAATGCATAACGCGTTCTACCCTGGTTTAAAATATCAATGCATAAAAACCCCCGCAAATTACTATCCACAAATGCCACATAATCATGTATGTCAACGGCATAGCATATTGTCCACGAATGCCGTTCATGCCGTGAATGCCAACATTTTGGAAGTGGCTTTCGCAAATGGGAACAGGAGACAACGGATGAGAGGTGAGGCACTTGTGCGGCACGGTGGCGTAACAAAGGCCCCCGCAGTCCCCGCGGTGTGGGGATGCCCCCGAGGCCCAGGGGCCCCCTCAGCACAATACACTGTGGCAGGCCCCTGACTGTGTCCAGGGAGAGGGGCCACCTCCAGGTAGCTTGCAGGGCCCCCCCTCAAGTTTCGTTATGCCACTGGTTCTGCAGTCCCGATCTCCAGGCCTCAGTCTAGGAGCCGGGACCATTTGTAATTGTGTATGGGGACGTTTTTAAGTAAAGTTTTCAATTTTTGAAAAAAAAAGTTTCAATAATGTGGTCAGAACCTGTTGTGACCTGCTGAATTTGGACTGCACCGTGCACTGTTTCGAATAGCCCCGGGTGCTCAGTTATAACTGTTGGTTGCATCCATGTTCTGCTAAAGTAGTACAACCTGTGTTTCACTTCTCCCGAATGCCCTCCAACTGGCCACATGATCCTCTCTGGCTTCCTCCTCCTTTTTTTATCTCTTCTCCTAGGACATCAGGCCAAGTTACCCAAGAAAACGGAGAATGGTGAAGAGTGTATTCCTGTGGCATAGTCCCTGTTTGGCCGAGCTAGGAAGTGCCTTGAGCCGGCCCACCCTCCCTGATCACCCAGTGGAATCCTTCCCTTTAAACTGCTTCCCTGATACTCCTCATCTTCCTACATCGAACTACATTCTTTCCACTGCATTACTCAATCCACACTACTCACTTTCGGTTTCCTAGAAGCACCATTCCCTCTAGGTTGCACCATCAACACTTTGGGGGTCATACATTAAATTTAAACGTGACCCACATGCTGTGGTGCTGTTGATTCCTTTGGGTTGCACCATCACTGGTAACAATGAGTAACAATGAGGGGGTAGTGCTCCCATCGTGTGGCGATTGTTTGATTAGATCACTATAATAAATACTGCATGACGCAGGTTCATCTGCTTCCAGTAATAACTCAGTGAGGGTCTCCAATACCAATAATAACTTACTGGGGGGGGGGGGCGTTTTCCAGTAATGATTAAGTAGGGGTCCTCAGAAGTCAAAATGTTATGAACCACTGAACTAGAGGATGAATGCTGGTGCGATTTGGTTTTGGGCGTTCCCAAAAATTGACACAAAATGAGGATCTAGAAGTAATGTATTAACTACACAATCACAGAGTCCTTCCTTGCCACAAAAAAACAAGCATTTGCAATGCAATAGTTCTCGCGTATTCTTGAGTTAGAGCTATTGGCATTGCAAATTCAGAACTGGACTTTTCTTGCCATATAAATTGCTCAGCCCTGACTTATAATTTTGTCTTTTCCTACCATGTTTTGGTGGTCACTGGCGGCTACTGACATCAGAAATCACAAGCCCTTGAGGATAGACAAGAAGATGACTGCACTACCCTGAGTTGTCTAAACATGTTATATTAAGTTTTTTGTTGTGCGTATGGCTACCCAAAGGCCTCCCAGCGCTGAGGACGGACTCTGAGGGAAAGTCTGAGGGGTTATGCTCTGAATAGCCAGGTTTTTAACATTCGCCGAAAGGAACGTTCATGACTAGTATGCCGAAGGCTGAGAGGTAGAGAGTTTCATAACTTGACTCCGAGATAAAACAGGGAGCCTCCACTCCATCTCAACTTCTTTAATCCAGGGATGAAGGCTAAAGCTGCTGAAGAGGACCTAAGCTGTCTAACGGATATATGGAAGGAAGCTAGTGTCCTTAGCAAAGGAGGAACTCTATTATGCAGAGACCTGTGAACATAACACAAAGCTTTAAACTTTATGCGATGCTCAAATGGGAGCAAGTGGAGTGAAGAAATAGCTGATACATGTCTTGGTATATTTAGGAACCGGGGGGCAGAAGCATTCTGCACCACCTGCAACTTCCTGATCACATATTTCGGGACCCCAAAGTACAATGCACTACCATAATCCAGGCGCGAAATGATAAGGGACTAGACAGTAAGCCTCTTTGCAACAAATGGGAGGATTTTAAAAACCTTCCTCCGAAGCCTGAGCAGACCAAAAGATGTGGCGGAAACCTTTTTGGCATGAAATGCCATGGTATGCTGAGGGTCCAACCATACTCCCAAGCTCTTAATAAATTCCTTAGACGGTGGGAGATTTCCCAAGGGTTCCAGAATAGAAGTATTATAACCCAGACGGGGATGGTGTCCTAGTATCATTACCTCAGTCTTGTCATCGTTGAGCTTGAGCCTACATTGAGACATCCATCCGGCTACCGTTTGAAGGCAAGAAGTAAGTGACGAACAGTTTGTATTGGTGTTTGCGGTTAGTGAGACTACCAACTCATCTGCATACGACACCAGCGAGAGACCGTAAGGCTTGACAGTCTCTGCTAAAGGAGATATATAGATGTTAAACAATGTAGGGCTAAATAAGGAGCCCTGTGGCACTCCACAGCTGTTCTTATAAGAGCTAGAGAGAAAAGATCTGTCGAGGACCTGAAACGATCTCCCCTCCAAATAAGTAGGAGAGCCATCTCAGGGCACTACCTGAGATTCCGACCTCTCTCATTCTCAGAAGTAATATGTCATAATCAACGGTGTCGAAGGCAGCACTGAGGCCCAGCAGGATAATAGCCGTCACAGTACCCTGATCAAGACGCCTTCTAGCCTATTCCGTGACTGCAACCAGAGCTGATTCTGTGCTGTGAAGAGGTCTGAAACCCATCTGGGTGGGATGTATGATGTTATTATCTTCCAGAAAGCGTGAAAGTTGGACATTAACATGCTTTTCAATTATTTTAGATAGGGCATGCAGCAGAGAGATTGGCCTATAATTACTAAACAGGGTGGTGTCCAGATTAGGATTTTTCAACAAGGGTCTGACAATGGCATGTTTCCACTGGTCTGGAACAGAGCTAGAAAGTGAGGCGTTCAGAAGATTAGCAACAATAGGTGCGATAACGGGGGCACCTAAAGACAGCATGTGAGGAGGTGCTGGGTCAAAGGGAGAGCCTGACTTAAGAGTAGCAAGTGAATTCATTACAATGTCCTCGGAGAGGGGAGAAAATTGCAAAAGGTAGATGGGGTATGATGTCTGCTGACCTCTGAACAGAAACTGGAAAAGTGTTTTTCTTTTTATGCTAACAGAATGAAGAGTCTTACATGCATTTTTGCATCACATTTCAACAAAGCTTTAATGCAGCTAACAATAGCAGAACAGCCTGAAAAGAGTTGTGGCCCAAATAAAGGAGATAAGCAATGCCAGGTGTGCGGATGTCTCTGATGGCTGACAGGGCGAGGGCCTGGAGAGAGACTGCAGATGAGGCTCTGTAAGTTTCACATCATTGCTTCAAGGTTTAGTTATATTCTACCAAAAAGGGCATATTGTGGCTTTCGTGAGCAGTGAGCTAAATGTTGTAGGCACCCGGTGTTTCTTTTGTAAAATAAACTTATTTTAGGAGCCACAGGTAAATGAAGGCAGCACTGGAATGAAGCCAAAACAAATGCCAGCTATATGGGAGGAGGTGGGAGGAATGGAATGCTGTAATAAAACACAGGCAGCTACTAGCCTAAAACACCCACAGTGAAAAGTGAGCAACTGAGAAATGACAAAAGTAGTCTGTCACAGCAACAGATAAAGAAACCAAAGTGGAATAATACAGTAGTTGGTCACCGCTCTGAAACAGAAAAAGGAGGGAGAAAAAGGCAGAACTGACCACTAGTGAGCAAGATTTTTTAAAGAACACTGCAACCAACAAATAAAATAGCTTTAAGCCATACGAAGTATACTAACATTATACATGAGGTCAAACGCTTACATTCGACCTAATGACAAAGCCTTTTTCCAATGAAAACTGTGTGAAACAAACTATAGTGTTTTGTTAGGAAAAGCCTGGGATGATAAAACAAATACACTGAAACGTCTGCCATGATAAGGAATTTTTATACTCTCTCCACCAGGACAATCGCACACATCAGAAATAAAAATCAAGAGGAAAGATGCCTATATTGCTAGGTAAGATATAAACTCCTTCACTTAAAGAGCTGGAAAACAAAATGGTATGTTTACACACAAACCAATGTAGCTGCAGTATAGGGCAGGGAAAAGTCATATGTTTGTTCTTCTGCAATGGTACCGAGATATGAGGAAAACATTTTACTCAACACCTGTGAAGACAAAGGCATCAGAAGTTACAAGCAAACAACACCATTCCCATTGAGTAACGTTGCAGGTGCCATGTCAGTCAAAGTTGCAAATATTTGAATCAAGCCATGAAAGAAGGAAAAAGGTGAATAGCAGCTGAGGTATAAGAGGAACTCAATGCCGAACATGCACTGGTAAAGCTAATAGGTCCCACCTTAAGGATGTACTGGTTTTGCCAATTTCATTTGGCTGTGATGTACAACATTGTCTCAATAAAACAAAATGCAAAAAGGCATTCCACTGACACACACATACATCAGAATGTGTGCAGTTGTCCTTTGCTTTAAGTTTTTACATTACGATCCAAGGTGGCAAACGCCACTTGGATTAGTAAATAAAACATACACTTTTGGTTAGCACAAAATCACCAATCAAAAACACAATAAGAGCTGCAGGAGTGTGGGGGTCATAGAGGAGCGTGTAAGGGGAAGGGGGAAAGCAGTACACAGAAGGTGGGGCAGCATCACAAGATGGAGAGAACACCACATAAGCACATGACCAAGAAAGAGCAACACAGAACACAGAGTGGGGGGTGGAAGCGCAACGATGAGAAAGAGCAGAACTTGGGGGAAGAGAAGTATAGGATGAAAGACAGCTTCTTGAAGTGGGCAGGGGATAGAAGCACACAAGTCAGACAGATGGAAACCACATGCTCCTGAGGAGCACTTACGCAAACAAAAAAGTAAAGAGAGAGCAGGGCTGGGGGAGCACAGCAGACAGACAAGAGCAGCACGGTGCAGAAGAGAGTGAGAGAAGCACATTAGGGAGACAGCTGGAAAACCCATCCACTTTCATGGAGTTGGATTACTAAAGCAAAAGGAGAAAAGTACTTTCCTAAAACTTAGCAGTGGATGGAGACAAGTAAAGAAGCTATGCTCCAGGGGAGGGACAAAGACAAGAAGAAGAATTCAAGCCATTAAATAAGAAGCAAGCAAAAAAGAGTGATAATGAAACAAACCAATGTTAAACCATATGTGGGCTTCAAGCCCACTGTAAGATTTGGTAAGCTAATAATAGGTCTTTTGCAACTAGACAGCATGCTCTGTCTGGTGGGCTCAACATAAAGATGTGAAAAACATAAGCTCTATCTGCAGGTTTTTTTTACAGACTAACCAAGAAGTTTGAAGATACACGATGGAGGATCAGAAATTAGAGAATCTAATAAAAAGGAGTCCCCAGACAATCTCTAGAAATGTGTGGACAGTCACCAAATAGAATTTTGCTATCCTTTTACTAATATTGAAATAATTTTTAACTTGGATGAAAGGTGAAGGTTTAGGGTAGTTTTGAGTAGGTGGGTGTTGGGATGAAAAAGTCATCTGTATCGTAATAGGCTTGTACCCCTGTCCTGAGTGCCCAACTGTACTGGATCCCTAATGCTGTTTTTTGTTGTCATAGGCAAACATGGATCAAGTGTGTGCACCATGACACAGGCCTGTCTTCAGGATTGTGGTCTTGTTGTACTGGAAGGGATGCCCAAAGCACTACCCTCATAGTGGTATAAGGCTACTGCCTTCACCAAGAGTTAAGCAGCACGAGCAAGGTTGTTGCAGCATACCATGTAGTGATCAGTAGGAGTACACAGGTCCCTCTTAACGTGTCACTGGAGTGAGGCCTACAGGCTCATTCACCTTTTTTTAAGTTCTGCTGATGTGTGCGTAACATACTCTTGGCCTACATCATTTAGATGTAAAGTGCTGGGCAGGAGTGGTGACTGCGCTGGATATATGTGTGCCTGGGAAGGGTACAGTACAGGGAAACAGCAGTGCTGTGCAGTGCATGCATTGTGAGGGTTTGTACTGTGTGTATGTATACCTGCAAGGGACACATTACATAAGAGGCGTAGTGTTGTGCAGTGCATGTGTGGTGAAAGCATGTGATGGATGAAATTGTGCATGCGCAAAGTTCACTACTTAAAGGGTGATGTGTTGTGCAGCATGCGTATGGTGAATGTATGTGCTGGTGTTTGCAAGTAGCACACCATGGCATAATACAGAATGCTACAGAACTGAACAGTGCACAGATTGAATGTGTGTGCTGAATGTATGTGTGTTGGTGATGGTACAATACATGGAGGTAACAGTAATGGACAGAATGCTCTGTATATACATTCAATGCAAGAGTCCCTGAAAAGGTAAATTACATGGAGGACTGTCAATTCCATTTTGGGAAACCCAGGCCTGCCTGGTAAAGACAGTAGAGGAGGAATCAGACAGATTTGTGTATTGCTGCATTCCTGTGAGCTGGCTGGAGCACACTGGAGAAAAGAGAGAGACTCCCCCAGTACACTTCAAACGTTGCTCTTTGATTCAGTGAGAGATCACAAGGAAGGGGCCTAGACACGTCCCAGGAAGGAAATGGGGCTCATAAGAAAATCATAAACAGTAGGACTGGGAAACGGGAATTAATCTTTTGATGCACATATCACTGTGGCACAAAAAACAAGAGAGCCCATAAATAAGCAGGGACCTTGGGTAAGGTAACTCTAAAGAAACAGTGGTACTTGAATTAAATAAGATGAATGTAATAATCATAGAGTTGCAATGAATTCTATAAAAACAGGTGAATAAACTGTTTCAAAATGGTATTTGCATTTATTAAATCGACAAATAACAGGGGAAACTAAAAGCAACCGTCCTCAGACAAGTTCATTGTGACATGACAGAATCTCCTGTCCTCTCTCTCTCTCTCTCTCCCCCTCTCTTTCCTCCTGATATTTATACAGGTCTTGGCTGCTTGTGCAGCATTCCTCTGTCTCTCAGGCACATCCCATGTCCTGATGATGATCCTGGTACTAATTGTGGGATTGAAACGTCGTTGACTAATGTACTCTGACTCACAGTGTTCTAACTAAGTTAACATGTATGCGCATGGGCAACGTATGTTTGTGACTCATTCTGTATTTCTGGCACGTCACAATGAGCTTGTCTGAGGACGGGACGGTTGCTCTTATTGCTTTTTGTTTCTCACGTTATTTGTTGATTTAATAAATGCAAATAGCATTTTGAAACAAGATATTCACTTATTTTCATAGATTTCATTACAACTCTATGATTATAAGGTCCATCTTATTTTATTCAGGGACCATTGTTCCTTTAGAGTTATCACTGTAGTTGACATCAACATGTGAACTCTAGTCACTCCAATGGCCTTCCTTGTGGGACTATTAGTTTTGGAGTTTCCTGCTGTGACAGACAGCCTTTTAAGAGGAAGGGAGCGAAAGGAAGGGTACACTTCAAAGGAAGCAGAACCCCAACATAAAGCTTCAAAGACCCAGACCCTAAATCACATTTTGGGCCAGATGTATGACAATTTTTAGCTGTCGCAAATGGCGATTCAGCCTGTTTGTGACCTCTAAATCGTACAAACCCTATTTTACAAGTCGGTAACCTATTACTGACTCGCAAAATAGGGTTTGCGAGTTGCTATTAGGAAGGGACGTGCCAAGGGGGTTCCTTCCTAATAGCGAGTTGCAGGGGATTGTACGATTGTTTTGTGACCAGAAAACAATTGCAATTTACCTCCTACTTGGTGGTAAGCCAGTTGCAAATGGGAAGGGTTCTCCGGGGGACCTCTTCCCTTTGTGAATGGTAGCGAAAATATTTTTAAGAGCACCCTTAAAAAAATAAACAGAAACGTTTCATTTTTATTTTTTGACATGCATCCTGTTCCCCTTTAAGGAAAACGGGCTGCATTTTTAAAAAAAATGCTTTATTTAAAAAGCAGTCACAGACATGGTGATCTGCTGACCCCAGCAGGCCACCATCCCTGTGAGTACCGGCCATTCCCAGTGGGTCGCCAATTGAGACCTGACTCATGAATATTAATGAGGCAGGTCCTTTTTGATCCATTTGGCAATCTCAAACAGCATCTCAGACAATGTTGTACATCAGCTTTTGCGATTCGCAAATTGAAAGTCGCTAAAAAAAGCAATTTGTGAGTCTCAAAAGCTGACGGCTGTACATCTGATCCTTGATGTCTGGAATTGGACTATAAGAAGGAGAAGCTGAGACCCCAAACATTATCATCTTCCAGGCAGCCAAATGGGCTGTATGAGAAGGGGAAGCTCTGCAAGACTTCTGCTGAACCTGTGACCATTACTGGGGGCCAATGCCTGCACGTTTCCCTGCTGGGTGAGGGGACATCACCCAGGGAAAGCAAGACCACCCGTTCCGGAGCCTGGAGCACCAGTGCCTGCTTGCTTGCCAAGACTAGTGTGCCCTCTAAGGGAGAAGAGAGTGTTTGAGGGAGAGAGGTCTGTGGAGGGAGTGCTGTCGAGAGGACGCTCAGTGCAAGGTGTGAGGAGACATCTGCTACACCAAATGGGTTGTTGCCCACGTGCAGAAACAGGTCATTGACCCCAGTATGTCAGGAGAGGGCTACTGTGAAGATAGCGATGAGTGAACTGCCATGCTGGGAGCTTGAGGCCCGTACCACACCATTGCGGCAATCATGCATGCCAGGACCGCTGTGGAAGTGAACTCTGCAAACAAGTGCCAAGACTGTTTCCGGTGCTAGCAGGGTCCTGGTATGCCAGGAGGCGTTGCCATGGTGTGGATTGCCATGCAGGAAGGACCAATGTCTTCTGTGAGGTACCACCACAACCCTGTATACCAGAAGGAGCTGCCAGCACTAATTAACTTTTGGAGTTCGGGCCGTGGATCGACATCAAGCACCAAGGAAATTGCCCCCAAACTGCCCTGTAGATACAGGAAGACGCCATGAGTGCATCAACCTCACTCGGACCAAATCAGGAGCACCAGGTTCAACCTCACCAAACCCAGGTGGGGAGTGCTGAAATTTTCCTGGATGAAGAAGCACCAGAGCACCTCCGAGCACAGCTGGGGCGTCCATGCATGCCATGTCCTGCTGCACGTCTTGAGTGCGGCCCGACTTGATCAAGCAGCACTCGGGCAACATGAGTGCCCATTGTTGGGGCACCCACTGAGACACTGAAGACGTCCTTGCTGCTGGAGCGGGTAAGACTTGATATGGGCCTACAGGGCCCTGGGAGACTCACTGCTATAGGTGCTACAGCACTATAGACACTTTTAACTACTTCCTAAGAATCAGAGTAGACTCTTGGGTAAGGCCCGCTAGTGAGTATTTCCTGGAGGTGGCCACCAGTGAATGGGGAAAAACCCTGAACAGGCTACGAGGAGCAGGTAGGACAGGGATATGCCAGAGGAACATTAGAGCCCCGACCTCAAGAGGATTGTGTTATTGTTTGTGAATGTGTAGAGTTAAAAATAAAATACATTTCTTTAATATAAAAATAAGTGATTGACTGGTTATTGATTTTTTGTCATTACTGTATGCTTTATGAGTTATGAGTAGTGCTCACTAACCTGTAACCTGTATCCACACTTCCCCTTGAGGGAGCCTTGGACTGCTTGACCATAGCTACCACTAAGAGTAGCTTAGTACTTGGCCCCGTTTCTCAGGATCCATAGTAGGTGGAGCCCTGGGACATCAGGAGTAAAAGGCCTCAATTGCCAGGTTAGGCCCCCTAGCTCCTGTGTGCCCTCTATAGGGGTTCTTATAGTGGATAAGCAAATGTGAGCATCTGTGCAGGGTAAAGGAAGCACATTTTTGTGAAATTTCAACAAAGGCCAGCTAACTAGGCGACAAGTGCCCTGCAGTTGACAGAGCAAATGTAGAGATATTTATCATTTGATGCCACACAGTCCAAAAGTCTGAGTTATGACAGAAGCGTGCCTTGAACACTCACGGAGTGTCCTTGTCTTTTCTCATACCGCTAGTTATACTAACATCACTCACATTAAACATACTACCATTCCCCTGTAACTTGAATTTTTAATATGTAAATGTATATATTGGGTTTTTTTCTGGCGTTTTTTATATTTTGAATGCAAAGGCCTAAACTAGGCTTAATACAAGTAAATTTTTGGCATTTATTGTGTTTTAATTACTATAGATATTTGTTTTTGACAGAAAGAACACTTGCAGTGTTAAACCCTGCCTGGGTTCAGATCCTGAGAAAAGACAAGTTTGTTATAGCATATAGAGGTCTGGGGTGACCACTTACCTTTCGAGGCGATGTCATTAGCACTTAGTCTAGGAGCCTCTTACTGGAGCTGGTAAGTGGTATTTAGAGGCTCTTTCTTGAGCCATGATGTGGTGTTTTCCAGTCTACTTTTCCCACGGTCATTATCTATTTATCAATGGTGGTAATTCTGGGGAGGCGGGTTGCTGGCTGGCTGGCTGTTAAACTGTGGTATTAGGAGCCTAAAAATGGGAAAGTGCCCTACAACCCAAATCCTAGGAGACGACCCCGGTGCCCTTCCTTGTCGTAGAAAGGTTGTTGCCATGGAAACGAGGACGTCCTGCAGGGCCCTGTCCTGCTCTGGCATCACTTCCTGCCTGTGTCCAGGTTAGTGATGCATAGCCCCGGAGGCGGCAGGAGACGCTCTCTACACGCTTCTGTCCACGTCCCCGGTTGGATGCCAAATGGAAAAAAAACATGGGAGGAACCTCTTTCACTCGGCATTCGAGCCCATTTCAGCAGCCGGGTTCCTGGGTTCAGAGCTACGATTGTGCGAACTGGATGCGAAAAGGACACAGAAGGTGCCCAGAAAAACTGAAGCATCACAACCACCGCCCCCATCATACGAAAATACGTCTACCACCATCCCCCACTCAAAAGCATCTTCACTGTGTACCCTCCTCACTCCTCTTATTGGACTGTCGCATTTTGGAAGTGTAAACCGCACTCACAATATGCCGCCATATCAAAGACGAGCGTAAGTGATCACTGCACGACGCAAGGGAGACAAGTCCACGAACCTTTACACACAAACAATCATATTTGTACTGCTAAGGTACTAAATATTGTCCCTTAGAAGAGTCCTGTGTATTATATTTTAGGAAGATATGTAGACTCACAAATGGATGGAGGGGCAGATACATGTATAGTGCATTCACATTTAAGAGCTGGTGTTGTGGGGGGTTGTACATTTTCGAAGAGCTGGGCTGGAATTCCTAAAACCCAATAATGGGCGTTGTTTGATTAATATATCACCCCTAGCAAGAGTTTCTGTCTGTAATTCGGAGAAGAGATCCGCCCATAAAGGGCCGTTGACTTTTGTGCTGAGTGTCAGAGGAAATACATTATTCTAATCTATACTGTATGATGAGTGTGTTCATAATCTACTAAGATTTAGCCTGAAGGATGGATCCAGCCACCAATTCCACCTATCTTCGCCCCACCACCTTTCGTCTCTTTCCTTACACGCTACCCTTTACCCCCGCGTCCATGCCACCCCCGCCCCGCTGCGGGGTGTGATGAGACCCCGGGCCTGACCTGCACACGGTGAGCAGGTTCTTCCTCTCCACGCCGATGTTCCTGGACGATGCTTTCTTGGACGAGAGCCCCAGCGCCATGGCAGACTGGATACAGCTCGATTCCATCCAGAGTACAGAGAGTCTGGCGGGGAGACCCAGGAACCAGAGCTCCCTCCTGGCCGGGTCCAGCACCGCCGTCGGCTCCTCTGGGCAGCGCCCAGAGCCTCGGAGCGCTGGGATTCCGCCTCTCCGGGGAGATGGCGCTTTTGGTGTCTCGCAGACGGGCCAAGCAAGCCTGCACTGGGAGCCGGCGTGAGGATGGGAGGCCGGGAGCTGGTCCTGGTGCTGATGCTGGCCCCGGTCCTGATGCTGCTGATGCTGTTCCTGGATCCCAGGCAGGGAGCGGCCCGCCCTCTCCCGTGACGTCACTGCTGCCGCCTCACAGGCCTGGCTGGTGGAGCAGAACAAGGAGGAGACCCGTTCGATGAGGTCACCTTCTTCCCACAAAAAGCTGAGCACACGGCAGGCGCTGCCATGATTCAGCCCCTAGGAGTCATGGGATCTGAAACGCCTCCGGTGTGTCTCCTCCTACACAGATCACTAGTCCCTCTGAACAGAGAGCACCGTGGGGCCTGCTTATGGCAAAGAGCAGGCTAATCGGCGTATTTTAACAGCAAATCAGTTTGCAGTTCATACATGATCTCTTGTTCTAGCTAGATAAAGCCCCCCTCTTACGGTGAAACGGGGCCATTAGGGTGTTCAGGGCTCTTTATATCCCTTGCACAATCACCACTCAAGTTGAACCCATATCACGCGCTAAAGCCCCGTGTAGTATGTTGAATGCAGAAATGGCAGAACATGCGATATAATTAGTATAGGCAGTCGAATACCTGACAGGCTGGAAAAATGGTTCAGACTAGCTGCTGACAACTGCTTCCTTCTACGTGTGGTATGGGGCCCTAGGCCCTCATGCTGGGAAGTAACGTGACGCAGACGGTGGTAGGGTATTACTAACTGGCCTCAGGCACGTGCGCCTGGCCCCTTTTATTGGCAGGGTCACCTGAGCGGGAATCGCCAGCTGAACCTTTCCGATTTCTTTACATTAAGTACCATTACATTCTTTAACAGCCCTGTCTCTTATTTGTAGTGCTTGGAAACAGTAGTACAGCACGAAGTGGCATACAATAAAACATCACATATCAAATAATATATAAAGATAGCATATAGCATACGTTAACACAGAATACAGAACAACATAAACTATGCCAGACTGATATGTAATAACACAACGGCAATTTAAACATAACACAGCATATAGCATAACTTTATGCAAGAGAGCAGAACATAGTGTAAGGTTTACATACATTGAATAGTATTATATACAACCTTGTGGCATTAGAATGCGTTCTACCAGGGGCAAACATAAATGAGAAGGTCCCTACACACACAATCTGCCTCTTCCTCTCATAACAACCTGTAAAGACCTACTGACGATGAAACAAGAAGCATAAACCCGCTCAGATGCACACGCCCCCACAGACCACCTAGCTCCCCTTGAACTTACATACCATCCACAGTGAGTAGAACAGCTAGTTCTAGCCAGACCTAATCAGTCTAGAGTAGGGCCGGCATTAGCGTTGGTGGCGCCCGGTGCGACGATCTTTTTTGCCCCCCAGTTACATTCTCCTCGGATTCCCTCACTACCTCCCAGCAAAAGTGCCCCTCACCTCTCCATAGCCCCTCCCTTGCATACATTTAATTTGATTTAAAGTACTGGTAAAGTCTGGCTTTACTTATCTACTTAGATATCCACATAAAATACACATCTGTTCTTTGCAGCAGGCATACTAACCCTCTGTGATACGTTATGGCACATCTGAACTGCCACTAGACAAAACTCTGATCTCTCTCCTAGCAGAAACATTAATTACAAGAGTTATCTTGAAATTTATTTTTGTTGCCTGAAAGCCGGACTCAGAAAGAAGTCTGAAGCAGGGACTTTTAAATGTAAGTTATTGCTAAACACAGTGCCTTCCCTGAGGTCAGTGGCGTCCCTCCAGGTCAGCGCCCAGTGCAGCCACAGGGGTCGCATTACCCTAAAGCCGGCTGTGATCTAGAGACAAATACAGCTAGGCTTTGATCAGCTATTCGGCCTGTGGCTCTGTGGTCTCTTCCCCTCAAGCTTCTCAGCTTCACCCTCTCACACACCCAGTGCACTCTCCACCAGGTCCTCCATGAGACACTACAGGTAGGCGTTTATTAGCCAGGGAAGCCAGGCTTGATGTGCCAAAACAACCTTTTTGGTGGTTCTGCACTGATTTTTAAAGCTCCCCAAACAGTGCTTAATTTGTGCTTGTTGTTTCTGGTGCTGAGCACTGGCACTTATTTTTCAGGGCCGACGCTTATTTTTCTGCCTCAAGCATTTGCTGCGAGCAAAAGACTCATATGGGAAAGATGGAGGAAGGGAAAAATGAAAAAGCTGCACAAAGGGAGAAAACAGAAAGCTGCAAGAGTGAGCTAAAGGGGCAGGGAGTGGCTGTAAATGAATTATAGGGGCCCAAGATGGCTTCAGGATTATGCTGCCTCAGTATTCCGTGTTCGCACATTTAAATGCAGCAGCCACAAGTTTAAGAGGAGGGCTTTGGGCACTGGTACATTTTTATTTACAAATTAAGCACTGCCCCAAAAGATGCAACAATATATGTCTCACACTGAATCGAACTTAAATTTATATAGCGCTTACTGCCCCTTCTGAAGCTTTGAAAATATTTTTTTCCACAAGGCATTGAACCACACGTATCCTCCACTTGATGCAACTAACCATGGACCCGATAGGACCTGGGGTCATTATCCTCACTGAAACTCCACCAAGCCAGCCTGTAGCTGCCCTCCTGGGCTGTGTGGTGATCATATGTTCACCACTCACAATGTGTCTCAATTCAGCCATCCGACCACTAAGAGGTTCCATCTGCAGACTAATTAGGAAATGGGATTCACCGGCGGCCTCAGTTGTGAACTGGCCTCTGGCCTCCACATGAGTTCCCAAACAGGCCTTCCTGAAATACTACCACAGGATAGTCATGGCCCCACCCAACACTCTGAAGTCAGTCCTCCGCTACATTTTCAATACAAATACAAACCCTTGGTCACAATATTTAACTACAGCTTTAAACAATCTCCAAATTGATCAAGCAGAGCTGATCAGGCTGGCCCAATCGCACACTGCAATCAAACCTGTGATCAAAAGACAGATAAAAACGCTTTCCTGGGCATGTGATCTTGAAAGAACGAACAAGACCCCACGCAAGAAGCACTGGTTGCTTCTTATAAAAACACCACACAGCTCTTGGCACCACAGCCATATTTCACTCACCCCATTAAGAAAACCTGTGTGACACAAATTGCTTTAGAGAGTCTTGGGCCTGATGACAAAAGAGCTAAACCCGGAATGGAGCTCACTTACCATCATCTGGGATTGCAGGCTATGTGAATATAAATCTTAAACCTTTATCCACCTATTGTGCTGCTGTCTGGCCCTAATGAACGCACGTCGCTCACTCCTAAGACCTCTCTTTCTTCATCATAACCTAAGAACGTCCACGGATGCAATGTCCCTGATGTTCGCTTTAAATGAACCTACTGACCCGGCCAAATTTGGGAAGTTCACCAAGCTGGTTCAAGCTGAACTGATGGCCCACACAAAGGGCCCTTAGGTTTTGACTCTGTCTGTGAAAGGTAACCAGTCTAGGTTTTTATTATTTTTTAATGAAAAATATTGTACTTAATGTAACCTATATGTGACCACTAATAACATAATCTAATCAGAACTTGAGAAAGCATGCATTCTAATGCTTCAGCATAAGCCAACAAAGGTGAATATATCAACATGAGTAGCAGAGTTCAGCAAATCAGTCCGTAAATCATTTGTCAATGTATATGGCAAAGTCTCAGAATAGGAACCCTACCTAACCCAGATTAGCATCAGCATGTGGGACTTCATGTGAACACAGTTTAGAAGATGAATTTGGAAAAACGTCTAACTTAAGAGAAAAACTATTTAGACAGCGCAGTTGGTACCTAGAAAGAAAAGGCAAAAAAGGTAATTCAGTCACATTATCATAGCTATCTATCCACGGTATGGATCAGCAACAAAGTCAGTGTTCGTCTTCAGGTCATCAATCGATCAGCATCGCATCAGGCTCTCAAGAGCATGAGCCCAATGACAAAGTCTTGAATCTCCTTGAGCTCACGTCTAACATCTCTCCATCAATTCTGTCTCCAGACTTCTGCATGTTGTAGAGAGTATGCGGGGAGCCATTCGGGCTCTCCTTGTTTGTATAACGTGCTCTGCGTGTCCGGGAGGGGCGCAGAGCACGGGTATAAATAAAGAACGAACTGCGGTGACGCAATTCCGAGTGTGCCAGCAAGCAAGCATGATCTCCGTGTCTTTATTATAGTGGCTCCCTAGCAGAAACTACATTGGGGACGAGCGGGAGACAGATATACCACGCAATTGATGTGAAATATAACACATCAATAACGAGGTGAAGCCCTTCCCCACCCTCGGCGAGAACGTACCGGTGCGGATGAGGTGTGGCGTCGACTGCTGCAACGGTGGAGGCGCTGCGTGGCCTCGGTGACGAGGGCGATAGTTGGTCCTGGCTCGGTGGAGCCCGACCGCCTCGTGTCCTACCTGACGAGTGTGCGGCCCAATATGCGGCCTGGCTTCCTGCCCGGGGAAGTCGGAGACGGTGAGCCACGCCCACGCCCCAAGGGAAACATTGCGCGGAGCGAAGCGCTCCGACGAGCGCTCTGCATATATGCGTCCTGTTGCTACGGGAGAGCAACAGTGAATGGCGATTGCTTTCCCGAGGCCGGAGACTCTCTCTGCGGGGGCTCGGAGAGGGCGTGTCTCCTTTATGTAAAACCGGAGACTGGTGCAAGCGGAAAGCTCCAATCCGAGCTGGCAGGCAGAGACCTGTGTTCAAATAAAGAAGCACAAACGAATAGGGAGTCTTCTGCAAGTGACCACAGAGTACACTCTACAATAAACAGAATAAAAAAGGAAAATAACACTGAACACATAACAGAAAAAAAAAAGGGTGAAGTTCAAAGAAAAGAAATAATAATAAATAAGAATAAAATGTTAGCCTCTTTAAACCAGTGGGGTGTGAGAGTGCAAATATGAGTGCCCCGCCCCAAGATAATGCCAATCCACCACCACCACCACCAGGAAATCCACAGCTCCCGGCACAGTTAAATAACAGTGTTCACTCCTCAATCACATCATTACCACCGTTTAGCCAACTGATTGGTCCGGCCACTGCCGCGCCCAGATGGCGTTTGTGGATAAATCGCCTAGAAAACTATTTTTGCACTACAAGAGAAACGGATGGGGCAGTATGAAGGTCTGTAATGCTGTTGATGGGCGGAGATGAACTACAAGAACTGTTTGATTCCCTTCCTGATACAGGGGACAAATCTGATTTTGATGCGGCGGTAACCACTTTAAATAGACACTTTGATCCTCAACTTAACTCCGATTATGAACGTTTCAAACTGAGACAGGCGCAACAAACAGAAGTCGAGTCAATGGACATGTTTTACACCAGGTTGAGAAAGCTAGTGAGTTCGTGCACAGGACTCAACCAGCAAGAAGAGATCTGAGCTCAGATTATTCAAGGCTGCAGGTCCAATGCCTTAAGAAAGCTTATTCTTCGACAGCAGGGTATGTCCCTTGACGATATTTTGATTCTTGCACGGTCGCATGAACTGTCTGCGGTACGGGCAGACGCAATGGCGGCTGTGAGAGGTCAGTCGTTGGCTGCAGCGTCATCGACCCGTGCTGTCCAAGTAAAAGAGGAGCAGGTGGACATTGTCCAGACACGCCAGGCAGCACCGCGCAAGCCGAACATTGCCAGATCCAGTGATAGAGCCTGTGGAAGCTGTGGCTACGAACACAGAGCTAATATGGGGTGCCCGGCAAAAGGACAGTCGTGCAACCGCTGTGGTAAAGCAAATCATTTTTGCAAAAGTGTGCAGGTCCAGGAGGAATAAGCCAGGGGACCAGAAGGGAAAGGATGCTAATGTCAGAGCGGTATCCAAAATTGCTGAAGAGGTAAGAGACCACGCAGCGGCGAGTGGCCCTGTTTTTGAGGAAGATGAGGAAGAGGAAATTTTTGTAATTTCTTTCACGGGAGGGAGGCAACAAAAAAAGAGACCGCCTCCCATGAGCGATGTACACGTCAATGGTATGCTGGTATCAGTACTTATTGACACAGGGGCGTCAGTCAATGTCATGGATGAAACCCTCTTCCAGCAATTGACTCCTACTCCGCCACTTACCCCTACGGCTACCAAGATATACAACTATGGAGGACGAGACCCCCTTCCTCTCAAAGGAACTGTGGAAGTGTCTGTAACCAGTGGGGACAGATCAACAGAGGCAAAGTTCTATGTGGTGGCTGGGGATCGCAGCACTCTGTTAGGGTGCCACACGGCAGAAGATTTAGAACTGGTATTCTTTGCACGTCAAGTTTATGACACTCAGGTGGAACGCCTCCTTAATGAGTTTCCGCAGCTCTTTGAGGGGCTGGGACGTTTGAAAGGAAAACGCATTAAATTGCATATAGACCCCAGTGTGGTTCCTGTGGCGCTAAGGCATCATCGGGTGCCGTTCCATTTGCGCCCTGCCGTCGAAAAAGAGTTGCAACTGCTTGAAGACCAAGGAGTCATTGAAAAGGTAGATGGGCCTACGTCTTGGGTCTCACCGTTGGTGATCGCGCCAAAACCCAAACAACCTGGAGCTATTCGCCTCTGTGTTGACATGCAGTTGCCTAATAAAGCCATTCGAAGGGAGCGACACATAACATCCACAATGGATGACATCATTGCAGATCTGAATGGGACGCAGTGGTTCTCAAAACTGGATCTTAACGCTGGGTATCATCAACTGGAACTAGATCCTAAGCGTAGGAACATCACCACTTTCTCGACGCATGTAGGGTTAAGAAGATAAAAAAGACTAAGTTTCGGGGTGTCCTCGGCCGCCGAGGTGTTTCAGAATGCGATCAGAGAGACTTTGTCTGGATTACCAGGAGTAATCAACTTGAGTGATGACATTTTGATACACTCCAGGATGAGAGAGGAGCATCATCGTCATCTAAGAGCGACGTTGCAAAGACTAGCAGAAGCAGGATTAACACTTCACAAAAAGAAGTGTGCCTTTTATCAAACATCTGTAGATTTTTTTGGTTACATCTTTTCGAAAGATGGTCTGCAAGTGGATCCATGAAAGGCTGAAGCAATCCGTCAAGCCCCTATTCCACAAAATCCCACAGAAGTGCGCAGTTTCCTGGGGATGGCCACGTATTGTGGAAGGTTCATACCACAGCTTGCCAGCATGTCTGAACCTCTTCGACAGCTCACAAAAGGGAAACACCGCTGGGAGTGGACTCCAGATGCACACAAGGCGTTCGAAGACATTAAGGCCGCGTTGCTGGATAGGTCAACTATGGCTTATTTTAACCCTAGCAGGCGAACAGAAGTGGTGGTGGATGCGAACCCTGTTGGGCTTGGGGCTGTTCTTCTTCAAGAGCAGAGACATCAAGAGTGGATCCCTGTTGCATATGCCAGCCGGACTTTGTCGGCGGTTGAAACAAGGTATGTGCAGATTGAGCGCGAAGCTCTAGCTATTCGATGGGCATGCCGGCACTTTCATTTGTATCTGTATGGGCATGAGTTTCAAGTAGTAACTGATCACAAGCCTTTGGTTTCGTTGTTTGCGGGTAGCCCACGTCTTGCACCTCTGAGAATTGAACGATGGACTGTTCTGCTTCAACCTTATCGATTTACAGTCATTTATCGACCTGGGGCGAACAATCCAGCAGACTATTTGTCTCGCCACCCTTCTCCTAAGGTACTTGATGCTCACCAAGAGCAGGATGAAGAGAGCACTGAGGTTTTTGTCAGCATGGTCGTGCAGTCGGCATGTCCTAATGCTCTTCTCGTAACTGACATTGTAAGTGCTACCCAGGATGACGTGATGCTGAGTCATGTTAAAGAGGCGTTGAACTATAAGAAATGGAAACATTTTCTAGAGAAGACAAATGTGTCCTGCCAGACCAGAAGTTAGTCATGCAAAGCATATGGAAGGTGTGTGATGAATTGTCTACAGATAATGCTGGGCTGATCCTGAGGGGAAGGAGAATTGTGCTTCCTCAGTGTCTATGGTCTTGAGTGATTGAGTTGGCTCATCAAGGGCATCAAGGTGCTGCCAAAACCAAAGCGAGGTTACGTGCCAAAGTGTGGTTCCCTGGCATGGACAGTCAAGTTGATGAAATGGTAGGGAAGTGTAACTCCTGTATCATCACATCGGTGGAACCTCCGAGTTGCCTAGTGGTGACTGAACCTGCTACTTTGAAACCGTGGGCCAAGGTGAGCATGGACTTTGGGAGTTTTCCAGATGGAAGGCTGACCGCTGTTTTGATCGATTCCTACACAAAATTTCCTGTGGTCGAGGTTGTAGCGTCCACGGCGTTTGAAAATTTACGGCCAGTTCTTCAGAAGACATTTGCATTGTTTGGGTTGCCCGACGAAATTAGAACAGACAATGGTCCCCCGTTCCAGGGACAAGAGTTTTGCTCGTATCTTGATGGGTTGGCGATTCATCATCGTAAGATAATGCCTTACTGGCCTCAGGCAAATGGGGACGTTGAAAGATTTATGCAAACTTTGAATAGGGCTCTCAGGATTGGAGTTTTATCAAAGAGAAGACAGTGAACCGTGTTTGTACCAGTTCTTGAGTGCTTACCGTCAAACACCCCATAGCACCACTGGGTGCGCCCCCTCCGTTTTGATGTTCAAGGTGTCTCCACGTGACTGTATTCCATCAGGTCCTAAGTGGAAACCTCCTGTGTTGATGTTAAGGCCACTCAAAGACGACGGGAAATTACTAATCAGAAGGCCAGTGTAAAATGAAGAGCCAAGTATCGAGGGTTTCAAGAAGGTGATCGAGTGGTGGTGAGATGTCGGTGAGGAGGAGGAAAGTTTAGGACACCGTTTGAGCCTGAGGTGTGGGAGGTTATTGGTGTAAAAGGAGCGATGATAACTGCGGCCAAAGGAAGACAGAGAGTGACACGAAACGTGTCACATTTTCGTAGAGCTGGCGTTAGGGCATCGGCTGAAGAAGAAGGAGAAATGGATGACATAACATGTGGTTCACCAATGATGTCTGAAGAGACCGAGAGTGTCACAGGGCCTGTACTGGCTGAACAAACCAGGCCTGGTTGTGCTCCTGAGCATGGAGGTTTGCGCACTAGAAGTGCGAGGTATGACTTACGCCCCAATTCCGTCCCAAGTAGTCAGCTGAAAGATTTTGTCTGTCAAGCAGGCTGTTCGTGAATTGTGTTTCGATACCATCTTTCAGCGACTGAACACTATTGAAGCCTGATGTTGACAGTACGAGAAGATGTCCAGATGTCTAAAGTGGACAGTGTTTGTGGGGATGGGGAACGTAGGTTGTTCTGGGATTACAGTATTTTGGTTTATTTGTTATTTCTCTTATCTTCCTTCACTCATTCCCCTTTTTGGGGTCTGTAGGGTAATGTTCAATTATTTGTTTAAGTTCATCGGTTAATCCTTGTCCAGGTGGAGTAAAACATGGGGGGGATGTAGAGAGTATGCGGGGAGCCATTCGGGCTCTCCTTGTTTGTATAACGTGCTCTGCGTGTCCGGGAGGGGCGCAGAGCACGGGTATAAATAAAGAACGAACTGCAGTGACGCAGTTCCAATTGTGCCAGCAAGCAAGCATGATCTCTGTGTCTTTATTATAGTGGCTCCCTAGCAGAAACTACACACGTAACTTCGGAACTCTCCCCTTCTGTCACGTCATTGTATCAAAGACACCCAGACTAACCCTTAATTCCTAATTGGTCAGTTAATCATCAGTTATGACTCTATGCAAAAATCTTAGTTTTTCAAATCTATGAATTCTAATATTACACAGTTCTCAAGGTGTCGATTGGTTCACTGTATGATGTCCTCATCATCCGGATCGTCAGGTATCAAAAATGTTGCATCTTTTCCTCCAGTCAGTGTCTCCATTGTTCGAGTCCTGGGAAAGTACATCCAGTCTGCTTTACACAGTTCTTGACGCAAAATTGATTCCATCGTCTCCTGTTCGGTGGTTCATCACAGAGAATTTTAGCTAAGCAGATTTTATTACCAACGAGCGGTTCATGGTAATTTCAGCTTTTCTACATTGCGCGTTAATATTCAGCTTCTGCACGAGGCCTGGCAAAACTAGGCCACATCTTCGGCTAAATTAGCTCTACAATATAATGCAAAACATATATATATATATATCTCAATATGTCATATTACTACATTATTTTAATACATTTTCAATATTACACATACGTTAGTTGCTCTTTTAATATAATTTGTGACTCTTAGTGACCACTCTCCGTGGGCACATTTTCAAATGTGCACATTAATTCTCTACGTTATTTATTTCTTCATTTTTTTATTATTCAAAATGCATAAATACTCATTGATATTTTCTAATTAACATATCTGTGTTATCACTTGCTTCCTTTGCAACAGCAGGAATCTAGCGCTGGCCATCCGAACCAGCAAGCTATGATTCCCAACGAGTGGCCAGACAGGGCAGCAAGGGCAGGTTTGAAAAGGGAAAGACCCATAACAATTCCTCTCCCAGGTTGTTGATAGGACAGGATGCACAGCCCTATAAGAAGCTAGGACAGAGCTGGTAATCCTGCCACTGCTGCTCTGTGTGGCTTCTCATTAGCGTCAAGGATACACTGATGTCCGCCTTGACAGCCACATTTTAGCAGGTATGCTTTGCTGCCTGAGGCATGAGCAGTATGTCTGCTAAACTAAAAGAATTGTGCCTGTGTGAGGGGGTTGTAGTTGAAGTACATACCCCAGGCATGCCCAATCCAGACACCCACCTACAGAGTGCTGTTTTCATAGCACTTTGTAGCTGGATCGTGCCATAGCCCCCTGTGTCCCCTCCCCTCCTGTGCTCAGGAGCCTGGAAAGGAAGCCCAGAGGGCTGACCTGCGCACTGGCAGTGTACATGAAAGTGTTCATTTAAACACAAAGGTTGGGTTTTCACGAACCCTGCTAAGTAACAGGACTTTGAGAGGCAAGGTGCAGAATGTGGGGCCCCTGGCAAGGAGTGGCTTCTGCCTCTTGATAAAGCAGCTAGTGCTAGTGTGTTAAAGTGAGTGCCGTCAGGAGACTGCTGATTCCTTGCTGTCAAGGGGACTACATCCCCCACAACATCAGGGGCATTGAGGCCTGAAGCCGCGCTCCAACAATGTGCTCTCTAGTGTGCACGCTGGTCGTGCCCGGGCCGCGCTCGGAAATGCCCACACCTGTCGGAGCCAGGAGGAGGCTGGGCCTCCCCTCTCGGTTTTACATTCTAAAAGGTACTGTGTACTGTTATTGTGACTGCCTTGTAAGAGACTTCTGTGACTTTGTATTGACTGCCAGTGCCAGGCCACTGCTGCCAGTTGCTTGCCCCTCAGTGTAGCAGGATGGCCAAGTGTAATCAATGCCCTAATATGGAGGGGGCAGCTTCTAAAAACATTGGTACACTTGACAGGTATTTTGAAAAGGCAGTAGGGCCTTGGACAAAGAAAGTCTCATTGCTAAAAAGCAGCTATTAGCACCCATCCTGCCTAATGACTGCGGCGCATGACTCAGCTCACTAGGTCAGGAGTGTGCGTGGGGCCCTGCTGATAAATGTGTTTCTCCCTCTTTATACGCAGGCTTTTAAGCACGTTTCACCGCCTTGCATTAAAAAGAAATGAGGGGCAACTCACAAAAAACAGCTAATTTAAGCAAACTAACACCCCCTGGGAATCTAATGCCTGATATCACCTTTAATAATAAAGAGGTTATTGGGGATATATTTGCCAGTTTAGCAAGGAGGAAGCTGACCTCGAGTCCAAGTTATCAGGGCTGTATGGACGTTTGGGTCGTGTAGAGGCGAAACTAAGTGAGTAGGATGTTAGGCCGGCACAGTGTGCATCTAGAGGCGGTGGCACCATAACTGGGCAGAGGTCATTAAGTCTTGTTCAGGAGCCTCGGCCCCAGGATGGGGGTTGGGGCAGTTATCTATCTGTGTGCCTGGTGCAGCCCATGTGCCTGGTTCAGCCACTTCTAGTTGCCTGAGGGAATCTAAGGAGCCCAGAACACAAGTTGGAGGCCTCAGGACCGTGGGAAAGTCTCATTTACCTCCTAAGCAGGTGGGGCCGGCTCTAGAATGTGTCTCTAGTTGCGATCTCTGGCCAGCAGCACCCCCATATCACAGTCATGGCAAATGTCCCGATGGGAAGTCCTGCAGCAATTGACTCTGCTGTCAAGATAAATAACAGGACTACCGGTTGGATCCATGGGAGCATCAGGCTACACATATTGACTGGATTCTTATGGCGAGAAGGGTGGGTTATGTTGAAAAGACGCACAAAGAATTTATGGCGGACTGTGTTATTGTTACCTTTAGAAGCCGTGGGGATGCAGGTGACCTTATTCGGTCTCTTAGCAAGGTCAAAACAAATCTGGTAATGCTAAAATCTTCCCCCTCGGTTACTTCTATAGAGTCTTGGTCAAAAATATTCAAACACGGGTGAGTTTTCCTTGTCCCATGCTTGCCCAGTTATTTTCTTTCCATATTCCCATTCAAAATCGCTTTTTCCCTTTGGGCGATTTATCAGAAAACAACTGACTTGGTGTTTGTAACGTGATTGAGATGAGCACTCTTCGGGATGTTAGCCGTGAAGCGGGCCCTTCTGTTGTCCAGCCGTGCCCACCTCATGACTCGGCAAATAGCGGGAATTTGACAGTCATCAATCTTAAATCAGTCTTAAAGAATAATCCTTGCCAACCAGTGGGGTGAATCTAGCCATCCCAGCTGATTCTGCTCAAGAGGTTCATATTCTCTTTTGGAATATTGCTGGCCTAGCCAGCAAAGTGGGCTGTGAAAATTGGGGTAACTTCATACATAAATATGATTCTGGGCCACTGAGACTATCAGAATGGATGGTTATTATTTCCTCACGGTTTTAGCAGTCCCATCTTTGTTGGGCAGGGCAAAGGCAGGATTAATAGCGTGGTTTAAAATCACCATGGAGTGCAAAATTAGCCTGGTATCTTCTAGTAGCAACTTATTCCAAGCTTTTTTATCCACGTTGCCTTATGGTTTGAATATTGTCTTAATTAACTTTAATAATGGGTATTTGAGTCTGATCATATTGTTAATTTTAATATGTTGTCTGATGTTATTCTTGGCCTTGAAGTCCAACTTGCTTTTTTGCACAAAGGGTATCAAAGTATTTTAAGTGGGGATTTGTGGGTTAACACAAGGGGAAAATGAGGGTACCATGCTTGATCGCTTTAGAAGATGGTGTGATAACAAATCCAAAGACAAGAAGGGCCATGCTTTCTTCCAACTTATCAAAACGTTTGATCTAACCAAAGTCAGTGAATGTTGTGACCCGTCCTATTTTGCCAAAGCTAATTTTAAAAGGGGAGAGTGCTATTCTGTCATTGACTATATATTTGCCACTCATGATGTGATGGCTAGAGTTTCTAGGGCTGCAATCGACAAAAACCTATATAGTGACCATAATCACTTAAGCCTCAGTTTATGTCTATCCACAAGGGGGGGATGCAAATAGAGTGTGGTCACACAATCCTTAACAGTTAAGACCCAACACCTGTGTCTGGCATGAAGAAATGATGATTTGAAAATCCTTTTGTCAAAACTTTGGGCCAGATTTATAAGGCCCTTACGCCCCTTAGCGCCACATTTGCAGCAACATTTTTCCAGCAAATGTTATGCTAACGGGTCATTACCATAACGCCATATTTACAAGGCAGCACATAACTACCCTTTGCACCACATCTTGCATACTGTATGCATGATGTATGCAAAGGGGGTGTTCCCTCGTTAGAGGGTCGCTAAAATGGCACAATGGAATCTATGAGATTCCATTGCACCATTTCTAGTGTCATTTTTAACACTTGCTTAAAGCAGGCGTTAAAATGAGGCTCCCATTGATTTCAATGAGACTCTTAACACTATACTGGATAAGCGTTATTTTTTTTTAACGCTAATCCAGTATAGCGTTACAATAGCGTAAAAAAATACGCTATTGCCCCTAACATGCATCATGGTGCACTGTATTGTAAATACAGCGCTACCATGGTGGTGTTACTGGACGCAAGGGGGCCAAAATGAAAAGTTGTGCATCACTAGTGATGCACCACTTTCTTGTAAATATGGTCCTTTGTTTGAATCATCTACACTTGGTGTCTTGGTGTCAAATTGTGTTACTCTCACCAATAATCACTGGGCCGTGGTTAATCAATTTGTCCAATTGACTTCAGTCATGAGCAGTTTGCTCACGAAACCCAGTATACCAGGGATCCATGAGGCCAAATGGTTTGACCAACTTTGTAGGAAGGTCATCTCGTATTTACACGAGGCACTGCAGGAAATACCCAGGGATACCTGCAAAATCCAATGATGCAGAGTAGAGTATAAGGCAGACCAATGGACCAGGAGTAAAGTAGTGCAGAATGAATCCTGGGCCAAGTTGGTTATGGCATGTAGGATGAAAGATAGCAGGGCCTTTTGTGTGGTGGCTAATAACATCAAAACTGTGAGTCTAAATTCCAATACTATTATCACTACCATCAGCCTGGAGGCTTGTGTTAACCCTTTTAAAGAAGTCTATGCATCTAATATTTGTATCCACCATATTGAGGATTAGGTGGCTATTCCATTACCCAGGAACTTACTCTCAGTGAAGTTATGGAGGTTATCCTGCTTGTGCCCTGTCTCAACAGAAATGATGACCTTTGGGGGTATGAGGTCTCTGGCATGATTATACCCCCAACATTGTTTCCTGGAAACCTTCTTCGCTGGGCTTGGGGTGGGGGTGGACCCGCATACCAACGAGGGGGCAGCAGGCAGAGGTAGTGTGAACATGATCACTTGCCATAGTGTTGTAAAGCATTGTCAAGGTAAATTTAGCTTACAGGCTGCTTATTGGACTCAGACTAAGTAAGTAAGTACAAGACTTACAAAGCACACAAATGCCTGAAGGTGTCTTGGCACTAGCATCAGAACACGCCCAATAAAAGAACCTAATGTGAGGGGGAGCACATGAAGAGCCAGGTCTTTAGCTGTTTCCTAAAATGTTGTAGATGTCTAGGTTTGCAGGGCAGAGAATGCCACAGTTTACATATGGAGAAGGAAATGCTTCTACTACCACAATTATCTTGTTAAATCTGGGGATGGCCACTGTTTCGGCTGCATGAGATTTAGCATCTCCATGTTTTGCTTCCTTGAGCCTGGAAAAAAAGGATTCTACTACGCAAATGTGCGTAAAGAGCTTATTTACTACACATTCACAGACTTTTAGTTTCAGGACATGGGTTGGGAGTTGGTTTTGGTGGTCCACAAGAGTTACTTAAACTGCACAGGGTGTCTATTGAGCACATACAATTGGAAATACTGGACAGTTCTGGGTGAAAAGAAGAAAAACAGTACCCCTCAACATTAGGCTTCACCAGATACCTCCAGCCCAAGAGAGCATGCAGTCCCACTCATTGGTGTCCTGCCCTTCCCCCAAAGCAAGCCCAGGAAAGAAGGTTTCCAGGAAACAGTGCTGGAGATATAACCATCTCAGAGACCTCCTACCCCCAGATGTCCTCATTTCTGTGGAGACAGAGCACAAGCAGGATGATGCTGGGAACACAAGACAGAGGCAGTGAGGAAGAAGAGAGTCTAAGAAAGAAGGATCATTCTTGAAATATTGGAGGATCTGAAGAACAAAAAAGGCACATTCTTCTAGTAAGACACCCAAGGAATATGGAATGTTATATCTAGTGTGTCATACTCAGAGAAGAGCGAAGAATCTATACTGCCTGGGACCAGAGAGACAAGTGCATTACTCTACTATGATTTGTGGCACACCTATGTCTGTTAGAGAATGTGGAGAATACAAGCTTGAGATGGTACATGTTGACTCTGTGGTGCCAGCCTTTTTGGTACATCATCAATGGCAGAAGAAAACATTTAGAAAGATCCACCAGAGAACAATGTGAATTCAATCTTGAAAAGGGTGTATTCTAGGTCGCTTTTAGCACTTCATAAGGTATCTATGGCACTTGCATTGACCAGTCTTTGATCACATATTTGAAGGCTTTATTCAAAGCAGTTCAAGAGGGAAAATAATGTTCAGAATTAGTAGAAGGAACAGGACAGCAAGTACGATTCTTATCTGACATTTCTCCAGTGGATGGATCTAGTACAGCATGGATAAACCTGCCCCTTAAAAGATTGGACCGCTGATGCAGCACAGAGGTCAGCAGCCCTTAAGTTGCCTTATGAAGGAAATAGGCTTTTAGAGCAGAGTTTGATGACAAACTAAATTGCATCTTCAAGGAAAGGAAACAGTCTTCTTCTTTCATGAAGCAACAGAGCAAGCCTTCTGGCTCCTTCAAACAAAAGCCTTCTTTTAGACAGCCACCCACAAGACAACAGCCCGAGAACAGTCGCCAAAGTTTCAAGAAAAATCCTTTTCTGGTGAATTTCCAATGAGAGAGAAACCAGCTCCTGACTATGCTGAGTATCAAAAAAGCGACTGCTAAGAAATTGCAGGTTGGCACTTAGATTGACCACTTTCTTAAAAAATGGACAAAATCATCTTCAGATGTGTGGGTACTGGACATTGCCTCGAGAGTAGACACAATGCAATTTCTGCATAGGTATGATCACCAGGACTCAGGCATCATACTTACTCCTTGGCCAAAATGGCCACTGAAGAGGAAAGGTCCAAAGGGAGATTGGTGTTTACACTAATGAAAAAGAAGGCAATTATTCCTTTAGCAGAAACGGAACGAGGGAAGGAAGTATATATGATTGTATTTCTAGCTTTAATGAAAGTGAATGAAAAATGGAAACACTCCAAAGAATCATTCCATTGATTCAAATGAATCATTTTATGGTCCCAGTAGTTTTCATGGATGCCTACTTGCACGTACATACTGAGAAAGATTACCAGATGTTTCTTAGGTTCTTCTTCAAAGTCCAGCATAGGAAATTCAGGTCCTACAGTTCGGACTTTGGTCACCTCCAAGAGTCTTTATGAAAGTGGTGGCACATCTTTATCTCCAGAGAATACCCATTTTCCAATATCAACACAATTGTATAATTCAAGCCTCATAAAAAGAGAAGATTCTTCAAATGTTGAAAATAATCGTCCCTGAGTCTTCATGGATTTCTGTTGAATATTCAGAGATGGTGACTGAATCCATCAAGGTGCCAGGTTCAGGACAGATGTGGGTAAAGTATTTCTTCCAGAAGAAAGAGCTGTCTATCTTCATCTCGTGCTGCCCACTTTACTGCCTCTTCAGGAAGCCTTTGCAAGGAAATGGATAGAGGTACAATGGCACATGGTAGGATTTTACATTTGCCCATTGTAATGGCACAGAGAGTAGATATGGTCTTCAACTTCTCAGTCCATGGAGAAACTAATTACAGAAATTCCAGAGATCGCAACACAGATACTGCAGTGGTTGGATTCATCAAACTTATCCAAACAGATAGTGATGGGACCACAGTCTCCTAAAGTACTAGTAATGGATGGTAGTGTTGTGATTGGGGGCAACATTAGAGTGCCATTCAGTTCAAGCTAAGTGGTCAATAGCAGAGAGTCAGAGATCTTTGAATTGGAAGAGTTTACAGAGGTGTTGCAAGTGTGTAGGAAGCTGGCTCTGTATATAGTATATCAAAATGAGAGATAGTGTGCACAGAGTCCAGGGGTTCCCCCAGAGGCTTGACAAGGCAATAATAGATAATACTAATGCTCTATTTGTGGTATTGTGGTCGAGCAGTTAGGCTTATCAGAGGGTAGTGTTAAGCATTTGTTTTACACACACAGATAATAAGGGAAACATACACCCAATGACTTAACTCCAGACCAATAGGTTTTTATATAGAAAAATACTATTTTGTTACTTTATTACTAGAACCACAAGACTCAGTTCAGAAGTAAATACTGTTGCAGGTAAGTACTTAGCATAGACATCAATGTAACTTTGTTTCACTTTAGTCAAGTAAACAGTTTTTAAGAAAACAGACAATATCTATTTTAAAAGTGGACACTGTTCTTTTTCAGAACAGTTCCTGGGGGAAGAAAATAAAGTAGTTTTAGAGGTAAGTACACGACTTACAGTTCCAGTCTCCGGGTTCTGGTAGTCCACCATTGGGGGGTAAAGTCAACCCCAAACACCCACCACCAGCAACACGGGGCCGGCTGGGTGCAGAGGTCAAAGTTGAGTAATTTTAACATGGGCTCCTATGGAGACAGGGGGTACTCGGAATTCCGTCTGCCAGTGGGTAAGTACCCATGGCTCGGAGGGCAGACCAGAGGAAATTAGAGGAGCACTGGAGGGGCCCCAAGTAGGCATGAATCCCACACCCTCAGCGGCACTGGGGGGGCTGGGTGCAGGGTGCAAACAGAGCATCGGGTTTCCAATGAAACTCTATGAGGGGACTCCCGGGGTCATTCAGGCGCTGCAGGCAAGGTCCGGGGAGGGGAGTGTCTCAAGCACACCACCAGTGAGACAGGGAAGAGGGCGGCCCATTGATCCTTGCTCCACTGGGAGTTGATTTCTCCAAGGCATGGGGGCTGGGAGTGCAGTTGGTACTTTGACGTCAGTTATCTTCGTCCAGGTCAGTTGCGGTCAGGGGGGTCCTCGGGATTCTCCCTGCAGGCATCGTCGTAGAGGGGTGGAGAGGTCAACCCAGGGTGGGCACTTGGTCACCATTGCCTGGTGGTCCTCTCTGGTTCTGGTCGGTTGGGCCACCTGGACTCGGGCCGTGGGCGTCAGGTGCAGAGTGGTTAGGACACACGCTTCTGGAGTGAGATGGGAGTCCTTCAGAAGAGGTTTCTTCTTCTGTTCTTCTTTGGACAGGGCCACTGTCCACGGGAGTTCTTGATCCTCTGTGATGCAGGCAGTCCTCTGGAGGTTTTTTTAGAGGTCGCTGGACTTGCAGGACGCGTCGCCTTTCTTCTGAATGTTCTTTGAAGCAGGAGACAGGCCGGTAGGGCTGGGGCCAAGTCTGTTGTCTTCTTTCGTTCTTTGCTGGGGATTCCGCTAAGCAGTCCTTCTTCTTCTTGTGAGGTTGTCAGGAATCTAACTAGAACTCGTTCAGGGAGCCCTTAAGTACAACATTAAGTGGCATTTTGTAGGGGTCAGATGGCAGTAGCCAGTGGCTACTGTCCTTGAGGGTGGCTACGCCCTTCCTGTGCCCACTCCCTTTGGGGAGCGGGCACATTCCTAACCGTATGGTCCCTGTCCTCCAAACCAAGATGGAGGATTCTGCAACAAGGGGGTCACTTCAGCTCTGGACACCTTAGGGGTGGTCCTGAATGAGGTGGTGACTCTGCCTTGTTTTTCCTAATTATCCCTCTGGACTTGCTGCCAAAAGTGGGGCTTTGTCCGGGGGCTGAGCATCTCCACTAGCTGGCGTTTCCTGGGGCATTGTAACACAAAGCCCGAGCCTTTGAGGCTTACCGCTAGGTGTTACAGTTCCTGCAGGGGGGGAGGTGTGAAGCGCCTCCACCCAGTGCAGGCTTTGTTTCTGGCCCCAGAGAGCACAAAGGCTCTCACCCCAGGGGGTCAGAACCTCGTCTCTCAGTGGCAGGCTGGCACAGACAAGTCAGTCCTGCACTGAAGGATTGGGTAAAATACAGGGGGCATCTCTAAGATGCTCTCTGTGTGTATTTTTTAATAAATCCAACACTGGCATCAGTGTGGGTTTATTATGCTGAGAAGTTTGATACCAAACTTCCCAGTATTCAGGGTAGCTATTATGGAACTGTGGAGTTCGTTTTGACAAACTCACAGACCATATACTTAATATTGCCACACTGTACTTACAATGTCTAAGAAAGGACTTAGACACTGTAGGGGCATATTGCTCATGCAGCTATGCCCTCACCTGTGTTATAGTGCACCCTGCCTTAGGGCTTTAATGCCTGCTAGAGGGGTGACTTACCTATGCTACAGGCAGTGCTTTATGTGCATGGCACCCTGAGAGGGATGCCATGTCGACCTTGCCTTTTTCTCCCCACAACCACACACAATCTGCAATGGCAGTGTGCATGTGTTAGGTGAGGGGTCCCTTTGGGTGGCACAACACATGCTGCAGCCTTTAAGGACCTTCCCTGGTCACAGGGCCCTTGATACCACTGGTACCTTTTACAAGGGAATTATCTGTGTGACAGGGGTGTGCCAATTGTGGAAACAATGGTACATTTTTAGTGAAAGAACACTGGTGCTGGAGCCTGGTTAGCAGGGTCCCAGCACACTCTCAGTCAAGTCAGCATCAATATCAGGCAAAAAGTGTGTGGGGGAGCAACTGCAACAAGGGCCATTTTCCTACAAAGTGTTACATCGTTTTCAACAACAGATACTTCAATGCAATGTTCTTGTCAGATCTGACAGATCTGGGTCTTTGTCTACACTGAAAACTTAATAGTTTGCAATCAAGCATTCTAGGAGTTTTTTTTAAACAGATCTGTAATAGCGCACAGCTACCCCTAGACGATTCCTGGTGCAATGCGGCAGAAACTGAGAAGTTATGGATACATCAGCCTAGAAAAGACAGGTCTTCAAGCCCTTATGGAAAGCAAGTAGTAATGTACAAGCTCTTAGGTGCTCTGGAGGGGAGTTCCATAATTTCAGACCAATTAGGAGAAGGAGCGCCCTTTCATGTGGGACAAGTGGAATCTAGCACAGTAAATAGAGTGCCTTTCGAAGGTCCCAATGTATAAGAGGATTGGTGGGGCATCACCAGATTTGAATGCAGCAGGCTCCTGAACCAGCTTTAGCTTTTAACATGTTGCACAAGGCTTTAAACGTAATGCGTTTGGGACTTGTAAGCCAGTGCAGCTCATGAAAAAGATGGGAAACTGAGGCAGATTTCAGCAAACTGTAGAGAAGCCTAGCAGCCGCATTCTGCACTAATTGCACACAATGCATAGATGCCTTGTCTATGCCCAAGTAAAGCACATTTCTATAATCCAACCTAGACAACACTAAGGCCGAGATCACAGTCCTTAAGGCTGAAGCATGGATCATCCAAATGATCTTCCTGACGTCATTTAAGCACAATGGAACACACGGTGGTCACTTTAGACACTTGAGGTTGCATAGATAATGTATCATCCAGCAAAAATCCTAGATTTTTGACTTTTGCAGAAGGAGTCGTTAGAGCCGCAAGAGAAACCGGACAGTGTTGAGGGTCCCAAAATGAGGGGTGGTTGCCCAGAATCATGACCTCCATCTTATCTCTACAGAGCGAGAGCGAGACTTTATTCATCCATGAGAAAATCCAACTCAAGCCCAGGTTAATAACAGAATGTGCATGACAGTGAAAAAAGTGATCTGTGTGTCATCTGCATAGCTAAACAAGATCAAACCACAGCTCTCCACTAAGTCCGCCAAAGGGCAGATGTACAAATTGAACAGTAGGGGACTTTGATGAGTCTTTTCAGGATACTGAGGTCTTAGAGTCTAGAGGGTGTAAAAGTTTTACTATCATTAGACCATTCTCCCACCATATTTTTCACTGTGGGATCTTCCTTTAGTTCTTAAATATTTGCAATCTCATCTGAACCCCTGGCAGACTTGGCATTTCTTTCATACAAAGTGGTCTTCTTTGTAGCCATCACAACAGCCTTATTATGTCAATCCCCCCTTGCTTATAGTTACGGAGAATGGACTGATTTTTAAGTCTGACTCTGTCTTTATGCTAAAAGAGAAGTCCTCTGTTCATTCACCTCAAGAGATTATTCCACTTACTTTCTTTCTCCTTCTTTTGAGGGAGAATGTTTCTTTGCATTGTCTTGATGTTAAAAGAGTGGTGCCAGTTTATATCCACATGACTAGTTCATTCAGGAAAAACAATCATTTATTTGTATCTTTTATGTAAAGTAGAGGTGATAAAGCATGTAAAATGATGATCAGTGAAAGGATTAAAGTGGCCATTGCTTTTGCGTATACTTAACAGAATCTGAATGGAGATCTACAGGAAGAAAATGTGCTTCTTGGGCTGAATTCATGAGGGTTCATTGCAAGAGATAAGCAGAGCTGGGACATTGTCCTCAGAACATAGGTTTGGGAAACATTATCATTTTCAGAAGATTTGGAATATTGATGAGAAGTTTGGTTCAGGAGCTTTTAATTCAGCAAAAGTATTGGGATATTTTGTTTGCCTGGTTGAGAATTCAATACGTTTCATAAGCTTGATTGTTTGAAAATGTGATTTTACATGATGCATCAAAAGATTTCACATTTTTAATGCAGATAGATCCAAGGGGTTTTGTATGCATTATTTGTCAAAGGCCTTTAAAGCTTTGGTATACCTATACCAAAATGTCCCGGGACAAGGAGAAGGGACATAGGCCCTCATTCCAACCCTGGCGGTCTATGACCGCCAGGATGGAGGTCGCCGGAAGCACCGCCAACAGGCTGGCGGTGCTTCATCTGGCATTCCGACCGCGGCTGTAAAGCCGCGGTCGCCCAGCCGGGTCCGGCGGTTTCCCGCCAGATTACCTCCGTCTGGGAGAATCCTCCATGGCGGCGCTGCAAGCAGCGCCGCCATGGGGATTCCGACCCCCTTCCCGCCAGCCTGTTTCTGGCGGTTTTCACCGCCAGAAACAGGATGGCGGGAACGGGTGTCGTGGGCCCCTTGGGGGCCCCTGCACTGCCCATGCCGCTGGCATGGGCAGTGCAGGGGCCCCCTAACAGGGCCCCAGCATGATTTTCACTGTCTGCATAGCAGACAGTGAAAATCGCGACGGGTGCAACTGCACCCGTCGCACCCCTGCAACACCGCTGGCTCCATTCGGAGCTGGCTTCAATGTTGCAGGGCCTTTCCTGCTGGGCCGGCGGGTGCTCCCTTGGCGGGCGCCCGCCGGCCCAGCGGGAAAGTCTGAATGGCCTCCGCGGTCTTTTGACCGCGGAGCGGCCAATTGGCGGTTCCCGCTTGGCGGGCGGCGCCTGCCGCCCGCCAATGTTGGAATGATCCCCATAGAGTTAAAGGCCCTATCACTGATAATCGTCTTTAATCCTTGTCTAACCTGGCCTTGTCCCATTCACTACGACCTGCCCATCCTCCCTCTTGTCTAGGCCTTTGACAGTACTTAGAATATTTAGAAGGATGTTGGGATTGCCAGCCCTATTATGTAACCCAGCTCAGGGCTGATGAGGCTTGCTTTGCAGCCCTCTTGTTTGTTTCCTGTTTCAAGAGAAAGGGTTCACCTAACAAGTAATGACTGTCATGAAGACACATTTGACTAGTAGTAATGAAGACTGACGATCAGTAATCGGGCCATTCTCACCTGTGATGCTCCAGGTGCAAGCCCGATGCATATTTTTGCCAGGGTATTTCCTTTTAGGTGAGTGCATTTGAGCAGCAATGTTCAAGAATTTTCTTTTGCTACACTGAGCACGTTCATGGACCATTACCTGCTTGCTAAGCTTTGCTGTCTCGCCAGTCTAGTGGATCCGATTTAGTTTTCATGGGACTCAGGAGTTTAGCTTAGCATTCTGGCATGCAGGATTGTGTCCCCATCACCTAGTGACTTTTAAACTACTTAGCTTGCTCTGTTTTAGCACATTTTTAAAATTATTTCTTCCAAGATGGCTGCCCATGTTTATAGTTAGGAAGATGTTTTAGTTTTATGTTATTAGTGCCACTCTGTAAAGGCGTCACTATCAGCGTCAAAGATAAATAAGATATGTAGGTATTCACATCATGTACTTTCCCACTTTTATGTGACAGTAACATAATGTACCTTTTCAGGGAATTGTTTATATAATTGCCGCCCCAAGCATGCCTTCTTATCTATTGTTTGGGAACATACCTGCATCAGGGGTCCTACAAGATCTGTGTAAATACATCTCACACAGGAATGATTATCAGAGGGACTCCTACCAGATGCCATCAACGCTATCTATGCTGCACGCAGATCCAGCCTTCATGTAACCACTGAGTCTGATCTAGAGACCTAATTCCAAGGTAATGATGATTGGGGGGGCTCTTCTCATGGACATAGTACTGGCAGATTAGGTTTAACACACTTAGCTCTCTTTAAGCCAGAGATTAGGTTCATCATGCTAGAGTATTAGGGCCTATTTCACATCTATTTTACATCTCATGTTATTGCAAGATGGTGGGGGTCTTTGAATTAATGACTCTTGTTTTTACAATTCTGTTCCTTGCATTATTCATTATCCTAATCATTGCAGCCCATGCAATTTACAGTAGATTGCAGTCTTGTTAATAAAACCTATTGAATACTTTACTGCATCGCCCTCATTGCCTGTGTATGACTGAGACATGTTGCTCATGTGAGAAGAGGGTCATTTCCGTTTAACCACGACTCCCCTGAGATGTCGCACTCTTGAGTCCATGCATAAAGGCTGCCACAAATCACCTTCTATTGTTTGGGTTTTGGTGAGGTTCTGCTTGCGAGCCAGGAGGGTTGGGATGACAACTGTGACTTGTTGTAGGATTGACCTAGTCGCCTACAAACAAAAGTGCTGTCATCCCTAAACCAGCCGTCTTGCCTAGAGCAAGAGTCAAACTACGACATGGCACCACCAACAATGGTGTTTAGACACTAATTTACGGACACATTGAGCATCACTGTCTCACACAGAACAATTACCCTAAGTACCATTATAGGGAGACGTCCGTGGTCTTGGGGATGATCCTCTGCAGCTGAACAGGGAACACCTAACTTGGCTGTCGAGCTTGAACTCTTAAAAGGACTGTCTCCCCACTTGTTGTTCTATCCTTTTACCCATTTCATAAATATGGCTAATGCCATAGACATTCCTGAGAATGCCAGACAAGCATTAACACTACACCTAGTAGAGGGTGTGGATGTCATATTCATCGTAGAAGCTAGTGAAGCTTACTAAACAGAAACATTCTACTCTTGGGTTAACTTTCCTCAGGTAGACCCTAGATCATTCACATTCCACACATACAGAATTGTAAACGTACCACAATGGTATCACACATACCAGTGTCTCGAGATTCCGATTACTTATCAAGAACATCACAACTGGTTTAATGGCGCCCTACCACATGTAATACAACCTGTGAGATTAGGTCCCTTAGGTAACAAAGCATCAATGTGGCCTATATTTGCCACATATACACCTCACCCTGGTGTACAAAACATGCGGGCAGCTGATCTGTGCAATCTATACATTGAGCTAGTAACACTATATAGACGACTTTTTCAGATCGTAATGCGAACTCTGAACAAAACACCAGTGCATCCAGCACCACCAGCACCTGCTGGATACCAATTGGCCACTACTGGGATTAATCCACAAACAGTACATTCTATCATGGGCAAAGTGCCCACAGAAAGAGAGAAGATCCCATTCTGGATAGCCCAGAAAGCTAATCAGCTGGAAGCTGTGTTTCCCCATATGGAACCACAGGAAAAACATAGAATTCTCACAATGTGCTTGCCTTTTGGGATGGTTCCCTCGGTGGATGACTGCGCCATGTGGGATACAGACTTCACTGCAATTTATTCTACCACACATGGTACCTCAACACTTGCCAATTTACCGGATGTGTTAAAACAAATTCATAATGAACACGGGGCTGCACCAGCCCTAGACTTGGGGATGAAGTTAATGTGTAACTTTGACGCAGTCTCCTAAATAATACTTAGTAACATTAAAGGGGAAATTGTAGTGTTTGCTATACACCAGCGGCTCCGAGAGATTCCACACCTGGAACAGGAGAAACAGCTACTGAAAATTATTTTCAATACCTATACTTATCAGTATAGGGCAGGATAGTTTGGGAGCCAAGACAAAAAAGACTGAAATACAGAGTACCACCCCTAAGGAAGGTACTAACCAAGGACAGGAGGGTTCTAACGTCATCAGAGAGCAGATTCTCCACACCTGGAGAACTCCAAAAGGAAATGTATTCTCAGAAATAGAGAAAATATAAAAGCTCCTAACGGATATACTGAGTCACATCCGTTTCGTTCCTTTCAGGATGCACCTGATAGATGTAGCAAGAGAGAGGGCCAGTCAGAGCGATGTCCTGACTACGTGAAACGGAAGAAAGACTCACCACAGTCTTCAGACAAAAAAGATGAGAAGTCCCCACAACAAAATCCACAGCTTAAAAAGAAAAAGGTGGCAGCACAGTCAATTAAAAATGGCAGCACACTTGGGAACATTGCTGAAGAACACGATGTTGGCAGTGACACTGCTAGACAGCGCGGCGGAAGTCACGATTTGTCGCCAGAGTCTGAAAGATCATCTGGATGCAACAGCAACTAGTGACTTTATTGCAGTGGAAACTGTGGACAGGCACTTTCTCCCACCCAACAGGGTTTATGATTTAAGCATCCAAATTGAGGTGCACCATTGAGTGCACCATTAGTGTGATATTCTGGGATGAACTTATTTTTTATATCTTGCTGGCCTAGAGGGACTGGCCACCTGAGCACGTCCGTAAGCTCCCACATTGGGAAGATGTAATTTTGCCTTCTTTCTCTGATCTTGTTCTAGAAGCAGTAAAACAAGCCTACACTGTCAACTGGGCTTTAGCATCTACGTTATACCACAACCATGTAGGCTGGGACAAGGATTCTCCTTGCCATGTAATACCTATTAGGTCTACACCCCAGCCTCAGTCACAATATCCTGTTAAACACAAAGCAAAAGCTCCAGTGAGGGAGATCCTCACTCAATTTGAGTACCAGGGAGTAATTGAGCCTTGTGTCTCTGCAATGAATAACCCGTTATTCCCCGTTGCAAAACCCGACCATTCATACAAAATAGTCTTAGATTACAGACACTTAAACAGTCATACACGCACATACACAATACAAAATTCACACAGCGCAGCACTAATTAACAACATAGGCCCTCATTGCAACCCTGGCGGTGAGTAATAAAGTGGCGGTAATACCGCGATTAGGCTGGTGGTACGTCCTGCCAAATTATGACCATGGCGGTGATAACTCCCATAGACAGTCAATGTACCACACCAACCGCCAGGGTGGAAACAACAGCCAGGCGGGAGACAAACTACCGCCCACCATATTATGACACAGGAAACCGCCACCTTTTCGCTGCGGTACCAACGTCATCAAAAGCCTGGCGGAAACACATCACAGAAGAGAAAGGACTTACTATCGGAGACACAGGGAAGAACAACGCCGCAATGGAACCCGAACTGCATGTTTTCCCAATGATCTTCTACGTTATATTCCACCTGGAACACCAACGCCGACGACAACGGTGAGTACAGCCACCTAGTACACAAGGGAGGGTGGGAGGACAATGAGAGTGCCACACACACGCACAACACACACCCGACACAGACCATACACACAACCAGCTGCACACGAAAAACAATTTATCCCCGAAAAATGGCAGAATAATGTAACGACAACAGGAATGGACGAAAGTGATTGTAATCAGATCAAATTCAAAATCAATAATCCGATTTGTCAATGAAACAGATATGTACACATGTACACAAAGGTACACTGGCCAGTTCAATGTTCAAAGGGTCCACATGGCCACAGGGCACAGTCTAAAGCCCAACTCGAAACCTGACCACATTCGAATAGTACACTGCAGGGGCATCAATTTGCAAATAGACAGGCACCTCAGGGGGTGGGGGAGTCCTCAGCCAGATGCGGGAATAAGCCCACTGGTTCTGAAGGAGGCTCCATGCCCATTGCTCTGTCCTGGGGAGTGCAAGGCCTCAGTCTCTCAGGTGGGTAACTTTCCCACTGCTTCTAGAGGGGGGCTCCATGCCCATTGCTCTGTCCTGGGGAGTGCAAGGCCACAGTCTCTCAGGTGGGTGACTTTCCCACTGGTTCTGGAGGGGGCTCCATGCCCATTTCTCTTTGCTGGGAAGTGCAAGGCCACAGGTTCTCAGGTGGGTGACTTTCCCACTGGTTCTGGAGGGGGCTCCATGCTCATTGCTCTGTCCTGGGGAGTGCAAGGCCACAGTATCTGGAGTGGGTGACTTTCCCACTGGTTCTGGAGGGGGCAACTCGCACAGCAGCCCCTGGAATGTGGCCTACATGGCATTCGCTGGCGTTGATGGCTGCAGTGTGGTGGTGAATAGAAGAGCCTCCTGGGCAGCCCTGCACTGTCTGATGGCTGCAGTGTGGTGGTGGATGGAGGAGCCTCCTGGGCTGCCTCTGCACTGTCTGATGGCTGCAGTGTAGCGGTGGATGGAGGAGCCTCCTTGGCAGCCTCTGTACTGTCCGATGGCTGCCATTAATCAGCTCGCGTTGAGGGCCCCATGACAGCTGGTGGTGGTTGAGGTGTCACCCTGACAGCCTCCGCTGGAGTAGAGGGCTTTGTCTCCTCAAGTACATGGGGCGTGGATCCCTTACCCTTCCTGGCAGGGGTGGATGGGCTCTTCCCCTTCTTTCCTGGTGGTGTAGGCTACTTCCCCTTCTTTCCTGGTGGTGCAGACTCCTTCCCTTTCTTTCCTGGTGGTGCAGGTTCCTTCCCCTTCTTGCCAGGTGGTGCTGGCTCCTTCCCCTTCTTTGATGGAGGAATGGTATCCTTACCACCACAAGTAAGTGGTGCTACCACTGTCCCCGTGGACCGTGTGGCTGAGGTGCTGGGCTGTGTCAGTGGTACCCTGATCATATGGGCAGGACCAGGGGGTAGGGAAGAGGTCAATTTGGGAAAGGAAAAGCTTTTTTTTAGGGACGTTGGGGTGGGAGGAGGGAGGAGTAATGGGAGTGGAGGTTGAGGGTGTGGTTGTTGGAGGTGTATGTCTGCTGAACGTGGATGAAGGTGCATGGGCTGTATCCTAATGTGAGGTGGATGGCTGTTGGGTGTGTGAGTGCTTGCGTCTGTGTTCTTTAGGAGGGGAGACAGGCAGGGTGGGAGAGGACAGAGGGGACGCATGCATGGCTGTTGTGGAGTTGTCTGCCAGTGAGGTGCATGTCCTGCTTGGTGTGGTGATGCTGGTAGTGGATGTTGATGTAATGCATGCAGGTGTGAGTGTGGACGTGACTAGGAGAGAGGTGGAGGAGAAGGAGGAGGGGGACACAGTGGAGGCAGTGGATGTTGTTGTGTCTGCAACTGTATGGTGTTTGCGTGAGTGCCTGTGTGATGAAGTGTGGTGCTTGTGTTTGCCTCTGCCACTCTTGGGTGTTGTCTTGTGTGCATGCTCGTCTGTATGTGTGCTTGGGATGCGTTGGGGTTGAGGAGAATGGGACTGGGAAGTGGTAGTTGGAGGGAGGACGGTAGAAACAGGGACAATGGCTGCCAAAAGAGAGGAGACCAGAGCCTGAATCGATCTCTGTGTGCCGCCAATCCACTGTGGATACCCTCCAGAAATGCGTTGCATTGCTGCATCTGGGATGCCAGCCCCTGAATGGCATTTACAATGGTTGACTGCCCTACAGAGATGGATCTCAGGAAGTCAATCGCCTCCTCACTTAGGGCAGCAGGGCTCAGTGGGGCAGGGCCTGACTTGCCTGGGGCGAAGGAGATGCCCACCCTCCTGGGTGAGCGGGCACTGGAAACTCAGTGAGGGGGTGCTGGGAAGGCGGTGCTGGTACAGGGGTGGTGGCTGTACCTGCAGCTGGGGTGGTCACAGAGGTGTCCAACACCACCAGTAGCACCCATCGGAGGAGGTATCTGAGTCTGTGTTGTTCCTCCAGTCTCCGCTGTGGTGCTCCCCTCGCCCTCTGTCCCACTGGTTCCCTCGGCATCCGTGGATTCTGCCTCCTGGGTCATGTGGGATGCAGCTCCCTCTGTCGCTGGTGCCCCTGCTCCTCCGCCAGATGATGCTAATGCACACAAGGACAGGATGACAAAACAAGAAAGGAGGGGAGAGAGACAAAGGATACACTGGGTCAATGACTGCACCAACACCACAGTTGGCATACACATCACCGTCACACACAGGGAACAGGCTTAAGCACTATGCATTGCACTACCAGGGATATGGCTAGTGAATAAGGCACGAAGAGGACCACACACTGCCAACTGCAGCACTTCTGGGAGCCACGATGCCCTGCCTGAAATGGACTGCAAACAAGCTAGGTCACCTGTATTTGCCATACACCCATTACCCTTGAGATGACCCACGCTGCAATGTCTGGCCTGGCCTTACAGGCATCCACTGACGCACATCCACCACCCGGATACCATCCCACCAGCCGAAATATGTATTGATACCCACTGTGCTTACCCCCTTGTGGCTGCTGGGAATCCCTCAAGCGCTCATCCAGCTCAGGATAGGCCACCGCCAGTATGCGGGCCATCAGAGGGGTCAGGGTCTGATGGACACCCCTTCCTCATTGGGAGGCCATCCCCCACAAACAGTCCAGCCTGTCACACAAGAGGCCCACCATACCCCTTTCCATCACCATGGGCACACACATAGCTCAGCGCACAACATGTACACCGCCAACAGACAATCCCTCCACCCCCCACCCACCCTTACACAATGCTTGCACACACATCTTCATGCATCTTTGACACATGCATTGTGGCCAAAGTGTACTCACCTGTAGGTCTGGAGGCCCATACAGCTGTCCGTACTGGGGTAGAACCCCATCCACCAGTCGCTCCAACTGCTTTGAAGTGAAGGCAGGGGCCCTTTCCCCGGTCACACTGGCCATGGTGGGTTCTAGACACAGGTCACAGCAGCACACGCAGTGTAGGACTTCTCCTGTTGAAGGTCAGGAAACAAGTGAGGATTGAGTTAGAAAATGGCAGTCATGTCCGTGGCGGTGTACACCGTCACCACCGGCGTAGGTCCCCATTGGCCACTGTACTCCATAGAGCCCATATTATCAAATGAGGAATTGCACAGCAGTGCAAGACCGCCTTCCGCCATAACGCCCAACTTTGGCGGAGTTACCTCACTTCCACCTGTCCCTACATACAGGACAGGCGGTCGCCATTTCAGGGGGGGACAGGCATATCGACATTAACTGCGTCACAGCATAGATTAGCACATACCTTGCCATTAACACTGTCCCAATACATAAGTGCACCATGTGGACTGCTGTTGTGGTTTTGTTGTTCCAATTGTGACAGCCTACTCACTCTTGCGCCCCTTAGATACCTACCACTGCGGATGAATAGGAGTTGGAGACATACTCCTGTGTACAGACCACTGGTGGACGTAGGTACACTGGAGGACAGGCACATTATATTCACCTATAGACTGGACAGGGCCACAATCACAGAGCTGTGTGCCCTGTTGGAGTTTCACCTGATCTCATCTATCCGTCATCCGACTGGGATCCCCCCTCTTGTGCAAGTGCTATCATTGCTCCATTTCCTGGCGACAGGTTCTTTCCAAGTGACAGTGGGCTTGGCAGCAGGAATGTCACAGCCAATGCTCTCAATCGTGCTGGCAAGAGTGTTGTCTGCCCTGGTAAAACACATGTGTAGCTACGTAGCTTTCCCCTAGGTGGAAGATTTGGCCATTGTGCAGGCCGGATTTTATGCAATGGGACATATCACCAATATTATTGGGGCAATTGGTGGGACACATATTGCATTTGTCCCCCCCGCCAGAATGAACAGGTGTACAGGAATCGTAAGAGTTTCCACTCCATGAATGTTCAGATGGCGTGCCTGGCGAACCAGTACATCTTGCACGTCAATGCTAAGTATCCTGAGTCGGTGCATGATGCTTTTGTCCTGAGGAATAGCAACATCCCAAATGTGATGGCCCAACTACAGAGGCACAGGGTGATGCTAATATGTGAGCTTAGGTCCCCAACCACTGTATGTTAGTGTATGCCTTTAGGTGTCATCCCTATAGCATTGTGTGAGGTTAAATGTTGTCCCTCAATACCTGCAGGTGACTCTGGCTATCCAAACCTATTGTGGCTGCTAACCCCAGTGAGGAATGCCAGGACAAGGGCTGAAGAACGTTATAATGAGGCACATGGGCGAACCAGATGGATCATCGAGAGAACCTTCGGCCTCTTGAAGGCCAGGTTCAGGTGCCTCCATCTGACAGGTGGATCCCTGTGCTACTCACCAGAGAAGGCCTGCCAGATAGTAGTAGTATGCTGCATGTTGCACAACCTGGCCCTCAGATGCCATGTACCTTTTCTGCGGGAGGAGGAGACAGGAGATGCCCCTGTTGCTGCAGTAGACCCTGATGACAGTGAGGATGAAGAGGCTGAAGGTGAGGATGAGGACAACAGAACCACAGTTATCCGTCAGTACTTCCAATGACACACAGGTGAGACAGTGCAACTTCACATTTCTATGACTATTGTTGTATTCTGTGTGCCTGTGACATGATGGTCTTAACCCCTTTTTACCTCTACTTACTGTCACCTATGGATTATCATTTTACAGATGTTGGTGCAATGACAACTGTGTACTGATCTGCTGACTACAGCCAGCTACAGGTCATTATTTCTATGCTCTCACAATGTACAGTTAATTTGCAATGGATGTAAGTGTTTCCATAAATACACTGTTTCAACACATGACATACAAGTATTTGAGTTGTGTTCAAGGGTGTTTATTTTTGTGATAAGAAATTGAGGAGGAAAGTGCAATGGAAAGGGGTGATGATGAAGGAAAGTCCAGGGTATTGTTCCAGTCTGTTTGTAGCACAGGTGCAGTGTCCAAGTGTCCATAGGAAGGAGATCTACGGCAGTTCAAGGTGGACAAGGTGACTGAGTGGACACAAGAGGGACAATCGGGAGAGTCTCATTTCCTGGCGGTGGTCTTGGCAAGTGTCTCTGGCTTCTGTCTGGTTCGCAGGGAATGTTTGTGGGGTGGTTCACCTTCTGCGGAGGGAGGGGTGATGGTGGCCTGTGGGTCCTGTGGCAGGGCCTCCTGCCCATTAGTGGCAGCGGAAGCGCAGGGCTGGTCAATGGATTGGCTAGTGGTAGGGACCCGCTGGTGTGCTGTTGCCTCCCTCATGATATTGGCCATGTCTGCCAGCACCCCTGCTATGGAGATCAGAGTGGTGTTAATGGCCTGCAAGTCCTCCCTGATCCCCTGATACTGTCCCTCCTGCAGCCACCTGTTCTCCTGCACGTTGTCAAGGATCTGGCCCATCGTGTCCTGGGAATGTTGGTAGGCTCCCAGGATCTCAGAAAGTGCCTCCTGGAGAGTCGGTTCCCTGGTCCTGTCCTCCCCCTGGTGCACAGCAGTCCTCCCAGTGTCCCTGTTGGCCTGTGCCCCTGTCCCCTAAACGGTGTGCCCACTACCACTGACCCCAGGTACCTGATTGTCTTGGGAGCGAGGTGTGGACTGGGGTCCCTGTACAGGTGGGCACACTGCTGATTGACATGTCCTGGGGACAGAGGTGTTGGTACGCTGGGTGGGTGCTGTGGTGTTAGATCCTGAGGAGGGAGGCTCTGTGGTGGTCTGTGGATGGGCTTGAGTGACCCGCTATCCAGTGGTCCCTGATGGGCCAGGTAGGTCCTACAGATCCAGAAGTCCAGAGTTACTGTCATCACTGGGGGCATCTTCTGTTGGGGGACTGGATATTCGTGGCACCTCCTCTCCACTGACATTGGCTGGGGTACCTATGGTGATGTAAGTGATGTATTATGCTTTATGTGTGAGACATTTGTACATCCCTGACTTCCTCTCTATCATTGGTGTTGCCCTGCCACCTTTTGCTTGTGTATAGTGATGTATTGCGGGATTGTTAGTTTCCCTATGGTGTGCATGCTTTAGTGATGGGTGTCCATGCAGGGCTGGGAGGGCTGTCCATGCATTGATATAGCATGCAGGGCTTTGCATTGTGGTTAGTCATATGTGTAGGTGCAGTGTTTGGGATGGAGTGGAGTGATAGGAGTGAGAATGAGGGTGTGTGGCATGCAGGTATGGGGGTGATAAGTAGTAAATGTTGACTTACCAGTGTCCAGTCCTCCGGCTACTCCAGCGAGTCCCTCAGGATGCAGTAATGCGAGTACTTGCTCCTCCCATGCTGTGAGCTGTGGGGGAGGAGGTGGGGGTGAACCACCAGTCCTCTGTATGGCGGGCTGGTGCCTTGTTGCAATGGAACGTACCTTCCCCCGTAGGTCGTTCCACCTCTTCCTGATGTCGTCCCTTGTTCTTGGGTGCTGACCATGTCGACAATTCTCTGCCATAGCTCCATCTTCCTGGCAATGGATATCTGCTGTACCTGTGCTCCAAACAGCTGTGGCTCTACACTGACAATTTCCTCCCCCATGACCCCTAACTCCTCCTCAGTGAAACAGGTGTGCCTTTGTGGTGCCATGGGTGTTGTGTGGTGTGTGTTGGTGAGAGTGTGTTGAGTAATGTGGTGGGGTGTGTGATGTGGGGTGCGTGAGGGATGTATGGGTGTATGTGGTGTGTGTGTATAGTTGTCTCTGTGCTGTTCGTGTCAATCTCCTGACAGTAATTGTTGTTCGTAAAGGGTTGTGGATAATGTGGGTGTGTGTTTTATAGTGCTGTGGGTGGGTGGGTGTGTGTTTGAGTTTCAGGTATGTGTTTTTAGTATTGACCAATGTAGTCTTGTTTTGTATGTAGGTGTCCATTCTGAACCCAGCGGTATGTACTGCCAATGATTTACCGTCATTGAATGTCTGCCGTGGTAAATCATGGGTCGTAATGTGGTGGGCGTTGTTCTGTTGACGTAACAGTATGGGTGTTGGGTCTGCCACTTTTGCACTGACCTTTGGTCTGGCGGATTTGTGTATGTGGCTGTGTTCTGTCAGATTAGTGTGTGTGTGTCATAATATGGTGAACAGATATTCGCCACCGCAGCGGTATGTTGGCGGCCGTCAGCATGGCCGTAGGCAGAATTTACCGCCAATGTCTTAATGAGGGCCATAGTATGTACAAAATACAAAACAACCTTGGATATCTCCAATGTTTTTTTGTGCCAGAACTTAGCTCACAAAAGTTGAGACCTGAGAGCATTCTCATTTTGCTCACAAAAACGCTTCTGTTGTTTGCCCCAAGGCTACAAGAACAGCCCAGGGCTGTTCTCAGCCCGTGTAACATCAATATTGCATGATATTGATCCCGAGGCGTTGTCTTATGTGGATGACATGTATCTTACAGATGACGACCTCAACATTCATCTTGCCAGGGTCGATAGGATCGTTCTAGGATTCGCAGCCCTTGATTACAAATTCAATTTTAGGAAAACTAAAATAGCCTTTCTCAGTGTATTGTTCCTGGGATATGAGCTCTCAAACGAGGGCAAAAGCCTGGCCCCACACTTTTTCGAGAAGTGTTCTCAACTCCAGCCACCAAATACAATCAAGAAACTACAGTCTTTACTTGGTTTCTTTAGCTTTGGCAGGACTTACATTCCTGACTATGGACAACATATCAAGCCACTCTATGACTTGATACACCCTGATTTCTCTAGCAGACACTGAACAGTAGAACACACAAACATCCTTAGAGGACTAAAAAAGGACATACTAGAAGCAAAACACTTAAACACCCATTAAAACCATGACCATTTGGTCATCAGAATAATTGCTGGTGCCACTGGGTTCACTTATGTCACCTTTAATGAAGGTGACACAGTGCCCATAGCATATAAATCTTATTTATATTTCAATGCAGAACAATGCTTTGCACCCACATAAAACATTCTGACTGCTGTACAGATGGCTGTCATCAAGGAGAGACCACTTCTCCAAGGGAAATGCATTATTGTTGTTACCACGGTGCCAGCCTTAGAGGTCGTCACCAAAGCAAGTGTTCCCAACGCTAAATCATTACATCCATGCTGGATTCAATGGGAAAATTCCCTGACTGCCAGCGATGTTGATTACATCTTTCCTCCAAAACTTCAGACACAAGAATTTCTCCAATATGAACAGGAGTACCCCACACCTCTAGACATCGTGCCACTTGACAGATACCATACTGTCATTTATACCGAAGGTTCAGCACAATCAGCCATATGTACCAAACATCAATACTCAGCTGCTTGCGCAGCCGTGAGTGGAGTGATGAAGGATGGTATATTCCACCCTCACAATACCTACATGCAGACCCTGGGGGACTGCACAGCTCAGCTGGCTGAACTCAAAGCCTATATCCTAGCACTAGAACATACGGATACAGGACAATTCACTTTAATTGTCTGTGATTCGAACTACTTTGTCCAGTTCTACAATGATTATCCTATGAACTTCTTCAGAGACTCTAAAGGGTACACCATAAAACATGGGACTATGTGGGGGAGGGTGGCTGATCTCAAGTATAAGCTACCTAGTGCTCATGTAGTCCATACATTGGGTCACCAACATGTAGGTGTACACGTTATTGGCAACACTTTGGCTGATGTCTGTTGCTGCAGTGACTCGTTCCAAGACAAGATTGGATATTTACCATATCAGTGCACAGAATGTTGCTTATGCAACACTTCCTGGGGTTGGAGACTGAGTGATCCCCAACCAAAACCAGAGATTAGATCTCATAAAAGCAGGCCATTAGGGTGTCACCTCTGCACATGCTGGTATTGTGGCCACAATAACACTCTTACAGAAACGCTTCTGGTGTCCAGGTCTATACAAATAGACCAAGCAAAATGTCCTTTGCTGTGACATTTGCCAGCAGATAAAGGGCTCAAACATCAAGCACCCTCTGCAGACATCCCTCTTTATGTCCAACAGGCCACTACAATATGTGTACCTGGACCATTGTGGTCCCCCTCTACCAGATGGTGCATGCAAATACATCTTAGTTGCTGTTGATTCTTGTTTTAGATTCCTGGGGGTATGGCCTCAGTGGTCGGCTGAAGCTCAAACTGTTATAAAAGACTTTCTGATCTTTACCGGTAAATATGCAGTTGCAGCATTCTATTTGGACCATGGCCCTGCCTTTGCCTCTAAGGCATTCAGGGACACCATGGGGATGATGGGTGTTGAACTTCATTACTTCTTACCCTACCATCCCGAGGGAAATTTGGTTGTGGGGAGAAGGAATCAAAAACTAAAGCAGTCCTTAACAGCTAGAGTATTAGGTTCTGGCCCCAGCTGGCTTCTTCACCTGTACAGGGTCCAAAGAGCACTGAATAATCTGCCAAGAAGGTCCTTGGGAGGATGCACTCCTTATGAGGTTCTCTTTGGGATACCTATGTATGTCTCACATCTAGATGGCCCTGGTTTGGGGGCAGCATGAGCACCTTTTGACATAAATGAATGTCTCACTGTCTTACAGGAGCTTCAGCAATTTCGTGACAATAAGTCATCCGCCAGTGCTACCACCTTAGGAATAAGGGATTTGCCAACAACTTCTACTGGCTGGATTCCTAGAGTTGGGGATCTGGTTTGTTAAAATATCGATGTGAAGAAGGAATTTGGCCCATCCTACAGAGCTCCGGTCCAAGTCCTGGGAATACAAGGTACCAGAACTGTCATTTTACCACCGCTGCCTGGTTCCAAAGCAAACAGATTTGTCTCCATTGACAACATCAAACTTCATCATGTGGCTGAATCTGCACTGTAGACCCAGAGGTCCCTTGGGTAGTTCGTGGTTCCCTCTCACTACCCATCAAGGGAAATGTTCTGTTATAATAATTGGGGACATGCACCGTACCACTAGACACAGATCAGTATTCGATTAGATCCAATGGGAACATTGTTCAACTCCGCCTGTGGGGAGCCCAAAACAGTATTCAGATAAATTCACATAATTTTCTGGGCATAAGATTAAGAACGCAGAATCATACTATTTCAAGTTAATGCCTTCTAAAATTAGGAAACTTTTGCTAACAAACACAAAATTAATTTATTCAGATTCCTTTGTTTCCCAACTTGCAGTTGAAGGCTACGAATACTGGAAGAACACTAGTGATGTAAAGAGTGATTGGGGAACACAAGATTGGCAAATTGAGGGTAGGGAAGCTTTATTTAGAGCAGGCCTTATTCCTGTGCAAATCATTGTTTTAAATGATACAATTCAACAGGCATCTTGTCTAGGTTTAACGAACAAATAAAAGAAATGAATGTGCCCAGTATCCCAACATCAGCGAAATTCACCAATTGGCAGTCCTTTATGAATATTACCGAGGAAGAATTAGGTGCAAAGGTTCAAGCTGGTACCTATAATTCTTCACTTTCCAATCCCAGCGGGTTGTTATTGTAGCCAGTACACACTAATGGGTGTCAGGCATGTTTTGTGAAATCCTCAGGGGGTTTCAAGATTTGCTGTCCGGATCCTCGCTTTGTCTCAGGTTAACATTCGAGTATAGTTACTACATACAGTGTGGGTAAACTGTGCAAACAATGGTTGCAGACTAACCCATTAGCAGCAGTTAAATAACATCTTAATACTCTTTCTGAAGGTATAGACTTGCAGGACTTCTTGTGAGGTCCAAGAAAGCCACGCTTTAAAAGATTCATCTATGCCACACATAATGAGATCTGCAAGCTTTCTCAAATGGAAGCTGCTGCATGTTTAAGGCAGATTGGTAAAGAGCAAGAACACTCTGGCCAACAGGGTTTATTCCTCTAATAGTGTAGTGTAATCTGTGATAGACATCATTCAGAATGGCATGTCCTTTTCAGCTGCGTTCCATAATGGAGTTAGGTTGGACACTACAGATTTTTGAAAAAGGGTTTTGGAAATACGTTAACAGTAGTGACCTGTTTGCTGCTTTTAATTTATCCAGGGAACAAAATGCAATGGCTAAAAGAGAAGGGAGTATCACCATGCTTCATATAGAAAAGTTGCCTTTCACAGCTGCAGAAAGTCCATCGACAGTAAGGCTCGTACATGGCAATATAAGTCTGCCCATTTCCACTTTTTGTGTTTTTAAATGCTTAAAACATCTTGCCGTAGGCAGATATGAGCGGCTAGGCGATAGCTATACTAAAGAAGAGTGGCAGTTGCCCTTTGAATTTAAATGTCTGAACAGCGAAACAGAGGTCTCTCTTAGCGGAAGCGAATGTGAGACTACTGTTAGTCATTTAATGATTTGTAAACAGATATCGGACTCCCGTTCATTTGATTCGTCCAGCATTTCATGTACTTTCAAATGGAAGTTATGTGGTCCTGAACGAATAAGGCTGTTGCGGTATGAGACCTGGAATTGTCTACGCAATTTCCGTCTCTAAGATTGTAACGTGTTGCGGACATATTTTATTCCCCCCACACAAGAGATAAGAGTAGCAGACATGTGGCCTCACATTGATACTACTAATGTAAATTATGACAAGTTGAGCAGACTTAAGGCGCTACTGTTCCAGAAACAAGTTGCGTTAATATCGGCTAGAGAGGCGTATGCTCTCCAGATAGCGAGATCCTCAGCCTTGTGCCCATCTTCCAGGCTGTCTTCTGAGTCATTCCTTCAGCTATCCATTCACTCTTTTCCAGTGTGTTTGATGGCTTTCCTGTGACTTGGCATTGATCGGTGGTGTACTGCTGCTGCTGTTCCTGGTACGCAGTGGTTGTGCCTTCAGCTAAGCGGAGTGATGGAGCTACTACCACCAGCCCAGCTGTGTCATGATCGCATGGCACAGTTCTTTGGTGCTCCGTTGCTGAAAAAATTGGAGCATGATTGGTCATTGGTCATTGTCATTATGACCAGTCCTATGGTGTGTGCATCCAGTGTTTCATTGCACATAATCTCTGTTTGAACATCTACCTTCAGTGTGCTTTGCTGATCTGCCAGTGCCTCTTGTGGACAAAGAATTGCTGATGTTCCCGATGAGGGTTAATTCACGGTCATGCCCCATGAGACTGAGGCTGATTCGCGAAGCCACTTACGAGCCGCCCTTGGTGGACTGTCTGGCTCCTTTGGTCACTTTGGAAGGTGCTGCTTTTGCGGGAGATCCTGCGCCTGAGACTGCTGCGCACTACTGCTCCGTAGGTTCGTCTGCCAATCCATAGATCTAACATCTGAAGATGTGGCTTCTTTCCTGAATGTCTTTCCTTTTGATGGCTTCAAAGACATTCTTCAAAATCATGACTACTGAATAAATTTGACCATCGGCCTATTCTAAAGTTTCAAAGTTTGCCAACATTGCCTTTGTATGTTTTAGCTATTTTAACAAGTTTTTAATTATATTTTAGTTATGTCTTATTATGATTTTGGCTTGTTTTAGTCCAGAGTATTTTTAGCTTGCGTTCATTCACTTTCTCTGGCATCATCATTATGGTGTCATACTTGTTCTAGCAATGCGGAGGGTGGAGTGGATCCTATTTAGTCTTAATGTGAATCAGGAGTTTAGCTAAGCCTTCTGGCTTGCAGGCCTGTGCCCTCATCACCTAGTAACTTTTAAGCTACTTAGCTTGCTCTGTTTTAGCACATTTAATTATTTCTTCCAAGATGGCTTTCCATGTTTGTAGTTAGGAAGATGTTTTAGTTTCACGTTATCAGTGCCACTCTGTAAAGGCGTCACTATCAGCTTAAAAGATAAATGAGATATGTAGGTATTCACATCATGTACTTTCCCACTTTCGTGTGACAGTAACATAATGGAGCTTTTCAGGGAACCGTTTATATAATTGCCGCCCCAAGCATGGCTTCTTATCTATTGTTTGGGAACATACCTGCATCAGGGGTCTTACAAGATCTGTATAAATACATCTCACACAGACATGATGATCAGAGGGATTCATACCAGATGCCATTGATGTTATCTATGCCATACGTCACCTTGATGTAGATCCAGCCTTCGTGTCACCACGGAGTTTCATCTAGAGACCTCATTCCAAGGTAACAAGGGTTGGGGGGCTCTTCTCATGGACATGTTACTGGCAGATTAACACCTAGCTGTCTTTAGGTTAGAGATAAGGTTCATCATATAAGGGTAGTAGGGCCTATTTCACATCTATTTTACATCTCATGTTTTTGCAAGAAGGTGGGTGTACTTGTATTCCTGACTCTCATTTTTACAATTCTGTTCCTTGCATTGTTCATTATCCTAATCATTGCAGCCCTTGCAATTTACTGTAGATTGCAGTCTTGTTAATACAACCTATTGAACACTTTACTGTATATCCTTCATTGCCTGTATATGACTGAGACATGTTGCTCATGTGAGAAGAGGGTAATCTCCGTTTAACCACAACTCCCCTGAGATGTCGCACTCTTGAGTCCATGCGTAAAGGCTGCCACAAATCACCTTCTACTGTTTGGGTTTTGGTGGGGTACTGCTTGCGAGCCGGTAGGGTTGGGATGACAGTTGTAACTTGTTGTAGGATTGGCCTAGTTGCCTACAAACAAAAGTGCTGCCATCCCTAAACCAGCAGTCTTGCCTAGAGCAAGAGTCAAACTACGACACCAGTGTATGTTCCTGTGCTCCTTCTGCAAGCTAGGGTCGTTGCCATCTTTCAGCACAACTGGTACAATTTGCTTCTGCTCCCTCTTTTTAGGACACTTTCAAATTCATTGTTTACGGTGCTTTTGTTGAAACTCAGCCCCCTTTGTGCCCTGCTGCTGATCTCTCTATCACAATCATTTTGTCACCTTATCAAGAGTTTGCTGCTACATTGTGTGCCTTTCCAAAGTCTCCTCCTGTTCACCTGTTTACCACCCTAGTTCCTAGCTGCTTTAGCTTTCAGTTACATAGTGTTATCAGCATTTCAATCTGTAGTGGCCTCAGAAAACCTGTACACAGCTGCATCAGCATTGCAGTTTTTATCATTCCTTTCTAGTGACCTTTGCATTCCAGTCTATCGCTTCCTTCGTACTTAAGTCCATTATATTTATACCTTATGCCTCTTTTCCTCCAGCTGTGACAGTCCTGCTCTTACTTTGACATTTCATCTGTGGGTCTATGTTTCTTTTTTATCATTACTTGCACTATCTGCCAGTGGTTTTCAACCTTTTGATTTCTGTGGACCCCCACTTTATCGTAATCATTATTGGAATCTGGGGACCCCCCACTGAGTCAGTACTGAAAGCTGGGGACCTAATCTGTTAATATTATTTAATTTTCTAAGCAGTCACTGACACCCTGAGGAGGCTTTGCCGACCCCTAGGGGTCCCCGGACCGCAGGATGGGAACCACTGCTGTATGCTTTTCCCTTTATTTAGAGTTGGTTGGGTTGCTGATTTAGCCTGTAGCCAACAGTTGCCTTTTTTCTTTTTTTCCTTGTTTGTGTCACAGGGCCCAGTGATGGCTGTATGCTTCTGCTATCTATGACCTAGTCGATCAGGCAAATTTAACTGGAAGTTGCTGAAAAGAATTTAGATTTTTCCAATGAATCCTATGAAATACTAAAACCATTCCATTACAGCTTCAGTCGGGCCTCAGTATGTCTTTCATAGAATCAATACCTTGCCATTTTCTTTTGCCTAAAGGACACCCTTAATTCAAAATCTAAAAAAGAAATATTTTTGGTTGCTGTTATCACAGTACCAGCATCTGGTATAGTGGTATACCGTGAAGTACTCCCTTTGGTACTGCAGTACAAACAAAAAAAAGAAAAGGGTCTGGTCATAGACTAGACATTGAGGGCAACCGCCATTGTGCAGGCCATTGGCTGTATGCAGTGGGGGGCTGCCTGTAGTGAGTTGGACGCAGGGCAATGCCTCTGTTTTCCTTAGCTAAAGGTTCTGCTTAGCAATAGGGCTGAGTGCCATGCCTGCCTGGAGGTCAGACCCTTTGGCTAACCTCGGAAATGTCTTACCAGCAGCTGGTACCAGGGGTTCCAAGCAAGGACCCCAGTGAGGAACAATAGTGTCAATCAAAACAAGCATTGACAAAGCCAATAGCCCTTGCCTATGTGAGAGTTAGTGGCTTTGCCAATGTGTTTTAGCTATTACGTACATCAGTGTGGCTGCTGTTTAGCATGGATACAAGTTGGTGGTGTGGAATGAGTTGGGGTGAGGTAGGTTGGAGTGGGGTAGATTGGGGTAGAGTGAAATGGGGTACATTGGGGTAGAGTAGAGTGTGGTAGATTGGCAAAGAGTGGAGTGGGGGTAGAGTAGGGAAGACTAGAGTGGGGTGGATTGGGGTAGATTAGAGTGGGGTGGAGAGAGACAGATTGCAGTGAGGTAGACTGGAGTGGGGGAGTTGGCTAGATTAATGTGGTAAATTGGAGTGGGGTAGGTTAAATTGGAGTAGATTTTGGTGGAGTGAGGTAGATTGGCCTGGAGGAGAGTAGATTGGAGTGGGGTAGATTAGGGTAGATACGAGTGGGGTAGATTGGAGTAGGGTAGATTGGGATAGAGTGCAGTGTGTTTTATTTGGGTAGATTGGAGTGGTGTGGGGCAGACTGGGGAAGGGTGGAGTGGAACTGGGTAGATTGGAGTAGAGTGGGTGGATTATAGTAGGGTAGAATGGAATAGAGTGGGGGTAGATTGGGTAGTTTGGAGTGGTGTAGATTGAGGTACAGTGGAGTGGGGTAGATTGAGAAAGTATGGTAGATTGGTACATGGTGGGGTAGATTGGGATGTGGTGGAGTAGTTTGGAATGGGGTGCAGTGGGGTAGATTGGGGTAGAGTGGGGTAGAATGTGGTAGGTTGGAGTAGCATGGAGTAGATTGGAGATGGGTAGAGTAGACTGGAGTGGAGTAGATTGGAGTGGAGAAGTGGGGTAGATTAGGGTGAAGTGGAGTAGACTAGTGCGGTATGGGGTAGATTGCAGTGGGGTGGAGTGGAATGGAATGGGGCCATTTGGATGGGGTTGATTGGAAAGGAGTGGGTAGATTGGAGTGGAGTTGACTAGAATGGATGGGGGTAGATTAGAGTGGCATAGATTGGAGTGGGATAGATTGACGTAGAGTGGGCTGGGATATATGGGGTAGATTGGAATGGAATGGGTACATTGGGGAAGAATGGGGTGCAGTGGATTGGAGTAGATTGGACTGGAGTAGATTAGGGTTGAGTGCGGTGGAGCGAGGTAGAGTGAAGTGGGGTACACAGGTGGGATTGATTGGATGGATTATGGTAGGGTAGATTTAGGTGATATGGTCTACATTGGAGTGGGATCGTTTGGAGTGGGATAGATTGGAGTGGAGTGCGGTAGGTTGGAGTGGAGTAGATTGGAGTGGAGTTGAATAGAGTGTTGTGGGGTAGATTGGTATGGGGTGGCGTAGATTGGAGTGGGGAAGATTGGGTTAGGGTGGGGTGGATTGGATTGGACTAGATTGGAGTAGAGTTGATTGGGTTAGACTGGAGTAGGGTGGATAAGAGTGGGAAGATTAGATGGGAGTGGATTAGAGTAGGGTAGTTTATGGTCGAATGAGGCAGGTAGATTCTAATGGGATGGCTCTATGCAGTGGGGGTAGGCTGCCTGTAGTGAGTTGGACGCAGGGCAGCCCCACTGTTTTCCTCAGCTAAAGGTTCTGTTTAGCAAGGGGGCTGAATGCCATGCCTGGCTGGAGGTCATACCCTTTCGCCAACCTTGGAAATGTCTCACCAGCACCTGGTATCAGGGCACCCAGTAAGAACCCCAGTGAGGAACAATAGTGTCAATCAAAACAAGCATTGACAAAGCTGATAGCTCTTGCCTATGTGAGAGCTATTGGCTTTGCCAATATCTCTTAGCTATTATGTACATCGGTGTGGCTGTTGTACACCATGGATACAAGTTAGTGGTGTGGAATGAGTTGGGGTGGGGTAGGTTGTAGTGGGGTAGATTAGGATAGAGTGAAATGGGGTACATTGGGGTAGAGTGGTAGAGTGGAGTGTGGTAGATTGGCAAAGGGTGGAGTGGGGGTAGAGTAGGGAAGACTAGAGTTGGGTGGATTGGGGTAGATTGGAGTGGGGTGGAGAGCAGGCGATTGTAGTGAGGTAGATTGGAGTGTGGGAGTTGGCTTGATTAATGTGGTAAATTGGAGTGAAGTAGGTTAAATTGGAGCAGATTTTGGTGGAGTGGGGTATATTGGGCTGGAGTGTAGTAGATTGGAGTGGAGTAGATTGGAGTGGATATGAGAGGGGTAGATTGGAGTTGGGTAGATTGAGGTAGAGTGTAGTGCGTTATATTGGGGTAGATTGGAGTGGTGTGGGGTAGACTGGAGTGGAGTAGGGTTGATTGGAGTGGAGTGGGTTAGACTGGAGTGGAGTTGAGTAGATTGGAGTAGAGTGCGGTAGATTGGAGTGGGGAAGATTGGGTGGATAATAGTATGGTAGAATGGAATAGAGTGTGGTAGTTTGGGTAGTTTGGAGTGGGGTAGATTGAGGTATAGTGGAGTGGGGTTGATTGAGGAAGTATGGTAGATTGGGACGCAGTGGGATAGATTGGGATGAGGTGCCATAGTTTCGAACGGGGTGCAGTGGGGTAGAGTGGGGTAGAAATAAGTAGAATGGAGTAGAATAGATTGGAGATGAGTGGCATAGACTGGAGTGAAGTAGGTTGGAGTAGATTGGAGTTGAGAAGTGGGATAGATTGAATTGGGGTAGATTAGTGTGAAGTGGAGAAGATTGGTGTGGCATGGGGTCCATTGCAGTGGGCAGAGTATAATAGAGTGGGGTAGATTGGAGTGGGATTGATTGGAATGGAGTGGGGTAGATTGGAGTGGGATTGACTAGAGTGGAGTGGGGTAGATTAGAGTGGTAGAGATTGGAGTGGGGTAGATTGGGGTAGAGTGGGCTGGGATATATGGGGTAGATTGGAATGGAATAGGTACATTGGGTAATAGTGGGGTGCAGTGGATTGGGGTAAATTGGAATTGAGCAGAGTAGATTAGGGTGGAGTGGGGTGGAGTGAGGTAGAGTGGAGTGAGGTACACAGGTGTGATTGATTGGATCTTTTATGGTAGGGTAGATTGGAGTGACATAGTTTTCATTGGAGTGGGGTAGAATGGAGTAGGGTAAATTGGAGTGAAGTAGATTGGAGTGGAGCTGAATAGAGTGGTGTGGGGTAGATTGGGATGGGGTGGGGTAAATTGGGTTTGGGTGGGGTAGATTGAATTGAACTAGATTGAAGTAGAGTAGATTGGGGTAGATGGGGTGGGAAAGATAAGATTAGGCGGATTGGAAGGGGTAGATTGGAGTAGGGAAGTTTAAGGTGGAATGGGGTACGTAGATTGGAATGGGATGGCTGTATGCAGTGGGGGTAGGCTGCCTGTAGTGAGTTGGACGCAGGGCAGTCCCACTGTTTTCCTCAGCTACAAGTTCTGCTAGCAAGGGGGCTGAGCGCCATTGCTTGGCTGGAGGTCAGACCCTTTGGCCAACCCTGGAAATGTCTCACCAGCATGTGGTACCAGGGCACACAGTAAGGACCCCAGTGAGGAACAATAGTGTCAATCAAAACAAGCACTGACAAAGCCAATAGTTCTTGCCAATGTGAGAGCTATTGGCTTTAGCAATGTGTTTTAGCTATTACATACATCAGTATGGCTGTTGTTCAGCATGGATACAAATTAGTGGTGTGGAATTAGTTGGGGTGTGGTACGTTGGAGTAGGGTACATTGGGGTAGAGTGGAGTGTGGTAGGTTGGCAAAGAGTGGAGTGGGGTTAGAGTAGGGAAGACGAGAGTAGGGTGATTTGGGGTACATTGGAGTGGGATGGAGAGAGGGAGGTTGCAGTGAGGTAGACTGGAGTGGGGGAGTTGGCTGGATTGATGTGGTAAATTGGAGTGGGGTAGGTTAAATTGGAGTAGATGTGGGTGAAGTGGCATCAATTGGGCTAGAGTGGAGTAGATTGGAGTCAAGTAGATTGGGGTAAATTGGAGTGGTGTGGGGCAGACTGGGGAAGAGTGGAGTGGGGTAGATTGGGGTAGACAGGAGTGGAGTGGGGTAGGCTGATGTGGAGTTTGGTAGATTGGAGTGGAGTGGGTAGATTGGAGTGGGGTAGATTGGATGGATTATGGTAGGGTAGAATGGAATACAGTGGGGTAGACTGGGTAGTTTGGAGTGGGGTAGATTGGGGTAGAGTGGAGTGGGGTAGATTGAGGAAGTATGGTAGATTGTGACCTAGTGGGTAGATTGGGATGTGGTGGAGTAGTTTGGAACGGGGTGCAGTGGGGTAGTTAGGAGTAGAGTGGGGTAGAATGAGGTAGACTGGAGTAGAGTGGAGTAGATTGGAGATGAGTGGAGTAGATTGGAGAGGAGTAGATTGGAGCGTAGAACTGGGGTAGATTGAATTGGGGTAGACTAGGGTGAAGTGGAGTAGATTGGTGCGGCATGGGGTAGATTGCAGTCGTGTAGAGTGGAATGGAGTGGGGTAGATTGGAGTTGGGTTGATTGTAATGGAGTGGGATAGATTGGAGTGGAATTGACTAGGGTAGATTAGAGTGGCATAGACTGGAGTGGGGGAGATTGGGGTACAGTGGGCTGGGATATGTGGGGTAGATTGGAATGGAATGGGTACATTGGGTAAGAGTGGGGTGCAGTGGATTTGGGTAGACTGGAGTGGAGTGGAGTAGATTAGTGTGGAGTGAGGTAGAGTGGAGTGGGGTTCACGGGTGGGATTGATTGGATGGATTATGGTAGGTAGATTGGAGTGACATGATTTACATTGGAGTGGGGTAGATTGGAGTGGGATGGGGTAGATTAAAGTGGAGTAGATTGGAGTGGAGTTGGATAGAGTGGGATGGGGTGGGGTAGACTGGAGTGTGGTGATTGGGGTAGGGTGGGGTAAACTGGATTGGAGTAGATTGGAGTAGAGTAGATTGTGATAGAATTGAGTGGGGTAGATCAGAGTGGGCGAATTAGTTGGGGTAGATTGGAGTAGGGTAGTTTTAAGTGGAATGGGGTAGGTAGATTGGAATGGGGTGGGGTGGATTGGGGTGGAGTGGGTAGCTTGGACTGGAGTGGGTTAAATTTGAGTGGCATGTGGTAGATTGGAGTGAGATAGATTGGGTAGAGTAGAATGGGAGGGATGTAGTAGATTGGGTGGATTGGAGTGGGGCACAATGGAGTAGAGTGCAGTGGGGTGGCATGGAATTGGATAGTTTGGAGTGGAGTCAAGATTGGAGTGGAGTGAGATAGATTGTGGAAGGATGGAGTGATGTCAGATCTCACCTTGATTTTTTCTGCAGGAGTGATAGGAAATTCATGTAGTAAGTTCCCAACTTTCCTCACCACCAGGACATCCCAACAAAGTCAAAGCCAATCTGAGTAAATGAGGGAAGAGGGGATGGAAGAAAAAGAAACACAGGACCAGCGGAGTCAATGCAGGTATGTGCAGGTATGAACGTATTACCCAAGTGTTTTCTATACGCCTTCCTGGGTAAATATAAAGAGAAGTAAATATAAAGAGAAAAAGTAGGAACCAGTGTATCAGCTCTTAACAGATAAGATAGACAACATATGAATAAATATCTAATAACTGCTATGAGAATACCTGGAGGAATCCCCTCTTCCGTTTTTAGTGGACATGTGGGTGAATTCTGGTAGATGAATGGGATTTATAGAGACATAACAGAACCTAAGGTTAAAATGAAAGAACGTGTGTGTGTCATAGGTTTGCCATAGATATTTGTGTAATGTTTTAACATACCTTACAACTTTCTGTTTGGGACACTAAAGCTCAAAGTATACCAATAAATAAGTGTCCTAGAAAGGTCCTTAGCACTTATCTCATCCCAGTTCAAAAATACGTTCTAGTTACTCCTGTTAAAATTCACAGGATCACTTCTTTTGTGGCAAGTAGAAGACCCCAGGGATAGTATGCCAGTATAGTGCAACTAAATGCAGTCAATAAAGAGAAATGTGCACAGTGTGTATATAACTGTATACTTTACAGTTCGGAATGTTCCTTTTTAGGGTTGAGCCTACGTAGCATGCGTATCGCTTGTGAGACGCTGTAGTAGTTAGAAAAGGGCTTGGAGCCCCGTCCATGTCACGTCAGTGTCTTTCATTGGTTTGTGGGCTTGCCTTTTAAAATCTGCTTGCTTTCATTAGTGGAAGGCATGCATACCTCATGCTTTTTCTGGTGGTTAGCCCTCCTCGAGCGCAGCGACCAAGTACTGAAAACATACGAGTCTCGCTGTTTTCCTTCTGGTTTGTGGACTACTTTTTCTCTTTTTTCACAGCGCGATCTCGCTGGTTTAGCAGTGCGATCGCGCTCGTTTTTTTATTTTTTTATTTAATGAGGCAAGAAAAGTGCGGTTGGGAGTTTACAATTGCTAATAGCTCTAACTCGGAGAAATGCGAGACCCGTTGCATAGCAAATGCTTGCTCTATTCAGGAGGGAGTCGGAAGGTTAAGCAGGAAAAGTCGCCCTTAGAAGTCCCTGAAGGCTGACTGTATCAGATAAGAATATGCGATTCATAAACACCAAAGAAGAGCTATGTTGATTTGAAAGAGCGCTATGCTTTAAAGCTCTTTCCTTGTTTGTTTTACAGGTCCGAGGCCAGGAGACAGCAGGAGCGACTTCACAAGAATCCAAAATCCAAAGGAAACTCGTTGAGGCAAGGACAAGGGATGCCTAGAGTGGCGTGTGACCCAGCAAGTGATACAGTTGGTAGGAAACTGCAGACGCGAAAGGCTAGAACACCAAGCAGCTTCCTGCCAGGTGGAGGCAGCTATATGCCTGGTGAGCTCGCCCCCGCTGCATCCAGCATGCAGATCACGGCAGGCACGACAGTACACCCCCCGAAACCACCCAACAGTACACCTCACAGGTTTCGGCTTGTGAGGGAATCGCCTGTGGAATTGACGCAGTGAACGAGGGGCATGAATGTGGCCAGCAGGCTCCCAAGTACAGTCTTCAGGACCATATACTATCCAGTGAACCAGGTATTGGAGTCTCTGTGGCACCCTTCTAGAGTCCAGAATTGCTTCTACTTCAAACTCTGGTTCGTCATTCACCATCACAATCAATGCGGAGCATTGAGTACCAGACCCAACAGGCTTCGATAGAGAAACATGACAAGCAGGGTGTATTAGTAGAGTGGCAGGCAATTCTAATTTTATAGCATTGGAATTGATCTTCTTTAAGACTTTATATGTACCAATAAAACAGAGTTTGAATTTCTGTGAGCCCTTCAAGGTGATGTTGCGAGTGGACAACAATACCATATCGGCGATAGAGTAATCAGGACTTGGGTGATGATGAAGATCTGCATTTCGTTTGCACTGTCCTTTAGCTCTGTCCAGATTGGTCTGAGTGGTTTTCTGTATGTCATGTATGTGATCCACTAAGTCTTGGGCAGCAGGAATAGTTGATGTGGAAGAGGATTGTAAAAGCAAGAAATGAGGGTGAAAGCCATACGTAAAATAGAAAGGGGCAAATGAAGAAGAAGAGTGCATCCAATGATTAAAAGTAAATTCAGCAGCCCCTAGATATATGTCCCAATCAGAAGAGGAATGCAATAATTGGCACCAGAAATACTGCTCAGGGCACTAGTTCACCCTCTTGGTTTGGCCATACGTTTGTGATTTGAGAAGAAACAGATATCAATCTGCAATAAGTTACCCACCCCCTCCAAATCTTTGAAACAAATTGGTAATCACGGTATGAGACAATGGTAGACGGGAGACCATGTAAACGTACAATGTTTTGCAAAAAGAAACTGTCCAGATCTTTAGAGGCAGGTAGACATTTCAGAGATATAAAATGGGTCATTTTTGTCAACAAATCAACCACTACCAGAATAGTAGTGAACCCTCGTTCCATTTTTGGCAGTTCTACTATAAAATCCATTGAGGCTGTATGGCAACGGGTAGGAAGTGTGGGTAGAGGAGATAGTAACCCTGCAGGTGCCTGATGTATACTTTTACTTTTTGCACAGATGTGACATTTTTGTATACAGTGCTTAGTATCTGTGGATGGTGTGGGCCACCAGAATTGTCTTCTAAGGAGATCTATGTTTTTTCCCCAGATGGCCAGTGAGCAAATGAGAGTGACAGTCTTTATCCTGTTGTTGCAATGGTACAGTGGGAATAAATAAAACTCCTTAAACAGATCTTGTACCTTGTGTGCGTTATGTTTTTCTGCAATGAGTTTTGCCTCTTGGACTTGTTGCGTATGCCTAACTTCCTTAGTGATACGTTCCTCAGAATACAAGCCCCCCTCTAAACATGCTCCATAGGAATGAAGACAAGGTGGTTAGTAGGGGGTTTGGGTGAGTCATACCCCTAACGTGAGAGAGCATCTGCCTTCCCATGCTGCCTACCCACCTGCAATTGGATGATTGCAGTGAAGTGGATTGTGGTAGATTGGAGTGGGGTAGAATGTAGTAGATTGGACTTAGTTAGATTGGAGTGGTGTGTGGTAGATTTCAGTGGAGAAGAGTTGGATAGGTTCCAGTGGAGTTTGGAGAGGAGTATGGTTAATTGGAATGGGGTGGGGTAAATTGGACTCGAGTGGAATGGAGTGGAGTGAAGTAGAGAAGATTGGAGAGGAGTAGGGTAGAATGTAGTGGAGTGGGGTGAATTGGGGTACATTTGAGTGGGGTTGATTGTGGTATATTAGAGTTAAGTAGATTGCAGTGGACTGCAGTGGAGTGAGGTAGACTAGGTTAAATTGGAGCAGAGCTAGTTAGATTAGAGTGGAGTGCTGTAGATTGGGGTCGATTGGGGTAGATTTGAGTGGTGTGGGGTTGATTAGGTTAGATTACGTGGAGTACGTAGATTGGCATGGAATAAACTGGAGTCGAGTGGGGTAGATTAGAGTGGAGTGGGGTAGATTGTAGTGGAGTGAAGTAGATTATGTTAGAGTGGGGTAGAATCGAGTGTTGGTTTTGGGGTGAAGTGGGACAGGTCCACTGGGGTGGGTAGATTCGAGTGGGCTACTTGGGAGTGGAGGGGGGTAGATTGACTGGAGTGAGGCAGATTGGGTAGATTCAAGTAGGGTAGATTGAAATAGAGTGGGTTATACTGAAGATGGATGATTGGAGTGGGGTAGTTTGGAGCGGGATATATTGGAGTGAAATGGGTTTGATTGGAGTGGGGTAGAGTGTGACAGGGTAGAGTGGGGTGGGGTAAATTGCAGTGTGGTGGAGTGGGGCAGAGTATGGAAGAATAGGATAGGGTGGAATAGATTGGAGTGTAGTGGAGCAGATGGGGTAGATTGGAGTGGGAAGGGGTAGATTTGCGTAGGGTAGATTGAGGTGGAGTGGGGAGAAGTAGATTGGAGGAGAGGGAGAGTGGAGAGGTATCTCTGGAGTGGGGTAGATTGGAGTGAAGTTGGTTGGATTTGAGTGGAGTTGGTTAGATTTGAGTGGGGTAGATTGGATGAAGTGGATTAGGGTAGTTTTGGGTGGAGTGAAATGGGAAAGGTTGTGGTAAATTGTAGTGGAGTAGAATGTGGTAGATTGGTATAGGTGGATTGGCGTGAGTGGGGAGGGGTAGATTGGAGAGGGGTGGAGTGGAATAGCTTTGGTGGAGTGAGTTAGATTGAAGTGGAGTGCAGTAGGTTAGCCTGGAGTGGGTTATATTTGAGTGGATTGTGGTAGTTTAGAGTGGGGCAGAGTGAATGAGATGAAGTGGGGTAGATTTGGGTAGAGTAGAGTAGATTGTGGAAGAGTGGAGTGAAATAGGGTAGATTGTGGTAGATTGTAGTGGAGTATGTTGTGGTAGATTAGAGTGGGGTAGATTGTGGTAGCAAGGAGTGGGGCTGGTAGAAGTGGAATGGGGTAGATTAGAATGGAAATGGGTTGGATAGATTGCAGTGGAGTTTGGAGTGGAGTAGGGCAAAATGCAATGAAGTGGGGTAAACTGGATTGGGGCAGATTGGAGTGTAGTAGCATAGAGTATGGTACATTGGAGTGCAGTCACGCAGATTGGAGTGGAGTGGGTTGAATTGGGGGTACACTGGAGTGGTGTGAGTAGATTTGAGTGGAGTGCGCTAGATTGCAGTGGAGAGGTAGATTGGGTGGGGTCATTGGGTTAGATTGAGTGGAGTGGGTCGATTGAGTGGAGTGGGTAGAGTGGAGTGGAGTAGAGAGGAGTGAAATTGGATAGATTGGAGTGGAGTGGGGTAGGGCAGATATGAGTGGGATAGATTGTAGTGGATTGGGGTAGATTGGGTTAGAGTGGGGTAAATTGAAGTGGTGTGGATTGGAATGGAATGGGGTAGATTTGAGGGGAGTGGAGTGGGATAGATTGGGTGGAGTAGAGTTGGGTAGTTTGGTGCGGAGTAGATTGGGATAGATTGTAACAAAGTGGGGTGGAGTAGATTGGGGTACATTGGAATGGAGTGCGATATATTGGAGTGGGGTGGATTGAGTGGAGTAGACTGGAGTGGAGTACGTTGTGTGAAGTGGAGAGGCATACAGTGGAGTGCCATGTTGAGTTATGGAGTGAGTGGCGTGGAGTCAAGTGGCGTGTCGCAGAGTGTCTAAGATTAGGGGGACGTACAGTGGAGTGGCATGTTATAGAGTGGAATGGAGTGTCGTAGAATGGAGTGATGTGGCACAGGGAGGAAGGGCATAGAGTAGAGTGGAGTGGCATAGTGTGGTAGAGCACTGACATTACAGACAACACATTTTCAATCGAAATGACCATTACATTTGCACCCAAATTCGGTTTTATTGCACACAAGCAATAATGTGTGCAAATGTCATCACGTAGTGTATTGATGTGTTTTGATCGTAGTGAAATATTTGTTTCCACCACACTTCAGAATTAGAAAAATATGTACTTCATTTGTACTAATTCTGATATATTCTGAAACATCAGCACAGTTCATTTTTTTGTGTGCTAGAAAAAAAATCTTATACCATATCCTTCCTCCACAAATACTCAGCAGGATTGTCATATAAATTCTCTCACTTCGAAGTCAGACAAAGAAAAGTAAACATCAAGCTACATCAGAAGAGAAGGCTTGACATTTGACCCCTGTCCTTGAATGCACAGGAATGTGACAAGATAAGAACAAGATTTAAAGGTCTGTTTACAGAAAGCAAGTTTGTGGAAGGATACAGTAAACAAGGTTTGGGCAATAGGCAAGATGAACTCAAGCTGCACAGCCTAAAACAAACAAAACCAGCCAATAGAAATACATAACATGTGAGTTACAAACCACAAAGCCAATGGTAAGCAATGGACGGAATACATTCCTTGGTCAGCTTTCTGAAAGTTCCTAAGATGTCTTTAGGAAACTAGGCAGCTACGCTGTCTGGTGGGCTTCGAACTACAAAATGAGAGGGCCCTGTGGCGAACTGTCATTGTGTAGGCAAATAGGCCATGGCTGCCTGCAGTGGGTATGGCCAAGGCCAAATCAATGCTGCATACAGCCGAAAGCCATGTACAGCGGAGGTTGGGCGCCTGTAGAGGATTGAGAGCAGGGCCTGGTTGGAGGGCAGGTAATGCAGTCAGCTCTCCCACCCACGCTGCACACAGCCTAAGGCTGTGTGGATCATTTTAAAAGGGAAAGTTGTTAGCAAAGGGCCTATAGTCATACATAGCATAAAGTTACTGTGTGTACACATGTGGGTGCATTGAATGGGAATAGTGTAAGCCCTGGTGGCAAGTGTGGTCGTGAATGTTGAAAGTTATATGGTGCACCACTTACAAACCAGTAAGGTTTGAGGTGCAAGTAGTGCTCCATGTTAAACAAGTTAGAGGCTGGGTGCACCTTATATGGATTGCAGAGACATGCTTCAAAGTAGGTTGTGGCATAAAGCCAAAGCCTGTTCCTAACAATCTGAGAGAAAAGCCAAAGTTCCTGTTGACAATAAATTATCCACTAGTGGATGTCTGCGAATGTGTCCATGTTATATACTTGTCTTGTAGCGCTATGAACAAATTCTATATAATAAGGACATTTATAAGGTCTAGATGTTTATTTTCAGAACTTTGATTACTATTCTGAGGCATTCCAGATTGTTAAATAATGTGTTAGAACATTGGAATGCTGACAGCTACATTGAGGACAATGGAGTAGCTCTGGGGTGATATGTCCTCTGCTCCAATATTCCAATGTTTGTCTTTATGTTTCTCCCTTTTTAATTTCGAAAATTCTACCCTTAGTGGTTGGAATATCCTAATAGCCTCAAAGCCCTTCTGACTCAGGCAATACCAGTTATTAAAGTCCCTCACCCTTGTCATATGATCTTGCCTGCTGCGGATAAAGAGCCTTTAACAACCAGTATAGCCCTCGGCAGCGGGTTATAAGGCTATAATGTAGGGATGACCCATGATGTCACTGTGACCAAAGCATGTATGCCGAAATGCATTGCCCATCTCCATATTGCCACCCTGACTTCACAATTAATGGACTTTGGTCCCAGCTTTCAAGGGCGAGCTGATTCCTTTTTGGAACTTTCTTGGAGACGTTTCTCTCCAAATATATGGTGCATTGGGGGTTTGCCCACTCAGTAAATTTTTTTTAGAGTTAACACTCAAACTTTAAAAAATGTAAATGTAATCCTCATTAAGAGTTCAAAAAATGTAAAAAGTGAAATTATCAAAACGAAATAAGGTACATCCACTTACCAGGTCCAATTTATGGTGAGCCGAAATAAAAAGAAATCAGAAATTATGGAATCCAGAATTGTGGAGGGTGAATTAGTGACTTACACCGTAATGTATTTCTGTTGGTGTGTAAACGGGGGTTAACCTGGGGATGGCAACATGTTGGTTAGGAGAAAGGAGTATAGTGTTGCTTTAAGCACAATAGGAGTAGGGCTTTGGCACATAGAAAAAAATAGCATTGTATAGCAAACAGGGTAACGCAGAAAACCATCACTGACATACTGTGATGGGGACTTACCTAAATATTTGCTGGAGGCCCCTGAAGACATCCAATCTCTCAACACAGGCCATCACTTGTAAGGGGAAAAGAAAATAGAGGGCTAGAAAGAGAGGAAAGACTACATGGGGGAAGCAAAAGAGAAAGGAAGAAAGGACTAGGAAGAGAAAAACAAACATGGAAAAAAGGACTATAAAGGGCAGGTTTTATGGGAAGCCATAAAAGTGCTGATGTACAGAGAGAGAGCATGACTTGCATTGGAGGAGTCAAAAAAGACCTGACACAAACAATGAAAACACAAGAGAGATGCTTGAAAGAGCTAGAGGCTTCACTGCCCACACACCCGGAAAATACAGCCCAGTGGCGATTGTTGGAGTGTAGGTATTGTAATCAAAATTAACATGAAATGTTTGCAAATTAATGCCTAATGATGCCGCATAGAAATTGTATTGCTGTGCTTTTACTAAACGCGTGTTTGAAATGTGCCCACGGGGAGTGGCCATCAATGTATATGATGATTAAATGAAATTAACTAATGATGAATTATTAATGTACTAATGTATGATTTTGTACTAGCATTAAGAGTCATATGTTAAGATGTCGCTAAAAATTAATACCTAGGCCTTAGTTAGCATGAGTCGGGGCCTAGCTGCCGGTCTCATATTAAATGTGTTTTTCTAAAGTGCAAGGTGCTGACTGGCTGAAGGACATGTAGCCGTATTTTTCCAGACGCTAGAAGATGTGTGTAACTGTAGTAAATTCTTTCTCATGAGATTCGACTTGCTCAAGGACACATTCTTGCCGAATGCAACAGTGTAAACGTGCAACAGGTACAAGGTTGCCTGAACTGGTAAAGACAATGGAGCTACTGACTGGGACTGCAAGAGTAAAGTTTGTACCTGACATTCTACCCGTTGGAGACGCCAATTACAGGAGCCAATAAACTACGTGAGAACTGTTCTAAAGTGACAATCCTAATGAGGTGACTACCTGATTATTGGATGGAGATAATGATGCACCACAATTTGCCCAATTGGAAATTAGGGGACTGTACAACAAGATTGATATAATCCTGTGTCACAAGGAGAAATCAGCCATTCCGAGCCACTGTTTGTCATTGCCATTACGTGCCTTTCTGTGCTATCACCTAGCCACTTCGTTACTCTGACTTTTGACTCTTCAAACCATCCTTACCCTTGCCTTGCCTGTTCTATACTTTTCCTCCTTATGAGGGAAGTGTCCTGTATTGTCTGTCTTGCTGAACTTCGCTGCATTTCGTGGCTGATGGCGAATCACCTGATGTCCTGAGGACGAAGACTGACTCTGTATGCTGACCCATTACGGAGGGTAACTAGATGATGATGAAATTGTAATTGTCTGTTTGCCTTTCATTTCTAGGTACCAACTGCTTCTTTTGATAGAGACCATAGATAGATGTTTTCTAAATTTGTGTTGCTAAATTGTTTTGCATGAAGCCCAACATGCCAATGCTAATTCGAGCTAGTTAAGGGGGTTCCCTAAACGGACGCAAATAGACAAATGACTGAATCGATGCTTTGTTGAATAATGCGCTAATGATACTCTTCTAAAGTTAATCCATGTTGACGTCGTACTTTGCTCTAATGTTTATGATCTTTGTTTTGATGAAATCTTATTCGAGTTGCCACATTGTGACATTACTGATGTGTTTTCTGGTTTTGAGACTAATGAACTTGCAGATAGAGTGTAATCAATAGGGAATAAATATCATAAACCTTATTAAATTCTGTGTGGTTATTCATGACTGAAAGGTCATGGGGTGTCTTGTTTTCCATTAATGTCACCAACCATATTGAATTGATTTGCTATGGTGAATATTGATGAGGTTATTGATCTAATTGATTGGCATGCTGAGTAGTTATCTCGTCTTAAGGTGTCTCCAATCAGGGTCAAAAGATTCATTGGCCTAAAACGAGTCCCAGACTAAGTAAATTATCTAGGGCGGGACGCGTTAGCAGTTCTGGTAGCAGAGGACGGTTCAGGCCCTTTGGGGCCCTAGGACGAGGGACCATTGTTTTAGAAGTGTTTTTGAAATAATGCAAATTGAAGAAATGATGTGCCCCTAAGTCCCAAATGACTTTCCCGGAATCTCGGAGCTTGCCGAAGTGAGTTGGGTATGTTCTCCGCGTTCTAGTGATAGGTATGCGTGACGTAGAATTTGCGCTTGCTCAGCTTATGCATATCGCAGGTGAATTGTGAAGGTTTGCGAGAATTTAGGCCAGGTAATGTGTCAGTAGGAGTGGGCGTACTCCGCATTATGAGAGTAGGGAAGTCGGCGAACTTCATGTGAGTGTGATGCTTTGTGCTCAAAAATTGTCAACGTGGTTGTTGGTGACGTACGGACCCGGCGTGGTCTAAGACTCCGGAGTATATTGATAAGTGTATGAGACACTTGGTTTATGTTGTAATTTGCGCGGTTTAATAGGTCAATCGGGCATGGTTGACGGGTCAAGTTTGAGTCAAAGTGTGTGAATGAAACCTTCGATGGAGATTTGGCAAGTTCTAAAGTGCACTAGGACGAGCCATTGACAAGTCGAGAGTGAACTTTGCGGGTCAAATTTTGCTTGCGAGTGCGGGATCTGAGAAAGAGAGAGTAGTGGCCGAGGCTTCAAGTGAAATCTCTGTAAAGTTCTGAAGCGATTGTGTTACCCTTCCTGTAGTAAACCGGCAAATTTGAGCTGTTGTTAAGGTGCTCGCAATATATTGCATTAGTTTTGTGTGGATTTAGAGTGAGGAAGACAAGCCGCAAGACTTTGTCAGCCGCGGTGTGTGAGTGTGACGTCATTGGAGCCACGCTGGGATAGGTCGGTTAGCGAGAGGGGTCGCGCACGGATTGGCAGCCCTCCGTGAGAGGCAATTGGTTGAGAAGGTAGGCGAAGGGTGTTCTGGGAATTAAAGTCACTTCCTGATCAGATTCTAATCCAAATAAAAGACACAAAAATGAAGTTTTTCAAGACTTTGAAGAGTGCTTTGAGGGAAGATGTGTACATTACCGTGAGTGTGGGGGAGCCTACACCGCCAGAGGATACTCCGGCTTATGCAGTAATGGAGGAAAAGGGGGTCGCGCCATGTCTTTGGTTAAAGCAATAGTGCAAATTAACAGAGAAAGATGGGCGTTTGGCGGTTCCAGAGAATGGAACCTTTAACATAGGGGTTCTAGAGAATTTGCGGAAAGCGTTAAATGACCAAAAGCCGCCTCCGAGACCAGCTCAGTTTGAGGCGTTAGCGATTTGGGATTTAATGGCCATACGACAGAGGCAACAGAAATTCGAGAGGAGAATGAGGAAAGCAGAAAAGACTCTAGCGGAGGCTAGATGGGATAGTGAGACCAAGATGTGGAGGAGGGAAATAAAAGACGGAGTTAGGATGTTTCCGGCAATAACCTAAGAGGCCGAAACACAGGGAAGAAAGGCCACTTGCAAAACAGACAAGGGCTCTAGTAAGCAAAAGGAGACTCAGAAGTCCTGGGTAGATGCAGACGATTAGGATGATGATGAATTTCTCAATCAGTTGTTACATGATCGACCACCACCATATGCCATAAATGACAACAGATTGAGTACTAGCGCAGGTCCTGTAAGTTCGACACAGAATCAGGGGATCACGAATACAGTACAGGCAAATAATGTTACCACATCAGCTCCGATACAGAATGGTGCTAGTGTATCCACTGCACCCGAGACGCAGATACAGTTGCAGCCACCACCAGTTCAGAGGCTCTACCCTGATGTTCCAGTATTAGGGACGACTACGAATTTGATGGTGCCGCCTGATCCAGTATACGCGAGATCGAAATTAGTGCAGATTGAGCCAACTCCGCAATTGCTGCCCCAGCCGCAGCAACAGGTGGTTCCGAATTACACTTCGGGCACAGGACCGCAGTCAGTTACAGCACCTATAATGAATCAAGCTATGGGAGTCAATGCTCCACCGGGATTGTGAAACGGACAGGCACCAGCTGCTATATCTTTGCCAATTACCGTTGGTTCGCCAGTACCGCTGTATGTGCAGGCAAAGCCTAGTGTGTGTGACCAAGGAGTAATGACTCAAGAGGTGATAAGAGGAGGGTTCTCAGGAAGCTCCCAAGGGATAACACCGGGAGAACAGACAGCCGAAAGGTCTAGATCCTTGTTGGACTTCAGTCCGATTGGGATTCCGTTAGAAACCATGAGACAAGCAGGTTTGGGTCTACTAACTCCACAGGTATTGAGTGCAAATACGTCGCAAACCCCGATGGTGCAGGCTGGAAATATCTTGTTGCAAGTCTTAACTGCGCAACAGTTGAATGAGTGGTTAGATAAGCTTAACACTCCACAGACTACTCCTGCGACAGCAGAGCGGTCAGAAAGAGAGGAATACCTGAATTTTGTGAGGCTGGGGGTGGAAGCAGCTGAGCTAGTTGAAGGGAGCATGGGAGTGAATAGGTTATAATCATATATTGAAGCAGAATTGAGATATTTGTGCCCAAAAATAACCAAGGAAGTGAGTAAGGTGCACCAGAGGTTAGCAAATTTGGCAGGCAAATACGGCATAGACTTAGACAATACTAAGCATCTGAAGAGGAGTTATAGGTTAGACTTCGAACCTAAAGATTTTGATCACATGAGATCCACTGGGATGAAGGCACACCTCAAAGAGATACTACAGAGTGCTCAAGTTTTGGGAGCCTTAGAGAAGTGGGAAGGCTGATGGGCAAAGAAGAGAGAAAAGAGGAAAAGCGACTGCTCGGAATAGCAGCAGGCGAAAGCTGTGCCAGACACAGGAACAATAAAGATGTTGCCGATGAGAGAAACCGCTGGAGGGGTTCTAGTTCATGTGCCATGGTCTCGAGGTGACATTTTGTCATTCACAAATGACTACCCCAGGTTGAGGGAAAAGCCGATAGAATGGTATCAGCAAACGGATAGGTTTGTGAAGCTTGCAAAGTGTCTCTGGGAAGACTTGAACACACTGTTTGAGATTATAGTTCCAGCTGATTTGTGGCTTGAGTGCAAGAGGAGTGTGGATTGGCCGACAGCGGAACCACCAAGGGACAGGACTAAAGGAGCACCGTCTCCTGAGGTGATGAAGCACTACTATAAGGTGATTGAATTTTTGAAGCAGAAAGTGTGGCCGAAAGTTACTGATTGGCAGAAAATTGATTGAACGGCACAAGAAGGCAAAAAGTCGATACATGCTTACTATGAGAGGTTGTTAAAGGCGTTCAAACACCATAGTGGCACAGAGGTCATAGAACCAAAAGACATGAATCATCTTGTGTTCAGGTTCGTTGAAGGATTAAGACCAGAGATTAGTCATATGATTAAGAATCATTTGATCTGTTGGCAAGCAAAGCCGATTGATGAGATATTACAGTATGCAAATTATTGTAGTGATGAGATTGAGTTGAAGCAAAGAAAGCTGAAAGAGAAGGTGATGGTGATGCAAATTAAGGCAGCTCAAGCAGGAATGCAGGGAAATGGAGTATAGCAGATAGTGCAGCAAATGCAAGGAAACTGAATGTTCCAGACGAAAACGAGAGGCCGAGGTTGGGGAGGTTTCGTGAACCGTGGTTCAGACTTGAATACTGTTGTGGTTCAGAATGATGTGCAAGGGATGAAAAAGATGTCACAATGCCATGCGTGCGGGGGAGTGGGACACTGGAAGCGGGAATGTCCAATGATGGTGCAGGATGGTGTTGTTCAACAAAGCAATGATGTCAGTGCATTTCAAAATGTGAGGGGTCCAAGAATGAGGGGTTCAAACCCGAACTTCCAGAATAACATGGTTCAGGTACAGAGTCTCCAACCTATGCAACAAATGCAAATGCCACGTGTACAACCAGGGCAGGTGCAGCAAGTACAACAGCAGATTCCCATGGTACCTAGACAGCAAATGCAGTTGCCTTTAGCTCCGATGGGACAGCAACAGGTGATGCTTCTTCAACAGGTCACAGGCCAAACAATGAATCAAAATAATGCAGTACAACAGTTCCCATTGCGTGGTGAGAATGGAATAAACGATGAATGGTCGGATGACTGTTCGGATAGTGAGGAGTCAGGCTTGCAGCGTCCCTAGAAGTAGATCAGAGGGGTCCTTATGTGCAGGGAAAGGTGATGGGTCATAAGGTTTCATTCCTGGTTGACACAGGAGCTACACGCTCTACAGTCAGAAGTGCAGAGGTTCCGAAATTGCCCCTTTCAGGACGTACAATAAAGGTAGTGGGAGTGGCAAATCAGCTCCTGACCAATCCAATTACAGATCCGGTTCAGGTTGAGATTGGTACCTTTCAGGGATTACATAGGTTTGTAGTCTGTGATTTGAGTCCTGTGTCCCTATTGGGAAGAGACTTGCTGTGTAAGACGAGGTGTTCAATAACCTGTTCCAATGAGGGAATTGAGATACAGACAAAAACAGTGATGATGAAGGGGACGACGGTCAGATCTCAGAGCCTGAGACGGAGACCACAGATGAGGAGTACCCTTTGATACGTTTTTTCCCGATGTTCACAGTGACCGATTTGCCAACCGAATTACAGGGAACAGTCTCAGAGAAGGTGTGGGACTTGACAGGAAAGGAAGTGGGACTGATAAAAGGAGTAGAACCAGTCAAAGTAGATGTGAAGCCAAATGCTGTGTTTCCCCAGGTACCGCAGTACCACATGGCACAAGATGTCCTCATAGAGGTGACGCAGATAATTGCGGACTTTGTGAAGCAAGGGGTCTTAAAAGAAGTGATGAGAAGCCCATGTAATTCGCCAATAATGGGATTGAGAAAGCTTTGTGGGAAAGTTCGAATGGTCCAAGACCTGAGAAAAAGTAATGAGATAGTGGTAAAATGTTGCCCCATAGTGTCAAATCCAGCCGTGATCATGTTTCAGGTTCCATGTGACGCAGAGTGGTTCACAGTCGTTGACTTGTCCCAAGCGTTCTTTTCTGTGCCTCTCCATGAGCATAGCCAATTTCTCTTCAGTTTCAAATTCTTGGACAAGGTTTACAGTTGGTGTTGAATTCCTCAAGGGTTTTCAGAATCACCTTCCATCTTCAATCAGATATTGAAGAAGGATTTGGAATCATTGGAACTGCCTTTTAATTCGACTCTAGTACAGTACATTGATGATTTGTTGATTGCGTCCAAAACGAAGGATGACTGCAGGTACGATACTATTGCCTTACTGAATCATTTGGGAAAGAACGGACATAAAGTGTCCCCAAAGAAGCTGCAGTACTGTCAGAAAGAGGTGAAATACTTAGGCCACCTGATTGAGAAGGGGTCAAGAAGAATATCCAAAGAAAGAGTGACAGCCATATTACAAATGAGTCCCCCGACATCCAAGAGAGACGTTAGGATGTTTTTGGGAACGGTGGGCTACTGTCGCCAGTGGATACCCAACTTCTCAATTATCTCTAAGCCTTTGGTGAGGTTGACCGTCAAGGAGGTTAAGGATGGCCCGGATACCCTAACTATGTCTGAGAAATAGATGAGGGCATTCATTGAACTGAGAGAGTGCATGTGCAGAGCTCCAGCTTTAGGTATGCCTTACTACACAAAGCCTTTTGAACTGTTTTGTCATGAACATGATGCTTGTTCTTTGTCTGTCCTGACACAGGTCCATGGAGGTGCAAACCGCCCAGTAGCATATGTTTCAGCTACTTTGGACCCAGTCGCAGCAGCCTTACCGGGTTGTCTGCGTGCAGTTGCAGCAGTTGGTCAAAGCCTCACTCAATGTGAAGGTATAGTGATGGGACATCCCTTAACAGTTATGGTCCCACACTCAGTCGAAATACTACTCACCCGAACTAAGACCCAGCACATGACAAGTGCTAGACTGACCAAATACGAGACGATTATATTGGGGTCACCTAATGTATCATTGAAACGCTGTACTGTGTTAAACCCGGCAACTTTGCTTCCTAATGAAAATACAGATGTTGATGATGCTGAGGAAGTAGAACATGATTGTCTTGAGGTACTAGAACTGTGCACCAAACCGAGAACTGACATTAAAGATACTCAATTGGAAGAAAATGATTACATTATCTTTGTCGATGGTTCATGCCTGAGAGACTCAGTGGGAGTATTGAGAGCCGGATATGCTGTGTGTACAATAACTGGTATCCTAGAAACATCTTGGCTCGAGAGAGTGTACTCTGCTCAAGTGGCTGAATTGGTTGCTCTTACTAGGGCATGCCATGCCGCTGACAAACTAAAAGTGACTATCTATACTGACAGCAGATACGGATTTGGAATTGTCCATGATTTTGGCCAGCTATGGTCACAGGGGGGTTTCATGACCTCTTCTGGTTCTCCAGTGAAAAATGGGGAGAGAATTAAGGAATTGTTGCACGCGATTCAGTTACCTCTTGAAATTGCTGTGGTGAAATGCAGCGCTCATGTGAAATCACAAGACTTTGTGTCAATGGGAAACGGATATGCAGATCAAGTCGCAAGGTTTTGTGCATTGAACTGTATATCGTTCAAGGATCAGTGGGAATTGTTACCTGAAACTGAAAATGAGACATACACAGGTTACGCATTGAGGGTGGTTGACACAATGGAAGAGTTAAAATTGTTGCAGGGACGTACCAGCAGAGAAGAGAAACGCTCTTGGCTTAAAATGCAATGCGTACAAAGACCTGATGATTTGTGGGTTTCAGATGGGGGGAAAATGGTTTTGCCAAACAGTCTCTTGTCACAGTTTGCAAGGTTTTACCATGGTCAAGCACATATTGGGAAAGACGCCATGATCAGGTTGTTCAAAATCGCTTGGTTCAATCCAAAATTCAGACAAGCTGCAGAGGTAATCTGTCACAGGTGCATCATCTGTCAGCAGATGAATGCGGGGAAAGGGACCGTGGTGAATTTGAGCCACATTGGGAGAGCAGGAGGTCCATTTAGCAGAATGCAATTGGATTTTATCGAGATGCCTGTGTGTGGAGGTCTGAGGTACGTGTTGGTAATTGTGTGCATCTTCAGTCACTGGATTGAAGCTTACCCTACACGTAGGAATGACAGTCTCACAGTAGCGAAGTTGCTGCTTAGGGAATTGATACCACGTTTCGGGTTCCCGATCTCTTTAGAATCAGATAGAGGAAGTCACTTCAACAATGAGGTGGTTAAGCTCTTGTGTGCCACACTGAATATTGAACAGAAGTTGCATTGTAGCTACCGTCCTGAAGCCTCAGGACTAATGGAGCAGATGAATGGTACCTTGAAGTCGAGAATGGCGGAAATGTGCGCAGCTACCAATTTGAAATGGCCGGATGCATTTCCCTTAGTGCTAATGTCAATGAGAAATACACCCAACAAGAAAACAGGACTGTCTCCTCATGAAATTCTAATGGGCCGAGCCATGAGATTGCCCGCAGTGCCTGCAAATGCTCTTGTGAATATCACGGATGATATGGTGTTGGACTACTGCAAGGGTCTGGCTGACGTGGTCCGCTCTTTCTCTCACCAGGTGGAAGCAACCACACTGCCACCGATAAATGATCCAGGTCACAATCTGAAAGCCGGTGACTGGGTTGTTGTCAAGAAACACGTGAGGAAGTTGTGTTTGGAGCCTCGTTGGAAGGGGCCGTATCAAGTGATTCTGACACTGCTGTGAAATGTGCAGGAATTCCAAACTGGATACATGCCAGTCACACAAAGAAGGTGACGTGTCCAACTGATGAGGAAATTGAGTTGTCGAAACTAACAGCTACAGAAAAGGAAGTCTTAGTGCCGGAGAGTAATCAAAGGGAACTGAGACTGAAGGAGAGCCCGTTGAGGACGGCTTGGTCACTCAAATAGCAAACGAGATCCAGAAGGGTGACAGTGAGCCTATCTCAACTGAGGCACCAGGAGGACCGACCCAAAGAGAGGTTCTCCCAGAAGCAGACGGATACGGGTTTGAAGTTGAACCCCTGACAGACCCAGAAGGCGAAGGAGTTGAGGCAGAAGACAGTCAAAGTGTTCAGACTCCTCCTGAACCGCTTGCAGATCCACCAAGAGAAAACACCATAGCACAAGAGGAGGGCATTGAACAGCAACCTGAAAAGCCGAACAGTAAAAGAACACTGAGAGGAGATAAGTGGCCAGAATCGCAAACTGAGAAAGGGAAAGTGGTAATTAATGAAACAATAGAGGAAGAGGTCGATACCACAAGGAAAGAAGATCTAAGTGAAGGAGAATTACAGGGTGACTGCAAGTTGAAAAGAAAGAGAATTGCAAACAGAAGATACGCAGGTCCTGAATGGGCTTATGCAACGTCAGCCGAGTGGCAACAAGAGTTCTTGGCATTTTGTTTTGATCGTGAAGTTCCAGGTCAATATTATGGTACTTGAAGTCGGCTACAAATAAAAGAGACTGTGTGAAGCTGAAATTGAATAAAGGGAAACCTGAGAAAAGAGACTGATAAATTACCGGATGTGACACTGTTAACCTGAATTGACTTTTGGAAAAACCGATTGTGACAAGCTGCTAACTGGATTGACACAAAGGCCCTGGGAGTGAATGAGAAAGCTGTAAATCCTTGCTGAAGAAAGACTTTGCTTAAACTTTGTAGAGAAAAAATAAAGAAAAGAAAAAAAAAAAGGAAAAGAGAAAGAGAAAGTTATTAACCATCCTCATATTAGTTGTTTACATTTACTTTCTGATTCTTTACAGATCATGCCTATGTCAGGAGATGACGTTGAGGGGAATAAGCACTGTAAATATTTGGGTATTGCTTTGGGTGTTATGTGTGTGATATTCATTATCGTTTTGTTTGTGGAAATGTGTTTGGTGGACGAGAGTGAAGCTAACAATGCTACAGTTTCTGAGACTGCTACACTAACACCGTGGGATAAGTTTGAGCAAGATACAAAGTATTTGCATGATGAAACTAATACAAAAGGGGAGTTGTCTACTAATGTTTTCTATCGCTTGCTGCGTGAGTATGTTGACACTATGGACGCAAAGGCTTGTTATGTGTGTACACAAATTCCTCTTTCAGTCCAAGAGGGAGTTACATGTCACAGCTTGCCATTAACATACGGGATTAGTTGTAGTTTGCTACTAACGCGTTTCTATAATCAAGAAGAAGTGCAATATTTTTACTCGAACTACGATTTAGTATTCTCTTATGTGCCTATCATAGAAGATTTGAATAGTATAGCTAAGTATTATGCTATAACGCTGATTAAGGGATTCTTTGAGCCTAGAACGACAATTAGTGCTTCATATGCACACCGCAATAATTTTACATGCTTGCTTACATCCGTAGAAAAGAGTTTTCTAGATCACACTGAAGATAGAAGGAGGGTTTTAAAGGGGAAATTAGAAAAGGGCTTGCAGCAACGATCATTCCTTAGTAATAGTAATAATGGGGTTAGGGAACAAGGGAAGCTAGCTTTAGATGCAAAACATGTAGGTAGGCTTTGCATAACGTGACCAAAGTCATATTATGAAAATGTGTTTGTGGGAACGAGTGAGTGTAAGCATGTGTTTTTGTTTCAGAATAAATGGACTTTTATGCTAAATGGAATGGATCAAGCGATCCCAGGGGTCTATTATATTTGTGGGCTTAGTGCTTATTACCGTCTTCCAAAGGGATGGTATGGGACATGTTATTTTGGAATAGTTTTTCCAAAGATTTATCAATTAGATGATTTAAAGAAATTTCCGAAAGTGACTCAATTACTTCGTGCTAGACAAAAGAGAGAAACTGCTGCTGGTGTAGTAGGAGACATATTTGGAGCAATGATTCCTTCAGTGGGAGTTGTTTTGAACTCCATAAAGATTCGAAAGTTGTCCACTATTGTGGATAACATGCTGACAAATTTCACAGGGGCTATACTCCTGATGGATACTGAACTTGCTGCGGAGAGCGATCTGACTCTTCAAAATAGGCTTGCTTTAGACATTCTTTTAGCGAAAAGTGGCGGAGTCTGTAAAATGCTTAATGAGAGGCACTGTTGTGCATATATACCTGACAATAGTAATGAGATTAGAAGTATGCTTACTAACCTAACAAGAGATAGTGCAGATTTGAAGGAACTGAAAGAACCAGGAGTCTGGGAAAAGGTTGGAGAAGGATTTGCGCGTGTGGGAAGTTGGTTTAGTGGTCTTTGGCATGGGTTCTTGGGAAAACTAATACAGGGAATAGTAATTGTTTTGGCTTGTTTATTTGGACTATAGGTACTGAGCAAAATTTGCGAAAGAGGTAAAGCAAAATGGGCAAAACAAAGCGAGGAGGGAAGAAAGGAAAAGGGAGAAAATGTTCAGAGCACGATATGAAAAGGCGAAGCAGAAAGAGGAAATCAAAATGAAGGAATTGAAAAGTTAAAGAATTGTTAAAGAATGGATTTATGTGATGACAAGTGTCATCAGAGGAGGGATTGTTGGAGTGTAGTTATTATAATCAAAATTAACATGAAATGTTTGCAAATTAATGCCTAATGATGCCGCATAGAAATTGTATTGCTGTGCTTTTACTAAACGCGTGTTTGAAATGTGCCCACGGGGAGTGGCCACCAATGTATACGATGATCAAATGAAATTGACTAATGATGAATTATTAATGTACTAATGTATGATTTTGTACTAGCATTAAGAGTCATATGTTAAGATGTCGCTAAAAATTAATAACTAGGCCTTAGTTAGCATGAGTCGGGGCCTAGCTGCCGGTCTCATATTAAATGTGTTTTTCTATAGTGCAAGGTGCTGACTGGCTGAAGGACATGTAGCCGTATTTTTCCAGACGCTAGAAGATGTGTGTAACCGTAGTAAATTCTTTCTCATGAGATTCGACTTGCTCAAGGACACATTCTTGCCGAATGCAACAGTGTAAACGTGCAACAGGTACAAGGTCGCCTGAACTGGTAAAGACAATGGAGCTACTGACTGGGACTGCAAGAGTAAAGTTTGTACCTGACATTCTACCCGTTGGAGACGCCAATTACAGGAGCCAATAAACTATGTGAGAACTGTTCTAAAGTGACAATCCTAATGAGGTGACTACCTGATTATTGGATGGAGATAATGATGCACCAAAATTTGCCCAATTGGAAATTAGGGGACTGTACAACAAGATTGATATAATCCTGTGTCACAAGGAGAAATCAGCCATTCCGAGCCACTGTTTGTCATTGCCATTACGTGCCTTTCTGTGCTATCACCTAGCCACTTCGTTACTCTGACTTTTGACTCTTCAAACCATCCTTACCCTTGCCTTGCCTGTTCTATACTTTTCCTCCTTATGAGGGAAGTGTCCTGTATTGTCTGTCTTGCTGAACTTCGCTGCGTTTCGTGGCTGATGGCGAATCACCTGATGTCCTGAGGACGAAGACTGTATGCTGACCCATTACGGAGGGTAACTAGATGATGATGAAATTGTAATTGTCTGTTTGCCTTTCATTTCTAGGTACCAACTGCTTCTTTTGATAGAGACCATAGATAGATGTTTTCTAAATTTGTGTTGCTAAATTGTTTTGCATGAAGCCCAACATGCCAATGCTAATGCGAGCTAGTTAAGGGGGTTCACTAAACGGACGCAAATAGACAAATGACTGAATCGATGCTTTGTTGAATAATGCGCTAATGATACTCTTCTAAAGTTAATCCATGTTGACGTCGTACTTTGCTCTAATGTTTATGATCTTTGTTTTGATGAAATCTTATTCGAGTTGCCACATTGTGACATTGCTGATGTGTTTTCTGGTTTTGAGACTAATGAACTTGCAGATAGAGTGTAATCAATAGGGAATAAATATCATAAACCTTATTAAATTCTGTGTGGTTATTCATGACTGAAAGGTCATGGGGTGTCTTGTTTTCCATTAAAGTCACCAACCATATTGAATTGATTTGCTATGGTGAATATTGATGAGGTTATTGATCTAAGTGATTGGGATGCTGAGTAGTTATCTCGTCTTAAGGTGTCTCCAATCAGGGTCAAAAGATTCATTGGACTAAAACGAGTCCCAGACTAAGTAAATTATCTAGGGCGGGACGCGTTAGCACGGCCCAAAAGGCTTCACTCCTTGAGACATGGGATAGGCTGCACAAATTTAGAATTAGAACATACCGCCATCAGTTACATAGGGAGTGGGACAATACCAGCCGCCTATTGGCATGGCTGGTCCATTCGGAAAAGGCACATGCCACCATCCTGTGGCTCAGAGACAGGCAAGCATGACTTATAGGCACATAAGAGGGGATCAATAGGGAATTAATAATATGCTCTCCCAACATGCAGGACATAAACACACACACCCAAATGGCAGATACACAGCACATTGCTGACTATATCGTGGACCTCCACCTGGGCATACTGACCACAGAGCCGAGGGAAGAGTTAGCAGCCCCGCTGAACAAAGAAGAAATCATGACATCAATCCAGAACATGCCAAACAGTAAAAACGCCAGTGGTGTGGACTTTTGGTGGAGATCTACCAAAAAAATAGAGGCCTACTGTTGGACAAATTGTTGGCAGTGTATAACAAAGCCGAAAGCCTACCCAAGGGGCATATTGCCCGATTCTAGGAGGGAGGTGCAGATCATATTGGTACCCAAGCCAGACAGAGACCCACAGAATGTCTCGTCCCACTGACCTTTGTCCATGCTAAACTTGGATGTTAAAATACTAAGCGAAGTGCCAGCAAACCCACTCCTTGCAGTGATGACGACCTTAGTTCACAGACATTCAATGTGGCTTCATGCCGCACAGGAGCACATTACACAATATTTTGAGTCTGACACATGTATTCCTTGCGGTGGAAAGATCTGACCATGACTGGGCCCCGGAGCTCCTTGACATTGAACAGGCCTTCAACTGTGTCTTGTGGGACTGTTTGTGGGAAGTTCTCCAGGCAATGGGCCTGGGCCAGGTTTACATAAAGTGGAATAAACTGCTTTACACAAAACCACTTGCTTGGGCAGGGCTTAATTTGTGCTTGTTGTTTCCGGTGCTGAGCACCCGCACTTATTTTTGAGGGCCGGGGCTTATTCTTCTGCCTCCAGCATTTGCTGCGAGCAAAAGAAACGTTTGGGAAAGACGGCGGATGAGAAAATGGAAAAAAGCGTCACTAAGGTAGAAAGGCAGAGTCAACTGAAGGGGCAGGAAGTTGCTTTAAATGGTTTGAAGAGTCCCGAGATGGCTTCAGGATTACGCTGCCCCAGTATTTCGTGCTCGCACATTTAAATGCAGCAGCCGCGTGTTCTAGAGGAGGGCTTTGGGCACCGGCACCTTTTTATTTACAAATTAAGCACTGTGCTGGGGTCCGGGTGACACGAAGGGGCATATTTATACTCCGTTTGCGCCGAATTTGCGTTGTTTTTTTCGACGCAAATTCGACGCAAAACTAACTCCATATTTATACTTTGCCGTTAGACGCGTCTAGCGCCAAAGTTCATGGAGTTAGCGTCATTTTTTGGCGTGAACACCTTCCTTGCGTTAATGATATGCAAGGTAGGCGTTCCCGTCTTAAAAAATGACTCTGATGCTATTGCGTCGGATTTATACTCCCGGGCAAAAATGACGCCCGGGAGTGGGCGGGACTAAAAAACCCGCATTTGCGCCGGATTTTAGCGCCTGGGTCAGGGCAGGCGTTAAGGGACCTGTGGGCTCAGAATGAGCCCAGAGGTGCCCTCCCAAGCCCCCAGGGACACCCCCTGCCACCCTTGCCCACCCCAGGAGGACACCCAAGGATGGAGGGACCCATCCCAGGGAAGAAAAGGTAAGTTGTGGTAAGTATTTTTTTTAATTTTTTTTTGTGGCATAGGGGGGCCTGATTTGTGCCCCCCTACATGCCACTGTGCCCAATGACCATGCCCAGGGGACATAAGTCCCCTGGGCATGGCCATTGGGCAAGGGGGCATGACTCCTGTCTTTGCTAAGACAGGAGTCATGTTAATGGCGTCTGGGCGCCAACAAAAAATGGCACAAATCGGGTTAAGACGATTTTTTTGCCTCAGCCTGACTTGCCCCATTTTTGGACGCCCAAACGCCATTTTTCCCTACGCCGGCGCTGCCTGGTGTACGTGTTTTTTTTTCACGCACACCAGGCAGCGCCGGTCGGCTAACGCCGGCTAACGCCATTCAATAAATACGGCGCCCGCATGGCGCTTCAGAATGGCGTTAGCCGGCGCTAATTTTTTGGGCGCAAAACTGCGTTAGCGCAGTTTTGCGTCAAAAAGTATAAATATGGCCCGGATTCTCTCAGACCAACTCCCCTGAGCTGCGGAATGCGGCAGGGCTGCCTGTGGTCGCCTCTCCTGTTTGCTCTGGGAATAGGGTCCCTAGCCTTCAGGCTGCGGATGGGTCTGTGCTCCTGGGGTATTATGGTTGGACACACAGTCCATGTGGTGACCCATTGGTCTACCTCCGACACCCGATTTACTCGCTGTCGATCCTGTTACATGCACTAACGGAGCATCCAGGAAGTCTCCGGCCTGTGAATAAATTGCACCAAAACTAAAATCTTCCCAATCGGAAGTTTAGGACATCTGGGGAGTCCGCAGCTACCTTGGCTGGATATTCCCTGGGAAAACTCCGATTTCATATACCTGGGCATCTCAATCACTGAGACGGAGCAAACAGTAATACATTGAATATGATGCGGGTGCTACATGGGATTCATAAGTCAATTAGGTTCTGGAATATGCTCCAGCTGTTCACACTCCTTAATCAAGATTTGACCAATCTGATATTGTCAGGAAAGAGAAGCAGAGTTTAGCTGGACACCCTGAAAGGAGAATGGGAAAGGCAGGGGTGTAATTGGAAGCACCAGATCTGGAAGCATATTACATACCCGCCACCTACAGCATGCTGTGCATTGGCTGGAGAGGATGGCGACTGGGAGAACTGAGGGGGACCCATCACCGGCTCTATTGCTGAAGGGTCGGGACATGCCACAGAACCTACTGTATATTGTACGAGAAGTCGGAAATGTGTGACATAGAGTCAATACAAGAATGCTTAAATGCCCTCCTTATGCGAAGGCCATGCCCTTAAGGGACATCTCCCCATTCACAGACATAGAGAAGACCATGACAGCTGAGAAATGGAAAAGAGGAGGATGTGCAATGCTTGTATGCCCAGACAATAGATGTATCACATATGAGGACGTGCAGACGACGCTCGGGCATCAGGGGGGACAATTCCTCCAATATGCAAAGCTGGTGCATCTAGGCAGGGGATAATCTGATGCCCCATCAGACTCCAGCGCCATGACTATGCTGCTAGTCCTCCCGGGATGTAGATGCCTAATCACACACTTATACCGGGTGCTGCACGCAGATAAACTGGATGAACCATTGCCAATTCGTGGCACATTGAATAATGCACTCAAAAAGTGAGTTAACAAAGAGTGGTGGGAGTCCGGACGGTCTCGTAATGCACGTTTTAAACTTACACAATATAACTACTTCCACCTGACATGTTTCAACCCATCAAAACTACATAGGATAGATCCAACTACGTTGGCGAATTGTGGCCAATGTGGGCAGTCAGATGCAGGCTTTTTACACATGAAATGGCAGTGTGAAGGGATGCACACTTTCTGGCCGGCAGTGGGGCTGGTGATAGATAAGCACATAAAGGGAGAGACCACACTCACAATCAAAAGCCACATTCTCAATATCGTCTCGAAGGGGAAAATATTAAAACAAGTGAAGGTCAAGTTCTTCAAGCTAGGCATGCTACTGGCCAAAAGACACATAGCCATACACTGGGCTGGCCATAGAGCGCCCACGACCAGCGCATGGAGGGCGGACTTGTTAGAATGGGCAAATGCAGAAGAGGCACATATGCAAATAGCACGATGCAAAGACAAATTAATAGAAAACCTAGAAACATTAGCTGAGATGATACAGGAAAAAAACAGCCCCGCAGGAGACCAGGGCCCCATGAAACGTCTTGAGGAACTCAATAGATCTTGAACAATAACAAGAGCTCTACACAGAAAGTCATCTCAAAGAGTAAGGAACACATAGGAGTGGTGGAGGTACCATGGGCTGGACCTGGGGTAGGCAGCTGAACTCAGAAGGGAATGTTGTATAAGCAAGTAGGGAGAAGGTCTGATTGAATTGTTTATTTTTTGGTTACCTAGTGTTGAATATGTTTAGGGAGATACAGAGAACGCTAGAAATCACCCTGCAGAAAAGTGATGACCACACAGTAAATATAATGTATGTGTGTCCTGGCTGGATAATTGGATCCTATGAATTGTCATCTGTTGATGTACTTCTGTTCTTTTTGTATACTTAAAACTTCATAAACCATCTTTAAGGAAGGGTTGGCTTGTGGGTACAGGAGAAGAAGAAGGAGGCAGCAGCTAAGGACAATGCCAAGACCGACAAGCAGCACAAGCCCAGGAGAACCACCGACCCAACAGCGAGGACCCACAGCTCACAACAAGGAACCAGAAGATCCCATTGTCCACCACCAAGATGAGGAAGAGGATGCAACTGTCCCCCCCCCATCGCCCCCTGGGACCCCCACAACCCACGGGACTTTGCAGCACGAGTGGAAGTGCACAAAAGTTAAATGAGTAGAGCGAGGGAGGGGATAAAAGCCTAGCAATAACTTCCAAAAGGTAAATACTGGAAAAGTAACTACGGAATGCAAAGGGGGTTTGAAACCGTAGTGCATCCAAAACAGGGAGGTGGGAGTGTATACACACTTAGAAACAAAGGCCAAAATGGTGTATAGAAAATAAAGAGAGAGCTTTAACTAGAGTGTCCAGACATCCCTTGACTTTTTTTTAATTTTAAATACATGTCCCGGTTTTTGGGACAAAGGTTGAGTAATCCTGCAAAGATTTGAAACATCTGCTCTGCTTTCCATTAATATCAAACAATTTAGGTGATGTATCTTTTTCTTTTGGGTGGAGCAGGAGGATGACAGCTGCATGCTCCCATCAGAGGACATACAGAGTGGGGAGGAGGGCAGGGGGGGTAGAGTGGAGGTCTTAAATGTATGGTCTTTAATGTGTATGGACACATCCAGGAATCACACATAAAATACACAAGACCCAGACAGAGCTCCTGGTCAGGCCCATACACATTAAAGACAACACAATACGTACTAGCCTACACCGCTTGAGTACAGCAGGGAACAGTATTCTGCATGTCTGCAGTCATCATCTCAAAAACTTGAAATGGAGCATATCCTGTGCTGGACATTTTGAGAACAAAGCATAATTGTAATACCCAGCAGGTCTTCGAAAATTGAGAAAAGAGCATGTTCCATAGGACTAAGGCCAGAGCTTACACTAATAGAATACTCAAAACAGCAAGTGAGAAGACAAGTAAACTCACAAGGGATAAAAACATCAGAAGATGGAACCAAACCAGGTTACACTAATTCCCACTTAATATGGTAAGTCATCAACCATTAAACACATGCTTGCTAAACACTGGCATTTAGTTAAGTCACATTCTGTAAACACCACATCCTCTTGGGACCTATTGGAAATCAAGTTATATAAAAAATTATTAAATGAAGACGAAAATCACCTGTTTAGAATCTTTCAAAAAAGCTCCACTGAATCCAGTACCAACACATATGTGAAAAACGTGTCTTTAATGTTTTGGAAGCTGCATCAGCATATGATGTGAATAATTTTTATAATCATACTTTAGGAAAATAAACAAAGAGTAATAGTTGAAAAAAGTGATCCCCAAGTGAGAAAAGAGACACCACACCATAAAGTAAAAAATAAATCGCTTATAGTTCTGTGAACTTTGGTGCATCTCATAAAGACAGCCTCTTATTAAGTTATAAAGTATGCTTGCCAATACATTGATTGATAATTCAAAACATAATTGAAGAGGTCTTGTCTGATTAACGTGTTGACGGCGTTTCGACCCTCATGCTGGATACTAGATTCTCATCAGGACAAAAACTGACCTGGGGAATGGTGAAAGATTGGAATTATTAAAGCCTCAGCAGGATGTTGAGTATTGGTATCACTGTCTGACCCAGAATGGTGTTTTTGTCACCTTAATTTAAGAGCTGGGTAGACTGGCAGTATCTTCTTACAGAGGGGAATGCTGAATTTTTGTAATTCTGAAGTCTGGATACAAGGGGAAAACAAAATGAGGAAGGGTGGATAAAGGGACAATGTGGGTTCTTCCGATGTGGGAGGTGAAAGGTGTGCAAAGATTGCGCTAATAGAAAGAATTACAGATTGGCCTATGGAATGACTATCAATATAAAGAAATGTATAACTTGTAGGAGTGATCATTGCGTGAATGTCCTAGAATGGTCATGTGGTTTGCACTTTGTGGGCAGCCCAGTCTTTCCAGTAAAGAAGAGTAAAGATGAGTATACTTGAGTATGTTAAAGCTATCAAAAACTGTGTCAAAATTGTTCTGTAGCCTGATATTGGCAAATGAAGCATGAACTGAACCCTTTCCTTTTTTGGAATTGGTAAGATTGCTGTTACTCCAAGAGGTGAGAATAGAGAAAAGAAACTGAGTATCTTGGAATCTGAGCATTTCATCCTTCTGAGATATATATTATATATGTATATATAAATATACATATGTATGTTTTGCTTAGTTGCGGTCGCCACTAGGTAGTTATGGTTAGGACCTAGTTTCTATATAAAAAGTGGATTTTTTTTTACTTGCCTATATCTTTGGTGCCGCTTGCTGAATCTTCATGAAACTTTCAAAAGAAATTTACCAGTCACGTCAGCTGCTGTCTGGAAAGTTTTGGGGTGACCCTTCCAGGAGGCTGTAAAAAAGGTGGGGGAGGGGCCCAAAACACTTTGGGGGTCATTCCGACCGGGGATGCGGGAGCACCGCCAACAGGCTGGCGGTGCTCCTCAGGACATTCTGACCGCGGTGGTTCAGCCGCGTTCAGAACAGGAAAACCGGCGGTCTCCCGCCGGTTTTCCGCTGTCCTGCATAATCCTCCATGGCGGCGCAGCTTGCTGCGCTGCCATGGGGATTCTGACACCCCATACCGCCATCCTGTTCCTGGCGGGTCGCCCGCCAGGAACAGGATGGCGGTATGGGGTGTTGTGGGGCCCCTGGGGGCCCCTGCAGTGCCCATGCCAATGGCATGGGCACTGCAGGGGCCCCCGTAAGAGGGCCCCACTTTGTATTTCAGTGTCTGCTTTGCAGACACTGAAATACGCGACGGGTGCCACTGCACCCGTCGCACATACCCACTCCGCCGGCTCCATTCGGAGCCGGCTTCCTCGTGGGGAGGGGTTTCCCGCTGGGCTGGCGGGCGGCCTTCTGGCGGTCGCCCGCCAGCCCAGCTGGAAAGCCAGAATGGCCTCCGCGGTCTTTCGACCGCGGAGCGGCCATATGGCGGCTCGCTCCAGGCGGGCGGCAACCGCCGCCCGCGAGGGTCAGAATGACCCCCTTTATCCTCATTGATTTTTCCACATGGATTTTGAACAGCAATGGCGCCAAACTACTGGATGGAGTTACACCAAATTCGGCAGAAAAGTAGGTCCTGGTCCAGAAAGTGACCTTTTTGTTTTGGTGTAAATTCGTTCAGAAATGTTTGAGAAATTAAGGGTAAAAACTAATTTGTATATATAGGGATGCAAAGGATTCACGACCCCTCCCGATCTCATGCTGAGATCTGATTTGCTAATAACACTTCAACAACAGAAGCCGTTGAAGTGTTGTCAGCCATGTTGGGACTTGGCTTCAGCTGAGTCCCAGAAAAAATGTAAAAAATAAAGAAAAGGGTCGGGGTACGAACACCCTGACCCATTCCTCAGAGTTAAAAAGCATTTTTGTAAAATAAATTTTGCCGCAGAGTTGCGATGATGTTGCGAATCCATGGCAACATTTTTTTTTTAAACGAAGCGCGGCCTACCGCACTTCGTCATTTTAAAACCCCTGGGTGGGCTGAGTCCCCAAGGCATTTGCAGAATAATGCTGGGGGGTCCTGCCCCCCTCCCACTGGCAAGGGACCTCCACCTCCACAGGGCTTATTAATAATATGTGGGGGGGGCATTAGCCCCCCGCTGCCCCGGGGCACACCACCTCCCTGCAGCTATAAATAATATGCAGGGTAGCCATGCGGCCCGCTGCCCTGTGGACCACCACCTCCTTGGGGCTATCAATAAATATAATGTGGGGGCCGTGCTCCCCCCCCACTGCCCCGGGGATCACCACCTCCCTGGGACGAATAAGTAAAAAAAGAAAGGGGGTCCCTTTGGAACCGCCAAGCCCTGGGGATCACCAATTCCCTGGGGCTTCAAACAAGTTGGGAGGTGGGCACGTGGTCCCCTTCATGGAGCTACTGATGGCCTTGTGACCCAGCACCCCCCGAGGGCTGGCTCCTGCTATGTCCCGGGGTGCCCACCCCTGTGACTTAGCTGTTTGCTGTGGCTTGGCTGCAGCTTTGAAGCTGCCTCCAAGCCACAGCAAACAGTTCAGTTTTTGACAGCAGGACCTGTCAAACAGGTCCCGCTGCCAAAAACCGGTTCTTACATCTCTGTTCCCTGCACACAGGTATGCGTGCAGAGAACAGACATGAAAGGTTTGCTTCAGCAACCAGGCAGCTGCTGCTTAAAGCAGCTCTGTGAGTGCTGAAGCAATGGGGCTGCGTGGGACGCCTTGAGGCTCCCCCTGCGGTCTCAGATACCCCATAAGGGGCTTCATATCCAATATAAAAAATGGAGGGACTGTTGGGTAGCCTTTGAAGGCTCCCCCCGTGGTCCAAGATAGTCCATAATGGGCTAAAATAAAGGCTACAAAAATAGGAAAATTGAATAGCTCACTATGAAAGTCACAGACCTTCACACTGAGCGTTTAGGGCTGAAGTCCAGCCGGACTCATTTACATAATTTTTTTTTTTAAGTAAAAATGTTTAAGGCTGATACTGAAAGGTGATCTTACTCTTTTCAAATAACAAATACATTTTTCTTTTCAAATTGTGCAGAAATATCTCAATCTAAGTATATCATACATCAAAGCCTAAAAACTTGCTATCTCTCTCCCTCTCACTTGCTCTCTCTCTTTCAATCTCTTTCTCACTCTCACACATCCACTCAGACACTTAGGGCCAGATGTAGCAAAATTTTGCGAGTCGCAAATGGCCCGATTCGCTATTTGCGACCCCGCAAAATCGGAAATGGGATGCAAACATCCCATTTCCGACTCTCAAAATGCGACGTGAGCCGTTACCGACTCGCAAAATTTGCGACCCCATTTTGCGACCCGCAAATAGCAAGTCGCAAACCAAATGCAATAGCAACTCGCAAATTGGGACTAGTCGCAAAAAGCCCATTTTGCAGTTCCAATTTACCACTAACTCAGAGCAGGTGGTAACCATTACCAAAGTATAAAAGGGGACCCAGAAGGCATCTGGGTTACTCAAGATGGCGGAGATATACCTGATAGCAGTGAGGAGGAGAGCCCATGCCACCCAGCAGAGGAGGAGGAGGAGCCAGAGACAGGAGAAGATATACAGAACAAGGCAGACACTCTTCCAGCAAACAGAGGAGGAAATATATGATAAATATAGACTTAGCAGCGCAGCTATACTAGATTTAATAGAATTACTCAAACCACAGCTAGAACGCCAGACTGTGCGCGGCTGCGCCATCCCTACGCATGTGCAAATGCTATGCTCACTGCACCTCTTGGCCTTGGGTAGCTATCAGGGGGTCATTGCTGTGGCAGGTGGGGTATCCCAAAGTGCACTCTAACGGTTCTTTAGGGCATTCCTAGATGCCTTACTCACACGCATGTCCAGATACATATACCTACCCAGGAATGATGCAGAAATCAACAGCACCAAGTTGGAATTTTACAGGATTGCCAACTTCCCCCATGTCATAGGGTGTGTAGACGGGAAACATATACAAATATGCCCTCCTGCAAACCTGGAATATCTGTTCCGCAATAGGAAGTGTACCCACTCACTCAACATACAGGTGGTATGTGACGCCCATTATGTTATCACTGACATGGTAGCCAAATTTCCAGGCAGTACTCATGACTCCTACATTTTTAGGCACAGTGGGATACACCAACGCCTGGAACGTGGGGAGTTTGGAGATGGATACCTCCTAGGTAGAGCTGAATACACCTTGAAGACATGCACACAGGTCAATGTGCAAACCACCCATGCCTTGCTAACATTGTACTTTTTGTGCCAAACAGGTGACAGTGCATATCCACTACGTCCATGGATACTAACTCCGTACTTAACACCCAGCAATGATTGCGAGAGGCGATACAACAGTGCACATAAGAGGACCAGGAACATAATAGAACATACCTTTGGACTGCTGAAAGCAAGGTTCAGATGCCTCCACCGAAGTGGAGGTGCCCTCCAGTATACCCCAATAACAGCTTTCAAAATAGTTGTTGCATGCGCTATACTGCACAACATTGCCACCAGACGTGGGCTACCTCTCACCCCTGAAGACCCAGATTCTGAGGATGAAGAGCAGGAGCAACCACATCGCCATCATGAGGATAGGAGCATCGCAAATCAAGGCAGACTGAGACGGGAACACATTGCAAACCAATACTTTGGAAGGTACGTGCCAATTTTTACCATACTCACCAATGTAACACACAAAGAGTCCATGTGTTAGGTGGAAAGAACAAGTGATTTAATAAGTGCAAATAACAAAACTATGTACAATAGGAACAGTTCAGGGGCTTCAATAGTCCACCTGGCATGGGACACATTGACGTCATGTGCCCCAACCCCAAGGACTGTGAGGAGCTCAAACTCTACGGCGGGCTCGGCCAGCCTGGCTGGTACTAGGGGGGTCAGCAGTGCTTTGCCTTGTGCTTCCACTGCGAAGCACCCTGGTGTCACCGGCAGAGACACTGCTGACAGTGGAGCCCTCCTCACTGTCCTGTGGCGTGTCGCCTGTGCCCCTGGCCACCTGCCGTGCCTCCATGAGGTCTATAGCATGGCTGAGACGGCCCAGGCCCCGTGCCACGTCACCAGCAAAGTGGCCCATGTCCACCTGGAGGCTGACTGTGCGCCTAGACAGCCCTGTTGTGTTCACAGCCAGCCTTACTATAGAAGAGGACATCCTGTCCAGGCGGTGCAGCAGCTGGTGGTCCCTGCGCTGTGCACTCTCACTCTGCGTTAGCAGTCCTGCCACTAGTTGGCGCATGGAGGTTGCAAGGTCACCCATGTTGGTACTGATCACCTGCAACTCCGAATGTACCTGCTGCATACTGTTGGCATGATTGCGTTCAAAGCGCTGCAATGCCCCACTAATCCTCCTTAATTCTTGGGTTTGCAGGCGCTGACCCCGTAGAAGTGCAGCCTCGGTTGGTGATGTGGAGGCATGCCCTGACTCTGCCTGCCGCTCTGATGTTGATGTTCCACGTCGCCTGCGAAGCGGTGGAGGCCCTGTGTTGTCTACCATGGCACTCTGGCTCGTACCTGGTGCAGACTCACACACCACTACTGCAACAGGTGTTTCCTGAGGGGACATGGTGTCGGAGGTGCATGTAGCAGTGGTGGCTGGTCCTGAAATGGAACTATTTTGGTTGTGCATGCTCCTGTGTACAAGGTGGGTGGGGGTATGGCATTAATGAGGGTACATGCATGTCACATGGTACTCACCGGTTGATGGTCCTGGCTCAGAGGTGTCCAGATCTCCCATCCCGCTTACAGCCTCAGGCTCAAGGGTCTCTTCTACCCTTTCCTCCAGGGGTGTGGGTGGTGGTACTGTCGATGGTCCCCCTCCTGTGCCTCTCATCTCCCGGAGCTGCTCTGCCACCCTCTCCTTGGTCCGGGAGCGCAGGTCATACCACCTTTTCTTCAATTCTTCCACACGCCGGTGGCTGACCCCCAGGGAGTTTACTTTGTCCTGGATCTCCTGCCAGAGTCTTCTCTTCTCTGTCTCTGGCACGGTGAGGGCTGCCCTGCCAAACAGCTGGTCATGGTGCTGACAGCACTCATCAGTCAGCACCTCCAACTCCTTTTCAGCAAACTTCAGTTTCCTCTTCCTTGGATTTTCAGCCATGGTTGCAGGAGCTCTGTTTGTTTGCTGTGCTTAAGTTGAAATGGGTGTGGTCCTCCCTCCTCCCAGGTGTATTTGTAAACTTCCTGGCTGTGATGTCATCATCATGTGCCAGGAAGTGTTTTCCAGAGTTTTCTGAAGTGTTTTCCAGAGTGTTCTGCAGCACCTGCATTCAATTTTCAGCACAGTCGCAATTTGCGACATCCACTCGCAAATTGCGTGTCCGTTTTTTGCGTGGTTGCAAAAAGCGACCTCGCATACAGCGGACTCACTATCTGCGGTGCGACTCCGTGTGTGAGTCGCAAATTGTCCTCGCATTTTCTACCTGCATTGCAGTTAGCGAGTCGGTAATTGCGATTCGCAAAGAATCGCAATTTGCGAGTCGCTAATTTTTACCTACCTACATCTGGCCCTTACTCACCCACTTACAGGCCCACTCAGACACTCATGCACCTACTCACAGACCCACTCAGAGCCTCGTGCACCCACCCACAGCCCCAGTAAGACCCTCACACACACACTCACAGACCTACTCAGACAGTTACGCACCCATTCACAGACCCAGTCAGACTCTCACACACCCACTCACAGACCCACTGACAGCCTCATGCACCCTAATACAGACCCGCACACACACTGACGCACCCACTAAATCACTAATGTACGCACTCTCACACTCAGATACTCTCATAGACACTCTCCCCAGATACATCCTCTCACACCTATTCTGACACCCAGAGACACTGTAGTCAACTTCCGCTGCACACAGCCACAGAATGGGGTTGGGTTTGGGGGGGTCACCGCAGGGTCTGGCTGCAGGCCAGGTCTTGCGGGCAACCTCCACTGCGCACAGGCGAAGGTCGTGCATGGTGTCAGGTTGGGTGCTTATAGGGGGTGGGCCTCAGGGCCTGGCTGCAGGCCAGGCCCTTGGGCCAACCACTGCCACACACGGCCAAAGGCCATGCGTGGTTGTGGTTGGATTAATGTATAGTAATGAACATTACTATATGTTACAAAAAACAGAAATTCACTGAAGATACAAAGGTTACAGGGACGTTATAGTTAGGCTCACATTTTGAACGTGCTAAACCATAGAAATTCACAAGTTATAGCCAGAGTTACCTCATGCCCCAAGGTAACTATAACTTGCGCCTTTGCCATGCACTGCTAATTACCCCACAAATTAAGGCACATCTTTGATAATATTAATGTAATATTTGAAGTAACATTTTTGATTACAAAACTGTGCATGGCACGGCGCAAGTCATAGTTACCTTAGGGCATGAGTTATTTAACGGTCATGTAATTTTTTGTTCAATCACATACCATATTTGTAAATTTAAGTTCTATTCTCACTGTAGTATGTGAAAATGCAATCTTCTCAATATAATAATATAATATAATAATGTGGCCCAGGGAGGAGGGCCTTGTGCCCTCCTCCCCCTTCTAAATATGGCCAGGCCACATGAGATGGGCTCTTTGGGGCCAGAACTCTGCACAGGGACGGGGGCACGTATCTCCCTCCCCTAAATAAGTGGGTTAAGTCCCAGGGGGTGGGGTACCTGGGGCCAAAATCAGCCCACGGAGGGGGCTGCGTGCCCTTCTCTCAGGTTGGCTGCATGTAGGGTGTTGTCCATAGGGCAGTGTGTGGCGTGGATTTGGCTGCATTTGGGGTTGGCTGCAGGATTGGTCACAGGCCAGCCCTGCAGCCAACCCTATTGCGTGCGCAGCCAAAGGCCGTGCGCAGCATGGAGTTGGCTCCATGTGGGGGGTTGGCCACATGGCCTGCAAGATGCATTAAAAAAAACATAGAAATTCACTGAAAAAAACAAAGGTCACAGGGACGTTATAGTTAGGAAATAGAATTTTTAAAATCTTAGAAATTCATTAAAAACCCAAAGGTTACAGAATGCGCTGGGCCCCTGGAGAGGGGGTCCCTGGGGCTGAACTCAGCCAAGAGTGGTTGGCTGCATGTAGGGTGTTGTCCATAGGCATGTGTCCAAAAGCCATGCACAGTGTGGGGGTTGGCTGAATTGGGGAAAGGTTGGCTGCAGGGACTGTAGGCTGTGTTAAAAAACGTAGAAATTCACTGAAAAAACAAGGTTACAGGGACGTTATAGTTAGGAGATAGAATTTTAAAAATCTTAGAAAGACACTAAAAAACAAAAGGTTACAAAGACACTAAAAAACAAAAGGTTACAAGGACGTTATAGTTCAGTTCACATTTTACATACACAAAAACCATAGAAATTCAGGACTTAACGTTAGAGTTATCTCAAGTAGCTATAACCTGTACCTTAAGGTCTCTATTAGATTTTTTTTATTTATTTACACTTACTTTGTCCTTTTTTTCTGAGGAAGCTGAAGGTAGGACCCACAGGAGAGCAGCACTTGCTGGGGCCAAATAATGAACTTCGGCAAAGGTAGAGGAAAGAAGGAACATTGCTTTGCTTTCACCAGGAACAAGACTGACCCAAGTTCCACCAAGCTACACATCCTTCTTCAGGTTTCCTCTTCGCAAGACTTTTTGGACTTTTAACACCAATGAAGAATTTTCCATTGTATTGTGATGTGCTGCAAAGCTAGACTCTCTTTTCATTACACCAACAGTCCAGTAGCTCCGCAGTCCATGTCTAGAAATCCTGGTACGACATTGGCAGGGTTCCAAATCCTGCACTCTCCCTGTATTCCAAAATAATTTCAAACATGAGTTTCAGCCTTGAACCCACTGCATCCCTGGCTAGCCTAACAGCATCAGGGTCTCACCAGAGCAGCCAGCAATGCAAGGTAGGAAGCCTCTGTGCTTGAGTACCTATAGAAAAGAGGAGCTCCCCAGTAGTCCCTCACTCCAAACCCATTTTCTGCTTTGTACACAGCTTTGTACACACATGACTAAGGGCCTTATGACGACCTTGACGGAGGGGTTTCCTCCATCACAAATGTGGCGGATATCCCGTCCGCCGTATTATGACCCCATTATATTCATGAGGATTGTAATACCACGGACGGGATATCCGTCGTCACATTTGTGATCGAGGAAACTCCTCCGTCAAGGTTGTAACAAGGCCCTATGCGTCTCTCTTATTGAGAGGCTGCATATGAGAATCCCAGGGTCTGACTCTCTTTGTCCTGCCATAGTATCTCTGAAGCAACACGCCATGCTTTCAAACTGTGTCATGCAGTGCTTCCTTTCACTGGCACCTCTCACTCTCCCACCACTCAACAGCAACCTCCCACTCTCTCTTGTTCCCTCCTGTCGTCTCCTGCTTATCCCCTCCTAAACGTCCCTCCTGCCTCCTCGCCTGCAGGTCAGATGCTTCAGACTAGCTTCTGAAAACATGCTATGATTGTTCAATATGACATTAGCGCCTTGGAGCACTCCATGGTTCCTTCTTCATCGTGCTTCTTTCTTGTCTGTTTCTCTCTCCTGACCCCTTTTCTGCGTGACGTCTCTACTGCCCTTGATTTGAGGAGACTTTTGATGGCTTAAAGCCCTGCACAATTAAGTAATATCACATGATACAACATGATATAACATGACATCATTGGTTCTGTAATTTGAGATCTGGGATTTAGCAACTTCAGCTTCACTTGTAACAATAGGGTGGTAATCGTAGTGGGAAATTGGTTTCCGTCTAGTTTATATGGTTTCTTGACATTAACACATTAACTTCATCTGAGGCTGCAACACTAAAATTCCATGGCATCCCCCACCCCCTGAAGGAGAAGATCTCCCCTGTCATGCACACACGTTCATGACATGCCAGCCCCACAAGCAGAAACTAGTATCTAACTCTGCAAGTGCTGAAAGTCCCCTTGTTACTTGTATTGGTATCCCACCATGCTGTTCAGGGCGCTGGCATCACTATTTGTTGCTACCAGTATATTGAGATATGTACGTCGAGACATAGATGTATGGAACCCATCTATATGAACCTATTTCACTTTCGAGTAAGGCACAGAGAGAGAAAAAAGGGTCTGCGTGGGGCATCGTGTGACCGGTGCCTAAGGTACCAATCCTGACTCCTAGCATGATAGTGCCACGCTGCCTCAAATATAGGTCTACACATTCTTAGGATGAGAAAGTCCAAATCTTTTACATTAGGGCACTGTGAAGAGTCAGCATAGGCCTTCCCTAGCAACGGTTAGCCCAAGGAAGACTAACCTTGACCTGCGAGGGCTGCATCCCAGCCAGACTTTAGGACAACAACTGCCTATGTAAGGGACTCTCACGTGCAGTTATTTTCTGTGAAGGATCCCATGTGGAGATCTTGAAACCAGGGATGCGTCTGGTCCTTGTAGCCCACAGCACTGCTGTTGCAGGAATGTTTGTAAGATGCCACCCTAGAGAGGTACAATGAGCTGCGGGGGCAGGGACGGGAAGGTAAGGAGTGAGGTGTGAATGATGATTTGGCGTGACACAATAATTTTGTAAAGCACGCTACCCTGAAAGGTTTCTTATAACCTCATTATTCCGTGCAATGGGCTGTGCTGGGCGCGTCTTTCTCCATACCTGTCAAATCATATTAACTGCACCGAACTGACAAATACCTCAAAGGGCAAGGCAGGGAAGCTGAACATCTAGTAGAGGAAATTTAGACGAACCTGCCTTCATTATTGTGCTTCGTTAATTACATTCAAGTATGTGGCTACCTGCTATGCCATTAGGTAACAGGGAATTAATTAGTATTAGGAAATAAGGAGCCCTCCATAGGTTTCGGAGAAAATTTAGATTGCAAATAGTTTAGCTCACTCCTTTTCTTGAAGAGTCAACTTAGAAATTCAAAATTAAAAGTATTCAGCCAAAACACTCCCAAGACTTCATTAATCCAATTCGAATTCTGTATTATTTGAATTAGATTCCTGGCGAGTCAAAATGTATTCCAGCTATGGTGACTCTAAGCACATAACCTAATATCTTCATGCGGTTCATTGGTAGGTGGCAGGACTGTGTCACACCACTAACAAAGGCGTGTCACACTGCTCTCAAGTATCACTGTTTGCCACAATGTTTTTTATTTCCCCTTTATGTTCTAAATAATTGTGAAAAGATTCATCATCCGTTCGGATCATTGAATTTATAAACCAAAACAGTATATTTTTTTCATAGCAATTGTTCGAATTTCGGTTTATCAAGACAAATATTTTCTGTATTGATGCCAGGAATTAAGAGCAAGTATATATGAGGTAAAATATTTGCGAAGAAATGTAATTTATATTTATAAACCACAGAGATTCCTTTGTGTTTTAATACTTCCTTAGTGTGGAGACAGCCCTCTCCTTCGATACTGCCTTAAACTGGAGACCCCCCTATGTTTCTATACTCCATTGGATTAGAAATCCTCCTACTTTTTAAAATTACCTTGGATTGGAGACTCCCCATATATTTACTGTCTTGGATTGTAGACTTCTCTATGTTTCCTTGCTGCTTTGGATTCGATTAGACCGCTCTATATTTTCATTCTACCTCTGGTTGGTGACCGATCTATGTTTCCATGTTGCCTTGGATTAGATTAGGGCCTTCTGTGCCTTCATTTTAGCTGTGGTTGAAACCTCCCTATGTTTCCATGTTGCCTTGGACTGGTTTACACCTCCCTATGTTTTAATGTAACCTTAGGTTGGACACCCCCCTTTGCTTACATTATTATAGATTGAATTAAACTCTTGTATTTCCATTCTGCCTTTGAGTAGAACATTATTATTATATTTAGTGGACAACTGTTGAAGCAAGAAGATGCACATCACCATAGTATTTCTTTTTCATGGCCATACCTCCTGTACGTGCTGTGATTTTGGGGTATGTGCATTTGACTGATTGACTGCCAAGGAGGCATGGTGATGTGCGAAATATGGTCAATGGTTATTTTGTTCCAAAAGATATGTGATCTGAAATGTGTAAAACTGTCCAATACGCACTACATAGGCTCCCTTTCAGTGCTTGAGAACACTGACAGAATATCCAGTGGGAGTGACTGGGTACTGGAAGGGCGAAGGCATTAGAGAGGAAAACATTTGGGCAACACTCAGTGGCGGTGACAACTTCATTTATAAGAAATCATGTCAATGGCTGCTCTGGGTTTCGTCTCTTGGTACATCTAGGGCCTTGTAAGGTAGGGGATTGTAAAGGAACTTGCAAATGCTGATCATACACCCATATTTATACCCAGCAGAGGTAGATGTGCATGGGATGCACATAAATGGAAGCACAAGGGCTAGTTGCCAGCAACTTCTTTTTGGGAACACTGTTTTCCCAAGTGGATATCAGGAGTCTAATGAACTTTTTTATGATTCAACTGCTATGGTCTAACTAGTACTGTTGTGTTCTTAAGTACATTTATTGCACAAATGTAGGAATTTCCTTACATCATATTCAGTGCTTGAAATGGAGAAAATAAAGTGCAGGTACTCTGTGCCAGAGTACCTGCTTGTTTCTGAGAAGTGCTGGTACTCTCCAATTAAAAGTATTACGTTTTTCTTGAGATGTCCTGGTACTCTCCCTCTCAAAATAAAAAAGTGCCGGTACTCAGTACCGGACAGTACCGGCCCATTTAAAGCACTGAAATCATGCCGAAAGAGACATGTCTGGTTAATAAACAACGCATAAATTATACTGAAAGGTTGCCAACCAATCCTTGTAGAGCATATCTTTAGAAAATTATGTAACACAAATCAAAATCTCATAGCATTCCTACATGGTTGCATTTATTTGCCTCAATATAGAAATTAGCAGAAAATCCTTCATACACGTCTGTGCATTGACCAGATTGCTGTATCTGTATTATTACATTACATGTTGTAGCTCCAACAATGACTTATTCATATGATACTATCAGCATGTTCTGCTAAACGTTAAGTGGTCTCTGCCAATTTTCATTAAAATCTGCATATTTTAGCAAGGTGACACATTTGGTCTGAGACAGGTAAGTGGGATGTGATGGACAAAGAGCTGTGTCAGGGAGACCAGATCCTCGGGGTCTGCGCACGTTCCCAACATGTCCACCACTACACAGCTCCAAGACTCCGATAGATAAAATCACAGAGCCTGAGAGAGTCCAAGTGGGGGAAAAGGGGATTAGGATGGAAAGAGCAGGGAAGGAGACCTGTAGGAAGCAAAAAAGGTTAAACCACACAATATCAAGATTATATCACATTGATTTTCACTAGACTATGATTCTAAGCATTGTCATACTGTAACCATGGATAACTTAAGAAAGGACTAATAACTAGGCCTCAAGACGTCTGGGTACCTGGGAAGGAATCAAGAATGATGAATACAACTTCTCAATGAAACTTTTCATGAAATGTTACACATTGTCTAGGATTATAAGAACCTTCTAGAATTATGTTTTCAGAACAAACATGGTCTTTTTTACACGAGGACAAAAAGTAATCTGAACATTTCCTGGAACACAAGGGTAGGTCGCTCCCCCTGCCGCTGAAGCTCCTCCAGCTCCTCCAGGTACCTGAGTTCCTGAGACCCACCTCACAGTAAGTAACCCCCAGCCCCTCGCCCTGCCCCGCGCTACTCACCCTCTCGCCTGCTCCTGCTTCTTTTCTTCTTTTCTTCTTCTCTGTTCTTCCTCCTCGCTCCTCGCCTGTAATCTTCTTCTGTACTCTTCTTCTCCCCGTCTTCTCTCTTCTTCTGTGTGCTTCTCTGCCTCTACCGTCGCCGCTCTTCTTCTTCATCTTCTTCTGAGGTCTTCTGCCTGTCTTCTGCCTTCTGTTCTTCGTATCTTCATCTGTGATCTTCTGCTCTTCTGTGAACTTCTGCTCTTCTGAGTTCTTCTGGACTCCTGTTCTTCTGTTCTCCTGGTCTTCTGTTCTTCTGTTCTTCCGGTCTTCTGTTCTTCTGTTCTTCCGGTCTTCTGTTCTTCTGTTCTCTGGTCTTCTGTTCTTCCGTCTTCTGTTCTTCTGTCTTCTGTTCTTCTGTCTTCTATCTTCTGTCTTCGGCTCCTCTGCCCCCTCCGTCTTCTTCTCCCCGCGCCTGCCCTCCTGCTCCTGCCTCATCCCCCTCCCTCTCTCGCCTCCCCCTCTCTATCACCCCTATCTAACCCATTCGCTATCTACCTCCCTCTCTCCTCCTATCCACCTATCTCTCTATCTCTCTATCTCACTATCTAACTCCCTCACTCTCCACCTCCTCCTATCTACCTATCTCTCTATCTATCTATTTCTCTATCGATTTCTCTATCTATCCATTTTCTCTATCTATTTCGCTATCTCTCCCCCCTTCCCGCCACCCCCTCTATTACCTATTCTTCCTATCCTCTCACTCTACCTCTCACCCTCACCCACCTCTACAACCCCACCTCCCCTATCTTCACAACCCTACTCCTATCTCTCTTCCTAATCTCCCAAACCTCCTGACACTTTCCCCCCTCCACCCTTAAACCCCCCTTCCCCAGCTCTTCTCACTCTACCTGTCCCCCCCTCCCTCGCGCTTTCCCGCCGCGACCTCCTGCACGCCCCCGCCCCCCCAGCTCCCATTCGCCCCCAGCTGACCCCTCCCCCCCTCCTACCTCATATGGCGGCCGCTGCGCGACAGTGGTAGCGACCCTTGACCCAAGGGTGGGTCGCTCCCCCTGCCGCTGCAGCTCCTCCAGCTCCTCCATGTTCCTGAGTTCCTGAGACCCACCTCACAGTAAGTACACCCCAGCCCCTCGCCCTGCCTCGCGCTACTCACCCTCTCTCCTGCTTCTTTTCTTCTTTTCTTCTTCTCTGTTCTTCCTCCTCGCTCCTCGCCTGTAATCTTCTTCTGTACTCTTCTTCTCCCCGTCTTCTCTCTTCTTCTGTGTGCTTCTCTGCCTCTCCCGTCGCCTCTCTTCTTCTTCATCTTCTTCTGAGGTCTTCTGCCTGTCTTCTGCCTTCTGTTCTTCGTATCTTCATCTGTGATCTTCTGCTCTTCTGTGAACTTCTGCTCTTCTGAGTTCTTCTGGACTCCTGTTCTTCTGTTCTTCTGTTCTTCCGGTCTTCTGTTCTTCTGTTCTTCCGGTCTTCTGTTCTTCTGTTCTTCCGGTCTTCTGTTCTTCCGTCTTCTGTTCTTCTGTCTTCTGTTCTTCTGTCTTCTATCTTCTGTCTTCAGCTCCTCTGCCCCCTCCGTCTTCTTCTCCCCGCGCCTGCCCTCCTGCTCCTGCCTCATCCCCCTCCCTCTCTCGCCTCCCCCTCTCTATCACCCCTATCTAACCCATTCGCTATCTACCTCCCTCTCTCCTCCTATCCACCTATCTCTCTATCTCTCTATCTCACTATCTAACTCCCTCACTCTCCACCTCCTCCTATCTACCTATCTCTCTATCTATCTATTTCTCTATCTATCTATTTCTCTATCTATCCATTTTCTCTATCTATTTCTCTATCTCTCCCCCCCTTCCCACCACCCCCTCTATTACCTATTCTTCCTATCCTCTCACTCTACCTCTCACCCTCACCCACCTCTACAACCCCCCCTCCCCTATCTTCACAACCCTACTCCTATCTCTCTTCTCAATCTCCCAAACCTCCTAACACTCTCCCCCCTCCAACCTTAAACCCCCCTCCCCCAGCTCTTCTCACTCTACCTGTCCCCCCTCCCTTGCGCTTTCCCGCCGCAACCTCCTGCACGCCCCTGCCCCCCCAGCTCCCATTCGCCCCCAGCTGACCCCTCCCCCCCTCCTACCTCATATGGCGGCCGCTGCGCGACAGTGGTAGCGACCCTTGACCCAAGGGTAGGTCGCTCCCCCTGCCGCTGCAGCTCCTCCAGCTCCTCCAGGTTCCTGAGTTCCTGATGCCCACCTCACAGTAAGTACCCCCCCACCCCCCAGCCCCTCGCCCCGCCCCGCGCTACTCACCCTCTCTCCTGCTTCTTTTCTTCTTTTCTTCTTCTCTGTTCTTCCTCCTCGCCTGTAATCTTCTTCTGTACTCTTCTTCTCCCCGTCTTCTCTCTTCTTCTGTGTGCTTCTCTGCCTCTCCCGTCGCCTCTCTTCTTCTTCATCTTCTTCTGAGGGCTTCTGCCTGTCTTCTGCCTTCTGTTCTTCGCATCTTCATCTGTGATCTTCTGCTCTTCTGTGAACTTCTGCTCTTCTGAGTTCTTCTGGACGCCTGTTCTTCTGTTCTCCTGGTCTTCTGTTCTTCTGTTCTTCCGGTCTTCTGTTCTTCTGTTCTTCCGGTCTTCTGTTCTTCTGTTCTTCCGGTCTTCTGTTCTTCCGGCTTCTGTTCTTCTGTCTTCTGTTCTTCTGTCTTCTATCTTCTGTCTTCGGCTCCTCTGCCCCCTCCGTCTTCTTCTCCCCGCGCCTGCCCTCCTGCTCCTGCCTCATCCCCCTCCCTCTCTCGCCTCCCCCTCTCTATCACCCCTATCTAACCCATTCGCTATCTACCTCCCTCTCTCCTCCTATCCACCTATCTCTCTATCTCTCTATCTCACTATCTAACTCCCTCACTCTCCACCTCCTCCTATCTACCTATCTTTCTATCTATCTATTTCTCCATCTATCGATTTCTCTAACTATCCATTTTCTCTATCTATTTCTCTATCTCTCCCCCCTTCCCGCCACCCCCTCTATTACCTATTCTTCCTATCCTCTCACTCTACCTCTCACCCTCACCCACCTCTACAACCCCCCCTCCCCTATCTTCACAACCCTACTCCTATCTCTCTTCCTAATCTCCCAAACCTCCTAACACTCTCCCCCTCTACCCTTAAACCCCCCTCCCCCAGCTCTTCTCACTCTACCTGTCCCCCCCTCCCTCGCGCTTTCCCGCCGCGACCTCCTGCACGCCCCGCCCCCCCCCCCCCAGCTCCCATTCGCCCCCAGCTGACCCCTCCCCCCCTCCTACCTCATATGGCGGCCGCTGCGCGACAGTGGTAGAGACCCTTGACCCAAGGGTGGGTCGCTCCCCCTGCCGCTGCAGCTCCTCCAGCTCCTCCAGGTTCCTGAGTTCCTGAGACCCACCTCACAGTAAGTACCCCCCCAGCCCCTCGCCCTGCCCCGCGCTACTCACCCTCTCTCCTGCTTCTTTTCTTCTTTTCTTCTTCTCTGTTCTTCCTCCTCGCTCCTCGCCTGTAATCTTCTTCTGTACTCTTCTTCTCCCCGTCTTCTCTCTTCTTCTGTGTGCTTCTCTGCCTCTCCGGTCGCCTCTCTTCTTCTTCATCTTCTTCTGAGGTCTTCTGCCTGTCTTCTGCCTTCTGTTCTTCGTATCTTCATCTGTGATCTTCTGCTCTTCTGTGAACTTCTGCTCTTCTGAGTTCTTCTGGACTCCTGTTCTTCTGTTCTCCTGTTCTTCTGTTCTTCTGTTCTTCCGGTCTTCTGTTCTTCTGTTCTTCCGGTCTTCTGTTCTTCTGTTCTTCTGTTCTTCCGGTCTTCTGTTCTTCTGTTCTTCCGGTCTTCTGTTCTTCTGTTCTTCTGTTCTTCTGTTCTTCTGTTCTTCCGGTCTTCTGTTCTTCCGTCTTCTGTTCTTCTGTCTTCTGTTCTTCTGTCTTCTATCTTCTGTCTTCGTCTCCTCTGCCCCCTCCGTCTTCTTCTCCCCGCGCCTGCCCTCCTGCTCCTGCCTCATCCCCCTCCCTCTCTCGCCTCCCCCTCTCTATCACCCCTATCTAACCCATTCGCTATCTACCTCCCTCTCTCCTCCTATCCACCTATCTCTCTATCTCACTATCTAACTCCCTCACTCTCCACCTCCTCCTATCTACCTATCTCTCTATCTATTTCTCTATCTATCGATTTCTCTATCTATCCATTTTCTCTATCTATTTCTCTATCTCTCCCCCCCTTCCCGCCACCCCCTCTATTACCTATTCTTCCTATCCTCTCACTCTACCTCTCACCCTCACCCACCTCTACAACCCCCCCTCCCCTACCTTCACAACCCTACTCCTATCTCTCTTCCTAATCTCCCAAACCTCCTAACACTCTCCCCCATCCCCCCTCCACCCTTAAACCCCCCTCCCCCAGCTCTTCTCACTCTACCTGTCCCCCCCTCGCGCTTTCCCGCCGCGACCTCCTGCACGCCCCGCCCCCCCAGCTCCCATTCGCCCCCAGCTGACCCCTCCCCCCTCCTACCTCATATGGCGGCCGCTGCGCGACAGTGGTAGCGACCCTTGACCCAAGGGTGGGTCGCTCCCCCTGCCGCTGCAGCTCCTCCAGCTCCTCCAGGTTCCTGAGTTCCTGAGACCCACCTCACAGTAAGTACCCCCCAGCCCCTCGCCCTGCCCCGCGCTACTCACCCTCTCTCCTGCTCCTGCTTCTTTTCTTCTTTTCTTCTTCTCTGTTCTTCCTCCTCGCTCCTCGCCTGTAATCTTCTTCTGTACTCTTCTTCTCCCCGTCTTCTCTCTTCTTCTGTGTGCTTCTCTGCCTCTCCGGTCACCTCTCTTCTTCTTCATCTTCTTCTGAGGTCTTCTGCCTGTCTTCTGCCTTCTGTTCTTCGTATCTTCATCTGTGATCTTCTGCTCTTCTGTGAACTTCTGCTCTTCTGAGTTCTTCTGGACTCCTGTTCTTCTGTTCTCCTGTTCTTCTGTTCTTCTGTTCTTCCGGTCTTCTGTTCTTCTGTTCTTCCGGTCTTCTGTTCTTCTGTTCTTCTGTTCTTCCGGTCTTCTGTTCTTCTGTTCTTCCGGTCTTCTGTTCTTCTGTTCTTCTGTTCTTCTGTTCTTCTGTTCTTCCGGTCTTCTGTTCTTCCGTCTTCTGTTCTTCTGTCTTCTGTTCTTCTGTCTTCTATCTTCTGTCTTCGGCTCCTCTGCCCCCTCCGTCTTCTTCTCCCCGCGCCTGCCCTCCTGCTCCTGCCTCATCCCCCTCCCTCTCTCGCCTCCCCCTCTCTATCACCCCTATCTAACCCATTCGCTATCTACCTCCCTCTCTCCTCCTATCCACCTATCTCTCTATCTCACTATCTAACTCCCTCACTCTCCACCTCCTCCTATCTACCTATCTCTCTATCTATTTCTCTATCTATCGATTTCTCTATCTATCCATTTTCTCTATTTCTCTATCTCTCCCCCCCTTCCCGCCACCCCCTCTATTACCTATTCTTCCTATCCTCTCACTCTACCTCTCACCCTCACCCACCTCTACAACCCCCCCTCCCCTACCTTCACAACCCTACTCCTATCTCTCTTCCTAATCTCCCAAACCTCCTAACACTCTCCCCCATCCCCCCTCCACCCTTAAACCCCCCTCCCCCAGCTCTTCTCACTCTACCTGTCCCCCCCTCGCGCTTTCCCGCCGCGACCTCCTGCACGCCCCGCCCCCCCAGCTCCCATTCGCCCCCAGCTGACCCCTCCCCCCCTCCTACCTCATATGGCGGCCGCTGCGCGACAGTGGTAGCGACCCTTGACCCAAGGGTGGGTCGCTCCCCCTGCCGCTGCAGCTCCTGCAGCTCCTCCAGGTTCCTGAGTTCCTGAGACCCACCTCACAGTAAGTACCCCCAGCCCCTCGCCCTGCCCCGCGCTACTCACCCTCTCTCCTGCTTCTTTTCTTCTTCTCTTCTTCTCTGTTCTTCCTCCTCGCTCCTCGCCTGTAATCTTCTTCTGTACTCTTCTTCTCCCCGTCTTCTCTCTTCTTCTGTGTGCTTCTCTGCCTCTCCCGTCGCCTCTCTTCTTCTTCATCTTCTTCTGAGGTCTTCTGCCTGTCTTCTGCCTTCTGTTCTTCGTATCTTCATCTGTGATCTTCTGCTCTTCTGTGAACTTCTGCTCTTCTGAGTTCTTCTGGACTCCTGTTCTTCTGTTCTCCTGTTCTTCTGTTCTTCTGTTCTTCCGGTCTTCTGTTCTTCTGTTCTTCTGGTCTTCTGTTCTTCTGTTCTTCTGTTCTTCCGGTCTTCTGTTCTTCTGTTCTTCCGGTCTTCTGTTCTTCCGTCTTCTGTTCTTCTGTCTTCTGTTCTTCTGTCTTCTATCTTCTGTCTTCGGCTCCTCTGCCCCCTCCGTCTTCTTCTCCCCGCGCCTGCCCTCCTGCTCCTGCCTCATCCCCCTCCCTCTCTCGCCTCCCCCTCTCTGTCACCCCTATCTAACCCATTCGCTATCTACCTCCCTCTCTCCTCCTAGCCACCTATCTCTCTATCTCTCTATCTCACTATCGAACTCCCTCACTCTCCACCTCCTCCTATCTACCTATCTCTCTATCTATCTATTTCTCTATCTATCCATTTCTCTATCTATCCATTTTCTCTATCTATTTCTCTATCTCTCCCCCCCTTCCCGCCACCCCCTCTATTACCTATTCTTCCTATCCTCTCACTCTACCTCTCACCCTCACCCACCTCTACAGCCCCCCTCCCCTATCTTCACAACCCTACTCCTATCTCTCTTCCTAATCTCCCAAAACTCCAACACTCTCCCCCCTCCACCCTTAAACCCCCCTCCCGCAGCTCTTCTCACTCTACCTGTCCCCCCCTCCCTCGCGCTTTCCCGCCGCGACCTCCTGCACGCCCCCGCCCCCCCAGCTCCCATTCGCCCCCAGCTGACCCCTCCCCCCCTCCTACCTCATATGGTAGCCGCTGCGCGACAGTGGTAGCGACCCTTGACCCAAGGGTAGGTCGCTCCCCCTGCCGCTGCAGCTCCCCCAGCTCCTCCATGTTCCTGAGTTCCTGAGACCCACCTCACAGTAAGTACCCCCCAGCCCCTCGCCCTGCCCCGCGCTACTCACCCTCTCTCCTGCTCCTGCTTCTTTTCTTCTTTTCTTCTTCTCTGTTCTTCCTCCTCGCTCCTCGCCTGTAATCTTCTTCTGTACTCTTCTTCTCCCCGTCTTCTCTCTTCTTCTGTGTGCTTCTCTGCCTCTCCCGTCGCCTCTCTTCTTCTTCATCTTCTTCTGAGGTCTTCTGCCTCTCTTCTGCCTTCTGTTCTTCGTATCTTCATCTGTGATCTTCTGCTCTTCTGTGAACTTCTGCTCTTCTGAGTTCTTCAGGACTCCTGTTCTTCTGTTCTCCTGTTCTTCTGTTCTTCTGTTCTTCTGTTCTTCCGGTCTTCTGTTCCTCTGTTCTTCCGGTCTTCCGGTCTTCTGTTCTTCCGGTCTTCTGTTCTTCCGGCTTCTGTTCTTCTGTCTTCTGTTCTTCTGTCTTCTATCTTCTGTCTTCGGCTCCTCTGCCCCCTCTGTCTTCTTCTCCCCGCGCCTGCCCTCCTGCTCCTGCCTCATCCCCCTCCCTCTCTCGCCTCCCCCTCTCTATCACCCCTATCTAACCCATTCGCTATCTACCTCCCTCTCTCCTCCTATCCACCTATCTCTCTATCTCTCTATCTTACTATCTAACTCCCTCACTCTCCACCTCCTCCTATCTACCTATCTCTCTATCTATCTATCTATTTCTCTATCTATCGATTTCTCTATCTATCCATTTTCTCTATCTATTTCTCTATCTCTCCCCCCTTCCCGCCACCCCCTCTATTACCTATTCTTCCTATCCTCTCACCCTCACCCACCTCTACAACCCCCCCTCCCTTATCTTCACAACCCTACTCCTATCTCTCTTCCTAATCTCCCAAACCTCCTAACACTCTCCCCCCTCCCCCCTTAAACCCCCCACCCCCAGCTCTTCTCACTCTACCTGTCCCCCCCTCCCTCGCGCTTTCCCGCCGCGACCTCCTGCACGCCCCCGCCCCCCCAGCTCCCATTCGGCCCCAACTGACCCCTCCTACCTCATATGGCGGCCGCTGCGCGGACACCAGACCCAACATAACACCACCGATCCCGCACCCCCGGCCATTACCCTCAACAACTGGACCCACATCAACACTGAAGAAACCAAATCCATCATGAACTCTATCCACTCCGGCGCCCCTTCAGACCCCTGCCCTCACTTCATCTTTAACAAAGCCGACGACATCATCGCCCCGCACCTCCAGACCGTCATCAACTCTTCTTTTTCTTCTGCTACCTTCCCCGAATGCTGGAAACACGCCGAAGTCAACGCCCTACTAAAGAAACCTACGGCTGACCCGAGCGACCTGAAAAACTTCCGCCCCATCTCTCTTCTGCCTTTCCCAGCCAAGGTAATAGAGAAGACCGTCAACATACAGCTGACCACCTTCCTGGAAAACAACAACCTGCTCGACCCTTCACAAACCGGATTCCGAACCAACCACAGCACGGAAACCGCCCTCATCTCAGTCACTGACGACATCAGAACCCTGATGGACAACGGTGAAACAGTCGCCCTCATTCTCCTCGACCTCTCGGCTGCCTTCGACACCGTCTGTCACCGCACCCTAATCACCCGCCTCCGCTCCACCGGGATCCAAGGCCAGGCCCTGGACTGGATCGCCTCCTTCCTCTCAAACCGTTCCCAAAGAGTTTACCTCCCTCCGTTTCGCTCAGAACCCACCGAGATCATCTGCGGCGTACCTCAAGGCTCATCGCTCAGCCCGACACTCTTCAATGTCTACATGAGCCCCCTCGCCAACATCGTTCGCAAGCATGACATCATCATCACCTCCTACGCCGACGACACCCAACTTATACTCTCCCTCACCAAGGACCCCGCCAGCGCCAAGACCAACCTACAAGAGGGTTTGAAGGACGTCGCAGATTGGATGAGGCTCAGCCGCCTAAAGCTGAACTCTGAAAAAACGGAAGTCCTCATCCTCGGCAACACCCCGTCCGCCTGGGACGACTCCTGGTGGCCCACGGCCCTCGGCACCACACCGACCCCCACAGACCACGCCCGCAACCTCGGCTTCATCTTGGACCCTCTTCTCACCATGACCAAGCAAGTCAACGCCGTGTCCTCCACCTGCTTCCTCACCCTCCGTATGCTCTGCAAGATCTTCCGCTGGATCCCCGCCGACACTAGAAAAACCGTGACCCACGCCCTCGTCACGAGCCGCCTGGACTACGGCAACACCCTCTACGCCGGGACCACAGCCAAACTCCAAAATCGCCTGCAACGCATTCAAAACGCATCAGCACGCCTCATCCTCGACGTACCCCGCAACAGCCACATCTCCGCACACCTGAGACACCTGCATTGGCTCCCAGTCAGCAAAAGGATCACCTTTCGACTTCTCACCCACGCACACAAAGCCCTCCACAACAAGGGACCGGAATACCTCAACAGACGCCTCAGCTTCTACGTCCCCACCCGCCTCCTCCGTTCCTCTGGTCTCGCACTCGCTGCCGTCCCTCGCATCCGCCGCTCCACGGCGGGTGGGAGATCTTTTTCCTTCCTGGCGGCCAAGACCTGGAACTCCCTCCCCACCAGCCTCAGGACCACCCAGGACCACCCCGCTTTCCGGAGACTCCTAAAAACCTGGCTATTCGAGCAGCAGTAACCCCCCCTTTCCCCTAGCGCCTTGAGACCCGCACGGGTGAGTAGCGCGCTTTATAAATGTTAATGATTTGATTTGATTTGAACACAATAGGAATTGTATTAAGGACTTAATATGCACATATAATGTAACAGTCTTGAATTTTAACACCTAGTTTTAAATGCGTGAAATGAATCGCGCACACTGCTGATTTCAACAAGGATATGTAAATGCCATGAAATGATCGCGCACTCTGCAAGTGATCTAAAACATCAGTTTTAAATGCGGGAATGAATCGCGCATCTTGCCGATTCGAATACCACTATGTAAAAACCATGAAATGGTCGCGCACAATGATTGTCAAAGTTTTAATGCAAGGAATGAATCGCGCGTCTTGCCGATTCGAATGCCACCATTTGAATGCCAAGAAGTGGTCACGCACAATGATTATCAAAGTTTTAATGCAAGGAATGAATCACGCGTCTTGCCGATTCGAATGCTACCACGTAAATGCCAAGAAATGGTCGCGTACAATGAATATCAAGGTTTTAAATGCAAGGAATGAATTGCGCATCTTGACGATTCGAATGCCACTATGTAAATGCCAAGAAATGGTCACGCACAATGAATAAGTGAAATGCACAGAATGAATCGCGCGCCTTGCCGATTCGAATGCCACCATGTAAATGGCAAGAAATGGTAGCGCACAATGAGTATCAAGAGTTAAATGCACAGAAGGAATCGCGCGTCTTGCCGATTCGAATGCCACCATGTAAATGCCAAGAAATGGTGGCGCACAATGAGTATCAAGAGTTAAATGCAAGGAGTGAATTGCGCGTCTTGCCGATTTGAATGCCACCATGTAAATGCCAAGAAATGGTAGCGCACAATGAGTATCAAGAGTTAAATGCAAGGAATGAATCGCGCATCTTGCCGATTCGAATGCCACCATGTAAATGCCAGAAATGGTAGCGCACAATGAGTATCAAGAGTTAAATGCACGGATTGAATTGCGCATCTTGCTGATTTGAATGTAAATATGCAAATGCCTAGAAATGGTCACGCACACTGTTGCTGACCCGAATCTTAAAAGTCAAATGCCAAGAATGAATCACGCGTCTTGCTGATTCGAATATCAACATGTAAATGCCAGAAAACACGAGCACATTCACACACACAAGGAAAAATCTTCCAACATGAAAACTAGGCCCAAAAACTTGAATGCCTTCAAAAACAGGATTGGGGGCCCAGCCCGACCTCCGTCTTACCTCCCTGATCAAGGATCACCAATACAATGAAGGGCAAAGGCCTGGAAGATCAAGGTAGGCCTCCGGAACAGGAGCTCAGGAAATTGCTGCTGCTCTGCACCAGGACCTCTGAATAGTGAGCACGTGGAGCTGGGCTGGCTCCTTTATATAGAGTCTGGCCCAGCCCACAAACCACACCCAGTCATGCTGCAGAGAAAGCTTCTAGAAGGCCCTGGAAAGGGACCACACCCATACACACTCTGAAAGCCTGCAGCAATACATTGCAAATGAACAGTATTTACAAGCACCTTGAATATAAGTCTTCAGGATTAAACTCTGCAATGCAACAGGTTAAATAACAGCATATCAACATAATGCATGAACTATGTTATCTCATAAGTGCTGGGTTTTTGCATTCCGGTCACCTGCAAAGCGCACACTGCCCTGATGTTAACAGTACTCCTCTCTCCCAGACGCGCTCTAGGGCCTGGCTTGCCTGGATTGAGACGATAAAAACGCCTCACAAGTAGTGGAGCATGAATATCGGATGCAGAAACCCATAAGTTACTTTCAGGGCCATAACCTTTCCACGAGATTAAGTACCATAGGTTACGCCCTCTCAGTTTGGAATCCAACACCTTCTTGACTTCGTATTCCACTTCCCCCTGTACTAGAACTGGAGCTGGATGAGGACGGACCTTCTGGACTGCCTTTTTCAGGAGGGAAGTGTGGAACACTGGATGAATACGTAATGACCTTGGTAATTGCAGTTTATAGGTCACAGGATTGATTTGCTGAAGGACAGTGTAGGGACCTATGAATTTGGGATTAAACATGTGCTTTTTCTTGAAGTCTATATGTCTTGTAGAAAGCCACACTTTATCACCTGGTTGATACTGAGGTCCCTCACAATGTTTCTTGTCGTAATGCTTTTTGTATTTTTGTTTGGCTTTTTCTAAATGCTGTTGAATCCGTTTCTGGGTTTGGTGAAGGTGTTGAATGGTTTCCGACACAGCTGGTGTAAGAGAACTTTCTTGAGGGATCGTGATGGGCAAGGTGTCAGGATGATAGCCAAACAAGCCAAAAAGGGTGTAACACCAGTGGAGGTGTGAAATGAGTTATTATAGGTTAACTCAGCTTACCAGAGCATTGATGTCCAAAATGAAGTGCTTTCTCAGCGTAAGCACGAAGGTATTGCTTCAATGTCTGATTTAGTCTCTCAGTTTGACCATCTGTTTGAGGATGATTGCTAGTAGATAATGTGGACGTGACTTGAAGTGTTCTGCACCATGTTTTCCAAAAATTGGAGGCAAATTGCGACCCTCGATCGGAGAGAATCATTTTTGTCAGCCCGTGATAACGGACCACTCTATTCAGTAAGATGGCTGCCAGTTCGCTGGAGGTGGGCAATTTCTTACAGGCAATGAAATGTCCATATTTCGTGAGACTATCTACTACCACAAGGATTACTGAATGTTGTTGAGCCACTGGTAGTCCTGTAATGAAGTCTAAAGAGATGTGTTCCCAAGGTCGAAATGGAGTTGGGAGCGGTTGAAACAACCCTTTTGGTTTTGAATGACTTGTCTTGATGCGAGCACAGACTTCGCAGTTGTTTACCATTGTTTTGACGTCTTTTGTCAGAGTAGGCCACCAAAAGTAGCGTTGGATTAATTCAAGAGTTTTAGGAGTACCTGGATGACCTGCCGTGGGTATAACATGCAACCAATGAAATACTAACTTGCTAAGCTTGGTAGTGGGCACGAACAAACGAGCATCATGGAAAGGTAGTCCTTGCTTGACTGACCTTTTGGGATCTGCTTGACCCCATGTCTGCCATTTCTCAATGGTGCAGGGGCCAATGTCTTCAAAGAAGTCTTCAGTTTTTATGATGCATAGGACTTTTGTCTGGAGCAATGATAGCTCTGGAGGGTTGGACTGTAGGCAATGTGGAAGACTCTTGGTGGACAAGGTGTCTGCTTTGCGATTGTCTTTACCAGGATGGAAAGTTACCACAAAATCAAATTCAGCAAAAAACAACATCCAGCGTAATTGCCGAGCAGTGAAAAGTCTGGCTGAATTCATGAACTGGAGATTGCGATGATCAGTACATACTGTGACAGTGTAATTGGCACCCAACAAATGATGTTTCCATTCTTTGAAGGTGTCACGAATCGATAGAAGCTCTTTTTCAGCAATGACAGTTCTGTTCGGCTTCGTTCAGTTTTTGAGACATGTAAGCAACAGGTTGAAGTTGGCCAGTGTCTTTGCTTCGTTGTGACAAGACTGCACCAATTGCCACATCTGAGGCATCGGCTTCCACTATGAATGGACGATCCACATCAGGGTGAGTCAAGACTGGAGCAGAGGAAAAAGCTTCTTTCAAAGTTGAAAAGGCTTGATCAGGTTCTGGGGACCATACAAATGTTTCTTTCTCAATAACTTAGTGATTGGGGCCACTGTTTGAGAGAAATGGTTTATAAACATGCGGTAAAAGTTTGCAAACCCCAGGAAACATTGTACATCTCCAACAGTTTTTGGAGTGGGCCAATCAGATACAGCTTGTACTTTCTTTTCTGCTATGACCATAACTTGAGGGGTAAGGATAACCCCTAAAAACTCAACTGTGGTAACATGAAACTCACACTTAGTTAGTTTGCAATATAAATGGTGCTTTTGAAGGGCTGCGAGACGTTTCTTGACATGTTGCACATGTTCGGTTTCATTGTCAGAGTAGATCAAATTGTCGTTGATGTAGACTATTGCAAATATGTCGAGATACTTTCTAAGAACGTAATTCAGGAAAAATTGAAATGCTGCTGGAGCATTACACAGACCAAAAGGCATGACGGTGTATTTAAAGAGACCATATCTTGTCTTGAACGCAGTTTTCCATTCGTCGCACTCTCTCATTCTGACTAAATGGTAAGCACCTCGTAGATCGAGCTTAGTGTAGATTTTCGCTTTTTTTACTTGTTCCAGCAAGACAGGAATCAGGGGCAAGGGGTATTTATTCTTGATGGTGACCTTGTTCAAACCCCTATAGTCAATACAAGTTTGAAGGTCCCCATTCGCCTTAGGGACAAAAAACAAAGGAGAGGCTGCAGGAGACTTGGAAGGGCGGATGAAACCATTCTCCAAGAATGGATCTAGATACTTTAGTAAATGTTGATTTTCATGTTCTGACAAGGCGTATACACAACAGGTGGGGAGTATTGCACCTGGTATTAGATCAATTTGACAGTGATAAGGTCTATGAGGAGGCAAGGTTTCTGCTTCTTTTTCATCTAATACATCTTCATAGGATGAATATTGTCTTGGCAACTTTACTTCTTTCTCCGCTGCAGTGGCTATGTAAGAGTTGCAGTCTTTGGTTACTTGAGACGTCTGGACGCATTTTTCTTTACATAGAGCTGAAGAGAACACGACCTTCCATTCTGCCCAATTAATCTCAGGATTGTGATGAGTTAACCAGGGTAAGCCAAGGATAATTCCATATTGAGGAGCATGGATCACGTCAAGGATGAGCTTCTCTTTATGTTTGGTTCTTTGGTTCTCCCCCCCACAGATCACCGACAAGGAGACAGTCTGAAGAGTTACTGGGCCTCCAGTCAAGAGTTTTCCATCTACTGCTTGTATTATTTCTGGAGTCTTCTTCTCGATACATGGGATCCCCCATGCGCGAACCAATTGGGCTTCAACAAAGTTCCTGGTAGCCCCAGCATCTACGAGGGCCTTCTTGAAATTGTTATTTTTCTTTACTTGAACTTTTATGCCCATTTTGAGATGTCTAGACTGTGAAGGGTCTACGGTGACACCTAAGAGCAACCCTTCTTTACATCTTGGGTGATTTAGTTTTCTGGCGCGACTTGTGCATTGGCTGCAAGTTTCTGGACAGGACCTAGTTTGCTCTTTGGTTTGATTGGACACTCTTTGTCGAAATGACCCTTGCGCCCGCAATAAACACATTGTCCATTCTTTCTAAGTAGGTCATTTTCATCTTTGGTCAAAGGCCTGATTGTTCTGATTTCCATAGGTTCTGGAGTTCTTTCTTTCTGGGTTCTTGATTCTCTGTTATAGTGAACATGTCAGGAATATTTCTCAGTCTTTTTGTGTGTTCCCCTTTGTTCTGCTAAATGATGATCCAGTCTCAAAACAAGGTTTATTAGATCTTGACAGTCTGTAGGCTGCGGGTCTATTTGAGCAAGGATGTCTTTTAACTCATCCTTGAGTCCTTTGTAGAACAAGGCTTCTTGCTTTTCTTCAGGCCAGTATGTCTCGGCTACCAGCCGATTGAAGTTAGCTAAGTAGGACACTCGATCCTGGTTACCTTGTCGCAAGTCTAATAGTTCACGATCTGCTGGCAATGTCACAGTTCTACGATCAAATACTCGTTCAAACTCACAAACAAAATTTCTCCAATTGTAAAGCAGGGGACTGTCTTTACGCACAAGAGGAATTGCCCAGGTAAATGCGTCCCCAGTCAGGTATGATAGCAAGAAAGCCACCCTGGATTGGGCATCAGGGAAAGTGTGTGGTCAGCAGGTAAAATGTAATTCCATTTGAACCAGGAAAGATTGCGCTTTCAACGGATTGCCTGAGAAACGTTCTGGAGGAGCTAGGGGAATGGCCGAAGGAACGATGAGGGAAATGTTCATAGGAGGATTACCTACAGAAGCTTGGGAAGAAGGACCAGGCCAAGACACACCTAAGGGATTTTGTTCCTTCTTCTTTACCCTTTCCTGCAACTGACTCACTCTCTCAGCTAGGCTGGCTGCTATATCTTTTGATGACACTACCTCTGCTTGGAGCTGCGTGATAACCTTGACTAGCAAGTCCAAAGTGGCCATGCTGAGAACACACGCAAATCAGGAGGATAATTAATTTGTGGGCTCACTATTCTGTCAGGGAGACCAGATCCTCGGGGTTTGCGCACGTTCCCAACATGTCCACCACTAGACAGCTCCAAGACTCCGATAGATAAAATCACAGAGCCTGAGAGAGTCCAAGCGGGGGAAAAGGGGATTAGGATGGGAACAGCAGGAAAGGAGACCTGTAGGAAGCAAAAAAGGTTAAACCACACAATATCAAGATTATATCACATTGATTTGCACTAGACTATGGGGGTCATTCTGACCCCGGCCGGCGGCGGAAGCCGCCGGCCTGGCTGGAACCGCCAGAATACCTCTGTGCGGTCAAAAGACCGCTGCGGGTATTCTGGGTTTCCCGCTGGGCTGGCGGGCGACCGCCAGAAGGCCCCCCGCCAGCCCAGCGGGAAACACCCTTCCATGAGGATGCCGGCTCCGAATGGAGCCGGCGGAGTGGAAGGGGTGCGACGGGTGCAGTTGCACCCGTCGCGATTTTCAGTGTCTGCATGGCAGACACTGAAAATCTTTGTGGGGCCCTGTTACAGGGGCCCCTGCAGTGCCCATGCCATTGGCATGGGCACTGCAGGGGCCCCCAGGGGCCCCACAACACCCCATACCGCCAATCTGTTCCTGGCGGCCAAAACCGCCAGGAACAGGATGGCGGTATGGGGGTCGGAATCTGGGAAGGAATCAAGAATGATGAATACAACTTCTCATTGAAACTTTTCATGAAATGTTACACATTGTCTAGGATTATAAGAACCTTCTAGAATTATGTTTTCAGAACAAACATGATCTTTTTTACACAAGGACAAAAAGTAATCTGAACATTTCCTGGAACACAATAGGAATTGTATTAAGGACTTAGGGGGTCATTCTGACCCTGGCGGTGCTTCCATGGGCATTCTGACAGCGGCGGTACAGCCGCGGTCAGAAACGGGAAACCGGCGGTGTCCCGCCGGTTTCCCGCTGCCCCAGGGAATCCTCCACGGCGGCGCTGCAAGCAGCGCCGTCATGGGGATTCCAACCCCCTTACCGCCATCCTGTTCCTGGCGGTTTTCACCGCCAGGAACAGGATGCCGGTAACGGGTGTCGTGGGGCCCCTGGGGGCACCTGCAGTGCCCATGCCAATGGCATGGGCACTGCAGGGGCCCCCTAACAGGGCCCCACATTGATTTTCAGTGTCTGCCAAGCAGACACTGAAAATCGCGACGGGTGCCACTGCACCCGTCGCATGCCTTCAACTCCACCGGCTCCATTCGGAGCCGGCTTCCTCGTTGAAGGCGCTTTCCCGCTGGGCCGGCGGGCGGCCTTCTGGCGGTCGCCCGCCAGCCCAGCGGGAAAGCCAGAATGGCCGCCGCGGTCATTTGACCGCGGTGCGGTCATTCGGCGGCTCCCGCCGGGCGGCCGGTTACCGCCGCCGGCGGGAGTCGGAATGACCCCCTTAATATGCACACATGATGTAACATCTTCAATTTTAACACCTAGTTTTAAATGCGGGAAATTAATCACACACACTGCCGATTTCAACAAGGATATGTAAATGCCATGAAATAATCGCTCACTCTGCAAGCGATCTAAATTATCAGTTTTAAATGCGGGAATGAATCGCGCGTCTTGCCTATTCGAATGCCACCATGTAAATGCCAAGAAATAGTCGCACACAATGATTATCAAGGTTTTAAAGGCAAGGAATGAATCACACGTCTTGCAGATTCGAATGCCACCATGTAAATGCCAAGAAATGGCCGCCTACAATGATTATCAAGGTTTTAAATGCAATAAATGAATCGCACGTCTTGCCGATTCGAATGCCACCATGTAAATGCCAAGAAATGGTCGCACACAATGAATATCAAGAGTGAAATGCACGGAATGAATCGCGCGTCTTGCTGATTCGAATGCCACCATGTAAATGCCAAGAAATGGTAGCGCACAATGAGTATCAAGAGTTAAATGCACGGAATGAATCGCGCGTCTTGCTGATTCGAATGCCTTGTAAATGCAGAGAAATTGTAGCGCACAATGAGTATCAAGAGTTAAATGCAAGGAGTGAATCGCGCGTCTTGCCGATTCGAATGCCACCATGTAAATGCCAAGAAATGGTAGCACACAATGAGTATCAAGAGTTAAATACAAGGAATGAATTGCACGTCTTGCTGATTCGAATGCCACCATGTAAATGCCAAGAAATGGTAGCGCACAATGAGTATCAAGAGTTAAATGCACGGAATGAATCGCACGTCTTGCCGATTCGAATGTCAATATGCAAATGTCTAGAAATGGTCGCGCACACTGTTGCCGACCCGAATCTCAAAAGTCAAATGCCAAGAATGAATTGTGCGTCTTGCCGATTCGAATATCAACATGTAAATGCCAGAAAACACGAGCACATTCACACGCACAAGGAAAAAATCTTCCAACATGAAAACTAGTCCCAAAAACTCGAATGCCTTAGAAAACGGGATCGGGGGCCCAGCCTGACCTCCGTCTTACCGCCCTGATCAAGGATCACCAATACAATGAAGGGCAAAGGCCTAGAAGATCAATGTAAGCCTCCGGAACAGGAGCTAAGGAAATTTCTGCTGCTCTGCACCGGGAACTCTGAATAGTGAGCACGTGGAGCTGGGCTGGCTCCCTTATATAGAGCCTGGCCCAGCCCACAAACCACACCTAGTCATGATGCAGAGAAAGCTTCTAGAAGGCCCTGGAAAGGGACCACACCCTGACACACTCTGAAAGCCTGCAGCAATACATTGCAAATGAACAGTATTTACAAGCACCTTGAATATAAGACTTCAGGATTAAACTCTACAATGCAAAAGGTTAAACAATGGCATATCAACATAATGCATGAAATACGTTATCTCATAAGTGCTGGGTTTTTGCATTCCAGACGCCCGTAGAGCACACACTGCCCTGATGTTGACAAGCTGGCTATCGCATGAATGTCCACATTTCAAAAATCGATCTATATACAAAAATACTTTATAATCAAATTAAAACAAGAGTTCAAGTAAGTAAGCAGGATGTACCTTGCGAGAGATGCCAGTAGTGGAACAGCAGCACTACCCACTCTTGGGAAAAAACATAGGTGGTCATTACAACCCTGGCGGTCGGTGTTAAAGCGGCGGTAAGACTGCCAACAGGCCGGCGGAAAAAAAAAGGGAATTACGACCGTGGCGGAAACCGCAAACAAAGACAGCCACTTTAACACTCCGATCACCACGGCCCTACAAACAAACAGAGTGGCGGTCACCGCCAACAGACAGGAGGGATACAATGTACAGCCCACAGTATCACAACCTACCAATCCGCCACCTTTTCCGGGGTGGATTCACCGCTAACAAAAACACGGCAGAAACAGGACTTCGAAGGAAAAACGCTCATCTCTGCACACCCCACAAGGAACCAGGACGCCATGGAACCGGAGCTCCAAATTCTGCTAGCCTTTATCTTCTTGCTCCTCTACCAGGAGCATGAACGCCGGCGGCGAAGTCCACGGTGAGTACTGCACCTACGACACATGGGAGGGGGGAGGGAAAAACAGTGACACACACAAGCAACACGCAACACCCCCCACCCCCACCCTCACCCACGACAACACACACACTAATACAGCATGATACATTACAGCTACACCCCCCCCCCCGGAAGAATGCAAAGACAAAAGGAAATGAGGTGAACAATTGTAATATATTAAAATTCAGTAGTCAAATAATATACATACACTATTTACAAATATATACACCATGAATATTAGTCCAGGGTATTCCACCCTTAAAGTCCGTGGACCACTGGGCCCACACTGCATGGGCGAGGCCCACACAAGATAACCGAACATGACGGAGAGAACACTGCAGGGGCATCAGATAGAAATAAAACAGGCACCTCAGGGGGAAGGGAAAAGGGGGGCACCTCAGCTGGTTGAGTGCACGATGCCAAATCCACGAGGGGGCCTGTGCCCACTGTTTAATCCTGGGGAGTGCAAAGCCACAGTCTCACAAGTCTCTGCAGTGGGTGGGTTGCCCACTGCTATATCCTGGGGAGTGCAAAGCCACAGTCTCACAAGTCTCTACAGTGGGTGGGGTGTCCATTGTTCAATCCTGGGGACTGCAAAGCCACAGTCTCAGAAGTGGATAACATTCTCCACTGGTTTCTGGAGCGGGGTTGGTGCCCAGAGTGCTTCATCCTGCCAAGGCCTGAGGTAGTGGATGTATCTCTCCACTGGTTCTGGAGGGGGCTTGGTGCCCAGAGTGCTTCATCCTGCCAAGGACTGATGTAGTGGATGTAAATCTCCACTCGTTCTGGAGGGGGCTTGGTGCCCAGAGTGCTTCATCCTGCCAAGGACTGAGGTAGTGGATGTATCTCTCCACTGGTTCTGGAGGGGGCTTGGTGCCCAGAGTGCTTCATCCTGCCAAGGACTGAGGTAGTGGATGTATCTCTCCACTGGTTCTGGAGGGGGCTTGGTGCCCAGAGTGCTTCATCCTGCCAAGGACTGAGGTAGTGGATGTATCTCTCCACTGGTTCTGGAGGGGGCTTGGTGTCCAGAGTGCTTCATCCTGCTCGTGGCGGCCTCAGTAGCCTCAGTGCTTTTGGCGCTCATGGGCCTGCGGTGCTTGTGGCGGCGGTGTCTTTGGCAGCGGTGCTTGTGGCGGCAGTGTCTTTGGCAGTGGTGCTTGTGGTGGCGGTGTCCTTGGCAGCGGTACTTGTGGTGGCGGTGTCCTTGGCAGCGGTGATTGAGGTGGTGGTGTCCTTGGCAGCGCTTCAACTGCTGGCGATCCTGTCTGGGCCAGCGGGGCTGCTGGCGGTCGCCTCCTGGGCAGCGGGGCTGATGCTGGTGGTCCTGTCTGGGCCAGCGGGGCTGATGCTGGCAGTCCTGTCTGGGCCAGCGGGGCTGCTGGCGGTCACCTCCTGGACAGCAGGGCTGCTGGCGGTCGCCTTCTGGGCAGCGGGGCTAATGCTGGCGATCCTGTCTGGGCCAGCAGGGCTGCTGGCGGTCGCCTCCTGGACAGCGGGTCTGCTGGCGGTCACCTCCTGGGCAGCGGGGCTGATGCTGGCGGTCCTGTCTGGGCCAGTGGGGCTGCTGGCGGTCACCTCCTGGGCAGCTGGGCTGATGCTGGCGGTCTGTCTGGGCCAGGGGGGCTGCTGGTGGTCGCCTCCTGGGCAGCGGGGCTGATGCTGGGGGTCCTGTCTGGGCCAGCGGGGCTGCTGGCGGTTGCCTCCTGGACAGCCGGGCTGCTGGCGCTCACCTCCTAGGCAGCGGGGCTGATGCTGGCAGTCCTGTCTGGGCCAGCGGGGCTGCTGGCGGTCGCCTCCTGGGCAGCGGGGCTGATGGCAGTCTTCTCCGCCGTGCTGATCTTCCCAGACTTGCCGGGTTTCTTGTGCCTCTTCCCCATCTTGGAAGGTGTCGCAGCTGACTCCACACTCCCACCTGTACCCCTGGGAGCGGCTTTGGTGGCTGGTGTCTTCCCCCTCTACCGCCGGACACTGCCCAACTTTTGATGCTTGACAGGTGGGGGACTGTCCGTGCTATGGCTCCTTGCCACACTGGCTGCCCTGCTGCCAGGTGCACTCCAGAATCCGGTGACTACTGGCACCACTGGTCCCACCGATGTTGTGGCTCAGGTGCTAGGTTGGGACCTGGAGAGTCGGGCCCTAGGAGACTGCCGGGGTTGGGGAGGTGAGGGAAAGAGGTCAAGGGTGGCCTGGAAAAGTTTCTTAGGAACACTGGGACGGGTAGATGGAGGGGGTTTGGGAGTGGAGGAAGAGGTTGTGGTTGTAGGAGGTGTACGTTTGGTGACTTTGGGTGAAGGTGCATGCGCTGGAGGCTGTCGTGAGGTGGATGGCTGTTGGGTGGGTGTGTGCCTGCGTTTGTGTACCTTGGGAGGTGGCGTCACAGACACACTGGGAGAGGACACAGGGGATGTGAGAATGGTAGTGGGGGTGGTGACTGCACGTGAGCGGGGTGTGGTGGTGGGTGTGCTGGTGATGGAAGTAGTGGCTGTAGATGTAGTGCATGCAGGTGTGAGTGGAGACGAGACTGGGAGGGAGGAGGGAGATGAGGAGGAGGGGGACACAGTGGAGGCAGTGGATGTTGCTATGTCTGCATGTGTGATGCTTGCGTGAGTACCTGTGGACTGTGTGGTGCTTATGTTTGCCAGAGCTTCCCTTGTGTGTTGAGGTGTGTGCATGCTGGTCTGATGGTGTGCTTGGGTTAGGCTGAGGTACAGGGGATTGGGTCTGGGTGGAGGAAGTTGGAGGGGGGAGGCTAGAGACAGGGACAATGGCTGCCATCAGTGCTGAGGCCAGAGTCTGAAAAGCTCACTGAAGGGCTGCCTGACCAGAATGAATGCCCTCCACGAATGCATTGGTTTGTTGCAACTGTCTCTCTACACCCTGGATGGCATTCAAAATGGTAGACTGCCCACCAGTGAAGGACCTGAGGCGGTCAATGGCCTCCTCACTGAGGGCAGCAGGGGTGACTGGGGCAGGGGCTGAGGTGCCTGGGGCGAAGGTGATGCCCACCCTCCTGGGTGAGCGGGCACGGGGCAAAGGCTGAGGGGCTGCTGGGAGGGTGGTGCGGGGGGAGTGGCGGTTGTACCTGTAGATGCGGGGGGCACAGATGGTGCCGCCACCACAAGGGAGCTCCCATCAGAGGACGAGTCCGTATCACTGGCGTTAGCTCCTGTCCCCGCCGTGGAGCCTCCCTCGCCCTCCGTCCCACTGGTGAAATCAGACTCTGTAGTGTCGCCCTCCAGGGCCATGTGGGATGCAGCTCCCTCCTGCTCCGGTGCCACTGCTCCTCCGCCTGATGATGCTAATGCACACATGTACAGGGAGACCACAAAAAGGGGGGGAAGACATAAGGAAGACATGTTGAATGCATGCAATTACCGCTACCGTTGGCGGACACGACAGAAACAGAAGCCCCCTGCACTACGCCGCTCACTTGGGGTCCACTATTCAATCCCTGGGTCATGGCCTACAAGGCTATGGCCGATATCTGCACACATGGATGTCACAGGAGCCTGACTAGGTATAGTTGGCACTGTACCCAGGTGGGGTGGGGTGCCACAGGGTCTGCCTGAAAAAGGGGACTTAACTAGCACACTCGCCCTGGCCTAGGGAAACCCACAGCCCACCTCACCCACCCAGACACCTCCACTGCACGCTGAATCAGCAGAATGAGAGTGTACTCACCCCCTTGTTGCTGCTGTGATGCCCTCAAGCGCCAACCCAACTCCGGGTACGCCACCACCAGGAACCCGAACATCAGGGGGGTCATGGTGCAACGAGCACCCCTCCCACTTTGGGAGGCCCTCCCCAGCTGGGCCTCCGCCGTCTTCTTGCTCCAGGAGCGAATGTCCTCCCATCTTTTCCGGCAGTGGGTGCTCTGTCTGTGATAGACCCCCAGGGTCCGGACGTCCTTGGTGATGGCACGCCAAATATCCTTCTTCTGTGAGAGCTGACCTACATGAATTGTATGGGGGAAAAAGAGACGTTATTACCAACTGCACCGTCACAGTCATTGGCCCGCATCCCTATCCTTGCCATGTGGCACATGCACTCACTATTGTTTCATGCACGCATCATCCCTCCCCTGTCTTCATCCACACCATTCCACACAGGCATTGCCCATACAGCATGCTCCCAGTGTACTTACCTGTTTGTCTGGAGGACCGTAGAGTAGCGTGTACTGGGGGAGGACCCCATCCACGAGTTTCTCCAACTCCTCCGTGCTGAAGGCAGGGGCCCTTTCCCCAGACGCATGAGCCATTGTCTCTTCCAGACTGAGGTCACAGCAGCACTTGCAGTGTAGATCCTCTCCTGTTGAAGATCAGGTATCGAGTGATTGCACAGAGAGAAAATGGCGGTCACGTCCGCGGCGGTGCGTACTGTCACCACCGGCGTACATCGTCATTGGCTCCTGGGATCCATAGGGACCAATGTTAACCAATGCAGAATTGCACCACGGTCTTCGACCGCCTACCATGACGGTGTACAACGCCAGCGCAGTTACCTCACATCCCCTTGTCCCACATTACAGGTCAGGCTACCGCCATTTCAGGGGCCCACATGGCTTTAATTTTTAACTGCGTCACACATACCTAGGCCTTGCCTCAACACTCATACAGGCAAAATTCGGGGTATGAATGGTTTTCTGAGTAAGCTGTGTTTACGTACCTCTGAGTTGGTTGACTCTGTGCTCGCTGTTGTCCTTCATAGGCACAGTCCGCTGGGACATGTGAGGAGATGGCGGCATCCTCCGGTGTACAGACCGCTGGTGGACCTGTCGACAATGGAGGAAAGACATGTAATCAACACCTGCAGGCTTGATCGTACCACAATCCTGGAACTGTGTGCCCAGTTGGAGCCAGACCTGACGTCAGCTATCCGCCATCCCACAGGAATCCCCCCTCAAGTGCAGGTGCTGTCAGTACTCCATTTCCTTGCAAGTGGGTCTTTTCAAACTACAGTGGCCATAGCATCAGGGATGTCCCAGCCTATGTTTTCCAACGTGTTTTCTAGAGTGTTGTCTGCCCTGCTGAAACACATGCGGAGCTACATCGTTTTCCCTCAGGTGGAGGATTTACCTACAGTGAAAGGTGACTTCTGTGCCCTGGGACATATCCCCAACATCGTAGGTGTGATTGATGGGACACATGTGGCTTTGGTACCCCCCCCCACAGGAGTGAACAGGTGTACAGAAACCGAAAGAGTTACCATTCCATGAATGTGCAGATGGTGTGTTTGGCAGACCAGTACATCTCCCATGTTAATGCAAAATTCCCTTGCTCAGTGCATGACGCTTACATCCTGCGGAATAGCAGCATACCTTATGTGATGGGTCAACTCCAGAGGCACCGTGTGTGGCTATTAGGTGAGCACCTGGAACCAAATCAGTGGGAATAGTTGTCTGGGTCTGGGGATATCCCTACAGGTTAGTGTGTGTCTAACAGTTGTCCCTCGCCATTTGCAGGTGACTCTGGCTACCCCAACCTGTCATGGCTACTGACCCCAGTGAGGAATCCCAGGACAAGGGCAGAGGAATGCTACAATGAGGCCCAGGGGCGAACTAGGAGGATTATAGAGCGGACCTTCGGCCTCCTGAAGGCCAGGTTCCGGTGCCTCCATATGACAGGTGGTTCCCTATTCTACTCACCAAAAAAGGTGTGCCAGATCAACATGGCCTGATGCATGCTTCACAACTTAGCTTTGCGACAACAGGTGCCTTTTCTGCAGGAGAATGGTCCAGATGGAGGTGTTGTGGCAGCTGTGGAGCCTGTGGACAGTGAAGACGAGGAAGTAGAAGAAGAGGACATCGACAACAGGAACTCTGTGATCCTGCAATACTTCCAGTGAGACACAGGTAAGAATACAAACCTGCCTACTACATGTACTTTAACACTACTACCTTTCTACTGTCTGTCCTTTTCACCCAGTGTATGGTCACTGAGTTGTCACTTTCCCTTACGATTTCACAAATGTGGGTCCCACTGTGTGACAACTGCTTTGTTTCCTCGTGGACTAGAGCTGTGTGACATAGGTATGTTGACATTACATTTGAAAGAGCATTTTGCCACTGTAATTGCTAATACACTATTTCGAAATCACAGACAGACTCCAGATTGTTTTGTGCTTTAAGGGTGTTTATTTAAGTGCTCAATATTGGAGGGGCTTGTAAAATGGTGAGGGGTGATGGTGGAGGAATGTCCATGGCAGAGTCCAGTCTATTAGTCTCACAGGTGCATTGTCCAAAGGGGCAGAGGAAGTGGAGCCGGGGCAGTTTGAGGATGGACAGGGTGACAAGGTGGGACAAAAGGATGACATTCAGGGTGGTCTCATTTCTTGGCGGGGGTCTTGGCATCGTTCTCTGTCTTTGTCCTGGATCTCAGGGACCGTTTGCGGGGTGGTTCTCCCTCTGCAGGGGGTGGGGTGCTGGAGTGGTGGTCCTGTGGCGGTGCCTCCTGTCCACTAGCGCCGGCGGAGGCGGTGGGCAGTTCATCGTCCACGCTAGTGTCAGGGGCCCCTTGTTGTGCAACAGGGTCCCTCCTGGTGTTGAGAACTTCCTTCAGAACCCCTATGATGGTGCCCAGGGAGGAATTGATGGATCTGTGTTTCTCCCTGAAGCCCAAATACTGTTCCTCCTGCAGCCGCTGGGTCTCCTGAAACTTGGCCAGTACCGTTTCCATTGTCTCCTGGGAATGATGGTAGGCGCCCATGATGTTGGAGAGGGCCTCGTGGAGAGTGGGTTCCCTGGGCCTGTCCTCCCCCTGTCGCACAGCAGCCCTCCCAGTTCCCCCTATGTTCCTGGGCCTCTGTCCCCTGAACGGTGTGCCCACTGCCACTGTCCCCAGGTCCCTGCTGTTGTTGGGGTGGTGGGTTAGCCTGAGTTCCCTGTAGTGGTGGACACACTGCTGCTTGACGTGTCCTGGGGACAGAGGTATGGGCCCGCTGGGTGAGTACTGTGCTGGTGTTTCCAGAGGGGGCAAGCTCTGTAGTGGCCTGTGCCACTGTGAGGGGAACTGACTGTCCCGAGGTCCCAGATGGGCCGGGCTGGTCGTCTAGATCCAGTTGGACAGAACTGCTGTCATCACTGTGGGCCTCTTCTGTTGGTGGTGTGGACATGTGTGGACCCTCCTCTGCGGTGACGTTGGGTAGGGGTCCTGCAGGGGTGTCAAAGCATGATTATTGCATCTGGGTGTACCATGGTGTGCAATGGGTGGGTGACCGTGGACCCCAGTGCTTGCATTCCTGTGTGGGACCTTGTGTTATGATGGTTTAGGGGGGTGTATGGGTATGTACAGTGGCCATGCATTGGTGATGGGTGTCCATGCTTTGTTGTTGCATGCAGGGCTTGGTGTTGGGATGTGTGGTTTGTGATATTGGGACATTTGTGAGGAGTAGGAGTGATGGGGTGAGGGCGAGGGTGGGGGTATGTGATGGCATGCAGGTAGGGTGGGGGATATAGTAGTTAAGGTTTGACTTACCAGAGTCCATTCCTCCAGCTACTCCTTCGAGGCCCTCAGGATGCAGAATAGCCAAGACTTGCTCCTCCCATGTTGTTAGTTGTGGGGGAGGAGGTGGGGGTCCGCCGCCAGTCCTCTGAACCGCGATGTGGTGTCTTGAGACCACGGAACGCACCTTTCCCCGTAGGTTGTTCCACCTCTTCCTGATGTCATCCCTATTTCTTGGGTGCTGTCCCACTGCGTTGACCCTGTCCACTATTCTTCGCCATAGCACCATCTTCCTAGATATGGAGGTGTGCTGCACCTGTGATCCGAATAGCTGTGGCTCTACCCGGATGATTTCCTCCACCATGACCCTGAGCACCTCCTCAGAGAACCTGGGGTGTCTTTGCCGTACCATGGGGTGGTGTGGGTAATGTGTGGGGTGGTGTGTGTTGTGATATGTGGGGCGATATTTAGTGATGTGTTGTGTGAGGTGCGTGGATGTTATGTGGGTGATGGTATTGTGTGCCTGTGGATGCTTGGTTGTAGATTGTAGTGTCTCTCTCTGGCCTTCAGTCGCAATTGTGGTCGTAAGGGTTTGTGGGTGATTTGGGTGTGTGTTTTATATTGTATTGGGTGTGTGGGAGTGGTGTGTGTATGTGTATCAGGTGTATGTATTTCGATTTGTCGAATGTGGTAGTGTTTTGTAAGAGTGTGTGTGTTTTGAGCGCGGCGGTGTGTACCGCCAATGGAATACCGCGGTTGAAAGACCGCCGCGTGGATTCGTGGGTCGTGATAGTGGGGCGTATTCCTGTTGGCGTGACAGTGGAGGTTTTGTTTTTCGCCAGTTTATCACTGACCTTTGGTGTGGTGGACTTGTGTGGGTGTCTAAATTTTGCCGGATTCCGAGCTGTGGGTCATAATGACCATGGTGGAATTCCGCGGCGGTGTGTTGGCGGTCTTCTGCACGGCGGTAAGCGGCTTTTACTGCCAATGTTGTAATGACCCCCATAGTTTTATTAATGTGTTAAACCAGTGCCTCAGGAATAAAATACAACAATGTTGTAAGGTCATAGAATGGTTTTTGTAGAGCCCCTCAAAAATTGTCTTTTGGATGCCACATGCTGACCAGCTGTTGAGGAAACGCTAATTGAATCAGGCTGGATGGAATTGGAATGCTTGTGAAACATGACAGGAAATCTGAACTTCAGATGGTCTGTCAATTAACAGACACTGCCTGAAAAATTTGAAGATTCAATAAACATTGGTTTTCCTGCTATTTATGATTTTCCTTATGGATTTTGGTAGTTGTGGAATTTTCTATTTGAAATATTGCAAAGTTGGAGAATCTAGGACCAGATGACCTAACATTTTTAAGATCACAAATGTTCCGATTCAGCGTTTGTTAAACCTTTGGCCATGTACAAAAACAATTTTAGGAGTTGGTAAAATGTAACCGATTCTTAAACTCAGATAGCAACCAACTGCTGATTCGGTGTTTGAAGGGTAGGGTTTTGGCACCATAATTCCAGTCTCAAACCATTGACAAGTTACTGATTCTCAACTTGGGGTTGCTAACTGATTGGAAAAGGAAAGGGGTCTCCTTTGGATGCCTTTCCCTTGGTCAACTGGGTAAGCGTTTCAGGGAGACTAGGCAGTGGCCCACGGGACCTCTGCCAACTCACTACTGAGACTTTAAAAAAATATATATATATAAACTTTTTTTCTGCAAATCAGCCCAGTTTCCTTTAAGGAAATCAGGCTGCTTTTAAAAATATATATAAATGCAGGCTACCATCCCTTCGATTTGGACACATCAGTTTGAGTCGCAATTTGCAAGGTACCTAATGAAAGGTATTTACAATTTTTGTGCTTAAAATGCACGACCTTTGTTCTTTGTCAAGGACAACGTGAAGGGATGGGCATTGGTAAAAAGGCCGGGAGTGGTTAACTAAACTGCAGGAATCATGGGGGAACGTCAATTTCCATTGTTACTTACCCACTATGAGGCTGAAAACTCGGAATTTCGCCCAGAAGGAAAAACGCTCGCCAAAGTACTGGTATTTCTCTGGGGAGGAAGAGGAATTCCAAGAGGGGTTTACCAGCAGACTTGTAACTATGGCTTAATTGTCATGATGAAGCCGGAAGTCTAGGTCTCAGATACATACGCTTTTTTGTTTACATTTCATCTCACAAAAACGGTACTGTGATGTGTAAACTTGAGCTGATGATCGCTGGCGGAAGACTCGCTCTGCTGCTCCCTTTCAAGTGATGCTTACGGCTGTAAGACTGCTCGCACGGGGCTGCCAGAGACTCATTGGCTGGTGATCAAGAAAGTTTATTGCTAGAATATTGTGGGCCGTATTTATACTCTGGTTGCGCCGAATTTGCGTCGTTTTTTTCGACGCAAATTCGGCGCTAAACTAACGCAAACTAACGCCATATTTATACTATGGCGTTAGACGCTTCGGGCGCCAAAGTGCCCGGAGTGGGCGTCATTTTTTAGCGTGAACCCCTTCCTTGCGTTAATGATATGCAAGGGAGGCGTTCCCGTCTTAAAAAATGACTCCCAGGCCTTTACGTGGTATTTATACTCCCGGGCAAAAATGACGCCCGGGAGTGGGCGTGGCCAAAAACGGCGCATTTGCGCCGCTTTTTAACGCCTGGGTCAGGCATGGCGTTAAGGGACAAGAGGGCTCAAAATGAGCCCAGAGTGCCCTCCCCTGACCCCAGGGACCCCCCCTGCCACCCTTGCCCACCCCAGGAGGACACCCAAGGACGGAGGGACCCACCCCAGGGACATTCAGGTAAGTTCAGGTAAGTATTTTTTTTTTTTTTTTTAATAATTTTTTTTGGCATAGGGGGGCCTGATTTGTGCCCCCCTACATGCCACTATGCCCAATGACCATGCCCAGGGGACATAAGTCCCCTGGGCATGGCCATTGGGCAAGGGGGCATGACTCCTATCTTTACAATGATAGGAGTCATGTTGATGGGGGATGGGCGTCGTTAAAAAATGGCGCAAGTCGGGTTAAGACGATTTTTTTGCCTCAACCTGACTTGCCCCATTTTAAGACGCCCTAACGTCATTTTTGCCCAACGCCGGCGCTGCCTGGTCTACGTGGTTTTTTTCCACGCACACCAGGCAGCGCCGGTCTGCTTGCGCCGGCTAACGCCATTCCATAAATACGGCGCCCGCATGGCGCTTCAGAATGGCGTTAGACGGCGCAAAATTTTTTGACGCTAAACTGCGTTAGCGCAGTTTTGCGTCAAAAAGTATAAATATGGCCCTGTATTGTGGCACCTTTGATTGGGAGTTATGGATTTCTAAACCTTATTAATGAAGGTATGCACATTTATTCAGGTTTCCTATCTGACTAGTCTGGTACAAAGGTGACATAAAAGTATCTTATGCGTGTTCAATTTTACTACCAAGCTCAAAACAGAATGTTTCAAACAAGACCATATTCTTGTGACTTCAGAACTGCTGTTCACACAACCCTCATATTCTCACGTCTGAATGGTGATATTGGTAATGCTCTGCTTCATTGCTTCCCAGACTCCACACTGGCACCCCTTAAGGGCATCCTACATGCCACAGCATGTCTCATCCAGGGCCTAATAAAATATCACCACCTCACAGTCATTCTGGTAGAACTCCATCAGCTCTCCTTGCAGGTCCACACCATCTTGAAAACTAACTGCACCATTTAGAAAGCCATCACTTCCAGCACTCCCTCTTATCTTGCAGAGAAGCTCACCATCTCTGGTGGTTCTTGACACACCCACAACCAGGGTGCTAAGACAGCACAGCAGGCCTTTTTTTTCCTTCTATGCACCCAGAATCTGGAGCAACATCCTTATATCCATTAAACCCGCCCAAACTCAGCTCCAATTTAGGAAAGAGTTGAAGACTCCCCTCTTTAAAGAACACTACATCACAATGCATTAACCTTGCGCAACCCAGCTAACTCTCCCATCACCTGTTGGCTTTCTGCTTGTCTTTGACCTTGTATAGCGCTTGAATGACTTTTTACTTGGTTTCACTGTAGAAATACCCTGTATGTATGTACATATATCCATTTTACAATCATTAAAACCCCATAAGTGTATTGCAATTTTGTTTCTTCTTTCTCATTTTTTAAAAATCTGATGTTCATGGGGTGTATTTATTGAGTCATACATTTTGCTTCATGAAAGAGAAAATTACCTATTCTAATGCTACAATCAAGCAGTTTATGCAAACTCATGTACAGAAAGTACCAGCAATCATTATCTGTGGGTTTAAAATATACACCAATGTTTACCTATGTCCATAGTAATTTCTGTGGCTGTAGCTTGCTTCACTATGTTTGCAGACTTAATTAAAATGTTGCTCATTCCATACATTGGTGTTTCTTCAAGTGTTTCCCTGATATGTATATGTATGGCCAGGTTAATGTTAATTTGTTATCCTAGAGTTACATTGAATTGGAATGTCACGGTGAATGCCATGATAAAGCAGCTTGGACACATTGTTTAAAATTATATTGATTTATCTTACTGATCATACACTTGCCAAGGGTTATTAGCAACAGTAGATAGAGTTCAGTCAGCATCCAGGGTTTAGTTACAGATACTGCAGTACCTCAACTCATTTTCATCAGAGGGGAATAGGAAACCATTTTCTGTTTAGCACGTTTAAATACACTTTTCATCATTAAATCGTTTGTACAACTACAGTTACAATAATCATTAGTCAATTCCCAAAATATTTGAATTTGTGCAGCTAAGGCCGCATAGGTATCACATATTAGCAAAGATGTCAAGATGCAAAAACAGCTAGAAGGCAATCAACACGCTGTGGAATAATTACCAAAAGGAGCTAGATATCTAACATGCAACACACTGAGAAATAATATCCAAATGAAGCTAGACAACTAATGTACAGCACACTGAGGAATAATACGTAAAAGGATCGAGATGTCTAATATACCAAACACAGAGGATTAATACCCAAAAGGAGCCACATATCTAATACACAACACACTGTGGAATAATAACCAAAAGGAGCTAGATATCTAACATGCAACACACTGAGAAATAATATCCAAATGAAGCTAGACAACTAATGTACAGCACACTGAGGAATAATGCCTAAAAGGAGCTAGATGTCTAATATACCACACACAGAGGTTTAATACCCAAAAGGAGCCACATATCTAATATACAACACACTGAGGAATAACACCCAAAAGGAGCGAGACAGCTAATATAGAACACACTGAGGAATAGTGTCCAAAAGAAATTAGACAACTAATATACAACACACTGAGGAATAATACTCCAAAGGAGCTACTGTATATATCTAACATCCATCACACTGAGGAAGCATAGACAAAAGGAGCTAGATAACTAATATAAAAAACACTGCGAAATAATAATACTGTAAAGGAGCTAGATAACCTGAAGTCTCAATGGGAGACTTATTTGAGGACTGTGGAAGATGGGGCATGAGAATCAATCAATCAATCAATCAATCACAGCATTTGTAGAGCGCACTACATACCTGTTAGGGTTTCAAGGTGCTGAGAGGGGGGGGGGGAGCTGCTACTGGTCGAAGAGCCAGGTCTTAAGAAGTCTCCTGAAGGCGTGTAGGTCCTGGGTCTGTCGTAGGTAGGTAGGGAGGGTGTTCCAGGTCTCGGCAGCGAGGAAGGAGAATGATCTGCTGCCAGAGGTCTTACGCTGGATGCGGGGAACGCTGGCGAGGGCGAGGTTGGCGGAGCGGTGTTGGCGGGTAGGGGTGTAGAAGTTGAGTCTGTTGTCCAGGTAGGCTGGACCAGCGTTGTGGAGTGCTTTGTGTGCATGGGTGAGGAGCTTGAAGGTGATCCTCTTGTCCACGGGGAGCCAGTGAAGGTTTCTTAGGTGATGGGAGATGTGGCAACGGCGGGGTGCGTTGAGGACCAGTCTGGTGGAGGCGTTTTGGATGCGTTGGAGGCGTCGTATGTTTTTTGCTGAGATGCCTGTGTAGAGTGCGTTACCGTAGTCTAGCCTGCTGCTGACGAGGGCCTGGGTAACCGTTCTTCTTGTTTCTATCGGGATCCATTTGTAGATTCTGCGGAGCATGCAGAGGGTGTGGTAGCAGGAGGAAGAGACTGCGTTAACCTGTTTGGACATGGAGAGGGAAGAGTCGAGGATGAAGCCCAGGTTGCGAGCGTGGTCGGTGGGTGTTGGGGGGGCTCCCAGTGAGGTGGGCCACCAGGAGTCGTCCCAGGCGGAGGGGGTGCGTCCGAGGATGAGGACCTCCGTCTTGTCAGAGTTCAACTTCAGGCGGCTGTATCTCATCCATTCGGCGATGGACTTCATTCCCTCATGGAGGTTGGCCTTGGCGGTGTGAGGGTCTTTGGTGAGGGAAAGGATGAGCTGGGTGTCGTCGGAGTAAGAGAGAATGTTGAGGTTGTGCTGACGGGCCAGATGAGTGAGGGGGGCCATGTAGACGTTGAACAGCGTTGGGCTCAGAGAGGAGCCTTGGGGGACGCTGCAGATGATGTTGGTGGCCTCGGAGTGGAAGGGTGGGAGGCGGACTCTCTGGGTTCGGCCGGAGAAGAAAGAGGAGATCCAGTTGAGGGCTTTTTCCTGAATTCCGGCTTCGTGGAGGCGGGTTATTAAGGTGCGGTGGCAGACTGTGTCGAAGGCGGCGGATAGGTCCAGGAGGATGAGGGCAGATGTTTCGCTGTTGTCCATTAGCTGTCTGACATCGTCTGTGGCGGTGAGGAGGGCAGTCTCGGTGCTGTGGTTACGCCTGAAATCAGACTGGGAGGGGTCCAGGATGGAGTTGCTCTCGAGGTGGTGGGTTAACTGAGCGTTAACGATCTTCTCGGTGACCTTCGCCGGGAAGGGGAGTAGGGAGATCGGTCGGAAGTTTTTGAGGTCGTTGGGGTCTGCTTTGGGCTTCTTAAGGAGGGCGTGGATTTCGTCGTGCTTCCAGTTTTCCGGGAATGTCGCAGTTTCGAAGGATAGGTTTATGACTTTTCGAAGTTGGGGGGCGATGGAAGAGTCGGCTTTGTTGTAGACGTGGTGGGGGCATGGGTCTGAAGGAGATCTCCTGAGTGGATGGAATTCATGATCTTGCGAGTTTCTGAGTCATCTACGTTGGTCCAGGTGGTCATGCGGTTGGAGCAGTTGGACTTTACGGGGGTAGGGACTGTCGTGGGCGTGGTGTTGAGGCTGTCGTGGATGTCGATGATCTTTTGGTAGAAGAAGGTGGACAGGGCGTCGCAGAGTTCTTGGGATGGAGGGATGTCGTTGACGTTGGAGCTGGGGTTGGAGAGCTCTTTCACAATGCAGAAGAGCTCTTTGCTGTCGTGTGCGTTGCTGTTTAGGCGTTTTGTGAAGTGTGATCTCTTGGCTAGTCTGATAAGCTGGTGATGCTTGCGGGTGGCCTCCTTGTGGGCTGTAAGGCTGTCGGGCGTGTGTTTGAGGAGCCATTTCTTCTTTAGTTTCTGGCAGATGCGTTTGGAGGTGAGGAGTTGGTCTGTGAACCAGGCGGCTTTTTTCCTTTCTTGGTTGGTGGTGGGTCTCTTGAGTGGAGCGAGGGTGTTGGCGTAGTCGTAGATCCACCGTCGGAGGTTGAGTGCGGCGGTGTCTGGGTTGGTGGAGTCGGGGGGTGGGTTCAGGGCGAGGGTGCTGGTTAGCTGGTCTTCGGTGACTTTGCTCCAGTGACGGCGGGGGGTTGTTGGGTGCGGTGGTGCTTGATATTCTTCTTGAAGGTGAAGTGGACACAGTGGTGGTCGGTCCAGTGCAGTTCGGTGGTGTGGTTGAAGGTGACGTGGGTGCTTGCGGAGAAGATCGGGTCAAGTGTGTGTCCGGCGATGTGGGTGGGTGTGGTGACGAGTTGTCTGAGGCCGAGGTTGGAGAGGTTGTCGATCAGAGATGCAGTATTAGTGTCATTGTTGTTCTCCAAGTGGAAATTGAGGTCTCCAAGAAGGATGTAGTCTGTTGATGGGAGCGCGTGGGTGCTGGTCAGGTTGGCGATGGAGTCGCTGAAGGGTGCTCGTGGCCCAGGGGGTCTGTAGATGAGCGTTCCTCTGAGAGTGGTGTTGGGGTCTGTGTGGATTCGGAAGTGCAGGTGTTCCGTGGTCTTGAGGGTGTCGTCCGTGTGGGTGTGGATTTTGAGGGTGGATTTGTGGGCGATGGCTATTCCTCCTCCGATTCCATTGGCGCGATCTCTTCTGGTGATCTTGTAGCCGTCCGGGATGGCTATGGCGATGTCAGGTGCTGAGGCGTCATTCCACCAGGTTTCGGTCAGGAAGGCTACGTCTGGGGCGATGGTGTCGAGCAGGTCCCAGAGTTCGATGGCGTGCTTGCATGCGGAGCGTGTGTTGAGGAGTATGCAGTGGAGGTGGTTGGTACCGGTTGTTGTAGGTTTCCTAGTTCTGTCGGAGGTGAGGTTGCAGGCGCAGCAGGAGAAGGGTCCTTTGGTGTTCCTCGGAGAGGCTTGGAAGCAGGTTGTGAGGCGGCCAGGGTTGAGGGCGTTGAGCTGGTTGGCCGTGTAGATGCGTCTGGTGGTGTGGGGCCGTGCAGACCAGGGGAGGTGGCGCTATGCGCGGTCCAGGCGCGGATGGGCGCATACAGGCTTGCCTCTGGCGCGCCCGCCATTAAGAAGGGAGGGGCGAGGGAGGTGCAGCTGGGAGGCGGGAGGGATCGGCGAATGGGAGCGCGAGGGGGGTGGGGCCGCGGGGAAGCAGCGGCTGGGAAACACATCTGAGGCCGGCGGGGGAGCGCACAAGGGGCAACAAAAACAGTCGCAAAAAGCGAGAAGGCACAAAAAAAGTAAACAGTGGCACAATAAACGCTATAAACAAGGCACAATGCTATAAACAAGGCACAGTAAACAGTGGCACAATAAAACGCTATAAACAAGGCACAATGCTATAAACAAGGCACAGTAAACAGTGGCACAACAAAACGCTATAAACAAGGCACAATGCTATAAACAAGGCACAGTAAACAGTGGCACAATAAAACGCTGTAAGCAAGGCACAGAAAAACAGTCACAACAATGGAAAACGGCACAAAGTACACGAGTCTAGCGACGCTTACCAGAAGCCCACTAGACACCAGGGATGAGGCGCAGGCGGGTGCCTGCGGGATGGGGAGGGCCTCGTACACGCGAGTAGCAGCGTGGGCGGGGGTCAGGGACACGGACACAGCAAGGTGGTGCTGCGATCGTGGGGCAGCGAGTTCCTGACCGAAGGCAGGTCAGAGGTCGAGCACTTAAGCACCCCAGGGAAACTAAGGGGCACTTAAAATTACTTCTTATTCAGCTGAAAATATGTCAAAGGATATATTACCCCAGAATCTATGTCCATAAGTCCAGCAAATTATACCCGTCTGAGGGCATTTAGTGAAAAGGATACATTCATACACACAATATGGTAATGCCCCTCAATGAGAAGATACTGGATTAGAGTCAGTGGTGTTGCCAGAGTATCATGGGCCCAGTGCAAAGAATGAAATGAGTTTCCTGGCTGCTCTTTGAATTATAAAATACAGCAATAATCAGGGTACAGCGAGCTCTGATGCCACTGTGACTGCTGCACCAATTAAAACCTCGCTTCTGTCCTAGGTCTTGAAAGCATTAGAGAAGGCACTGGGCCTCACGGTGGATATGGGTCCAGTCTACGTACTGCCGAGGTTATGAGGCAAAACATAGTAAACAAATACCAACAAGCATTGGCAAAGCCAAGAGGCCTCACTTATGCATGAGCTATTGGCTTTGCCAGTGTGTTTTAGCCATTCTGTACACCAGCGTGGCTACTATTCAGCATGGCTACAAGTTAGTTGCAATAAGGAAAGTGGCGTGGAGTGTCGTTGAGTGGTATGGCGAAAAGTAGAGTAGGGTGTTGTAGAGAGGAGTGGAAGGTAGTGTTGTGTATTGGAGTGGCATGGTGTGGAGTCGCGTAGAGTGGCATACAATCGAGCGGCATAGAGTAGATTGGACTGGCATAGAGGGCACTGGCATGGAGTGTTGCAGGGTGTAGTAGCGTAGAGCACCGCAGCATTGAATTCAGTGGCGTACAATGCAGTGCCATAGAATGCAGTGGCATAGATCAGAGTGGTGCATAATAGAATGCAGCAGTGCAGAGCTCAGTGTTGCAGAGTGGAATGGCGCAGAGTAGAGGTGCACAGAGTAGAGTGGCACAGAGTAGGGAGGCACAGAGTAGAGTGTAGTGGCATAGAGCAGAGTTGCATAGAGCTTTGCAGAATGGAGTTGTGTCGAGTTGAGTGATATGGAGGGCAGTGGTGCAGAGCAGAGTCAAGCGGCACAGAGTGCAGTGGCGTAGAGTGATGCAGATTGGAGTAGCATAGAGTGGTCCAGAGTAGAGTGTAGTGCCATAGAGTGCAATGGCGTAGGGTGCAGTGGCATAGAGTGGAGTAGCATAGAGTGGAGTAGTGCAGAGTAGAGTAGCGTAGAGTTCAGTAGCAGAGAGTGCAGTGTTACAGAGTAGAGTGCCAGAGTGCAATGGCTTAGAGTGAGGTAGAGTGGCACAGAGAGCAGTGGCATACAGTACAGTGATGCAGAGTACAGTGGAGTGGCATAAAGTACAGCAACAGAGTGCACATTGGTGTAGAGTGCAGTGGTTAAGAGTAGATTGGCGTAGAGTGCAGTGAGGTAGAGTAGATTGTTTCAGAGTTGAGTGAAGTGCGGTAGAGTGGAGTGGTGCAGGGTAGAGTGCAATTGCAGAGAGTGGCATCGAGTGTAATGGCACAGAGCAAAGTTGTGTAGAGTGCAGTGGCATAGAGTGCACTGGTGCAGAGTAGGTAAGAGTGGCATACAATGGTTTGGCATAGAGTGCAGGGGCATAGAGCTGAGTGTTACAGAGTAAAGTGCATTGGTGTAGAGTGTATTGGCACAGAGTACAGTGGTGTGGAGTGCAATCTTGCAGAGTAACTTAGAGTACAGTGGTATAAAGTGGAGTTGTGCAGAGCAGATAGGTGTGTCCTAGACTGGAGTGGTGTAGAGTGTAGTGGCGAAGAGTCCAATGATGTAGATTAGAGTGGCAAAGAGTGCATTGTCATAGAGAAAAGTGGTACAGGGTAGAGTAGAGAAGTGTAGCATGAAGAGGTGTAGAGTGCAGTGGCATACAGTGGAGTGGTGCAGAGTGCAGTGGTGTGGAGTGGTGTAAAGTAGAATGGTGCAGAATAGAGTGAAGTGGTATGGAGAGGTGCAGAGTAGAGTGGCGTAGAATGTCATATCCATGGTGTGGTAGCACACTGCCATTACAGACAACACATTTTCAATTTAAGAGACTATTACATTTGCACAGACATACAGTTTTACTAATAAAACAATACAGTGCACAGACAAAATGTGTGAAAATTACATCACCTAGTGTAATGATTTGTTTTGATCATATTAAAGTATTTGTCTCCAACACACTTCAGAAATAACAGAAAATGTGCTTCATTTGTGTTCCAAATTCTGATATATTCTGGAATACCTACACAGTTCATTTAAACGTTGTGTGTTAGGAAAAAACTCTTTCCTACCCCCAGTATCTAACAAGATTGTCACATAAATCCTCTCACTTTAAAGTCAGAGAAAGAAAAGTAAATAAGTGCCTTCAGAAGACAGCACCTGACATTTGACCTTCCTCTTTGCCCAACAAATGTGAAGAGATAAGAACAAGATATATAGTCCTGTTTACAGAAAGGGAGCACACAGAAGGATATTGTAAGTAAGGTTTGGACAAGGGAAGGTAGGAACTCAAGCTAGACAGCCTAAAACAAATAAAGCCAGCAAATCGAAAGCACGAAAATGTGAGTTACAAACCACAAAGCCAATGGCAAGCTACTGGCAGAATGCATTCCTACGTCAGCTTTCTGAACGTCCCCAGATGTCTTTAGCTGCAACCTAAAAACTGTATATACCGCGGGCCTCAAGTGGCCAACAAGGATATTGCACAATGGTGCGCTGGTCAAAAGCTTCTTATGATTACAGAATGGAAAAACAACACTGACTTGTGTATGACAACGGAAAAGACAGTCTCTAGGAGCTGAGGATGCAAGTGAAAGTTCCATCAGATATGGGATGCATGGATTGAATGCTGCAGGCTGATATAGGATGCAAAAGTGAGTTATGTTAAAGATTACTGGGGCTCGAATAGGGAGCCAAGGCAGCAGAGGAGTAATGCTGAATGTCTTGGGCCTAATTCACAAAGGTAAACTTACACGTTTGTGTAGGTTTAGTTTTTTTTTTGGTATTCACAAACTACGAGTTAACAGTAAGTTTACAACTGAAGAGACTGGAGTCAGGGTGGAGAACGCCACACATAAAAAGATAGGCCTGTCTTTTTATGCGCGTAGTTCTCTGCCCCGACTCCAGAGTCACCGCAGTCATACACTTACTATTAACGTGAATACCAAAAAAAAGTAAACATACACAAAGTTTACATTCACTTTTGTGAATCAAACAGGCCCTAAGACAATATGGGTACACTGGGAATGCATATACAGTAGTGCATGCATCTGATGTAATAGAAATGCTTTGACCCAGGGTGAGAACAGGCATTGGTAGAAGACGCACAGTTCTGTTTGCTCCTGTCCTAAGGTTGTTAGATGATGCTCCCAAAAATAGGTATGCATACATTTCCACTGTACTGTACACTTGCACTTTTTCACTGTACTGTTTAAAAAAAATAAAAAAATTATGGGGTTACAAAATTTTGTCTTGCTCGACTTTTATTTCTCCTTATTTCTGATTTATTGGAAGTACCTGAGATTGAGATGCTGTTTCGCAGATCACAGAAATAGTACCTGGCTGGATCAGATTCACATAAAGCCTGCGCGTTGAGGGCAGGCATGGCATTTCTCAGACTCAAGAAAACATTAGATGTATGCAGAGGATATCTATAATGTAATTAAATATACGATGCACTCCCGAGCACATAGCTTAGTCTGCTAAATGATTGTAATACCCACAACGTTGCAGCTTTGTATTTGGGTGCTCACTACATTGGTACTTGGCTGGCTCCTGACACTTGCGCGTAGACAGATTTCCCCACCTCTTAGTCACAAATGTTGTGATTTTTTTCATCCGTCATCAATGCAACCACTGCAAAAACACACCCACAGAAGGAATGTGGCGCCTGTCTTTCTTCCAGAAAGCAGATCTAGAATCTTTTGGCTTGGCCCGAAAGGTATGAAAGTACAAGTACTTACATCCTCTACCAGGCTTTATTACTCCCCCCCAATATATATTCTCTTGTACCTTTTGGAAGAGATTTTTAAATGTATTGTTGTTTTAGTGAATATACAGAATGATCACTGCAATTGATATTTCTGTAAGATTATTGCTGTTGTCATTTTTCATCAGCATTTTAATGCTGTTTTCATGTGACTTACATTTTTACTGCGTCGTAGGCTTCTGACAGCCAAGTTAGTAATCGTTGGTGTTATGAATATTAAAAAGAAAGACTATTTTAATGATAGCCAGCAGGGTTCCCAATATTGGCCTTAAAAGTCTTTCTTAAAACTTGTTGAAGTCTTTTTTGTCTTCTTAACAGCGAATAAGGGGAGTTAATTTTATTTTCTTTGTTTAAATAGGGGCAGAAAGATACAGGTATTACTTTCAGAGCTAGAATTGTTGGCACTTAAATACGGGCCCTAGATAGATGCCTATATTGTATCAGTGTGTGTGAATAAATCTAGTTCTATGAAGTTCACGTGTTTTATCAATCACTCTGTATCAGAACAATTTACTTTGAAGGAAATTTGCTTTTTGTTATTCAGAGCAAATATGCACATTGATAGACTTACATTCTCAAAAGGTATGATAAGATTCTGATTACCTTAAATGATAATATCCAACTATGAAATATGCAAATACAGGTGTAAAATGGAATGACCAGACAGTAGAAATTCCAAAGCAAAATATGGCAACTAAAGGGCAGGCTGTCATAAGGAGGCGTGTATGTCTGATCATCCATGTTCAAATCGGCTCAGTGATAGATTTCCTCAGATACCCGGTTGAAGGCATATGTTTGGCCATATCTCTAGCATTTTGGAATATAATCTTGACTGTGTAGACAAAGGTACTAGTTCTCCAAATTAAACATGCAACAAGGTTGGAAAGGGATGACCTTTACTAACTAGGGTTAACCTTCCCTAGAATGGTGTTTCTGTCTGTTTCCACATTCTTTATTATTAAGAGTGATGTAGGTTAATATTCTATAGAACAGGTTGTGATTACCCAATAGAGTGATTAAAGACATCCCTTTTACTTCCACCTTTGATGGCTTACACACGGATAATAGTGACAGCACGACCTGCCTCCCAGACACTGTAAGTCCCTAGTATATGGTACCTAGGTACCCAGGGCATTCGGACACCAGGGGTTCCCCACGGGCTGCAGCATGTATTATGCCATCCATGGGAGCCCATGCAAAATGTGTCTGCAGGCCTGCAAGTGCAGCCTGTGTGAAAAGGTGCATGCACTTTTCTCTACAGATCACTGCACCAGGTCACTGTAAGCCACCCCTGTAGCCCAGAGGGCAGGGTGCAAGTGCCTGTCTGTGAGGGCACCCCTGCATGAGCAGAGGTGCCCCTACAAACTCAAGGTCCATTTTCCTGGACTTCATCAGTACGGGGAAGCCATCTTACCCGTGTACTGGACACCTGTGTCCAGCTACATAGTGGTATCTCTGAACCTTGGCATGTTTGGTATCAAATATGTCAGAATCATACCCCAATACTGTTGTCAGTAGTGGTTGTATGATTTCATGCACTCTGGGGGCTCCTTATAGGACCCCAAGCTTTGCTCCTACCAGTTTGCAGGGTTTTCCAGGCAGCCCGCACTGCTACCATCCTACAGACAGGTTTCTGCCCCTCTGTTGCTTGACTAGCTCAAGTCCAGGAAGGCAGAACAACGGATTTCCTTTGGGAGTGGGAGGCAACACCCATATAACATTGCATTGTAAAGCAAATATACCACTTACAGAATACATTTTGTCAAAGTGATTGTGTATTTGCCGAGGTCACCCACCTCAGATAGGTGCCGACCGGCTAGCCAATGGGCAGTCAACTGGGTTGCACTGCAAGATAGTAATGCTCAATATCTGGATCCTCTAGGGCGATTCAGGATCAACTGTGGGAAGCTTCAATTTGACCATGACGGCCCTGCATCTTCCATTGCTCAAAATTAAGTCCCCCATCATGAAGCAGTAGGTGTAGAAAAGGTTCTTAGGCACAGGGATCAGCACAATAGAGAAGTAATGGAGTAATTTTGGCAACAGAACCATTTTGGTGAGAGCCACTCTACCCAGTACCGTCAGAGGTAGGGAACACCAGTACCCAATCTGCAGCCGATAGGAGTAGACTGCTCTCATTGATTTTCCATCAAGTAAATCTTTGTTAGTATGGTATACATTGATTCCTAGGTTTTGGAAGGTGGAGCCCTTCCTGATAACTTGATGACCATTCACCGTTGTCCTATGTATAGGACACTTGGGACTCAATAGAAACAGACAAGATTTCAGCCAGTTAACTATAAAGTCCTGAAGCTGACAAATGTGCTTAGAACATGCACCACCACTGAAACGCCCTAGCGGATGTCTTAAAAATATACCAGAACTTCACCTGAGTAAAAAGACACAATGTGTTTTTTATCGTCCATGGTAATGCCTCAGTCCTGCCCAGCTGTCAAAGAGGAAGGACTAGGGTCTCAATTGCCAATGCAAATAATTGGGGCAAAAGTGGCCACCCCGTCATGTTCCTCTTTTTGTGGGAAAGGTAAGCTGCCCTATTCTGACTCTGCCCGAGGGCCTTAAGTACAGAGATTTGATCAGTTAGAACATCATGGGGCCTAGTCTCACCCTCTGTAAGACTGTGAACATTTAGGGCCTCATTACCAGTTTGGTGGTCTGACTGCAAGACCGCCCGGTGGCGGCCGCCAAAAGACCACCATGATGGTCTCACAAACTGCCATATTACGAGTTACACAGCCAAACCTGCCAAAATCCCGACCCCAACAGGACTCCGGAGGGTGGGAAAGAGGCGGTCCTATCACTGGTACCGCCAGCCCGCCAACCAACCACTGAACCTATTATAAGTCAAAAATCGCCATGGTGGTCTTCCAATGGCGATGCGAACCACTGTGGTCTCTCAATAGTAGATTTGAAAACAACACAGCTGACACGCATTCACACACCCAATACACCTACCAACCACATTATAAAATACAACCCTTCACACACCACAATACTTTGCATCTACAATGCCATACACAGCAACAGCAATGCAAAGATTAGAATAGGCACCACTCCACTTCACAGAAGCCACACATCTCACATCCTCACTACACCCCCAACACATATTTGCACCCTATCATAACATTCAGTGCACACAACCCACTCATCACACAGCAGCTACAATTTTTTTTCTTATTTCCCCACCTTTTGTCCCATCACCATGTCACTACAAAAACATCCACGATTCATAGATGAGGAGTTAAGGGTCATGGTGGATGAAATCGTTAGAGTAGAGCCAAATCTATTTGGAGCCCAAATCTAGCAGACTGCTATCGCTAGGAGAATGGAAATGTGGCAAAGGATAGTTGACAGAGTGAAATCTGTAGGCAGCTATCAGCGCACAAGGGATGACATCAGGAAGAGGTGGAACGACCTTAGTGGGACAGTCCATTCCATGGCCGCCAGGCACCAGCTGGCGGTACACAAGATTGGCGGTCGTAGCCCACATCCTCCCCCACAGTTCACATCATGGGAGGAGAAGTTCTTAGCCATCCTGCATCGTGAGGGCTTGACAGGAATACCTGTTGGAGTGGAGTCGGGTAAATAACAACTGCACAAATTAGCTCACCAAAATGTATTGGCATCTATGCTCACTGATCACCTTTACCCACCCACAGTCCCACCCTACTCAACAGCCTAGTGTCCACTTGCCCATAGACCCCTCTCTGGTCTCCAACATGTCAAGTACAGTCATCTGGGGGAACAACATCTCTCAATACTGGGTGTACCTCAGGGATTGACAGCACTACAAGTCCCAGCAGGCACTGTTTCACTATCATTAATAACAGAACAATGTATCCCACTGAAATTACCTCCTTTGACAACTCCACATTGGAGTGTACCAACCTGATGGGCATTTAAATGTATAGTTTGTGGTAGGACAGGCAAAGACAGCAATGCTAAGGCCAGCTGGCACTGGTAATGTTACTCCACTTAGCCACAACTGTGTTCTCTCCTACTATGACCAGTCTCCCTCTAATCAGCCATTCAACCGTACTCACCTGAGGGGATTTCCAATGTGTAGTGTGTGGGTAGGACAGACAATGACCGTAATGATAAGGCCAGCAGGCACTGGGACCCTCACTACACTTTGCCAAAACAGTGTACTCTGTTCAAGCTGCTCCCATTGCATCTGTGCAGGTGTTGTTGTTGTGATTCACTTTGTGTTTTTTATATCTTTGGGTCAGTGTGTATTGTGCATGGTATTGTTGATCCATAGTGCTATGTGTGTGTTTGATGTGTGTGTCAATTGCAGTGTTGATTGATGTTGGTGTCATGTGTGTGCCATGGCAGATGTGTGTATATGTGTGTTGTATGTGTGGCCAGTCCGTGGCTAGTGTTGTGTGTGTGGGTGTATGGAATGTGTCAGTAAATGTGCATTAGTTGTGTTGTTGTTACTGTGTGTGTGTGTGTGTATGTTGTGTGGCCTTTGGTGTCCCTTATCCAGTGTTGTGTAACTATGCGTATGTGAGTGATACTGCAGTGCAGTGTGTGTGCTGGCTGAAGTGTGCGTGTTGTGATTGTGTGGGTGTATATGTTGCAATATACGAGTGTGAGTGTCGTGAATGATAGGTGTAGGTGCTGGCCTTGGCGTCACCCCCATGATGTGTTTGCTAGAAGTACCATTTTATTAAAAATGATAATAATCCAGGTAGGTGTTAGTACGTATCGTTCATTTCGTTGTCTTTCAGCGAGCAGGAGCAGCGGCATGACGTTGAGGAATGGCTCCGGACGTGTACGGCTATCTGCAGGTATGTGTCTCTATTTATACTCTTCGTTTACACCTGGTGCTCAATGGTGGTTGGACTGCGGGAATATGGTCACCGCCGTCCTGTTTGTGCCTCCAAGAGGCCACTGCATTCTGTGCTGCCTGGGGTTGGCGGCATACCGCTGGCGGTCTTCTGTTAGCTACACTGCCAAATTCATAATATGGCGGTCTGCTCCATCAGACTGTTGGGGTCAGACCGCCTCCACAAACATGGCGGTCACTGGACCACCAAACCGGACTGAGATTGTTAGTCTCAGTCCAGAAGCCTTTTCCAGGTCTTAACTAAACAGGCAGAGTAGGGGCACTTGGGTGGCGCCTCTCTTAGTAATATATATAAACACACCGTATGTTGATGTATGTGGTTCTGCTGGGAATCAAACCATTTTTGGCATGATATTTGTGTGAACTCATATTTTTAAATAATATTTTGGTGGTATACGGTTGCAAGCTATTTTAAAAATTAACCTTGGTTTGACAGACAGCATCCAAGAGTGATCAAAATTGGAGTGATATACTCATTAGAAGCTCTGATTATGGAGTTTCCCCAAATGTACTACTGGAATTCTTCTGTGGATTCCATTTTAGCAGGAATATATGTGTGTATATTTGCTCATTTGAAAGTGTCTGATTGCACCAGATAATATTTTTCCCTTTTCTCTCCACAGCAAATATATTTTCCTGTTAGAAAAAAACTCTTGCCATACACCCCCACCAAAAACTGGCAAATTCCAGCCTTTGATAAGCGAACACAATTTCCAAGGTATGAACAGGTGTTTTGAGAATATCCACAAACTGAATGCCCACTCCCCATCCATGATAACAGATTTAGGGCCTCATTACGAGTGTGGCGGCCTGAGTACTGCCACACTCACGTTGACGGTTGGACCGCCACACTGTGGACAGTCCGACCACCCAATTACAACCCTGGTGGGAAAATCCACAAGGGGATCGCCGTCTCCACTGGGAACATGGTTCCCGACGTGGTGACAGTGGTCTCAGCTGTACTCAGCCAGGGAGGCGCTGAACTCAGCGCCGCCTGGCTGATTACAACTCCCCTCACCACCAGCCTTTCCAGCTCCTCTTTAAGGGAGCTGAGTCATATCTCGTAGCACTGTTCCCGCCGGTTTGACTGACCAGAACGCCCTATTACAATGTTCCTGTCGGTCAAACATTGTAATATGGTAAGGGGACGCCTCCGTCATGGAGGTGGCATCCTCCCTTTGAGATTGGATGTCCCTCTTTGGGATCGCCAAACTCGGAATAAGGCAATTAATCCCAAAAATCATACAATAATAGGACAACAACACAGATAAGTGAAGGGATTTACAAGCGTAAATCCCACATTTTGTGAATATAAAATGTGGATTTTAAATTCTAAATCAAGTCATTTGTGCATGTAAGCTGAATTTACATATGCAAAGGAGTTACCGAATCAGGACCCAAGAATGCAGGTCTAGTTTTTTTGTAAAAAATCACTCCATTCTAGGAGCTGTAGCGTTTGTTTACCTCGAGTAAGCCAATTGTCCTAATAACAATTTGTAAATTAAAAAAACTTTATAACTGGGAAAATGCGTCCCAGTTCGCAAAAATTTGTGTAAATCTACACTCATGTGATTTACTCATTCGCAGGGAAAGAGATTTACACATTTTTCGTCTCCACAAGCATTTATCAGCACGTTTGTGATTTTTTTACCAGTCCATGTGAAGCCAGTTCACTATGCATAATTGTATGTAGTATGCTGGTCGGTATACAGATATGCCTTACTATAGTAAATACAAACTTTGCAGCATATTTATGACACCCTTAGGTGGCCATTGTGTCACCTTTTGTGACACAATGGCGGCGCATTCCTTGCAACCATATCTATGAGGCCATGCAAAGAACCTTTGAGTGGCATTGGATGGCCTCATAGATACGGAGTAAGGCAAGGCACCACAAGTTGCTGAGTTGCTTTACTCTGCGTAAGGGAGGCATTCCATGGGCACTGTGATGGGTGTTCCCACGGAACACCCATAGATTTTGATGCATCCCTAGATTTACCAACCCCGGTAAACCTGAGCGCCAAAACCTTACGCCACCCCTGGTGAGGTGGAAAGAGTGAAAATATCGTTATTTTTCCTTTTTATCCCCACTTTTTACGTGTGCTGCATTCTGCTGAACATGTAGAAAGAGGAAAAAGCCTCCTAGCATTCTGCAGCACACATAGCAAGAGGGACAAGCCTCCCAGGATTGTTTGAGTGCAGGAGAAACAATCCTGCATGCAACGCAGACACCCTTTCAGCATATGGTGCATTGGTGCTTGCGTTGGCGCTAGGAAGCCCATTTTGTGCCGGTGAGGAGGACAGGACAGGAATGTGCCATGTTGAATAAATTTGGTGCATTCCTGCCCTTTCCAAGTGATGCAATGCAGCGTAGCAAAGTGACTAGCTGAACAGTAGTGTGCCACTTTTTCATAAATATGGCCCTTTGTTTCTAAGGTCGGAGTGGTTTATAGACACTTTTGTGAATCCACAAAACCTGATGAGGTTGTGTATGTCCCAGACCTTTCAGGACTTTTCCACCCAGCAAGCACCTACTTCCTGCTCCTACAAGAGATTTACTTGGGCTCAAAATGACACCATACTGCTGTAATATTACACATAATGAAATCACTTCACTAGTTCGCCTTGTAAATTCATCTTGTGGCAATTACAAAAGTGAGGTTTTACGCCTAAATTGTCCCGTGTGCAGAAGTAGGTTGAACATACAATGCAATGGCATTATGAATTTGGTCCATGCTCTGTTGATAACAATCAAAATGCTTCAATAGGCCCTCTTTCTAAAAAAAAAAACATATCTAAACCATATTACTCCATTTTTTTCAATAAGTGCTCATAGATGAACAATGCTGTTGTAGAATGAGAGTTCTAGAAAGTTCAACGTTTAGGCTACTAAATGCCTTGTGACCTTGCTCCAGGGCGCCAGGATTCAATCCCTGGTTTTCCTTTTACAACTCATTACAACCAGGTGCCTTCAGCCAATTGGTTTAATAGCAGTACACCAAGACTAAAACTCCCAGAACACTTTAGGCAGTGAAATGAGCGCTGGTAAAATGTTGTCCTGGTGTGATGCATTCCTAATTACACAGATAATTGTTTATTATACCAAAGGGAAATGAGGCATTTTGTTTGCTGTATTAGACATTCATAATTTAAACTGATAAACACAGATCCATTCCACACCACAAAATATTGAAGTTTTCAAAATCTTTCAGATTCCTTAAAATTATATTACTTTTCACTTACAGTTGCGAGTTAGTGCACAATTAAAACCATGCATATGTTCAGATAGAATGTAACTATATTATTTAATAAAACATTAAACTTTAATGTGTGGTCTTGTTTTATCGAGAGATTAAAAACTTTCAGGTACATATTTACATGAGAACAGCAAATAGAGACAAAGCTGGACACAGATGGACCCCATCTTCACCTCCAGTGACAGAGTCAAATTCAGCAAGGTCACAGAACTCACGTGGTCCGACCAGACCATTGTTCACTTCCCAATTCTGGTGCATAGCATACCATCATCAGGCACCACAGCTTGTCCCACCACAGCAATGGTCCTCAGCACCACCCAAACCGAAATTTCATCAAACCTAGAACAGGCCATCCAGAACTTCTCCACCTGGATCACTGAATGCGCTGACAGAGTCGCCCCAATGAAGCCAGCAAGAACCAACAAAACCTCTAGACAAGCCAGCTGGTACAGCCCAGAGCTCAGAACTACTAAGCACAACTGCTATGGACTCAAGAAACAATGGCGCTCCACCAGGAACCCCTCTGATAGAGCCACTCAGAAAGCAGCCCTCAGCAATTACCACCTCCGCATCAATGAAGCCAAGAGAGCAGCCATCACAGCTCTCATCAAAACAGCAGCCAACCACACAAAAGAACTATTCAAAATAATCAAGGAATACTCCAACCCGGCAGCCACAAAGAACATAATCCACCCTTCCCATGAACTCTGCAACACCCTCTTGGTCTATTTCCACAGCAAGATTGGTGCTTTCTACCTCAACTTTGACCCCCAACCCACAGATCTCCACCTCAACAGCTTCGGTCAACCAATACACACCAGCCAAACAATCACTACATGGACCCCGCTCACCACACAGACCACCATGGCCATCGTGTCATCCATCCACTCTGGAGCCCCCACCATTTTTTCAAGTTTGGAATCAATCAAATCAGTACGTCACTCACAAACATCCTCAACACCTCCATCATCACGACAGCCTTCCCAGACAGATGGAATCATGCAGAGATCAGACCCCTCCTAAACAAACCCTCCTCTGATCCCAGTGAACCAAAAAATTAGCACTGCTCCCTCACTCTCCCAAAGTAGTTGGAAAGACCAGAAACCAACAGCTGGAACAAAACAATTTGCTTTATGTCTCCCAATCAGGATTCCAAGCCAACCACAGCATGGAGATCACACTGATCGCAGCCACAGATGACATCAGAACCCTCCTCAACTGTGGGGAGACTGCAGTCCTGATCCTCCTGCAACCTCTCAGCAGTATGCAACACTGTATCCCATCACAAGCTCATCAAAAGACTCTGCAACATTGGCATACACGAGAACACCCTCAAGTGGATCACCTTCTTCCTTACAGGACGTACGCAGAGCATCAGGCTGCCTCGCTTCACTTCCTAACCTAAGAACATTATGTGCGGCATACCCCAAGGATCCTCTCCAAACCCCATGTTGTTCAACACTTACATGACCCCACCTTGCAGACATCGTCAGATCCCACGATCTCAACATCCTATGCAGATGACACACAACTCATCCTCTTGCTCACCAAAGACCCCTGTCCACCAGAACAAACTTCTGCAATGCCATGACCAATCTAGCCAACTGGATGAGAGCCAATTGCCTTAAACTCAGCTCAACAAGACAAAATTACTGACGTTAGGGAGAAACACATCCATATGGGACAAAAGTTAGTGGCCAGCCAAACTCAGACTCAGTTCAAGATCCTCATGCACACCTACAAGGCCTTACATGATAAAGGACCGACTTACATTAACCACCAACTGAACTTCCATCAACCCGCCAGACACCTGCACTTCTACTCAATAGCTCTTGCACACATTCCCTGCATCCGTCGCAGCCACATCAGTGTCGGTTCTTTCTCCTACATCGCCGCCAAGACCTAGAATGACCTGCCCCTCCACCTTCAAACAGCACACTCCCTTGTGGACTTCAGAAAGACACTCAAGATCTGGCTTTTCTAAGGAGACCTCACATCCCAGCACCTGGATACCCCCAGGGTTGACACTGCTGCCCTCTACAAATATTGATTGATTGATATTTAGGTGAATACATGAGTGACAACATTAACGTTTTAAATTCTGAAAACCACTGAAATTCACCAGTTATAGTTATTTCAAGTAAGTATAACTCATGCCCTAATGTAACTATAACTCAGCCCACCATGACAGTCTATTCTAGTTGATTTTTGAAGAGTGGAATGGTGTACAGTAGGGTACAGTATTGTACAATGTGGCACAGTGAATTGACATACAGTAAAGTGTCAGAGAGTGGCATATAGTGTAGTTGATTGTTGTATAGTGGAGTTGCATAGATTACAGTTGTGTGAAACAGTGGAGCTGTGTAGAGTGGATTGTTGTTTAGTAGAGTAGAGTGACGTAAAGTTTTATACAGTAGAGTAGAGTCAAGTCAAGTGGTGTAACATTGTATAAAGTGAAATACAGTAGAGTGTATTGGTGTTTTGTAGAGTAAAGTGGAATGTACTGGCATAGAGTAGATAGTAAACTGTTATAAGTGGGGTCTCATACAGTACTGTTATATGGTTTCTACTAAGATAATAGGACAGCGTATTTAGGACGGCAGAACTTCAGAATGCAGGGGACTAAGGTGGTCATTACAACCCTGGCGGTCGGTGTTAAAGCGGTGGTACGACCGCGACGGAAACTGCCAACAAAGACAGCCACTTTAACACTCCGACCGCCACGGCGGTACAAACAAACAGCGCGGCGGTCACCGCCAACAGACAGGCGGAGGACAATGTACCGCCCACACTATTATGACAGGCCAATCTGCCACCTTTTCTGGGGCGGATTCACTGCGGATAAAAACACGGCAGAAACAGGAATCACCTCTACACACCCCACGAGGAACGAGGACGCCATGGACCCGGAACTCCAAATTCTTCCTGCAATAGTCTTCCTGCTCCTCTACCAGGAGCACGAACGCCGGCGGCGAAGACCACGGTGAGTACTGCACCTACGACACAGGGGAGGGGGAGGGAAAAAACAGGGACACACATACGCAACACCACCACCCTCACCCACTACAACACACACACTAATGCATATCAATACATCACAGTTACACCCCCAAACCCCCCGGAAGAATGCAAAGACAACAGAAAATGAGTGTAACCATTGTAATATATTAAAAGCAAGCAGGCAGAAAAATATAAATACGCCATGTACATAATATATACCAAGCATAGTAGTCCAGGTAGTGCGCTAAGAAAGTCCGTGGAACACTGGGACCACACGGTATGAGCGAGGCCCACACAAGATCCCCGACCATGATGGAGAGAACACTGCAGGGGCATCATAGAGCAACTAAACAGGCACCTCAGGGGGAAGCAAAGGGGGGGGCACCTCAGCCGCTTGAGTGCACGACGCCAAATCCAGGAGGGGGCCACATGCCCACTGTTACATCCTGGGGAGGGCTAAGCCACAGTCTCTCAAGTATCTACAGTGGGTGGGTTGCCCACTGTTCAATCCTGGGGAGTGCAAAGCCACTGTCTCTCAAGTCTCTACAGTGGGTGGGTTGCCCACTGTTCGATCCTGGGGAGTGCAAAGCCACAGTCTCTCAAGTCTCTACAGTGGGTGGGTTGCCCACTGTTCAATCCTGGGGAGTGCAAAGCCACAGTCTCTCGAGTCTCTACAGTGGGTGGGTTGCCCACTGTTTGATCCTGGGGAGTGCAAAGCCACAGTCTCTCAAGGCTCTACAGTGGGTGGGTTGCCCACTGTTCAATCCTGGGGAGTGCAAAGCCACAGTCTCTCGAGTCTCTACAGTGGGTGGGTTGCCCACTGTTTGATCCTGGGGAGTGCAAAGCCACAGTCTCTCAAGGCTCTACAGTGGGTGGGTTGCCCACTGTTCAATCCTGGGGAGTGCAAAACCACAGTCTCTCAAGTCTCTACAGTGGGTGGTTTGCCCACTGTTCCATCCTGGGGAGTGCAAAGCCACAGTCTCTCAAGTGGATAACACTCTCCACTGGTTCTGAAGGGGGCATGGTGCCCAGAGTACTTCATCCTGCTAAGGACAGAGGTAGTGGATGACAGTCTCCACTGGTTCTGGAGGGGGCATGGTGCCCAGACTGCTTCATCCTGCTAAGGACAGAGGTAGTGGATGACAGTCTCCACTGGTTCTGGAGGGGGCATGGTGCCCAGAGTGCTTCATCCTGCTAAGGTCAGAGGTAGTGGATGAAGGTCTCCACTGGTTCTGGAGTGGGTATGGTGCCTAGAGTGCATCATTCACCCGTGGCGGACTCAGTTGCGTCAGTGCCCTTGCCGCTCATGGGCCAGCGGTGCTTGAGACGGCGGTGCCCTGTTCAGCGGTGCTTGAGATGGCGGCGCCCTGTGCCCTGTTCAGCGGTGCTTGAGATGGCAGTGCCCTGTTCAGCGGTGCTTGAGATGGCGGTGCCCTGTTCAGCGGTGCTTGAGACGGCGGTGCCCTCTTCAGCGGTGCTTGAGACGGCGGTGCCCTGTTCAGTGGTCCTTGAGATGGCGGTCTCCATTGCAGGGTCTCAGCTGCTGGCGGTCCTTCATGGCCCAGCGGGGCATTTGCTGGCGGTCCTTCATGGCCCAGCGGGGCTTTTGCTGGCGGTCCTTCATGGCCCAGCGGGGCTTTTGCTGGCGGTCCTTCATGGTCTAGCGGGGCATTTGCTGGCGGTCTTTCATGGTCCAGCGGGGCTTTTGCTGGCGGTCCTTCATAGCTCAGTGGGGCTTTTGCTGGCGGTCCTTCATGGCCCAGCGGGGCTAGTTCTGGTGGTGGCCTCCTGGGCAGGTGGGCTGGTGCTGGCGGTGGCCTCCTGGGCAGCTGGGCTGGTGCTGGCCTCCTGGGCAGGTGGGCTGGTGCTGGCGGTGGCCTCCTGGGCAGGTGGGCTGGTGCTGGCGGTGGCCTCCTGGGCAGCTGGGCTGGTGCTGGCGGTGGCCTCCTGGGCAGCTGGGCTGGTGCTGGCGGTGGCCTCCTGGGCAGCTGGGCCGGTGCTGGAGGTGGCCTCCTGGGCAGCTGGGCTAGTGCTGGCGGTCCTCTCCTGGGCAGCTGGTCTGGTGCTGGCGGTGGCCTCCTGGGCAGCTGGGCTGGTGCTGGCGGTGGCCTCCTGGGCAGCTGGGCTAGTGCTGGCGGTCCTCTCCTGGGCAGCTGGGCTTGTGCTGGAGGTGGCCTCCTGGGCAGCTGGGATGATGGCGGTCTTCTCCGCTGTGCTGCTCTTCCCAGACTTGCCGGGTTTCTTGTGGCCCTTCCCCACCTTGGAAGGTGTCACAGCTGACTCCACACTCCCACCGGGACCCCTGGGAGTGGCTTTGGTGGCTGGATCTTCCCCCTCTCCCGTCAGGCACTGGCCAACTTCTGATGCTTCACAGGTGGGGGACTGTCTGTGCTGTGGCTCCGTGTCACACTGGCTGCCCTGGTGGCCGGTGCACTCCAGATTCCGGTGACTACAGGCACCACTGGTCCCGGAGATGTTGTGGCTGAGGTGCTAGTTCGGGACCTAGGAGACGGACGGGGTGGGGGAGGTGTGGGAAAGAGGTCAAGGGTGGACAGGAAAAGTCTTTGGGACACACTGGGACGGGTAGCTGGAGGGGGTTTGGGAGTGGAGGAAGAGGTGGTGGTTGTAGGAGGTGTACGTTTGGTGACTTTGGGTGAAGGTGCATGCGCTGGAGGCTGTCGTGAGGTGGATGGCTGTTGGGTGGGTGTGTGCCTGCGTTTGTGTATCTTGGGAGGGGGCGTCACAGACACACTGGGAGAGGACACAGGGGACGTGTGAATGGTAGTGGGGGTAGTGACTGCACGTGAGCGGGGTGTGGTGGTGGGTGCTGGAGAGGGACGTAGTGGCTGTAGATGTAGTGCATGCAGCTGTGAGTGTAGATGAGACTGGGAGGGAGGAGGGAGACGAAGAGGAGGGGGACACAGTGGAGGCAGTGGATGTTGCATGTGTTGATGCTTGCGTGAGTGCCTGTGGGATGTGTGGTGCGTATGTTTGCCAGAGCTTCCCTTGTGTGTTGACGTGTGTGCATGCTGGTCTGTAGGTGTGCTTGGGATAGGCTGAGGTAGAGGGGATTGGGTCTGGGTGGAGGAAGTTGGAGGGGGGAGGCTAGAGACGGGGACAATGGCTGCCATCAGTGCTGAGGCCAGAGTCTGAAAAGCTCGCTGAAGGGCCGTCTGACCAGAATGAATGCCCTCCTGGAATGCATTAGTTTGTTGCAACTGCCTCTCTACACCTTGGATGGTATTCAAAATGGTAGACTGCCCAACAGTGAGGGACCTGAGGAGGTCAATGGCCTCCTCACTGAGGGCAGCACGGGTGACTGGGGCAGGGCCTGAGGTGCCTGGGGCGAAGGTGATGCCCACCCTCCTGGGTGATCGGGCACGGGGTAAAGGCTGAGGGGCTGCTGGGAGGGCGGTGCTGGTAGGGGGGGTTGCGGCTGTACCTGTAGATGCGGGAGCACAGATGTTGCCGCCACTACAAGGGAGCTCCCATCAGAGGACGAGTCTGTGTCGCTGGTGTCAGCTCCTGTCCCCGCCGTGGAGCTCCCCTCGCCCTCCGTCCCACTCGTGAACTCTAAGTCCGTAGTCTCGCCCTGCAGGGCCATGTGGGATGCAGCTCCCTCGTGCACCGGTGCCACTGCTCCTCCGCCTGATGATGCTAATGCACACAAGAACAGGGAGACCACAAAAAGGGGGGGGGACGACAGAAGAAAGACATGTTGAGTGCATGCATTACCGCTACCGTTGGCGGACACGACAGACACAGAAGCCCCCTGCACTTCGCCGCGCTCTTGGGCTCCACTGTTCAATCCCTGGGAAATGACCTACTAGGCTATGGACGACATCTGCACACATAGATGACACAGGGGCATGACTAGGTGTACTTGGCACTCTACAGAGGTGGGGTGGGGTGCTACATGGCCTGCCTTACGGAGGGGCCTTGCCTACAGAACTCGCCCTTGGCTTAGGGAAACCCACAGCCCACCTCCCCCACCCAGACACCTCCACTGCGTGCAAAGTCAGCAGAATGAGAGTGTACTCACCCCCTTGTGGCTGCTGCGATGCCCTCAAGCACCCATCCAACTCCGTGTAGGCCACCGCCAGGATCCTGAACATCAGGGGGGTCATGGTGTGACAGGCACCCCTCCCACGTTGGGAGGCCATCCCCAGCTGAGCCTCCGCCGTCTTCTTTCTCCAGCGGTGAATGTCCTCCCATCTTTTCTGGCAGTGGGTGCTCCGTCTGTGGTAGACCCCCAGGGTCCGGACGTCCTTGGCAATGGCACGCCAATTTCTTTTTTTCTGGTGGGCGCTGACCTACATGAAATATACAGGGGAAAAAGAGAAGTTATTACCAACTGCACCGTCAAAGAGATTGGCCCCCTACCCTTGCCATGTGGCACATGCATTTACCGTCTTTCATGCACGCAGCACTCTCCCCCCTTCCTTCTTACATCCACCCCTCTCCACACCGGCATAGCCCATACAACGTGCTTCCTGTGTACTTACCTGTTTGTCTGGAGGACAGTAGAATAGCGTGTACTGGGGGAGGACCCCATCCACGAGCTTCTCCAACTCCTCCGATGTGAAGGCAGGGGGCCCTTTCCCCAGACACTTGAGCCATTGTCTCTTCCAGACCAAGGTCTCAGCAGCACTTGCAGTGTAGGTCCTCTCCTGTCGAAGATCAGGTATCGAGTGATTGAACAGATGGAAAATGGCGGTCATGTCCGCAGTGGTGCGTACCGTCACCACCGGCGTACATCGTCATTGGCTCCTGGGACCCATAGGGTCCAATGTTAACCAATGCAGCATTGCGCCGCATGACGGTGTACAATGCCAGCGCAGTTACCTCACATCCCATTGTCCCACTTTACAGGTCAGGCAGCCGCCATTTCAGGGGCCCACATGGCTTCATTTTCAACAGCGTCACACATACCTAGGCCTACACTCTACACACATACAGGCCATCTTTTGTGTATGAATGGTGTTCTGTGTAAACTGTGGGTACGTACCTCTGAGTTGTTTGACTCTGTGCTCGCTGTTGTGCTTCATAGGCACCGTCCGCTGGGACATGTGAGGAGATAGCGGCATCCTCCGGTGTACCGACCGTTGGAGGACCTGTCGACAAAGGAGGAGCGACATGTGATTATCACATACAGGCTTGACCGTGCCACAATCCAGGAACTGTGTACCTAGTTGGAGCCAGACCTGATGTCAGCAATCCGCCATCCCACAGGAATCCCCCTCAAGTGCAGGTGCTGTCAGTGCTCCATTTTCTTGCAAGTGGGCCTTTTCAAACAACAGTGGCCATAGCATCAGGGATGTCCCAGCCTATGTTTTCCAACGTATTGTCCAGAGTGTTGTCTGCCCTTCTGAAACACATGCGGAGCTACATCGTTTTTCCTCAGGTGGAGGATTTGCCTACAGTGAAAGGTGATTTCTATGCCCTGGGACACATCCCCAACATCATAGGTGCCATTGATGGGACCCATGTGGCTTTGGTCCCCCCCACAGGAGTGAACAGGTGTACAGAAACCGGAAGAGTTATCATTCGATGAATGTACAGATGGTATGTTTGGCAGACCAGTACATCTCCCATGTGAATGCCATGTTCCCTGGCTCAGTGCATGACGCCTACATCCTGCGGAATAGCAGCGTTCCCTTATGTGATGGGTCAACTCCAGAGGCACCGTGTGTGGCTATTAGGTGAGCACCTGGAAGCAAGTCAGTGGGAATGGTTGTCTGGGTCTGGGGATATCCCTCCAGGTTAGTGCGTGTCTAACAGTTGTCCCTCACCATTTGCAGGTGACTCTGGTTACCCCAACCTGTCATGGCTACTGACCCCAGTGAGGAATCCCAGGACAAGGGCAGAGGAACGCTACAATGAGGCCCATGGGCGAACTAGGAGGGTGATCGAGCGGACCTTCGGCCTCCTGAAGGCCAGGTTCACGTGCCTCCATATGACAGGTGGATCCCTATTCTACTCACCAAAGAAGGTGTGCCAGATCATCGTGGCCTGCTGTGTGCTTCACAACTTGGCTTTGCAATGACAGGTGCCTTTTCTGCAGGAGGATGGTCCGGATGGCGGTGTTGTGGCAGCTATGGAGCCTGTGGACAGTGAAGAAGAGGAAGAAGAGGAAGAAGACATGAACAACAGGGACTCAGTGATCCAGCAATATTTCCAGTGAGACACAGGTAAGAGTACAGACCTGCCTACTACATGTACTTTAACACTACTACCTCTCTAATGTCTGTCGTTTTCACCCAGTGTATGGTCACTGAGTTGTCACTTTCTCTTACGATTTCACAGATGTGGGTCCCACTGTGTGACATCTGCTTAGATTCCTCATGGACTAGAGCTGTGTGACATAGGTATGTTGACATTACAATTGAAAGAGCATTTTGTCACTGTAATTGCTAATACACTATTTTGAAATCACAGACAGACTCCAGATTGTTTTGTGCTTTAAGTGTGTTTATTTAAGTGCTCAATATTGGAGAGGGTAGTGAAATGGTGAGGGGTGATGGCGGAGGAATGTCCATGGCAGAGTCCAGTCTATTAGTCTCACGGGTGCATTGCCCATATGGGCATAGGAAGTGGAGCTGGGACAGTTTAAGTATGGACAGGGTGACAAAGTGGGACAGTAGGATGACAATCAGGGTGGTTTCATTTCTTGGCGGTGGTCTTGGCATCGTGATCTGTCTTGTTCCTGGATCTCAGGGACCGTTTGCAGGGTGGTTCTCCCTCTGCAGGGGGTGGGGTGCTGGTGTGGTGGTCCTGTGGCGGGGCATCCTGTCCACTAGCGGAGGTGGTGGGCAGTTCATCGTCCATGCCAATGTCAGGGGCCCCTTGTAGTGCCACAGTGTCCCTCCTGGTGTTGAGTACTTCCTTCAGCACCCCTATGATGGTGACCAGGGTGGAGCTGATGGTTCTGAGTTCCTCCCTGAAGCCCATATACTGTTCCTCCTGCAGGCGCTGGGTCTCCTGAAACTTGGCCAGTACCGTTGCCATCGTCTCCTGGGAGTGGTGGTAGGCTCCCATGATGGAGGAGAGGGCCTCGTGGAGAGTGGGTTCCCTTGGTCTGTCCGCCCCCTGTCGCACAACAGCCCTCCCAGTTCCCCTGTGTTCCTGGGCCTCCGTCCCCTGAACTGTGTGCCCACTGCCACTGCCCCCAGGTCCCTGTTGTTGTTGGGGTGGTGGGTTAGCCTGGGTTCCCTGTAGTGGTGGACACACAGCTGATTGACGTGTCCTGGGGACGGAGGTATGGGCCCGCAGGGTGGGTGCTGTGCTGGTGTTTCCAGAGGGGGGAAGGTCTGTGGTGGCCTGTGACTGGGTGAGGGGAACCGACTGTCCCGAGGTCCCCGATGGGCTGGGCTGATCATCTAGATCCAGTTGGACAGAGCTGCTGTCATCACTGTGGGCCTCTTCTGTTGGTTGTGTGGAAATGTGTGGACCCTCCTGTCCGGTGACGTTGGGTAGGGGTCCTGCAGGGGTATGAAAGGATGGTTATTACATCTGTGTGTGTCATGGTGTGCAATGGGTGGGTGACCGTGTACCCCAGTGCTTGCATTTCTGTGTGGGACCTTGTGTGATGATGGTTTAGGGGGTTGTATGGATATGTGCAGTGGGCATGCTTTAGTGATGGGTGTCCATGCTTTGTTGTTGCATGCAGGGCTTGGTGTTGGGTTGGGTGGTTTGTGATGTTGGGACATATGTGAGGAGTTGGGATGCTGGGGGTGAGGGTGAGGGTGGGGGTATGTACTGGCATGCAGGTAAGGTGGGGGATGTAATAATTAAAATTTGTCTTACCAGAGTCCATTCCTCCACCTACTCCTGCGAGGCCCTCAGGATGCAGAATCGCCAAGACCTGCTCCTCCCATGTTGTTAGTTGTGGGGGAGGAGGTGGGGGTCCGCCGCTAGTCCGCTGAACCGCCTTGTGGTGTCTTGAGACCACGGAACGCACCTTCCCCCGTAGGTCGTTCCACCTCTTCCTGATGTCCTCCTGATTTCTGGGGTGCTGTCCCACTGCGTTTACCCTGTCCACGATTCTTTGCCATAGCTCCATCTTCCTTGCAATTGAGGTGTGCTGCACCTGTGATCCGAATAGCTGTGGCTCTACCCAGACGATTTCCTCCACCATGACCCTGAGCTCCTCCTCCGAGAACCTGGGGTGTCTTTGCCGTGCCATGGGGTGGTGTAGGTGATGTGTGGGGTGGAGTGTGTGGTGATAAGTGTGCTGATATGTAGTGGTGTGTTGTGTGAGGTGCATGGAAGTTCTGTGGGTGATGGTGTTGTGTGCCTGTGGATGCTGTTGTTCTTGCTGGTGCTGTCTCTCTCTGGCTTTCTTTCGGAATTTTTGGTAGTAGGGGTTTGTGGGTGATGTGGGTGTGTGTTTTATATTGTATTGGGTGTGTGGGAGTGGTGTGTGTATGTGTATCAGGTGTGTGTATTTCGAGTTGTCCAATGTGGCTGTGTTTCGTATGTGTGTGTGTATTTTGAGCGCAGCGGTGTGTACCGCCAATGGAATACCACGGTTGAAAGACCACCGCGTGGATTCGTGTGTTGTGACAGTGTGGGCGTATTTCTGTTGGCGTGATGGTGGAGGTTTTGTTATCACCAGTTTATCACTGACCTTTGGTGTGGCGGACTTGTGTGGGTGTCTGAATTTTGGCGGTTTACATGCTGTGGGTCATAATAGCTGTGGCGTAATTCCGCTGCCGCGGCGGTGTGTTGGCGGTCTTCTGCACGGCGGTAAGCGGCTTTTACCGCCAATGTTGTAATGAGGGCCTGAGTCTGTCCACACAATCAGAAACCACCGGTCCAACTCCTGGCTAACTCACAGTGCCTCCCTTACACACCCCAACCCTGCCTTGGTGAAAGGTTATTGTGGCACCCTGAATATGACACTCTGACTCCCCAGGGAAGTCGTGGAAACAGTTATCAACATTTTGTCATATTACTCATGCATGCCCAGATGAAACCCAAGAAAGATACAAGTTAAGGTTTCAATACATTTATTGAAACAACAATAATCTTGCAGACTGAGAATGAGCTGAGATGATTAGGCAGATGAAACAGAGAGAAGTTACCAGCATTATGAACATAGTAATGATAATCAACAATCCAACAACGGTAAATGAATTCTAGAGGTCCTATAGGTTCCTACCTAACCCTAAGACTATACAGAGAGCATCGTGGGTATACCCTTCTGGGTACTCCATCTGTAGGATTATGCTTAGCCCCAGATCTGGAAATGGTATCAGGAATCATCCTTTAGTGTGGATAGTAATCCATTTGGGAAGCTGATAGATTAGCTCCAGCAGAGTTGCATGTCGAACACAGCGTTCATCACAGGATGGTCTTGGCTGGAATGCCCCTCTGCTCCTTCAGGGTCAGTGCATCATGTATGCAATAAAACCACACTGTGTTAGAAGCACAGTCAGATGCAGTGTTAGAAGTTGTCTCCTGAACAGGGAATGCAAGCACTAGGATACTGTGTACTGTCTTCCTAGCCTTGGACAGAATGTACTGATGTTGAGAAAAGGCTAACTAAAACAAGCAACTGGTACAGTATATCCTAGAATAATATCATGCAGGCAAAGAGAAGTGAACAGAAATGTGTGAAATGTCATTGCTAAAAACAATGCAGCTAAAATGTGTAAAATATAAAATTTAAAATGAAGCTAAGAAATGGGGAAACCAAGTCAGGTCCAAGAGGTGCTCATGACAGTCAGTAGAGGGCTGTCACATTGAAAAGTGTTGTATAGTGGAATAGAGTGTTATACATTGAAGTGTACAGGCATAGAGTGGAGGATAGAAGCGGACAGTGGAGTGTACGGGGATAGGGTGGAGTAGAATGTCGTAGAGTGCCATGAAGGTGTGGTAGACCTTTACAGAGTGGAGTTATATAGAGTGGAAGAGAGTGTCATAAAATAGAGAGATTAAGAGTGGAGTGGTGTACACTGTAGTGGAGTAGGGTGGATTACCGTAAAGTGGAGTAGCATACAGTGGAATAGCGTACAGTATAATACTTTACAGTGGAGTGTAGAAGAGTGGAATCGCGAAGAGTGCGTTGGTGTACAATGCAAGTGGAGTGGTGTAGTATGGGGTAGGATAGAGTGGATTAGCATAGAGTTGGGTGACATACATTGAAGTGGCATAGCGCAGAGTTGAGGAAACTGTTGTAAAATGGAATGGTGTCTCATATAGAAGAGTGGACTGCAGGGTCATACAACGTTGGAAACTGTTGTTGAGTGGAGTAGAGTGTTGTACAATAGATTGTATGGGTTTAGAGTTGTGTGCAATTTTGGACAGTGGAGTGTACAGGAATAGAGTGGAGTAGAGTCAAGTAGAGTGGTATAGAGCAGAGTAGAGTTTTGTAGAATGGAACTATGTAGAGTGGAAGACAGTACATTTGAGTGGCGTAGAGTGGAACAGCATACAGTGGCAAGGCATAAGGTGAAATGGCGTAGACTGGAGTAGCATAGACTGGATTGGCTTACAGTGGAGTGACATAGAATGGTGCCCTAAGGTCTCTATAACTCACGCCCTCACCATGCACTGCTAATTACTCTAGATATTACAGCACTCATGACAACTCCTATAACGTTTTAAAAATATAAATGAGGCATTAGCAGTCACATTAATGAAGAAAAACTGTGCATGGTTATAGGTACCTTAGGGTGTGAGTTATAGTTACTTGAAATAACTATAACTGCTGAATTTCATACGAGTAAGTTTAGAAATTAACTATAACCTCCCTGTAACCTTTGGTTTTTAAGTGCATTTCTATGTTTAAAAAAATTATATTTCCTAACTATAATGTGCCTGTAACCTTTGTTTTTTTCAGTGAGTTTCTATGCTTTTTTTTACATACATTTATTTTAATTAATATACGTTAATCCAACCACTATTGTACACGGCCTGCGGCAAGGCCCTGCAGCCAACTCTCATAACCACCCACCCTGCACCACGCATGTTGAAAGGGTTTGTCTCTCTAGGTATGAGAATAGGTGTGAGAGGATGTGTCTGGGTGTGAGAGTGTCTGGGAGTGAATGTGTGATGGTCTGAATTGGTCTGTGAGTGGATTTATGAAGGTCTGAGTGGTTCTGTGAGTGGGTGCATCAGTGTCTGAGTGGGTGCATGAGGGTCTGAGTGGGTCTGAAAGTGGGCGTATGACTCCCTCAGTGGGTCTGTGAGAGGGCATATGAGCGTTTGAGTGCTTCTATGAGTGAATGATTTAATGTATGAATGAGGCAGTGAATGTTTCTTTTTTAATAAAATGTCATCAATATTAGCAAATTCGTTGTGATGTTACACAGGGGGCCACCCTGAGCATCACAACGTATTCGTGAATTTTGCGCATTGTTAAAGAAAATAATTGAAAGGTCCTAATTTGGCCCTCAAAAACCCCTATATCACAACCCTTGGGTCAGGGTACCTCCAACCTACCCCTTATGCCACATTTTATTTTATTTTTCAGCCCCAGGGATTGTGTCAGGTAACCTAAAATGGTGACTACAACTTTCTGGTCAGGTTGCGGGCAGCCAATCACAGCATTCCTGTTGACGTGGGCTTTCGCAAATTTGCTGCGATCGCTGCGAAAAAGTTGTGACGGGTCTGCAGCCCTAGATATACACATTTATTTTCTCTTTAATATCTCACAAACTACTGAACAGATTTACACCAAATAACAAAAGGTTCAATCTGCAGAACAAAATATAGCTTCCTGCTAAATTGGTGTAATTCCGTCCAGCGGTTCAGGCTGTATTCGTGTTAAAACTCCTATGGGAATTAACATGGGAAGTGCATGTTTTTTACTCCACACCTTTTTTCTCAGCCCCCGCTTGACGGAGCACCCCAACTAAAACTTTTCATGTGTTATAAGCATCACCGGCACACTTTTTTTTTTGTTGAAAATTTAGTGAAGATCCGAAAATGAGTGCCAAAGACATAGGTAAGTAAAAAAAACATTTCCTATTAAAAACGGTCCTAACTTTAATTATCTACTGGCTACTATGCTATACAATTTGTGAAGGAGATTAATTAAAATGATTTAAATTTGAAGTTCACAAGTAATATCACTGCCAATGAAATTTACTTTTTGGATGTTCTGGTGAAGGTAGTTGAAGGAAAATTGGAAACTGACCTATATAGGAAGCCCAGTGCAGGGAACAGTATCCTCCATACCTCTAGCTTTCGTCCCAGGGCTCTGATACAAAGTATACTCTATGGAGAACTTTTAAGGTCAAAAAGAATCTGTAGTCTACAAGATGATTTTGATAAAGTGAGAAAGGAAATGCTGGAAAGACTCAAATGTAGAGGAATCAAGATAGAGATTCTGGAGGGTGCTTGTAGGAGGTTGGAGAATGTAAGCAGAGATGGTTTACTTTTTAGTCATTCCAAAACCAAGAAGAAGTGTAAGCCACAACCTAGAGTTATCACTACTTACAATAGGGCTCATTCAGTGGTCAGGGGGTGTTAAACAGACATTGGCCTTTGCTAAAAAATGACCCAGTTATTGGTGAGGAAATGCCACGCCGACCAATATTGACCTTCCGGAGATGTAGATCGATGAGGGATTCTTTGGTCTGCAGTGATATATGAAGTGAGAGAGCTGGTGGATTATGGTTCAACAGCTGTAGTGATGGTTTTGTGCGGTGTATGAAATGTAAATCATGTAGGAATGCAAAAAATACCAAAAATGGGATGGTTGTATCGAAAGTCTTACACAGGATAAGGGTTTGATACAACGGTAGGAATTAGTTTGTGGACTACATTTTAAGATGCAGGAAGATGCAGTTGTCCTAAATTTTATGTGGGGAGTACGACCTTACAGGTGCATAAGAGAATTCTACAACATCTATGAGCTATCAAGAATAAGGATATTACCTATCTGGTGGCGAGACATATGAATGAGATACATGCAGGCAAAATTGAAGAGTTGAAATATGCAGTGATTGATGGTGTCAAGCATGCTATATGTGGTGGGAGCAGAGAGAAAAAAATTAGAGTGTTGGATTCTAAGTACATTTTGATGTTTGATAGTAAAGAGCCACCTGGTATGAACTGTGGGGAAGATTTACATGTGCATGTGGGCAATTAATTTAGATAGTAACTTAGACGAACCCTCCCTTCTCCTCTCCCTGTTCCCCCCTCTTTTTAACAGCCCAGTCTTTTATAGAGCAGTCTTATTAGTTGTTGGTCCCTTTTGTTATTCTGCTTTAAGTGTTTTATCATTTCTTGTTTTAGAGCTGGAGCCTCGAAAGGTATCAGAAGATCTGAAAGAGCTATCATATCTGAAACTAATATCATTGTCAGTAGAAACAGCCCACTTGGACGGTATCCCGGTGCTACGATAAGTATAGTTTTATAGTTTTATTGTTTTTTGAGAGCTGTGTGGTGAGCCCATATTGATTTAATTTTGGTTGTGACTAGTGTGTATTGAACATTGGGCGGCACCCCAACATGATGATAAGAATGGTTTAATTGATTGTTTGAATGAGTCCATTATGATATAATTTTATTGAGGTGAGCCCGTATTTTAGATAAAATGCTGTGGCCTAGCCTCATTATGTACAGATGTTGTTGGGTCATTTCACCTGCGATTGTTAAAAATTCAAAAAATAGTATGGCTTTCTCAGGTTTTTGCAAATAATTGAATATTTTATGTTGCTAAACAGCTTCGATGTTTCGATGTGTTTTATAATCCCCAAAAGGTTTTGTTAAAATGAGGCAGAATACTGTCACATGATGGTTATTTAAAGAGGTTAAAAATTTCGTTGGACAGGTTGCAAAGGCACTATGGCCCTCATTACAACCCTGGCGGTCAGTGTTAAAGTGGTGGTAATACCGCCAACAGGCAGACGGTAAAAAAAATGGGATCACGACCATGGCGGATACCGCCAACATAGACAGCCACTTTAACACTCCGACCACCATGGCGGTAGCAACAAACACCGCAGCGGTCACTGCCAACAGACAGGTGGAAGACAATGTACTGCCCACCGTATTGCAATGCACGAATCCGCCAGCTTTTCCGGGGCTGTACCATCGCCATCAAAAGCATGGTGGAAACTGAACAACGAGGGGGAACCACTCACCTCTCGACACTCCACGAAGAACCAGGATGCCATGGAGCCCGAATTTCAGATCCTACCCATGTTGGTGTATCTACTAATACACCCTGAAGTAGAAAGAAGGTGGAGGTGGCGACGATGGTGAGTACTGCACCTAGCACACAAGGGAGGGGAGAAGGGAAAAGAGAGTGACACACGTGGCACGCAACGCCCCCACCCCCATCCTCACCCACAAAAACATACACACACACATATCCAACAACATCACAGATATACCCCGTCACCCCCTGGAAGAACGCAAGGACAAAAGGAAATGAGTTTAACTAGAGTTATATTGGCACAATCAGATATATCAAGAGAAAAGCAAATAATCAGTATACACAAATATTCACATCAAGTACACAAGTCCGTACACTGTCCCTTGTAAATGTCCATGGACCAGTGGTCCCAAAAAGCATGGGCGAAGCCCACACATGACACCTGCCTCAAAATGGAGAGAACACTGCAGGGGCATCAGGTAAAAAAAAAACAGGCACCTCAGGGGAAAGGGGAGGCACCTCAGCCGGAAGATGGTATGACACCACTGCTCTTCGAGGAGGCTCCAGGCTCACTGCCTGGTCCTGGGGAGTGCAAAGCCACAGTCTCTCAAGTGGGTGGGTTACCCTCTGCTTGGTCCTGGGGAGTGCAAAGCCACAGTCTCTCAAATCTCTCAAGTGGGTGGTTTGCCCACTACCTGGTCCTGAGGAGTGCAAAGCCACAGTCTCTCAAGTGGGTGGTTTTCCCACTGCCTGGTCCCAGGGAGTGCAAAGCCACAGTCTCTCAAGTGGGTGGGTTGCCCATTGCTTGGTCCTGGGGAGTGCAAAGCCACAGTCTCTCAAGTGGGTGACTTGCCTACTGCTTGCTCCTGGGGAGTGCAAAGCCACAGTCTCTCAAGTCTCTCAAGTGGGTGGGTTACCCTCTGCTTGGTCCTGGGGAGTGCAAAGCCACAGTCTCTCAAATCTCTCAAGTGGGTGGTTTGCCCACTACCTGGTCCTGAGGAGTGCAAAGCCACAGTCTCTCAAGTGGGTGGTTTTCCCACTGCCTGGCCCCGGGGAGTGCAAAGCCACAGTCTCTCAAGAGGGTGCTTTGCCCACTGCTTGGTCCTGGGGAGTGCAAAGCCACATTTTCTCAAGTGGGTGGGTTGCCCCTCTGCTTGGTCCTGGGGAGTGCAAGGCCACAGTCTCTCAAGTGGGTGGGTTGCCCACTGCTTGGTCCTGGGGAGTGCAAGGCCACAGTCTCTCTAGTGGGTGACATGTTCCCCTGGTTCTGGAGGGGGCATAGTGCCCAGTGGGCTTCATCCTGCCAAGGACTGGGTGAGTGGTTGCATTTCTCCACTAGTTCTGGAAGGGGCTTTGTTCCCAGAGTGGTTTATCCTGCCAAGGACTGGGTTAGTGGATGCAGTTCTCCACTGGTTCTGGAGTGGGATTTGTGCCTAGATTGCTTCATCCTGCCAAGGATTGGGTTAGTGGATGCATTTCTCCACTGGTTCTGGAGTGGGCTTTGTGCCCAGAGTGCTTCATCCTGCCAAGGACTGGGTTAGTGGATGCAGTTCTCCACGGGTTCTGGAGTGGGCTTTGTGCCCAGAGTGCTTCATCCTACCAAGGACTGGGTTAGTGGATGCATTTCTCCACTGGTTCTGGAGGGGGCTTTGTGCCCAGGGTGCTTCATCCTGCCATGGACTGGGTTAGTGGATGCAGTTCTCTACTGGTCCTGGAGTGGGCTTTGTGCCCAGTGTTGCTGCACCTGGGATGTGGCAGTTGACATCCTCTCATCTGGGTGTCTGAGCCACGCAATGTACCTGGAACAGGTAGCATGATACTCCATGGAGGCAGAGCCACACTCCATCCTGTGGTGACTTAGGCTGCCAATTGCTGTTCGTGCCAGTGCTGGAGGTGGTGCCTCAAGTGGCGTGTTCAGGGTCCAGGACGTCACCTGCAGACTCGGACGGCTGCCCACTGGGGATGGTGCTGATGTCCGACAGAGTGGTATTGGCTGGGCATGTGGCAGTGCAGATGGTGGTGCAGGTGGCGGTGGCTGTAGTGGAGATGCTGCTGGCCGTGGTGCAAGAGTCTGTTGTGGTGGAGGGAGACACCATACCATCTCCGGCAGCCTCGGATGGCTGATCCTTGGGAAGGATGCTGCAGCCTGACGTTGTAGCAGCAGCGGTGCAGGTGGCGGTCAGGGCGGCGGTGGTGACTGTGGTGCCGGTAGCTGCCATCCCTGATGATATAGTGGTCACCAGCCCCTCACCAGGAGGCATCGTGCTCTGAGGTGACTTGCCCTTAGGCTTGTGGCCCTTCCCCACCTTGGCAGTCGCTGCAGGGACATTGGTACTGTCCTCTTTGTGTTTGGGCGAGGCCTTGTTGGGTGGGTGGTGTGACTTTCCCCTGCTGGAAGCCGGGCCCTTTTTGACCTTTGCAGGTGGTGGAATAGGGTGGTCCTTTATATCTGTAGGTGGCACACTGGCAGCTCTGACGGGTCCCCCCTTCGAGCCTCCCGGACTTGCAGGGACGACAGCGGATGCAGATTTGGTGGCTGAGGTGCTGGGCTGGGATCTAGACATCCTGGCACTAGGGGAAGAACAGGGGGTGTAGGGAAGAGGTTAATGTTAGCTAGGAAATGTTTTTTAGACACACTGGGATGGGAAGATGGAGAGGGTGTGGGAGTGGAGGAAGAGGTAGTGGTTGTAGGAGGTGTACGTCTGCTGAGTTTGGGTGAAGGTGCATGGGCTGGTGGCTGTTGTGAGGTGGATGGCTGTTGAGTGGGTGTGTGCCTGCGTTTGTGTACTTTGGGAGGAGGGCTCACAGACACACTGGAAGAGGACACAGGGGACGGGTGAATGGTAGAGGGGGTGGTGATTGCATGTGAGCGGTGTGTGGTGATGGGCGTGTGGTGATGGAGGCAGTGGCTGATGATGTGGTGCATGCAGGTGTGAGTGGAGACGAGACTGGGAGGGAGGTGGAGGACGTGGAGGAGGGGGGCACAGTGGAGGAAGTGGATGTTGGTATGTGTGCATGGGTATGGTGCTTGTGTGAGTGCCTGTGGGATGTGTGGTGCTTATGTTTTCCTGAGCCACTTTTGTGTGTTGGTGCGTGTGCATGCTGGTCTGATGGTGTGCTTAGGATAGACTGAGGTAGAGGGGATTGGGTCTGGGTAGTGGAAGTTGGAGGGGGGAGACTGGACACAGGGACAATGGCTGCCATCAGTGCTCTGGCCAGAGCCTGAAATGCTCTCTGTTGGGCCGCCACGCCAGAATGAATGCCCTCCAGGTATGCATTTGTTTGCTGCAAATGCCTCTCGACACCCTGGATGGCATTCAGAATGGTTGACTGCCCAACACTGAGGGATCTCAGGAGGTCAATAGCCTCCTCACTGAGGGTAGCAAGGCTGGCTGGGGCAGGGCCTGAAGTGCCTGGGGCGAAGGAGATGCCCACCCTCTTGGGTGAGCAGGCACGGGAAACTCGCTGAGGGACTGCTGGGAGGGCAGTACTAGTAGGGGGGGTGGCGGCTGTACCTGTTGTTAGGGTGGGCACAGAGGTGTCCGCCTCCACCAAGGAGCTTCCATCAGAGGAGGAGTCGCTGTTGCTGGTATCCCCTCCTATCCCCATCGTGGAGCTCCCCTCGCCCTCCGTCCCACTGGTGCCTTCACCCTCCGTGGATTCACCCTCCTGGGCCATGTGGGATGCAGCTCCCTCCGTCGCCGGTGCCTCCTCTCCTCCGCCAGATGATGCTAATGCACACAAGGACAGGGTGACAAAACAAGAAGGGGGGGAAGACAGAGGACACAGATGGTCAATGCCAACAACACCACTACCGTTGGCGGACACAACACACAGGGAGCAGCCCTATGCACTAGGCCATGCACTACCAGTTACTAAGAAAGTCACCAGCCCATGGGCTGCAATACCTAACACCATTAGCTGCACACCTGAAACCAACAGGACCCGGCCCAGTAGTAGATGCCCACTAACACTATTGGGGTTGGAGTGCTTCAGAGCCTGCCCAACAAGGGACCTGCAATGCCATGTTCGCCCTGGCCTAGGGGCACCCACAGCCCACATCCCCCACCCAGATACTTCCTAAACCACGCAGTCAGCTTTATGGCTCTGTACTCATCCCCTTGTGGCTGCTGTGATGCCCTCAAGCACCCATCCAACTCCGGATAGGCCACCTCCAGGATGCAGAACATCAGGGGGGTCAAGGTGCGACGGGCACCCCTTCACACATTGGGAGGCCAGCCCTAGCTGGGCCTCCGCACTCTTCTTGCTCCAGCGGCACAGGTCCTCCCATCTCTTGCGGCAGTGGGTGCTCCGTCTATGATAGACGCCCAGGGTCCGCACTTCCTTGGCGATGGCACGCCAAATACCTTTCTTCTGGTGGGCGCTGACCTAGAGGAAAGGTACAGGAGGAAAGGAAATTAGTCACCCGTCCGGACCGTCAGACTCATTGCCCACCAGTTCCCAACCATGCCCTGACGCACATACACTGACCATCTTCACATGCAGCCCTCAGCCCCCCCAACATGTGTCTTCCATCCACACCACTTCAAACAGGCATTGCCCACGCATCAGGCTCACATTGTATTCACCTGTTTGTCTGGAGGACCGTAGAGTAGCGTGTACTGGGGGGGGACCCCATCCACCAGTTTGTCCAACTCCTCCGTCGTAAAGGCAGGGGCCCTGTCCCCAGACACTTGAGCCATTGTCACTTCCAGACTCAGGTAACAGCAGCACTTGCAGAGTAGGTCCTCTCCTGTTGAAGGTCAGGTATCAAGTGAGTGAACAGATAGAAAATGGCGGTAACGTCCGCGGCGGTGCATACCGTCACCACCGGTGTACATGGCCATTGGCTCCTGGAACCCATAGGGCCCAATGATAACCAATGCTGAGTTACGATGTGGTCTTCGACCACCTACGGCGGCGCAGCACAACGCCAGCGCAGTTACCTCATTTCCCCTTGTCCTTCCTCACAAGTCAGGCAGCTGCCATTTCAGGGGGGCACATGGCATGGCACCTAACTGCATCACAGCACATGTTGGCACATATACGGTCTAACTACGTCACACACGGATTTACTAACGTTACTGCAGACACACTTGTGCAACCTATGTGGTAAATGACCCTCTGCTCACCGTTCTCCTCCATAGGCTACTCCCGCTGGGGCAGATGATGAGATGCCGGCATCCTCCGGTGTACAGACCCCTGGTGGACCTGTCGACAATGGAAGACAGACACATCATAATCACCTACAGACTTGATTGTGCCACAATTCAAGACCTGTGTGCCCAATTGGAGCCAGACCTGATGTCATCTATCCGCCATCCTATAGGAATCCCCCCTCTAGTGCAGGTCCTGTCAGTGCTCCATTTCCTGGCAAGTGGCTCCTTTCAAACAACAGTGGCCATGGCATCAGGGAGGTCTCAGCCAATGTTTTCTAATGTGTTGACCAGAGTGTTGTCTGCCCTGCTGAAACACATGTGCAGCTACATCGTGTTCCCCCAGGTGGAGGATTTGCCCACAGTGAAGGCTGACTTTTATGCCCTGGGACATATCCCCAACATCATTGGTGCCATTGATGGTACACATGTAGCATTTTTCCCCCCGCAAAATGAACAAGTGTACAGAAATAGAAAAGGCTACCATTCGATGAATGTGCAAATGGTGTGTTTGGTGGACCAGTACATCTCCCATGTGAATGTCAAGTATCCTGGCTCTGTGCATGACCCCTATATTTTGAGGAATAGCAGTATCCCTTATATGATGGGCCAACTCCAGAGGCACCGGGTGTGGCTAATAGGTGAGCCCAAGGTCACCAGACAGTATGAGTAGGTGTCTGGGTATGGGGTTGACCCTAAGTGTAAGTGTGTGTCTAGCAGGTATCCCTCAACATTTGCAGGTGACTCTGGTTACCCCACCCTCTCATGGCTACTGACCCCAGTGAGGAATGCCAGGAGAAGGGCAGAGGACCGCTACAATGAGGCACATGGCCAAAATAGGTGTATTATTGAGAGGACGTTTGGCCTCCTGAAGGCCAGATTCCGGTGCCTCCATCTACAGGTGGCTCCCTATACTACTCACAGAAGAAAGTGTGCCAGATAATCGTGGCATGCTGCATGTTGCACAACCTGGCATTGAGATGCCAGGTGCCTTTTCTACAGGAGGATGAGCCTGGTGATAGTCTTGTGGCAGCGGTGGAGCCTGTAGACAGCGAGGAAGAGGAGGCAGAGGAAGAAGATATTGACAACAGAACGAACATCATCATGCAGTACTTCAAGTGACACACAGGTAAGAGACTGTAACTCCTTCTCACATTTCAGAATACTGTAGGACATTGTACAAGTCAGCCTCTTAACCTCTGTCTATGGACAATGACTGTTCACATTGGATTTCCATTTTTCAGATCGGGGTACCCCATTCTGCCTTCTGCTATATGTACTGCTGCCCAACAACTGTCATACATTGGTATGAGTAAATTAACATTTACATTGCTATTTGTTACTAATGTTGTCATTATACATTTGTGAAAGATCAGACTGACTCCAGATTGGTTTGTGCTTAAAGGGTGTTTATTTAGGGGCTAATGAGTATAGGGGTATGTGCAAGGGGCTGTGGTGATGGTAGAAGAAGGTCCATAGTAGAGTCCAGTCTCTTGGTATTACGGGTGCATTGTCCAATAGAGCATAGGAAGAGGAGTAATGGCACTTCTATTTGGACAGGATGACAAAGTGGGACAGAAGGGTGACAATCAGGAGAGTCTTATTTCCTGGCGAGGGTCTTGGCAATGTTCTCTGTCTTCTGCCGGGATCGCAGGGACCTTTTGCGGGGTGGTTCTCCTTCTGCAGGGGGTGGGGTGCTGGTGGCCTGTTGATCCTGTGGCATGGCATCCTGGCCACTAGCGCTGGCAGAGGTGGAAGGCTGTTCCTCGATTTGGCTAGTGTCAGGGGCCCTTTGTTGTGCCACTGCCTCCCTCATGGTCTTGCCTATGTCAGCCAGCACCCCTGCTATGGTGACCAGGATGGTGTATATGTTGGTGAGGTCCTCCCTGATCCCCATGTAGTGTCCCTCCTGCAGCCGCTGGGTCTCCTGAAACTTGGCCAGTACCGTGCCCATGGTCTCCTAGGAATGGTGGTATGCTCCCATGATGTTGGTCAGTGCCTCGTGGAGGGTCGGTTCCCTGGGCCTGTCCTCCCCCTGTCGCACAGCAGTCCTCCCATCTTCCCTGTTGTCCTGTGCCTCTGTCCCCTGAACCGTGTGCCCACTGCCACTGACCCCAGGCCCCTGATCATCCTGGGTTAGTGAGTTTGCCTGGTGTCCCTGTAGTGGTGGACACACTGCTGATTGACGTGTCCTGGGGACAGTGGCATGGGCCCGCTGGGGGGGTGCTGTGCTGGTGTTTCCTGAGGGGGGAGGTTCTGTGGTGGTTTGGGACTGTGACAGGGTAACCGACTGTCCAGAGGTCCCAGATGGGCCAGGCTGGTCATTGTGATCCAGGTGTGCAGAGCTGCTGTCATCACTGTGGGCCTCTCCTGTGGGGGGACTGGATATGGCTGGCACCTCCTGTCCGGTGACGTTGGGTAGGGGTCCTGTTGGGATGTAAATGCATTGTTATTGTATCTGTGTGTGCCAGCTTGTGCAATGGGTGTGTTTCCCTGTATTAATGTGCTTACACTATCGCCTTGTGTGAGTGGTGATTTTGTGGCCTGGGTGAGTCTCTCTATTGGGCATGCAGCGGTGATGGATGCCCATGCAGGTCTGTGATGGGTGTCCATGCATTGTTGTTGCATGCAGGGCTTGGTTGTGGGAGTGGTGGGTTGTGATGGTGGGGTGTGTGTGAGGTGGTGAAGTGATGGGAGTGAGGGTGAGGGTGGGAGTATGTGATGGCATGCAGGTAGGGGGTTGAAAGTAGTAAAGATTTGACTTACCAGAGTCCAGTCCTCCTGCTACTCCTGCGAGGCCCTCAGGATGCATGATCGCCAAGACTTGCTCCTCCCACGTTGTTAGTTGTGGGGGAGGAGGTGGGGGTCCACCGCCAGTCCTCTGTACAGCTACCTGGTGTCTTGATAACACGGAACGTACCTTCCCCCGTAGGTCGTTCCACCTCTTCCTGATGTCATCCCTTGTTCTTGGATGCTGTCCCACTGCGTTGACCCTGCCCTCTATTCTCCAGCACAGTTACATCTTCCTAGCAATGGAGGTCTGCTGCACCTGTGATCCGAATAGCTGTGGCTCTACCCAGATGATTTCCTCCACCATGACCCTGAGCTCCTCCTCAGAAAACCTGGGGTGTCTTTGAGGTGCCATGATGTGGTGTGAGTGATGTGTGAGGTGATGTGTGATGTGATGTGTGGGGTGATCAAATCAAATCAAATCATTAACATTTATAAAGCGCGCTACTCACCTGTGCGGGTCTCAAGGCGCTAGGGGAAAAAGAGGGGGGGGGTAACGCTACTCAAACAGCCAGGTCTTTAGGAGTCTCCGGAAAGCGGAGTGGTCCTGGGTGGTCCTGAGGCTGGTGGGGAGGGAGTTCCAGGTCTTGGCCGCCAGGAAGGAGAAAAATCTCCCACCCGCCGTGGAGCGGCGGATGCGAGGGACAGCAGCAAGTGCGAGGCCAGAGGAGCGCAGGTGGCAGGTGGGGACGTAGAAGCTGAGGCGTCTGTTGAGGTATTCCGGTCCCTTGTCGTGGAGGGCTTTGTGTGTGTGGGTGAGAAGTCGGAAGGTGATCCTTTTGCTGACTGGGAGCCAATGCAGGTGTCTCAGGTGTGCGGAGATGTGGCTGCTGCGGGGTACGTCTAGGATGAGGCGGGCCGAGGCATTTTGAATGCGTTGCAGGCGATTTTGGAGTTTGGCTGTGGTCCCGGCGTAGAGGGTGTTGCCGTAGTCCAGGCGGCTCGTGACGAGGGCGTGGGTCACGGCCTTTCTGGTGTCGGCGGGGATCCAGCGGAAGATCTTACGGAGCATGCGGAGGGTGAGGAAGCAGGCGGAGGACACGGCGTTGACTTGCTTAGTCATGGTGAGAAGAGGGTCCAAGATGAAGCCGAGGTTGCGGGCGTGGTCTGTGGGGGTCGGTGCGGTGCCGAGGGCCGTGGGCCACCAGGAGTCGTCCCAGGCGGACGGGGTGTTGCCGAGGATGAGGACTTCCGTTTTTTCAGAGTTCAGCTTTAGGCGGCTGAGCCTCATCCAATCTGCGACGTCCTTCATACCCTCTTGTAGGTTGGTCTTGGCGCTGGCGGGGTCCTTGGTGAGGGAGAGTATAAGTTGGGTGTCGTCGGCGTAGGAGGTGATGATGATGTCGTGAGAGGGGGCTCATGTAGACATTGAAGAGTGTCGGGCTGAGTGATGAGCCTTGAGGTACGCCGCAGATGATCTCAGTGGGTTCTGAGCGAAACGGAGGGAGGTAAACTCTTTGTGAACGGTTTGCGAGGAAGGAGGCGATCCAGTCCAGGGCCTGGCCTTGGATCCCGGTGGAGCGGAGGCGGGTGATTAGGGTGCGGTGACAGACGGTGTCAAAGGCAGCCGAGAGGTCGAGGAGAATGAGGGCGACTGTTTCACCGTTGTCCATCAGGGTTCTGATGTCGTCTGTGACTGAGATGAGGGCGGTTTCAGTGCTGTGGTTGGTTCGGAATCCGGTTTGTGAGGGGTCGAGCAGGTTGTTGTCTTCCAGGAAGGTGGTCAGATGTTTGTTGACGGTCTTCTCTATTACTTTGGCTGGGAAAGGCAGAAGAGAGATGGGGCGGACGTTTTTCAGGTTGCTCGGGTCAGCCGTAGGTTTCTTTAGTAGGGCGTTGACTTCGGCGTGTTTCCAGCATTCGGGGAAGGTAGCAGAAGAAAAAGAAGAGTTGATGACGGTCTGGAGGTGCGGGGCGATGATGTCGTCGGCTTTGTTAAAGATGAAGTGCAGGCAAGGGTCCGAAGGGGCGCCGGAGTGGATAGATGGGTTGATGGGTTGGGGTGTGCGCTTTGAGGTGCATGGATGGTGTATGTGTGATGGTGTTCTGTGCCTCTGGATGATGGTATGGTCTTTGCTTTTCTCTTCTCTGCTTCTTCAGAATTGTTCGCTGTAAGTGGTTATGGGTAATATGGGTGTGTGTTTTATAGTGGTGTGAGTGTGTGGGTGTAGTGTGTGTATGTGTGTCCGGTGTGTGTATTTTGAATCGTCCAATGTGGTTGTGTTTTATAAGTGTGTGTGTATTTTGAGTGTGGCGGTGTGTACCGCCAATGGTTTACCGTGGTTGAAAGACTGCCGCGTTGATTCGTGGGTCGTGATACTGTGGGCGTATTCCTGTTGGCGTGACGGTGTGGGTAATGCTATCACCAGTTTATCACTGACCTTTGGTGTGGCGGACTTGTGTGGGTGTCTGTATAGTGGTGGATTTCTCAGTGTGGGGTATAATACCCGTAGCGGATTTCCGCCGCGGTCATGGTATGTTGACGGTCGTCGGCACGGCCGTAGGCGGGAGTTACCTCCAGGGTTGTAATGAGGGCCTATGTGCTGAAACGTGTTCTATTTCACTGAGACTGCAGTAAATTCTGTCCCTTCAATGCTCACCTAGAGTCCCTATCTTCTACATTACAGAGAGGAGGAAGTGTGTATATGTATATATATATAGAGAGAGAGAGAGAGAGAGAGAGAGATACCTTGATCACAGGCAGATCTTACAGTCCTACTTCACTGTTTAATATCCTTTGTCAACAATTTTCCAATTACTTCTGCTTTCCCCAAGTTGTGATTTGTAGTTTTCCTGAAAAAGTGCTCCAAGTGCTAATAAGTGCTATATAAGAGGCTAGTGTTGTGTACGTGAACTATGAGTAAATGAAAGTTCATATGTCAAACTACTTAAAAATATAAAAGACACAAAGAATTGCAATTCATCACTTACATGCTGCTTGCGCAAATATATGTGTATTTATGTTGTATAAAATCCCTGCCACAGTTCACACTATGGATGACGGTCTTTGTAGACAGATACGCGTGTCAATACAACGAGCACAGTGTATTGTTATAATCAGGTCTTTTACTTGTGTGTGCTCACAAATTCCAGGGATTTAGGTTTGTGCACATGTTTGAAACCCTCATGTGCTGTCCACAAGTAGCATGATAATCTTTATGGTTAATCTTTTCATTGCCCTGGTCCATGGCCATTGTTTTCTTCTGTGCACTCAAACTTTAATGAGACACTTGGTTCTCACGCTGTGATTAGTGTCTTTCATTGATGTCTGCCATTTTTGAGTAGAGGCTCATTCCTACTCCCATCATTATGACATATTTTCCGTCTCAAGTTGTTCTATTTGCTGTAGTCTCTAATAAGTTAATTGGAATGACCTTTTGGTAAACCATGCTCCTATTGTGTTATGATTATGCAATCAGATCATTGGCCTCGGGCCCAAGCAAGTGTCACTGTAATTCCTTTCTCCTCTGGTGGGGTATCATAATGGTGCTGTAGCTCTTTCCAGCTTTTTTTTCCTTTCCCTTATTAATCAGTTCTCTTGCTACAGGCAGACATACAATTCTTCATCTTTTTTAAACCCTTTAGGGTCAGTGTATGAAGCAAGAAAATATAGCATGATTCTTTAGGCATTAGAATGACTTCTCTGTCTCAACCACGCTCTGATTTCTCCACTCAATCAATGGCATAAAACGTCAATTGTTCCCAGTCACTTTGATTATGTTTTTCCATGTGTTTTGCAACTGAATTACTCCTATCCCAATTTACTGTTGCTTTAACATTTTCCAGGATTTGTTCCCTTATTTCACAGATGGTGCGTCCAATGTATTTTAATCCACTAGGACACTCTATCACATAGACAACATATTTACTCTTACATGCAATGTTTTGCCCGATGTTCCACTTCTGTTTGTTAGCTGTGAAGAACTCTTGTGTGTTGACTGCAATCTTGCATGCTTTACATTGCTTGATGTTTCAGAGTCCTGCGCGCTCCATCCAATTCTCTTTTTTCGTCAAAAAGTGTCTTGTTCTTCAGATTGGTCAATCTCCTGAATGTTCTGAGTGATTCCCCATAATGATGTATACTGTCGGTTCCAATTTGAGCAGGCCCCAATGTTTTCTTACAATTTGGCACAAGTTACTTAACTCTACAGAGAAGGTGGTGATTAATCTAATTGTGCTCGTCTCTGCTTTCTTCTCTCTACCTCTAGCACCTTCACAATGTACAACTAATTGCCCCACATATTACATCAGTCATGACATCTTCTATGACATCATTTTGTATAAAAATGATACGGATACATATATATATATATTAGCCAGTGGCAATTGCCTCTGGGTAGTTATAGTTAGGTCTGAGTTTCCAAAGGAAGTGACTTTTTTGGTTTGCTATTACTTTGGTGTTTTTTTTACGAATCTCCAAAATTGTTTTTAAAAAGTGCTCCTTCTTGATCAGCTCCTTCATAGAAAGTTTTAGGGTGACCTGTCAAGCAGGAGCAGAGAAAAAGGGGTTCCCAAAAAGCAACACCTCCATACATTTGCCATAGACTTTTTTGGAACAAAATACCGCACACTTTAGCAGAATGCTCGAGCTTGCTTCTGAAAGTGTGCTTTTTTGCAATTTGGTGGAAATCCATTCAGTAGTTTTTTAGAATAAAGGTATGAAAATATTTGTATATCTGGATGGTTGACTTGCCAAAAATCTTGCTTGAGTTTAGAAATCAAAAAGAGAGACATCTGATTGGTTAAGAGGGCTTTTTTTTGCATCGGCTGTCTCGCTCCTGCAAGAGCTCATACTTTGATTGGCTGGCTGCAAATGAAGTCACATTTTGAACTATTTTAAACTAATCTCTTTAACAGATAACCCCAAAATAGGGAAATAAGGAAAAAATAAATTGAGAGGAATCTTTATTTGTCCTGTAAAATAAACACAAAATACAGATACTGTCTCCAACCCACAAACATAACAACAGTATAATAATAAACAACATTATGACATACTATCACTTTAAACTTAAATGCATATCAACATTAAGACACAATACACATTACTTTTCTTTACACTGACACAAAAACAACCTACTTACAACACAAGACACCTAACACCCAAATACCTTCCTTAAAGTAACAATATATAAAGTAACCCAACCCCAAAACTTTGATTAATGTTAAAATTAAACTTAAAATAATCCTTAGCTTATACGGACAAATGCAATCCCACCTCTGACCTCCACACCAATTACTGATCATTTAAGAAAAAAACAGAGACTAGAAAGTAATGTAAGTGATAACATATGGCATCCTAATGAAAATAAAAAAGACTTTTGTGTAATGTTTCTTATGTGAAAACTATGTTCAGGTATTTGTAAACTGTTTTGAAAAATGTTACAAATATAAAACAAATTAGTAGAAAAGGTTACAATGTAAAAAAAGTAATAAGAAATCAATTTATGTATTTGATTTAATTTAAATTGTAATTTCACGTTTAGAAATGTTATATTCTTATTGCCTATGTAAAGTCTACAAATAACAAAATAAAAACTGTTTTGATTTTTAAATATAAAATGAATGTTTGCTAAAGACTGGTTTAAAACTTCTATATTATCATAAAGCAAATATGATAAAACGTGTATTTAATTACAATATAATGTTTTGAATAACTATTTACAGACCCCCTTAATTATATGTTAACCAATTGAAATTATGGTGGAAACAAGGAAGAAGTTGACCACATCTACTTTGTCTACAACAAACTAAGCAACATTGAGGAAAGTGCTGGACTCTGAGGGGCTGTGCTTACTATTCCCACTCCAACTTAATCAACCCTGGATAAAATGATGTGACCTTAAGGGAAGACGTAGAGTTACTACTTGGACTCCAAACTAAACAAGATTGGGAAACGTGTTTTGACGTTAGGGTCAGATATACTACTCCCTCTCCAAACTAAGCAGCATTTGGGAAAAATATTGGAAGCTGGGGTCAAGTTTATTATTCTCACACCAAACTAAACAACATTGGTGAAAGTGTTGGTCTCTTCTGGGATCAGTTTTACCATCCACACAACAATTATGTGAAATTTCGGAAACGTGCTGGACTCCATGGTGGTGTAACTTACTATTCCGAATTCAAACAAAACAACCATAGAGGAAAGTGTTGGACTCTTTAGGGGTATCAGATTTATTTATTACACTCCAATCTAAGGAACTTTGAGGAAAGTGTTGGACTCTGGAGGGTCACAATTAATATTCCTACTCCAAAGTACACAATATTAGGGAATGATTTGGACCTGGGGGAAGGGGAGAAGATTTACGATTCCTACCTCCAAATTAAGCAACATTGGGAAAACTGTTAGATTCTCAAATGGTCAGATTTACTATGCATGCTTCAAACTAAATAGCATTAGGGAAAACATTAAACAGTTGGACAAATGAAGTGTTCCCAATCCAAAACATACTACATTGTGAAAAATGTTTGCCTTTCAGAGGATCATATTTAAGAATAATTGCAAACACATCAATAAATAAAAAAATTGAAAATGTGTATTTGAATAAATATAAATTAAATAGCAATATAACAGTAATATATTACTAATTAAAATAAAAAAACCTAATGAGATAAAATTATTGAAAAACAAAACCTCGATGAGTATAGTAAATTAAAATAATTTGAAATGTTTAAAAATATCTGGCAGATAAATTTATGTTAACACAAAATGTAATGTTTACATTTATAACAATACATTAATGGCGTCATTTAACATTGTTAATAGGAATGAAACACTAATATATGAGACAATTTATAAAATGTAGACATGTTATAACACTACCCAACCCAATCCCCTACAACACCCAACAACTCAAAATCTAAAAAAACACACAAAAGGAATATTTTAACTAACATTTTTCAATTATATAAAATTATAAATATATATAATATATATGTAGGAAGTTGGCTCTGTATATACTAGCTCAAAGTGAGAGATAGTATGCACAGACTCCAAGGGTTCCCCTTAGAGGTAAGATAGTGGCAAAATTAGATAATTCTAATGCTCTATTTTGTGGTAGTGTGGTCAAGCAGTAGGCTTATCAGAGGGTAGTGTTAAGCATTTCTTGTACACACACAGGCAATAAATAGGGAACACACACTCAAAGACTTTACTCCAGGCCAATAGTTTTTATATAGAAAAATATATTTTCGTAATTTATTTTTAGAACCACAAGTTCAAGATTTGAAGTGAATACATAAAATGCAAGGTACTCCACACAGGTATGTTAGGAACTTTGATTTAGAGCAATAACATATACAGTTTTGGTTAAAATGGCAAGACGCTATTTTAAAAGTAGACAGTGCAAAAATCAACAGTTTCTGGGGGAGGCAAGTATTGGTTAGATTGTGAGGTAAGTAAGACACTTACAATTCTCAGTTCCTGGGCATAGGCAGCCCACCTTTGGGGGTTCAAGGCAACCCCAAAGTTACCACACCAGCAGCTCAGAGCCAGTCAGGTGCAGAGGTCAAAGAGGTGCCCAAAACACAACCTATGGAGAACAGGTGCTCCGGTTCCAGTCTGCCAGCAGGTAAGTACCCGTGTCCTCAGGGGCAGACCAGGGGGATTTTGTAGAGCACTGGGGGGACACAAGTAGGCACACAAAACACACCCTCAGTGGCACAGGGGCGGCCGGGTGCAGTGTGCAAAGCAGGCATCGGGTTTTGTATTGGTTTCAATGGAGGGACCCGGGGGTCAATCTAGCGGTGCAGGCAGGCACAGGGGGGGCTTCTCGGGCCAGCCACCACCTGAGCTAGGCAGAGGGTCACCTGGGCGTCACTCCTGCACTGAGGTTTGGTTCCTTCACGTCCTGGGGGCTGCTGGTGCAGTGCTTGGAGCAGGCGTCGGGTCCCTTGTTACAGGCAGTCGCGGTTAGGGGAAGCCTCTGGATTCTCTCTGCAGGCGTCACTGCAGAGGTCCAGGGGGGTAGTCTCTGGCTACTCACGGGGACGCAGTCGCCGGGGTGTCCTCCCTGTGGTGTTGGTTCTCTGGTTCTCGAGCCGGGGGCGTTGGGTGCAGAGTGTGAAGTCTCACGCTTCCGGCGGGAAGGGTGAGGTCTTTGAAAGTTGCAGAAAAGTTCCAATATTGTTGCTGTTTCTTGAGCAGAGTCGCTGCTCACAGGAGTTTCTTGGTCCTGGGGTATATGGCAGTCATCTGAGGCTTCAGAGGTCGCTGGTCCCTGTCGGATGCGTCGTTGGTTGTAGATTTTTGATTCTGGAGACAGGCCGGTAGGGCTGGGGCCAAAGCAGTTGTTGTCTTCTGTATTCTCTGCAGGGCTCGTAGGTCAGCAGTCCTTCTTGTTTCTTCAGGTTGCAGGAATCTGATTTCCTGGGTTCTGGGGTGCCCCTAAATACTAAATTTAGGGGTGTGTTTAGGTCTGAGAGGGCAGTAGCCAATGGCTACTGTCATGGAGGGTGGCTACACCCTCTTTGTGCCTCCTCCCTGAGGGGAGGGGGCACATCCCTAATCCTATTGGGTGAATCCTCCAAAACTAAGTTGGCAGGGGTCACCTCAGCTCAGGGCACCTTAGGGGCTGTCCTGACTGGTGAGTGACTCCTCCTTATTTTCCTAATTATCTCCTCTAGCCTTGCCACCAAAAGTGGGGGCAGTGGCTGGAGGGGCGGGCATCTCCACTAGCTGGGTTGCCCTGTGGTGCTGTAACAAAGGGGGTAAGCATTTGAGACTCACCGCCAGGTGTTACAGTTCCTGCAGGGGGAGGTGTGAAGCACCTCCACCCAGTACATGCTTTGTTCCTGGCCACAGAGTGACAAATGCACTCTCCCCATGTGGCCAGCAACTCGTCTGGTTGTGGCAGGCTAGCAGAAACTGGTCAGCCTAACACTAGAAGTCGGATTGGTATTCAGGGGGCATCTCTAAAATGCCCTCTGGGTGCATTTTACAATAAATTCCACACTGGCATCAGTGTGCATTTATTGTGCTGAGAAGTTTGATACCAAACTTCCCAGATTTCAGTGTAGCCATTATGAAACTGTTCATGTTTGACAAACTCCCAGACCATATACTCTTATGGCTACCCTGCACTTACAATGTCTAAGGTTTGGCTTAGACACTGTCGGTGTATAGTGCTCATGCACATATGCCCTCACCTGTGGTATAGTGCACCCTGCCTTATGGCTGTAAGGCCTGCTAGAGGGGTGACTTACCTATACCACAGGCAGTGTGAGGTTGGCATGGCACTCTGAGGGGAGGGCCATGTCGAATTAGTCATTTTCTCCCTTCCAGCACACACAAGCTGTGAGGCAGTGTGCATGTACTGATTGAGGGGTCCCCAGGGTGGCATAAGACATGCTGCAGCCCTTAGAGACCTTCCCTGGCATCAGGGCCCTTGGTATTAGGGGTACCATTTACAAGGGACTTTTCTGAGTGCCAGGTCTGTGCCAATTGTGAAAGCAAAGGTACAGTTTAGGGAAAGAACACTGGTGCTGGGGCCTGGTTAGCAGGGTCCCAGCATACTTTCAATCAAAACTTAGCATCAGCAAAGGCAAAAAGTCAGGGGGTAACCATGCCAAGGAGGCATTTCCTTACAATATATAACAATATTGAACATTTAATTATCTACAATATAATGTAAAAGCATTATTTTAAAATCCCTCATCCAAAACATTTATAGAACTAAACATCCCAAACAAAGAACACTAAACCTATAAAATGTATCTATTTCACAACGTATTTAACTTAACAATATAAATCATTTTTCATAAATAACAAACACAATTAAAACACTACTCACCCAAAACCCTTATATCGCCTAACATTCTGAAAAAAGATACTATTACTAATTTAATCAGAATTTGAAATAAATGAAAAAATAAACTAATAAGGTTTCAACAAAAGAAAATGGAAAGTTTTTACAAATTCAAAACATTTCCAAAAGAATCAAATACATTTAACACTATTAACATAAAAGCATCAAAAGCACTGAAAACAGATGTTTAAAAACTATTTTAAAGTAATAGATACTTAAAACATTCATATTATTACTACAAAAAGACAAATTATATACTTACCATCCAAATTAGAACCTTTCAGATAATGGTACTTATGATATTATGACTTTGATATTGGGTACCATCAAAATCCTGCATATGCATTATGCATATCTCTGCAGGAATATAGATATTGAAATATTGATGTGACAAAATACCATGACCCAACTACTGACTTCCAGAATATTGTAAGCTAACTAAATATAGGTAAATGTGGGTTTATTATACTTAACTCCTCTTATATATAACTATAAATCTTCAAAATAAATAGATATGGAGTTCAGTAAATTACCTATATATGCTTTACCTTCAGATGCTTCTGGTTGTTGATGTTTTGGCCACAATATTTTGGTATGTTCATGTTCGTATCTGAGATGTTCGAGATGTTCAGAGAAACTGGGTATCTGGGGCTAGTAGCTCAATAGACTAATGCACTAATTGCAGGGTGAGAGTTTGACCATACAAGATCAGGTTTAGATCCCAATGGCTCTACTCAGTGTTTCATCCTGGGTAATGATAAACATTGGTTATCTGTGAATATCACCAAGTGGCCCACAGAGTGAACACACCTTCAAAAAATGCACCTGTTACATTCATGTTTTCTTAATCTTCAGAATCTGATGCAGTAGTGCTGGATGAAGTAAATCGGATGTTTGAGGGTGGATGGAACATGGATGAGTCTTGTCCAACTCAACTGCCTTTTGCAACTCTGATATTGGGCTAACTCTACTCTGGACCAACCGTCCTTTCATTTGTGATCCTGACATGTGACTGATTGTGCCAGCACTACACTAACTGAATACGGGTCTGATGTGACTGAACCTGAAAAAGCCTTACCAGCCTTCAAGCGGCAAATTTATTATGGAATGATCTTTACCTAGTTTTATCGATCTTTTACAGGGTATCCTTAATTCTGATATGTCTTTGCTTACTCCTGCCAGCCTGACAGGATAATGCTGATGTGATATACGTTTTTCCAGGTTTGTTCGACATTCAGAAATGATCATGACAGGTGACATCAGTACTGCCAATTTGTTCTATGTTTTGACTCAAACCTTCAATCAGACCAGATTATATAAAGCACTGCACTCTACATTCTGGGACTTGAAATGTTATTTTTTTTCCAGTATATATGTGTGTAATCTTTAGTCTTTGCCTATGGAGTGGTGCTTGCTAATCACATTTGATAAGTGGTCTCTATACAGATATGTCACAGGCCAACAATCTCCCTTGTCAACCAGTTAGAGACAAGTTAGGGAGAGGCAGTCATACATAAAATATGCATTCATGCTTTCAGTTCCATACATGGAGTGATTCAAATCCATGCAGCAGATGAAAAACAATTATACAGAGAAGGGATGAGAGCCAGGTCACTGATAGCTGGCCCTCAAATAAACATTTTTTACTTTAGAAGAAGGTGAGGAGATAGTCTGAGGCCTGTAAAACGTGATATGTGCCACATTGACCATAAAAAGACAACATGGCAGAAGGCCAAGATGGTTCTGCATCCGAAGGCAGCAGTGACTTGAAGGTCTTAACCATCTTCCTTGATGAGGGCTTGATAGGAATACCTGTTGGAGTGGAGTCGGGTAAATAACAACTACGAAAATTAGCTCACCAAAATGTACTGGCATCCATGCTCACTGATCACTTTTACCCACCCACAATCCCACCCTACTCAACAGCCTAGTGTCCACCTGCCCATAGACCCCTCTATGGCCTCCAAACATGTCGAGTACACTCATCTGGGGGAACAACATCTGTGAATACTGGGTGTACCTCAGGGATTGACAGCACTAAAAGTCCCAGCGGGCACTGTTTCTCTATCATTAATAACAGAACAATGCATCCTACTAAAATTACCTCCTTTGACAACTCCACATTGGAGTGTACCAACCTGATAGGCATTTAAATGTTCCTGTCGGTCAGACATTGTAATAGGGTGGGGGAACGCCACTGTCATGGTGGTGGCGTCGTCCCTGCGAGATTGGCTGTCCCTCGTTGGGACCGCCAAACTCGTAATGAGGCCATTAATCCCAAAAATCATACAATAATATTGCAACAACACAGATAAGTGAAGGGATTTACAGGTGTAAATCCCACATTTGTGAATATAAAATGTAGATTTTTAAATTCTAAATCAAGTCATTTGTGCATGTAAGCTGAATTTACATATGCAAAGTTACCAAATGGCATGAGTCACCAAATCAGGGCCCAAGAATGCAGGTCTTGTTTTTTGTAAAAAACCATTCCATTCTAGGAGTTGTAGCATTTGTTTACCTCGAGTAAACCAATTGTCCGAATGACAATTTGTAAATGAAAAAAACTTTATAACTGGGGAAATGAGTCTCAGTTCGCAATAATGTGTGTAAATCTACAATCATGTGAATTACTTATTCACAGGGAAAGAGATTTACACATTTTTCGTCTCCACAAGCATTTATGAGCACGTTTGTGATTTTTTTACTGGTCCATGTGAAGCCAGTTCACTATGCGTAATTGTATGTAGTATGTTGGTCGGCATACAGACATGCCTTCCTATAGTACAAACAAACTTTGGGGCATATTTTTGACACCCTTGGGCGGCCATTGTGTCACTTTTTGTGACGCAATGGCGGCGCATTCCTTGCAACCATATCTATGAGGCCATGCAAAGAAACTTTGAGTGGCATTGGATGGCCTCATAGATACGTAGTAAGGCAAGGCACCGCAAATTGCGGAGTTGCTTTACTCTGTGTAAGGGAGGCATTCCGTGGGCACTGTGGTGGGTGTTCCCACGCAACACCCATAGATTTTGATGCATCCCTAGATTTACCATCCCTGGTAAACCTGAGCGGCAAAATCTTACTCCACCCCAATGTGAGGTGCAAAGAGGGAAAATATCATTATTTTTCCTTTTTTCCCCCTCTTTTTATGTGTGCTGCATTCTGCTGAATACGTAGAAAGAGGAAAAAGACTCCCAGCATTCTGAAGCACACATAGCAAGAGGAAAAAGGTGCCCCTTCCTGCACAAAAACAATCCTGCATGCAACGCAGACACCCTTGCAGCATATGGTGCATGGGTGCTTGCGTTGGCGCTAGGAAGCCCATTGTGTGCTAGTGCAGGAGGAAAGGACAGGAATGTGCCATGTTGAATAAATTTGGTGCATTCCTGCCCTTTCCAAGTGATGCAGTGCATTGTAGCAAAGTGACTAGCTGAACAGTACTGTGCCACTTTTTCATAAATCTGGTCTTTGTTTCTAAGGTCGGAGTGGTTTATAGACACTTTTGTGAATCCACAAAACCTGATGAGGTTGTGTATGTCCCAGACCTTTCAGGACTTTTCCACCCGGTAAGCACCTACTTCCTGCTCCTACAAGAGATTTACTTGGGCTTAAAATTACACGATACTGCGGTAATATTACACATAATGAAATCACTTCACTAGTTCGCCTTGAAAATTCATCTAGTGACAATTACAAAAGTGAGGTTTTAGGCCTATATTAATCCGTTTGCAGGAGTAAGTTGAACATACACATGCAATGGCATTATAATTTAGGTCCATGCTACGTTGATAACAATCTGGCCAAAAGATACCGATCACATAACGAAAAATGCTTTAATATGCCCTCTTTCTAATGAAACAACACCACATTCCTCACAAGGTTAAACTTTTAGGCTACTAAATGCCTTGTGACCTTGCTCCAGGTTGCCAGGATTCCACTCCTGGTTTTCCTTTTACAACTCATTACAACCAGGTGCCTTCAGCCAATTGGTTTAATGACAGTACACCAAGACTAAAACTCCCAGAACACATTAGTGTATAGAGTACAGTAGAGTTTTGTAGAATGGAACTATGCAGAGTGGAAGACAGTACACTTGAGTGGCGTAGAGTGGAACAGCGTACAGTGGGGTGGCATAAAGTGAAATGGCGTAGACTGGAGTAGCATAGCCTGGATTGGCTTACAGTGGAGTGACATAGAGTGGTGAAGAGACTGCCGTGGAGCTGATGGTCTCCCTACCAGCCTCATTACAAGGATTCCACTGGGCCGACGGGCGGAAACCTTGGTCCAGTGGAAACTGTGTGGTGGCATTCGTGTCGGATCCACATGGAGCCGAGGCCAATGCCGTCACACAGGGGGTTCCCCCCAGCACCCTTGGAATGAGCACTGTCTGTTGGGCATGGGCAGTGCAGGGGTCCCCCGTGGCCCCCAGCACTTGCTTACCGCCAGCCTTTCCATGGCAGTCAGACCGCAATGGACAGCTGGCAGTAGTTGAGTTGTAACCAGCGAGTACAACTCAGACTGCCGTCAGACCATCAGGAACCATGTTCCCAGCAGGGACCCCAGTCCCTTGACGGTCTGACTGCCAGCGTCGTAATGTGGCGGTCGGACTGCCACAGTTGCGACAGTCCGACCGTCACCGCGAGGCAAGGACTGCCAGCCTCATAATGGGGCCTTAAGTTGAAAAAACTTATAACTTAAGATTTTCTTACTCTACTTACCTGCAGTACCCAACAGAATCATCTGCACTCCCCAATATGTATGCGCTATGCAAAATACAAAAGTCTTCAGGGACATTACAGTTAGGTTCTGAATTTACTTGCACAAAACCACAGAAATTCAGCCATTATAGTTAGAGTTATTTCAAGTAACTATAACTCACGCCCTAAGGTAACTATAACTCACACCCTCGCCATGCACTGCTAATTACTCTAGATAATACAGCACTCATGACAACTCCTATAACGTTTTGAAAATATAAATAGAGCATTAGCAATCAAATTAATGAAGAAAAACTGTGCATGGCAGGAGCGCAAGTTATAGGTACCTTAGGGTGTGAGTTACAGTTACTTGAAATAACTATAACTGCTGAATTTCATGGTTTTCTATGCTTTTTTTAGGTATATTCATTTTAATTACTATACGTTAATCCAACTACCATTGTGCACGGCCTGCACAAGGCCCTGAAGCCAACCCCCATATCCACCCACACTGCAACCCTGCATGGCGAAAGGGTTTGCCTCTCTGGGTATGAGAATTGGTGTGAGAGGGTGTGTCTGGGTGTGAGAGTGTCTGTCTGTGAGTGAATATATGATGTTCTGAATGGATCTGTGAGTGGATGTGTGAAGGTCTGAGTGGGTCTGTGAGTGGGTGCATCAGTGTCTGAGTGGGTCTGTGAGTGGGTGCATCAGTGTCTCAGTTGGTCTGTGAGTGGGTGCATCAGTGTCTGAGTGGGTCTGTGAGTGGGTGAATGACGGTCTGAGTGGGTCTGAAAGTGCGTGTATGCCTCTCAGTGGGACTGTGAGTGGGTACATGAGCGACTGAGTGCTTCTATGAGTGAATAATTCAGTGTATGACTGAGTCTGTGAATGCTTCTTTTTATAATGTTTTCACCAATATTCGCAAATTCGTTGTGATGTTACACAGGGGGCCACCCTGAGCATCACAAGGTATTCGTGAATATTGGGCATTGTGAAAACAAATCATTTTAAGGTCATGATTTGGCCCTCAAATATGCCAATATCAAACCCCTGGGGTCAGGGTACCTCCAACCTACTCTTTATGCCTCATTTTATTTTATTTTTCAGCCCCAGGGACTGTGTCAGGTAACCTAAAATGGTGACCACAACTTTCTGGTCAGGTTGCGGTCAGCCAATCACAGCATTCCTGTTTGCGTGGGCATTCGCAAATTCGCTGCGATCGCCACAAAATCATTGTGACGGATCCGATGCCCTAGATATACACATTTATTTTCTCTTTAATATCTCAAAAACTACTGAACATATTTACACCAAATAACAAAAAGCTCAATCTGCAGAACAAAATATAGCTTCCTGTCAAATTTGGTGTAATTCCGTCCAGCAGTTCAGGCGGTATTTGTGTACAAAACTCCTATGAGAATTAACATTGGAAGTGCATTTTTTTTACCCCTCTTCCCCCTTTTTTCTCAGCCCCCGCTTGACGGAGCATCCTGACTGAAACTTTCTATGCGCAATAAGAATCACCGGCACACTTTTTTATGGAAACTTTCATGAAGATCCGTCAATCAGTGCCAAAGACATAGGTAAGTCAAAAAACCTTTTCCTATGGAAACATGGTCCTAACTTTAACTACCTCCTGGCGACAATGCTATACTATGTGTGAAGGAGATTACTGAAAATGACTTAAATTTGAAGTTCACAAGTAATATCAGTGCCAATGAAATTGACTTTTTGGATGTTCGGTGAAGGTAATTGAAGGAAAATTGGAAACTGTCCTATATTGGAAACCCAGTGCAGGAAACAGTATCCTACATGCCTCTAGCTTTCATCCCAGGGCTCTGATACAAAGTATACTCTATGGAGAACTTTTGAGGGCAAAAAGAATCTGTCGTCTACAAGATGATTTTGATAAAGTGAGAAAGGAAATGCTGGAGAGACTCAACTGTAGAGGATACAAAAATAGAGATTCTGGAGGGTGCTTGTAGGAAGTTGGAGAATGTAAGCAGAGACAGTTTAGTAATTCCAAAACCAAGAAGAAGTGTAAGCCACAACCTAGAGTTATCACTACTTATAATAGGGCTCATTTAATGGTCAGGGGGGTGTTAAACAGACATTGGCATTTGCTAAAAAAAAGTGACCCGGTTATTGGGGAGGAAATGCCACGCAGACCAATATTGACATTCCGGAGAGGTAGATTGATGAGGGATTGTTTGGTCTGCAGTGATATACGAAGTGAGAGAGCTGGTGGGTTATGGTTGAACAGCCATAGTGATGGTTTTGTGCGGTGTAGGAAATGTAAACCATGCAGGAATGGGAAAAATATCAAAAAATTTGATGGTTGTATCGAAAGTCTTACACAAGATAAGGGGTTTGTACAACTGAAGGAATGAGTTTGTGGCTTACATTTTAAGATGCAGTTGTCCTAAATTGTATGTGGGGAGTACGACTTTACAGGTGCATAAGAGAATTCTACGACACGTATGAGCTATCATGAATGAGGATATTACCTATCTGGTCGTGAGGCATATGAATGAGATCCATGCAGGCAAAATTGAAGAGTTGAAATATGCAGTGATTGGTGGTGTCAATCATGATATACGTGGTGGGAGCAGAGAAAAAAATTGAGAGTGCTGGAATCTAAGTACATTTTGATGTTTGATAGTAAAGAGCCACATGCTATGAACTGTTGGGAAGATTTACATGTGCATGTGGGCAATTAATTTAGATAGTAACTCAGAAGAATCCCCCCTTCTCCTCTCCCTGCCCCCCTCTTTTTAACAGCACAGTCTTTTATAGAGCAGTCTTATTAGCTGTTGGCCCCTTTTGTTGTTCTGCTATAAGTGTTTTATAATTTCTTGTTTTAGAGCTGGAGCTTCGAAAGGTATCAGTAGATGTGAAAGAGCTATCATATCTGAAACTTATCTAATTGTCGAGAGAAATAGCCCACTTGGACGGTATCCCGGTGCTACGATAAGTATAGTTTCATAGTTTTATTGTTTTTTGAGAGCTGTGTGGTGAGCCCACATTGATTTAATTTTGGTTCTGACTAGTGTGTATTGAACATTGGGCGGCACCCCAACATGATGATAAGAATGATTTAATTGTTTGTTTGAATAAGTCCATTATGATAAAATTTTGATTGAGGTTAGCCCGTATTTGAAATAAAATGCTGTAGCCTAGCCTCATTATGTACAGATGTTGTTGGGTCATTTCACGAGTGATTGCTAAAAATTCTAAAAATAGTATGGCTTTCTCAGTTTTTTGACCAAATTGAATATTTTATGTTGCTAAATAGCTCCTATGTTTAGATGTGTTTTGTAATCCCAAAAAAGGTTTCTTCACACGTTAAAATGAAGCAGAATACTGCCATGTGATGGTTATTTAAAGAGGTTAAAAATGGCGTTGGACATGCTAACAAAGGCACTATGTGCAGAAACGCGTTCTGTTTCACTGAGACTGCAGTAAATTCTGTGCCTTCAATGCTCACTTAGAGTGCCTATCTTCTACATTAGAGAGAGGAGGAAGTGTGTGTATATATATATATATATATATATATATATATATATATATATCTTGATCACAGGTAGATGTTACAGTCCTACTTCACTGTTTAATATCCTTCATCAACAATTTTTCAATTTCTTCTGCTTCCCCCAAGTTGTGATTTGTAGTTTTCCTGAAAAAAGTGCTCCAAGTGCTAATAAGTGCTATAGAAGAGGTTAGTGTTGTGTACGTGAACTACGAGTAAATGAAAGTTCATGTGCCAAAGTACTTAAAAATATAAAAGACACAAAGCATTACAATTCGTCATTTACATGCTGCTCGCACAAATATATGTGTATTTATCTCGTATAAAATCCCTGTCACAGTCCACACTATGGATTCTGGTCTTTGTAGTCAGACACTTATTTCAATACAGCGAGCACAGTGTATTGGGATATTCAGGTCTTTTACTTGTGTGCGCTCACAAGTTCCAGGGATTTAGGCTTGTGCACATGTTTGAAACCCTTATGTACTGTCCATAAAAAGCATGATGATCTTTATGGTTAATCATTTCATTGCCCTGATCCATGGCCATGGTTTTCCTCTGCACACTCAAACTTCAATGGGGCACTTGGCTCTCATGCTGTGATTATTGTCTTCCATTGATTTTTGCCATTTTTGTGTAGAGGTTCATTCCTATTTCCATCATTATGACATATTTTCCATTTCAAGTTGTTTTATTTGCTGTGGTCTCTAATAAGTTAATTGGAATGACCCTTTTGGTAAACAATTCCCTGCAAATCCTTAACCATGCTCCTATTGGGTTATGATTATGCAATCAGATGATTGGTCTCTGGCCCTAGAAAGTGTCACGGTAATTCCTTTCCCCTACAGTGGGGTATCATAATGGTGCTACAGCTTTTTACGGCTCTCTTATCCTTTCTCTTATTGATTGGTTCTCTTGCTACATGTGGACATACAATTCTTCATCTTTTTTAAACCCTTTGCGGTCAGTGTGTGAAGGAACAAAATATAGCACGATTCTTTCTACCTTAGTATGACTTCTCTATCTCAACCACGCTCTGATTTCTCGACTCAATCAATGGCATACAATGTCAATTGTTCACAGTCACTTTGATTATGTTTTTCCATGTGTTTTGCAACTGAATTACTCCTATCCCTATTTACTATTGCTTTAACATTTTCCAGGCTTTGTTTCCTTATTTCACAGATGGTGTGTCCAATGTATCTTAATCCACTAGGACACTCTATCACATCGACAACATATTTACTCTTACATGTGATGTTTTGCCTGATGTTCCACTTCTGTTTGTTAGCTGTGAAGAACTCTTGTGTGTTGACTTCAGTCTTGCATGCTTTACATTGTTTGCAGTTCCAGAGTTCTGGACGCTCCTTCCAATTCTCTTTTTTTGTCATAAAGTGTCTGTGGACCAATTTGTTCTTTAGATTGGTCAATCTTCTGACTGTTCTGGGTGATTCCCTATAATGTTGTATTCTGTTGGTTACAATTTGAGCAGGCCCCAATGTTTTCTTAGAATTTGGCACAAGTTATTTGACTCCACAGAGAAAGTGGTGTTTAATCTAATTGCGCTCGTCTCTGCTTTCTTCTCTCTGCCTCTCGCACCCTCGCAATGTACTGCTAATTGCCCCACATTTACATCAGTCGTGACATCTTCAATGAAATCATTGATAATATCACTCCAACATTTTATATAAAAAATTATATGTACATATATATTAGCCAGTGGCAGTTGCCTCTGGGAAGGGATAGTTAGGTCTGAGTTTCCAAAGGAAGTGCCTTTTTTGGTTTCCTATTACTTTGGTGTCATTTTACGAATCTCCAAATCAATTTCCCAAAAGGTGCTCCTTCTTGATCAGCTCCTTCATAAAACGTTATAGGGTGACCTGTCAAGCAGGAGCAGAGAAAAAGGGGGTTCGAAAAAGCAAAATCTCCATACATTTTCCATAGGCTTTTTTGGAAAACAATACCACACAATTTAGCAAAAATCTCGAGCTTGCTTCTGAAAGTGTGCTTTTTTGTAATTTGGTGTAAATCCATTCAGTAGTTTTTGAGAAATAAGGTATGAAAATATTTGTATATCTGGACGGTTGACTTCCCAAGAATCTTGCGTGAGTTCAGAAATCAAAAAGAGAGACATTTGATTGGTGAAGAGGGCTTTTTTTGCATTGGCTGTCTCGCTTCTGCAAGAACTCATACTTTGATTGGCTGGCCACAACATGAAGACACATTTTGAAGTCGCCATTTAGGACATGGGGACTCCTATCACTATGTACAGAAAACAGAAATCAAACGAAGCATAAGGAAGCAAGTTTGGGGTTCCCTGACACACTGAGACCCCTAGGCCCAAAGCTTAATAAAGAAAACCCTATCTTTGGGGTTTTCTGCGATCCTGCAGGTGACCTGCAGGAGTCAGCAAGGCGCCCTGAACTCCTGATTATAAAATGCCTAAAATAATCTCTTTAATAGATAACCCCAAACTAGGGAGGTAAGGAAAAAAGAACTTGATAGGAGTCTTTATTTGTCCTGTAAAATAAACACAAAATACAGATCCCATCTCCAACCCACAAACATATTAACAGTATAATAATAAACAACATTATGACATACTATCACCTTAAACTTAAATGCATTTCAACATTAAGACACAATACACATTACTTTACTTTACACTGACACAAAAATAACCTACTTACAACACCCAAAGACCTTCCTTAAAATAACAATATATAAAGCAACCCAACCCCAAAACTTTGACTAATGTTAAAATTAAACTTAATATAATCCTTAGTTTATATGTACAAATGCAATCCCACCTCTGACCTCCTCACCAATTACTGATCATTTATGAAAAAAACAAAGACTAGAAAGTAATGTATGTGGTAAAAATGGCATCCTAATAAAAATAAAAAAAACGTTTCTATAATGTTTCTTATGTGAAAAATATGTTCAGGTATTTGTAAACTGTTTTGAAAAATGTTAAACATATCAAACAAATCAATAGAAAAGGTTACAATGTAAAAAAGTGCAAAACTTGCATGTTACAAATGTTAAAATATTTGAAATGGCAAATGTTACAGCTGTGTACTAATATTAAAAATGTATTTGTGAAAAAAATAAAAATAAAGATGTAAATATGTTGAGGAATAAATTAAAAAAGGTATATTTATCTTACAAATTATGCAAAACTTAGCAACAATAATGTATACATTTTTTATTTAAACATACATTTTGAATTGCTTATACTTGAAATGTAATAAGAAATCAATGTATGTATTTGATTTAATTTAAGTTGTCATTTCACGTTTAGAAATGTTCTATTCTTATTGCCTATGTAAAGTCTACAAATAACAAATAAAAACTGTTTTGATTTTTAAATATAAAATGAATGTTTGCTAAAGAGAAAACATATGAAGACTTCATTTTATAAGTAATAAAGGGCCACATGTACGAAAGTTTTGTGAGTCGAAAATTGGTTGCAGCGCTATTTGGGACCTCACAAAAAGCGAAATGGTATGTTCCAATGCCATTTCGGAATCCCAAATAGCGATGCGACTCATTACCGACTCGCAAAAATTGCGACTTGAAATTGCGACTCGCAATTAAGAAATCAAAAATTGCGAGTCGCAAACCGAATGTACAAGGCAGTCGCAAATTGCGAGTAGTCGCAAAAAGCCAGTTTTGCACACACAGATTAGCACTGGTTCCCAACAGGTGGTAACCAGTACCAAAGTTGAAAAGCAGACCCAGAAGGCATCAGGGTTTCTCAAAATGGCTCCACTATATTTGATTGCATGGAGGAGGAGAGTCCAGGCTGCCCAGCAGAGGAGGAGGAGGAGGCAGAGACAGGAGAGGATATACCGAACCAGGCAGACCCTAATTCAACAAACTGAAGACGAGATTTATGATACATACAGACTGAGCAGCGCAGTTATCTTGGAGATTATTGAACTGCTGAAACCTCAGCTAGAACACTAGACAATGTGCAGCTGCTCTATCCCCGCACATGTGTAAGTGTTCTGCTCACTGCACCTCTTGGCCTCGGGTAGCTACCAGGGGGTGATTGCTTTTGCTGGTGGGGTGTCCCAAAGTGCCCTGTCACGATTCTTTAGACGGTTCTTAGATGCCATACTTGCACACATGTCCAGATACATATACCTTCCCAGGAATGAGGCAGAAATTAACAGCACCAAGTTGGACTTCTACAGAATTGCCAACTTCCCCCATGTAATAGGGTGTGTGGACAGGACACACATACCAATTTGCCCACCAGCAAATCTGGAATATGTGTTCCGCAATAGGAAATGTACCCACTCACTAAACATCCAGGTGGTATGTGATGCCCATAATGTCATTACTGACATGGTGGCTAAAGTTCCAGGGAGTACACATGCTGCATACATATTCAGGCACAGTGGGATACACCGATGCCTAGAACGTGGGGAGTTTGGCGAAGGATATTTATTAGGTACTGTTTAGTACACTCTGATGTCTTAAATACATGTCACTGCATAACCATTTGAAGCCATGCTCATATCTGTTCTTTTGTCACACAGGTGACAGTGCATATGCTCTGAGCCCATGGTTACTCACCCCATACCTAACACCTGCCAATCTGAATGAGAGGCGCTACAACATAGGACATCGGCGAACCAGAACTGTCATTGAGAGGACCTTTGGCTTGTTGAAGTCACGCTTCCGATGCCTGCACAAAAGTGGAGGGGCACTCTAGTATGCCCCAGAGACTGCATGCAAGCTCGTGGCAACATGTGCCATCCTCAACAACATCGCCACCAGACGTGGGCTACATCTCACCCTTGACGACACTGATTCAGAGGATGAGGAGCAAGAGCTACCACACCGACAGCCTGGGGATGGTAGCATCGCATTGGAGGGCAGACAGAGACGGGACCACATTGCAACTCACTACTTTGGCAGGTGTGTGGCAACCGTGACAACACTCACAAATGTAAGACACACATAGCCAGGTTGTGAAGTAAAAAAAAAAATCCCTTTAATGTCAGGAGTGTAATAATGAACTGTTGACCGCTAGACAGCAAGAAAAAAGTAAAATGTAATGTCTGACACATTTACATCATGTGCCTCAGGCAAATCCCAGATTAGCAAAATCACACCCTCCTGCGACTATAGCCACCATTGCCCGATCCTGTTTGGTCCCCCGATCCTTGGCGGGCACTGCTACTCTGCAGGATGCGTGCATCTGAGGCAGAAACACTGCTCACGCTGGAGATGTCCTCACTATCCTGCGGGGTATCGCCAATGCCCCTTGATGCCTGGGTGGTCTCTATTAGGTCCACTGAATGACTGATGCGCCCTAGTACCCTTTCTACATCACCGGCAAAATGCTCAAGTTCCACCTGTAGCTCTACGGTGCGCGTTGACAGGCAGGTAGTAGTGGTTGCAAGGCGGCCAATCGACTGACTCAGCTGGTCCAAACGGGCAGCAGTGTTGCGCTCTCTGCGCCTTGCATGGGCCCTATCTGCCACCATTTCCCTGACCAGGTCATTGATGGAGGTGGTGAGGTTTGCCATGTTGTTGTTCATGGTAATGAACTGCGTGTAAACATTGCAAAATCCTGTGAGAGGGTCTGTTGCAGTCTGTGCAGGTTTCTGTTCATTACCCGCATTTGTTTATTTTGCAGGCAGTGACTGCTCAGTAAGGATGCCTCCAGTCCTAGAAATTGTTCACCTGTGACATCCTCCTCACCTGCTGACTGTGTTTGACGTTACCATCTCCGCCCAGACCCAGCTGACCTATGTGGCCGACTCACACTCATCTGTGGCTCCGGTGTTAGGTTGCCTGTCTCAGTGTTGATATCTGTCTCCTCGGTGGTCCCACGTGCATGGTAGACAAGTGGTGTGGTCATGCAATCCCCTGCTGTTTCACTGGCTGCCTCATCTGCTGTGATGGTGGCAGATTCTTCTCCCTGCACAGTAGGGTCATTGGTGGGTACTTGTGGGAGACCTGTGGGACACAGGGGATACACTGTCAGTGCCTCTCATATGTGTGGTGTATCACGATAAATATTCATCAAAAGTTGGACTACTGTACTACATTGCCCATAATGCATTGTTCTGTAGGTTGCAATATAGGCATGGAGCAAATCTGGAGGAAGCATGCTTTTGTGTACTGTGGTTGTGTGCATGGTGCATTGAGGTGTGTAAATAAGCGATTTTTGCTACTTACTTTTGGATGTTCCCGGTGCAGAACTGTCCAGGTCTCCAATTCCTACCACAGCCTCTGGCTTCAGAGTGGCCTCCACCATGCTCTCAATGGCTGTAGGAGATTGTACTGTTGCTGGTCCTCCTCCAGTTCCGTGCACCTCCCTCATCCGCTCTGCCACCATTTCTTTGGTCCTGGACCTGAGGTCGTCCCACCTTTTGCGGACCTCATCAATGGTGCAATGGCTGACTCCAATCGCATTGATTTTACTGAGGATATCCTGCCAGATCTTCTTCTTTTGTGTGTCAGGGACACTCATTGATGCCTTGCCGAACAAGACATCATGGTGCAGGCAGCACTCCTCAGTCAGGACCTCCAGCTCCTTTTCTGAAAACTTTAGTTTCCTCTTCCTCACTGCAGTGGGTGTCTCCTTGTCCTAAGCTGGCATGGCTGTAGTTGCTCCTCTAAGCTGGGTGTGCCTCTGCTGTCTGTGCTGGGTAGACGCCTCCCTGTTCCATGGGGGGTACTTCCTTGTTCTGATGTCATCACTCAGAACCAGGAAGTGTGTTTTCTCCTATTTTATTTGCACCCGCGCGCAATTTGCGAGCCAGTCGCAATTTGCGACTCCGGACCACACCCTTGTGCAATTTTCGATATCGCAATTTGCGATTTCAGAAATTGCGGTGCGGCTCTGCACCAAATCACAAAATGGTATTGCGATTTCTACCTACATCCATTTTGCGAGTCAGAAATAGCGATTCACTATTTCCGACTCGCAATTCTTTAGCTTCGTACATGTGGCCCAAAATGATTTAATACAAATGGCTGCTTTAAAACTTCTATATTATCATAGAGCAAATATGATAAAACATATGCATTTTATTACAATATAATGTTTTGAATAACTATTTACAGACCCACTTAATTGTATGTTAACCAATTGAAATTATGGTGGAAACAAGGAAGAAGTTGACCACATCTAATTTGCCTACAACAAACCAAGCAACATTGAGGAAAGTGATGGACTCTGAGGGGCTGTGCTTACTATTCCCACTCCAACTTATTCAACCTTGGATAAAATGATGGGACCTGGAGGGAAGACGTAGATTTACTACTTTCACTCCAAACTAGACAAGATTGGGAAAAGTGTTTTGATTTTAGGGTCAGAGGGGCTGTGCTTACTACTCCCACTCCAAACTAAGCAGCATGTGGGAAAAATGTTGGAAGCTGAGGGTCAAGTTTATTATTCTCACACCAAACTAAACAACATTGGTGAAAGTATTGGTCTCTTCAGAGATCAGCTTTACTATCCACACAACAAACTATGTGAAATTTCGGAAAGGGGTGGACTCCATGGTGGTGTAACTCACTATTCCCAATTCAAATAAAACAACCTTAGGGGAAAGTGTTGGGCTCTTTTGGGGGGTCAGATTTATTTATTTACACTCCAACCTAAGGAACTTTGAGGAGAGTGTTGGACTCTGGAGTGTCAAATTAATATTCCTACCCCAAAGTACACAATATTAGGGAATGAGTTGGACCTGGGGGAAGGGGAGAAGATTTACGATTCCTACGTCCAAAATAAGCAACATTGGAAAAACTGTTACAGTCTGAAGTGGTCAGATTTACTATTCATGCTTCAAACTAAACAACATTGGAGAAAGTATTAAACAGTTGGACAAATGAAGTGTTCCCAATCCAAAATATGCTACATTGTGAAAAATATTTGCCTCTCAGAGGATCATATTTAAAAATCATTGCAAACACATAAAAAATATATATATATATGTTTATTTAAATAAATATAAATTAAAAAGCAAAATAACAGTCATATATATTACTTAAAATCAAAAAACCTAATGAGAAAAAAATATTTAAAAACAAAACCTCTATGAGTAATGTAAATTAAAATATTAAAATAATTTTAAAGTTTAAAAATATCTGGCAGCTATTTTAAAAAAAATTTAATAGGAACAAAACACAAATATATCAGAGACACTTTATAAAATATTTACATTTTATAACACTACACACCCCGACTCCCTATAACACCCGACAACACAAAATCTAAAAAAAAACCACAAAAAGGAATATTTTAACTAAAATTTAAAAATTATTAAAAATTATAATTAGATATAATATATAGCGATATTGAACATTTAATTATCTGCAATACAGTGTGAAAACATTATTTTAAAAACCCTCATCCAAAACCTTTATAAAACTAAACATCCCAAACAAAGAACATTAAACTTAGAAAATATATCTATTTGACAACTTATTTAATAATATAAACCATTTTTTCATAAAAAAAAAAAAAAATTAAAACACTACTCACCCAAACCCTCTATACTGGCTAACATTCTGAAAAAATATACTATTACTCACTTAATCAAAATTTAAAATAAATGAAAAAATAAACTAAAAAGGTTTAGAAAAAACAAAATGGAAAGTTTCTACAAATTAAAAACATTTCCAAAATAACAAAATAAATTTAACACTATTAACATCAAAACATCAAAAGCACTGAAAACAGATGTTAAAAAATATTTTTAAAGTAATAGATACTTAAAACATTCATATTATTGCTACAAAAAGAAAAATTATATACTTACCATCCAAATTCAAACTTTTTCAGGTAATGGTACTTACGATATTGTGACTTTGATATTGGGTACCATCAAAATCCTGCCTATGCATTATGCATATCTCTACAGGAATATAGATATTGAAATATTGATGTGACAAAATACCATGACCCAACTACTGACTTCCAGTATATTGGAACCTAAATCTAGGTAAATGTAGGTATACTATACTTAACTCCTCTTATATATAAGTAGAAGTCTTCAAAATACATAGATATGGAGTTCAGTAAATTACCTACATATGATTTACATTCAGAATTTTCTGGTTGTTGATCTTTTGCCCACAATATTTTGGTATGTTCATATTTGTATCTGCGATGTTTGAGATGTTCTGAGAAACTGGGTATCTGGGGCTAGTAGCTCAATAGACTAATGCACTTATTGCGGGGTGAGAGTTTGACCGTACGAGATCAGGTTTAGATCCCAGTGGGTCTACTCAGTCTTTCATCCTGGGTAATGATAAACATTGGTTATCTGTGAATATCACCAAGTGACCCTCAGAGTGAACACACATTCAAAAAATGCACCTGTTACATGAATGTTTTCTTAATTTTCATAATCTGATGCAGTAGTGCTGGATGAAGTCAATCGGATGTTTGAGAGTGGCTGGAACATGGCTGACTCTTATCCAACTCAACTGCCTTTTGCAACTCTGATATTGGGCTAACTCTACTCTGGACCAACCGTCCTTTCATTTGTGATCCTGACATGTGACTGATTGTGCCAGCACTACATTAACTGAATACTGGTCTGATGTGATTGAACCTGAAAAAGCCTTACCAGCCTTCAAGAGGCAAATTTATTATGGAATGATCATTACCTAGTTTTATCGATCTTTTACAGGGTATCCTTAATTCTGATATGTCATTGCTTACTCCTGCCACCCTGACAAGATAATGCTGATGTGATATACGTTTCTCAAAGTTTGTCTGTCATTCAGAGATGATCATGACATCAGTACTGCCAAATTGCCCTATGCTTTGAGTCAGACCTTCAATCAGACCAGATTATATAGAGCGCTGCACTCTACCTTTTGGGACTTGAAATGTTGCTTTTTTCCAGTATATATGTGCAATCTTTAGTCTTTGCCTATGAAGTGGTGCTTGCTAATCACATTTGATATGTGGTCTCTATACAGATATGTGACAGGCTGACAATCTCCCTTGTCAACCAGTTGGAGACAAGTTAGGGAGCGGTAGTCATATATACAATATGCATTCATACTTTCAGTTTCATACATGGAGTGAGTCAAATCCATGCAGCAGATGAAATATAATTATACAGAGAAGAGTTCAGAGCCAGGCCACTGATAGCTAGCTCTTAAATAAACCTTTTTGACTTTACAAGAAGGTGAGGAGATATTCTGAGGCCTGTGAAATGTGACACATGCCACATTGACCATTAAAAGACAACAGGGCAGAGGGCCAAGATGGTTCTGCATCCGAAGGCAGCAGTGACTTGTATTGCTCGATATGGTACTCAAAAGAACACACATTCATTACCTTCAAAGGCAAACAACTGATACAGGCATTTCAATCACCCTGCCCCCACACAGGCAAACCTCCAACCTTGCACTCACACATGCACACCTTTCATCTTGCATTTGCAGATGCATACCCTTCACCCTGCACTCGCACAGCCACACCTCTCACCCTGCATGCAGACAGGCTCACTCTCCAATCTGCACTCATACAGGCACCCTCTCACTGTGAACTCAGCTAGGCACACTGATCAACCCACAAGAAGCGAACTGGTCTGACCTTTGAGAAGTACTTCCAGTTCTTATAAACAAGTGCAAAGCAGGTCAGGCCTCTGCCCTCTCCTTCAGGCAGACGCAAACAGCAGATTCTTCCTCCTCTGATCTCCTGCTCCTGTTGTAGTCTGAGGATCTGTGGTGGAATTTTGATCACTAGCTAATAATTGGTGATATGTTTTAACCCTATCCCCTTACAGTTTGCATGGCCACTCAATCTTCTTTGAAAGCACTGTTATCATACCCCAAGGAAAGGAGAGGCCCCAGAGCCATCTTATAAATCTCCCCCAACCCTCCCAAGGGTCGTCCTTTGGAAATAGGATTATACCTTTCTCTTCCAACCGGAGACTCACTCATACTATTTCTTGGTTCAGGAAGCCTCTTGGACAGGAGACAAACTGGTCGTGAGTGGAGCACTATTAAGGGCATCAAAGTTCTCTTTTGGATAAACCTGCTATATAGTGCTTAATTTGTAAATTAAAACGTGCCGGTGCTCAAAGCCCTCCCCTTAAACAAGCGGCTGCTGCAATGTAGGGCCCAGTGAGAGCAGGACGCAGTCCAGTCTCTCCACGGGAGCATTCGGGCCGGAAGGAGAAGGCCAAGGTCAGGATAGGCTGGGGGTTATAAGGGAGGGTCTAAGGGATGGAGTATATAGGGAGGGGCTTTGGGGTTGGATCGGCTTCTTCAGAGCCAGCCTGTCACGCTGCGCTGAGGTTGCTGATACTGTTAGGGAAGTTTTGCGGTGAGATTAGTTACACTGCATCATGGCTGCGGGCCACAATGCGGAAGCGGTGAGGGCCGCGCTTCGTGTGCTAGGCGAAGCTGCCCGCACCGACTACAGGCCTGCTGTGCTTGACCAGGCCTGGGTAGGGATGACGTGCATAACACACATGGCAGCTCACGGGCTAGTTTCGGCGGTCACCGCCTGCCGCTCTCCGTCTAAGGGGGCAAGGAAGAAGCCAAAGGGGGGGCGGGGACGCAGCACAGTGCGATGGAGGAGGCACGGGGGAACCTCAACAAGAATCAGTGCAGGTGGGGTAGAGCCTGGAAGGGAAGAACCAGCTGGTGGCAGGGTAGGGCCCTTCGTGCAGAGCCTGCTAGCTGGGCAAGTAGAGCAGCAGGGAGGGCAGAGGCCCGGGGGACTGGATCAACCCCTGGACCTCTCTGTGGCTGGGCAGACAGCCACGGTTGGTAAGAAAGGCAAGGTGCATGGGCAGGGTGGTAGCAAGGGGAAGAAGGCACATGTACTAGCAGGGGGGACTCCTGGGGGAACACAGGTTGGTAATGGGGGGGGAGTAGAATTGGGGCATGCTGGGGAGCAATTAGAGGCATGTGGCCATGGGCAGGGTGGGGATGAGTCCCAGCAGCAACCCTTCACTGACTGGTCAGCAGTGGATATTGAAGCCAGGATTCAGAAGCAGAGGAGGCTGGTGGTTGAGACACAGGAAAGGTGGGCCCTGTTGTGCAAAGAGAGGGGGGAGGCGGGAGGGAGGTCCAGATAGGTGAAGCGCACGTCGGTGGGGGTAAGTGGGTGCCACTAGGAGGGGCGTAGTTTGGGGCAGGGCAGTTGGGTGTGGGTTCCTTATAAGGAGATGGAAGAAGAGCGTGACGTTGTGGATGCAGCAGGTGCTGATGAGGAGTGGGGTGTAGACGAAGAGGATGTGGTTGAGCTGATTCATGAGGAAGACTTGGAAGAATGGGAAGATGGGGAGATTTGTGAAAAAGAGGTGAACGGGGAGCAAGGGAGAGGGAAGAGGCGCAAGAGCGGTGCAACCCCCTCTTTTCTGAATGTTTTGCAGGCATCGAAGTCTGGCACGCAAGGGTACGAGGGTTCATGCAAGGAAGGTTGCGGGCGCAAGTCACTGTTGGAAGCTGGCACTCATGTCCAAGGTGTCCAAGGTAAGGGGGAATGGTGGTTCCCATGGGGTAATCGGGGGGGGGCAAGGCTGGCACGGCTCAATATAAGTCTATTGGAGAGGGGGAGGACTCGATACACAGCATGCCCAGTACAGGTGCGGTACAAGCAGGCAGCTAGGACCAGGTGGGGGACAAAGTGCTGCCGCCACAGAGTGGGGAAAGGGAGACAGCAGCAAGCGGGGACAAAGAGGGTGATGCCAAGGACGAGACGGTCATAAGAAGCGACTCCCATATATGGGACTAGCTATGCCATTGGGGTCTCATGAAGCAGGCAAGACAAAAGCAAGGATCTGGAGACACAAGTACGTTGACATATTCAAGCTCCTTCATAGAGATATTCAGGCGAAGGAAGGCTTTAAGGAGGAGGAGTGGGAACTGGTACGTTGGCCTAGGGTCCCCATAATTATGGACAATTGGACCTCTGCATTTTTGATTTATGCTAGTATCTACTGCAAAAAATATTCGGACAGGGCCATTGCCATGTTTAAGTAGATGGACATTATTTGACAAGGCCCAAATGCATTTTGGGGGTTTCGCATGGCTGAGCTACGATGAGGAGTTTAGGGCCAGATTGAGTGTCAATCCTGAAAAGCCATGGGGTAATGTGGACTCGGAGTTATGGATGCAGTGGGTGGCCTCTTCGCATTCTGCGGCATCCACCCACACAGCTAGTGGTCTCCCAGTGGTCTACAAGCCTTTTCAGCAGCATCCCGCTCAAGGAGGGGCGGGTACGACACAAAGGGCCCCCGTGCCTAGCTCAGGAGCATGTTGGAACTTTAACAAGGTGTTTTGCTCTAGACATCCCTGCAAATTTAAACATGAGTGTTTCAAATGTGGAGGGAGACACCCAGTTATGCAATGTTTTTCCCTTGCCAGTCTGGCGGAACAGTGGAGATCTACCAGGGGCAGAGGAGGGCAAGGTGCTCCTGGGTTGAAAGGCACCTACTCCAATTAAGTTGGTTAGGTTACTGCCCTGGTTGCGCCTGTATCTGGATATGGACATGGTGTTCAAATTGGAATGGGGTTTCAGAGAGGGGTTTCGGGTAGGATACCAAGGGCCACGTGCAAGGAGATGGGCTGGCAATTTGCAGTCAGCTAAAGCCATGCCTATTGTGGTGGCGATGAATATGTGACAGAACAACTAGGTCCTAAACAACTGTAGCCTAAACCACTACTGCTAAACAACTGAAAAGTCTCTACAACTAAGTACTGAACAACTACTGTCTAAACAACAATTGTGCCTAAATAACAATACTGAGACAGTGTAATCCTGAAGCCATCTCGGGCCTCTTCAATCCATTTAAAGCCACTTCCTGCCCCTTCAGCTCACTTTTGCAGCTTTCTGCTTTCTCCCATTGTGACACTTTTTCGTTTTTCTCTCTCTCCGTCTTTCCCATATGTGTCTTTTGCTCGCAGCAAATGCTTGAGGCAGAAGAATAAGCGCCGGCCCTCAAAAATAAGTGCTGGTGCTCTGCACCGGAAACAACAAGCACAAATTAAGCACTGCTGCTATATCTGATGGTTCCTCACAGTCATTTGTGGTGCCCATATGCTGGTCTTGTTCACTCCCCTCACATTCCAAAATAACTGTTCAGTAATTAGGCTCCCCCTGCCTTCCTGCCAGAGATCTGCTGGCTTGCAAAGGAGTCTTTTTTCTTCCAGGAGAGCAATATTACGCCTGATCAGCCGAGTTTGGGGATTAATTACTGTCACCTGAAGAGAGAAAGCCTGGCATGGTGGATTTAATCACTGACCACGTTTCATACAGAAATGAACAACCTTTTGTAAGTTCAGCCTTGGAGTAAATTTACCAACCATCTAGATTGATCACTGAATTCGATGTTTGAACAATATTCAAACAGTGTCTCCATTGCTGTTCCCCAAGGCAACCTAGGAAAGCAGTGATCTTATTCAAAGTAGTCTTTTACAATAGGAAAGGCTACTGCAGGCTACGCAGTGGAATATCATTTTATTATGTCGCTGCAAGACCAAGTCAATCACATTTTTGGCTAGTCCTACTTTTACAGGTCACACACAAGACCTTGTGGGATCCACAACACTAATTAGGAGTGTCCTTGCTAATGTTGAACATAGGCTTTTCCACATGGCAACATGGTTTAGGTTGACAATCAATTTAAAGACCATGCAAATATAAGCCCTGAAGAAGTCCTTTTGTGTAGGACGAAACACTTTGGCTGATTGCTCGTTTGTTCAAGAAAAAGCAATAATAAAATATGAAGATATTTAAAAGACAACGTTGTGTTACTGGACTTTACTGACTTTGCGCAGTGACGCACTATCCATATCTTTTTGCATGGTTTAGGTTGATGTGTGCTGGTCATAGATTCAGGCTTTTGAGTGAGTTAGGGGTGCAGCAACAAACCTAAAGTCATGCTGTTAAAGCCACTTGGTGGTGCAAATTCACACTGAAGCCCACACATAATGGGTCTGGATACCCTCACGGGTGATAAGTAGCGCTCTACAAATCTACTAATTGATTTATGTAATAGCTGACCATTATGCTACACATGTATTTTGTGCACCACATTGTGAGAAAATTCCTTTTTAGTCATGGTTAGCCCCCACTTGTTGCCTGTTATTTGATATGGTCTCAAAGTTGTTCATGCCCAGGGCCCCTGCCAACCAGGTTCCCTGGGCCAGATCTCTTTCCCATAACTGTTGTGATGCATTGGCACAATTGGCAACACCTTTAGCTGACACATAAGTCCTTAGTAAATGATACATACGTACCCAGGGCATGGGGTACTAAGGGTAGGCTCCTGAGGGCAGCAGCACTGATTGTGCCACCCTCTAGGGCCATGCATTCAGACGCACCCAACACTGCCATTGCAGGATGAGTAACCTGGTGCAATCCAAAAATTCAAACTCAACATAGCCCACAACCTGTGTGCCCTGTCTACTATACACTGCATGCAATATAGGTAAGTCACCCCTCTGGCAGGCCTTTCAGCCCTAAGGCAGAGTGCACTATACTGTATGTGTGGGCATTGATGCATGAGCAATATGCCCCTGCTGTGTCCACGGCAAACCTGGGACATAGTAAATGAACAGAGCAGCCATATTACATGCATGTGCTGAACACTGGTCAGTATGAGTTTCACAGCTACATGATAGCTACTCTCAACCCTGGGTTGTTTGGTATCAAACAACTAAGAATGATAAATCCAAACTGATACCAGTATTGGATTTATTCCAAAATGTACCCAGGGGTCATCTTAAAGGTGACCCTGCAAAGCTAATACTGGCATGGTTGCTGGCCAGTTACAATCAGCCTGCCATCACTAGACAAGATTCTGGAACCCTGGAGTTAGAGCTTCTGCTCTCTGGGTCCCAGAACAAAGCCCTTCCTGGGTGGAGGTGTCATACCTCTCTCCTCAGGAATGTGCACTGCCCTGCTAGCGAGCTTCAAAGGGCTTACCACCTTTGAACCTTGACCCCCAAGGCTGCTGCTAGCAGCAGATGACCAACCCTGTTGCAAACCCCCACATTTGGCGGGAGCAACGGCGGGAAAACACACAAAGGACAGGAGGAGTGGTGAGCCCCAGCTTGCACCTCCCCTAAGGTGGTGCATATGAGGTGACCCCTCCATTTCATTTTCCTCCATCTTGCCTGAAAGGAAAATAGCCAATCGAATGTAGGGAAGGGACCTCTGTCCACAGGAAGTAGTCACTTACTGGGTGTAGCCACCCTAAGGTGGATGACCCATAGGTCACTACTAGGTATTTCCCTAAATGCCCAGTGCATACAGTATTTAGTGGGTGCCTTAGACCAGAGATTTAGATTCCAAGGACAAAAGAAGATCAGCAACAAAATAAGACCCAAGGCTTGAGAACAGAAGTCCTGCTGCACCAAGAAAATGGCACCAAACCCTGTCTGCTGCACGCAGGACTCACCAATTGCTTCTGAGGGACATTGGATGGACTCTACACACCCTCAGAGGATGTCCACTCTTCTAAAAATAGCTAAAGATCTCCTTCCAGAGTGAAGGCATCACTCTCCTGCAACAAAGACCAAAAGACCAGTGAAGTCTAGTTCACTGACCGGATGTTGACCAAGGAAACGGTAGGCACAGCCAGGCCAAATTCCACTCAACAGATCAAGAGGACCAAACCTACCAGTGTGCCTCGTTTGGTGGCACTGTGACCTCAAGTGGCCAAACCGCGCAATAGCCCTAGATACTGGTCACTCCACATCGGACACCCAGAAGGACAGTCTACTCCCAACTGAAAAAGGACCAGGAGGAAACCCCAGTCAAGGAACTTCAGAAAACACCAGGACCACCCATCAGAGTGCCCCTGCTGACCTGCAAGTAACCCTCAAAGTGACCTACCTCCTGCTTCCAAGTGCACCTTTGCGCACAGCTCCTAGCTCACCGATTCACTCTGCACCTGGCCGTCCTGTGCCCTGCACCAAAGATTCAGCTGTGTTCTAAGGGTCGGCAACCCCTTGTGACCTCGACACTTCAAGGGGACCTACCGGACTCAACTTCAAGTCCACCTGTTCAGTGCTTTTCCAACTGTTTACCCGCAGTGGCCTTGCACCAGCTTCAACTACTTTCTGCAGCTTCTCCCGCCAAAACCAGGAGCCACCCAAACTTCTCCAGCTGGTCCACAGGGCCCACTGATGACCTCGACCTATCTGCAAAATGACACATTGGTAAACACATTGCCTGATTTTATATGCATGTTTAAAATATTTCTCCATTGATTCCTATGGTGCGTAATTACGCACAGAACTGAGACATTTTAATTCATAACTTAAAAAGTACTTATCTGATTTTGATGATCTTGGTCTTAAAAATGTTAAAACAATCTGAAGTATTTTTGTAAATTGGTCTTGAGTTATTCTTTTGTGCATGTGTCTTGCTTTATTGATACTGTGAGTACAACAAATGCTTTACACTTCTCCAAGATTAGCCTAAATGCTCGACCAAGCTACCATAAAAATTAGAGCATTAGGTGGCCTCATATTTATCTCTGTGAACCAACATGTGGTTGTCTGGACCCCCTACACAGTGTGCCTGGTTTTGCAACTATATAGAGGGCCAGCCTCCGACACACATTACCTCTTAAACCCATCACAGAGCAACTCTATATTACGGCGTGTGTGACATTTGGGGATGTAGAAGACAAAGGTGCATCTACTTGACTTCTCAATGGTCAAGTGTGTGCAAGTAATGGCACAAATGGTGAGAGAAACAACACAGATGCTGTAGAGGATTCTTTGTGTTTCTGGCTTCTGGTGTAGTGGCTTTAGGAAGTCCTAGGTAGGATGCAATAAGGAGTTTGAGTACATCATTGTCTTGCCATAGTGCTTTTTTATGGATCACCGGGTATTCCGATTAGGCTAGGATTAGGAGCTGGGTATATTTTTTCAGATAGTATACAAAAATGAAAACGTAATAATCCTTTGCTAATCAGTGCTTTACTAGAATCATTTTGTTGACTGTGGTCCTTTTCACTCAAGCAGGAACCTCTCACTCACGGGTGATTTCCTACACTACGTAGTTGCCACTGGGTGACTAATATCGCAGCAGTACTTATGGTTGATGGTTAACCGCAGATTGGAAGAAGATGAGTGCTTGGTTATTATTAAAAGTAAGGAGTATAGTTATATGTGACATTCTTACCCCTTTGTTTATTTTTCAAATATAGAAACACATAAAGCAAATGTTTGACCTTGATAAGGCATTTTGAATGTTGCAACGCAGAAACATTGTTGTCAATCCTACAACATCATAACTTCCCTGAAATAATACTGCAATTCTCGTACCCTGAAAATATTATTTCTTCCTTCTGGCTTTCAGTAATCAGTCGAAGGTTCTGTTATTTATTCTATAAAATGTGTTTAGAATATGAGTTGCTGATTGAGTGATAATATGTTTGCTTTTAAGTACTTGTGGGAAATATTCTCTTCCTATGAGCTATGTCTGTGAAGTGGTATTTCAGATTATTCTAATAAAATACATTTTCAGTACTAATTTTCAGTGCTCATTCATCTTTCCCCATAGATAAATGACATATGTGTTTTGAGTTCTGAGTTCAGCGCCGCCCTGGCTAAGTACAACTCAGCACGCCGTCACCACATCGGGAACCAAGCTGCCGGTGGGGAAGGCGATCCCTGGCGGATCCACCTGCCAGAGTTGTAATTGGGCAGTCGGACTGCCCGAAGTGTGGTGGTCCAACCATCAATGCGAGAGTGGCGGTTCCCAGACAGCCACACTCGCAATGAGGCCCTTTGTCTTCTTGTTGAGGAGACTGATTTCTTCTTGCACCTTCTCAGATGGAACATAGTCCATGGCATTCGACTTCATACAAACGTTCAAGGGATGTTGCCTAATGACGATGTCTGTGCTGTTACATGCCCTCATGTCTGTTGTTTTTTTATTCATTTTTTGTTCATTGAATAGGTTTGCTAACTTTTGATTTTTGATGATTATATATGTAAACGTGCTTTCTGTGTACATATGCAGTGCAAACCTAGCTGGGAAGCAGCAAGGCGTGCTGATCAGCCAGTGCGAGCCCTGGAGTACAACTGTTATGTTATGGTTAATTATATGGTGTGCTTGGCTTGCTTGTAAGATCATTTACACGGTGGCCTGTACCAAGCTCTTTTTAAGTGTGGGTGGAGGGTTAGTACTCCTTGAAGAGATGTTAATTTGGTTCTTTCTGAACTGGAAGAAGTTCGGTGCAGTTCTGAAGGTGATGGGCATGTTCTACCAGATACTAAGGGCATGTGTGGAGGAGACAATTCTTCTGTACTTTCTTTTCTGCAGCCTATTGGTATTTGTATTCATTGATGTGATCTTCCGCATCACCTGCCAGACAGCCATCCAGCTTATAAGAACCAAAACAACAATGAATAAAACAAAGTATAACAAATAATTAAAACAGAAAACCATAAAACTACATGAATTATATCACACAATGCTTAATTTGAGCCACTGATTGAAGGTTGGTCCCACCCGGCACTGTTTTCTGGGGATCAATACTTACTTTTTATTATCAGGCTTTAACCCTGAACAAGAAAAAGAAAAGGCAGAAAACAGGGAAAGAAGGAGGAAGAGCAAGGCTGAAAACCGGTAACAAAGGAAGAAAGCAGAGATAAAAAAGAAACTGCAATGGTGAGAAAACAGGCAGAGTGTATAGTGGTGAATGAAAGAGAAATGGGTGGAGTCAAGGCTAGTCAGCGTTGGTAATCGACAACACTGACATTCAGCAGCTCCAGCAGACGACTTTTGAGGAAATGTTTTTGCCTGGCACGTATTCTTTTATAAATTAAGCAGTGCGTAAAACTAAGAGGCGTCAACAACATGTTAAATATTGCCAACAAGATTGAGACAAAGGGTCTGATTCTGAAATTGCACTTTGTAGTGTGTTTTGTAGTACTACAAAACATACTAAAAAAAAATACTACAAAATAAAAGCTTTGCCTGTAGTTATGTGGGTGGAGTTGTCTGCCCAGACTGCAGAGTCTCCCCCCATGTAAGCGTAGATTTTGGTAGTAAATGTGGGAGGGAGGCAGGTGAGTGGGTGGGAATGGGGTAGACTTACTACTAAAGAGGAACGGGTAGGGGAGTAATAACAGGGGTTTATGGAGGAGCAGGGAGGGGTTAGGCAGGGATGTCAACCACCCACGCAAGAGAAAGTAAATTGATTTTCTCTGTGGTGGAGACATCTAACTTATACCCTTGTAATATGTTTACACTAGGAGTTTATGAATACTGAAAGTAGTGAATTTACTACATAGTGTAAATGTACTCAGAAGTGTGACTTACCTTTGTGAGTCGGGCACAAAGCCTTTAAATACTGCTTTAATTTAATTTTAAACCTTTGCAGATTTCCCATGTGGTGCAGAGAAGCCCAACAATGCTGATGAGTTTCCCCCTCTGCACTCTACAAATGTCATGTGGGAATTAGCCATCTAGGATCCGCAGCAGGTCAAAGTATCCTGGTTTGGAGTTTAAATGGAATACATCAGACAGATAAATGGAGCAGGTCCACCTTTCTAAACTACACGCAGTACTCTGAACGTTATGTGCTCGTTGATTGACAGCCAGCCCAGCTAATCAGGGTGACAGGAAACAGAAACATGGTAGTGTTTTCTGTGTCCCAAGATATTTCTGTTTGATGAATTGCATACACTCTACAATCTGTTGGCGATTTGGATATATTGCAGCACAATGAAACAGCCTTTAATGTGTAACAGTCTAGATCATTTTAAAAGGGCATGACCTGTGTTTTAAGATTATATACATGGAAGTGAGCAAGTACTTGAAGGTCAAAATACAGCTATGAATCTAATACGACTCCCAGGTTCCTGGCAGACTGACCTGCACAGATGGATCTCAAAATACTACAGGTCAAACAAACCAGAGAAGATTGAATGTTCTATGACAACTAAAGAAATGTCAAAGTTTCCAGAATGTATGCATAGGTATTTAGAGGTAATCAAACCTTTTATATCATGCAAACGGAAGAAAAAAGAGAAGTAAGTAAGCATAGATAATTAGAGATAATCCAACCTTTTATATAATCCAAATGGAAGACAATAGAGAAGCGGTCAGATGCCACATCACTTAGATCAGAATGGTGTAGCAATTTCCTAGCTCATGGGGAGACATTGTTTCCGGTGCTTGGCACCAGCACTTAATTGTCAGCACCGGCTCTACTGACAGTCTATCACATGGTGGCGCTGTTTCATTTTGAGGTGAGCACAGCAACTGTTTATTAAGTCAATTTCAACTGAAATTGAATAATAGTGGCCTCTCACATCATGACTATAGCTTTGGGTCCTCTGAAATAGTCTGAATTGTCCCACTTGTAGGAGGGCGATGGTTAGGTGTTATGTTGGTAATGTCATTGGTCGCGCTGGCATGGGCAATGGGTGGTGCAGGCTGCAGTGGCCTTCCGAGAAGAGAACCAGCACTCCATTTTTTTTTTACAAATTAAGCACTGCATTCCTGATAGCTTTAGAGGTGATGCAGTTATCTTTGAAGATGACGCAGGTTTGCAGGGGGTCAGTGTAGTTCTTTCAGTTGTAAGGTGTCATACACGCTTCACAAGACATGCACACCACATAATGGATGAATAACCAGAGTGCCAGTTTGGCATTGGTGAGAGCATTAGGCAGATCATTGGTGCCATCCATGTGGGACACAATCAGAGCCTTCACTTTTGTTCTGAAATTGGCTTCTGGTCAGAAAGGTTTTTCCTTTCTAGGTGCCTTGCCAGCTTGGCTTTCTTAGTAATGTGCTCGTTTAAGATCACATATGTGTCAAGAAGGAATCCAAGTGATTTTGCATTGTCTGTCAGATGGAGAAATATAGCTTACTACTAAGAAGTCAAACACCACGCAGTACATTTACCATGCAGCCACTACCATGACTACACTTACATGACATACACAGCAATTTCAATTACATTTACCACTACAACGCATACCCCCGCAACTCCTTACTGCCCTTTCATCCCACCCATCCTTGAAACCTATAAACCCTTACAACCTTGTGACTATTACCATGCCAGAAATGTAAAACACCCTTGCTTCTACTCAAAAACTCCCTACTGCCTCTTTACCCCACCCATCCATGAAAACTAAACAAAATACCTTACTGCCTCTGTATCTCTCACGTTCCTGGAATCCTGGAATCTACGAGCCTCTTTCTACCCGGGTAGCCCACCCATCCCTGAACCTTAAAACATCCTTACTACTCCTTTATTCACCAACAAATATACCTAAAAAAAACATTACTACCCTTTACCTTACCTATTCTTGAAACCTAATATAATTTTCTATATCTCTAACCAACCTATCCCTGAAACCCCATACTTCCTCTTTACAGCTCCCATCCCTGAAACCTAAATACTCCTTACTACCCATTTACCCTACCCATCCATCAAACCTAACACCCCCTTACAGCCCCTACACCTCACCCATTCATGAAGCCTAAAAACGACTTATTACCCCATATTCCATCCCTAAACCCTAAAAGCCCCTTAGTGTCTCTTTATCCTCACCCATCACCTGAGTAAAAATCCTAACTATCCCTATATCCCATCCATCCCTGAAACCTAGAACCCCCCTTCCTACTCCTACACACTACCCATCCTTAAATGCAGTATAAGCTCCTCTTTACATCTGAAGTTTGAGAATGAGTACAAAAGAAGCCAGTGCTCTATCCATGGTCCACATAAAGCTTACCACCCCCAAGTCCACTGCAGGTAATGCCCACTACAGTGTCTCTACGAATGGTGGAGTCAAGAAGCCTCACGGTTACCGGCCAAGGGCTGTGACTCCCCAGGCGATCAGCTGCTCCCAGAAGCCCACTGGGCTGCTCCTCCCAAAACTGTAGGCAGCAGAAACCGGGAACTGAGGGCGCAGGTGAGGTGGCGAAAACTGGTTCCAATGTTCTTTGTAGTGAAATCTGCAAAAACTGCTTTTTAGAGTTCAGGTCACTCATTGCCCTTCTTAAAGACCTTTGTTAGTATACCATAATTATTGTGAAATCCACTGAATCCTGCAGTGCTACTGCGACAATTTTGGAGCACATTCTCTGTGCGTTGCGCACTGATTGACTCTACAATCAACACCATTAAACATCTGTGCAATGGAAGACTGGGCCCTACCAGGTCACCGCTGGAGAGGGATTTGAGGCATCTACAGGAAGTAAAGACATCACTATAGAAATGCTACAATACAATAAGCTGTTGAGCGCTCCCTGCACTGTCCTTTTAAATGTATGATTTCACTGATGAGAAACACCATCACTTTTTGTTCGAGGGTATGATAGCGCTGAGAGGCACTAACAATGTTCAATTAGTGGTATGCTGCTGAGAGGTGTCAGGATTGCCATGTTAAAGATGTGAAAGTGATGCTGAGAGGTGTCTACACTAAACTAATTTTTGATAGCGCTGTTGAGTCTGCATTGCCTTTTTATTAGTATTCTGCTGGCACTGCTGGGAGGTGCACTCACCTATTGTATTAACAGTATGACAGTGCTGCTGAGAGATGGCTGCCCTGTATCAAAGATATGAAACAGCTGGCGATAACAGCATATGCTGTTCTACTAATTCTAAGCAAAAACAACAAGTGATGGACGGAATGCTGAACATTGTCAAACATTCACCCCCAGTACAGTAATCTGGGCCTAAATCCATCGGTTTTTTGCTGCCCGTGCCATTCCAGTTTGGACCCAGCCATATGCAAATCAGTCTTGACCCTGTTCCCCATGGGAACAGTCCAGCCGGAACTGCTAGGCCAGGTCTTCCCTGGACTGGAAACAATCAACCTGGGACCGGTTTCGGGGTTTCACCCCTCATCAGTTACGCTATCCCACAGCGTTTGTATTTTGCTTTGGTTCTACTAATTCTAAGCAATAGCTGCTTGGGGATGCCTGCACTGTCCTCTTAGTGACAGAATGTAGCTGCCTGATCCATGTGAAGATGTGGCAGTGGAAGAAAACGTCTGAATTGTCGTACTAGTAGCAGGCTGACCTGCAGAGAGGTGCCTGTTATATCCAGTTAAGGGCATGAAAGTGCCTGAACTGTCCAATTAAATGCAGAATAGGGCTGCTGGTACGTGCCTGTACTGTCCTACTAGACATGCTGGTGTTGAGAGGAACCTGTGCTGGGCTGTATTCGAGGTATGCTCCCTCTTCTGGGAGGGTCGGGATGTAATAACGGTACCAGTAGTGCTTTTGAGACACGCCTGCACTGTCTGTTAAAAATGATAGTACAGAGAACATTCTGAACTGTCCTATTACAGATATGATAGTGCTGTCTACATTGTCCTAACAGTGGTATGCTAGCACTGCTAACAGTTATCTAAACAATCCTATTAAAATTAGATTGGCGCGGATAAGAAGTCCCCGCACTGCCCTAATAAATGTAGGACAGTGCTCTATCCTATTAAAGGCAAGGAAGCTGAACTGTGGGGAGTCTATACTGTCCTAGAGAATGAATGACGGTGCTGTTAAGAGGCGCCTGCACTGTCCTATCTGAGGCATAGAATCGCTGCTCAGAGGGACCTGTACTGTTCTCTTAAAAGGTGTGAGGGCGTTGAATATAGCTGCTTGCTCTGTCATGCTGAGGCCAGAACAGTGCTTCATTTGTGCTTATTCTTTACGGTGCCGAGCACCGGCACTTATTTTTCAGGGCCGGCGCTTCTTCTTCTGCCTCAAGCATTTGCTGCGAGCTAAAGAGACATATCGGAAAGACGGAGGAAGAGAAAAACGAAAAAGCGTCACAAAGGAGAAAGCAGAAAGCTGCAAGAGTGAGCTGAAGGGGCAGGGAGTGGCTTTAAATGGATTGAAGAAGCCCGAGATGGCTTCAGGATTACGCCTCCCCAGTATTTCGTGCTCGCACATTTAAATGCAGCAGCCGCGTGTTTAAGAGAGGGGCTTTGGGCACCGGCACGTTTTTATTTACAAATTAAGCACTGGGCCAGGATAGTACTGTTGAGAGGTGCCACTGCCATGCAGTTACGAGTATGTTGCAGCGGGGAGACGCCTGCTCGATACTGAAAACGATATGATCATAGTGCTGTGGTGGTGATGGTGAGAGGTGCCTGCAGGGAGCAAAAGCTGCTGGGAGCCTGGCAGCCTCAGAGCATTTAAGAGCAGCCCAGAGCATAAAGAAAACATTGATCATTTCCAAAAACCCACAGACGGGGCCCACCCCGAATAAATCGAATACTACCCAAACTGAGGTCGAGTGAGCTGTAAATTAGCTTACGTAAAATTATTTGTGAGCCATCTAAAGTGCGATGGGGGCGTTAAGAGGGGAGGATATTCTATGGGCTTGGCCCACTTGGAGGGGCATCCTTTAAAGTAACGAACACCTTAGAATAGAACTGACCAAAAGGTATACAACCATTGTTAGGTACAAGGGGAAGGCATATGTTTCACTGGAGGATCCTGGTCCACTTCGTGACATAAGGGCAACATAAACGTTTTTATCAGCATGAACCACCTCCAACCCAAAGGTTTTTTTCATAGACCTTTAGGACAGATCCATCTTCCGTGTGAAGACAATTTAAAAAAGAGTTTAGCCTCAAAAGCGCCTTCCCTCCTTAACCAGTCACCCACATAGATCACTGGCATGCATGCAAACATTTTACGAGAGGAAAGTGGAAGATTTAAAAAAATATATAACAGACAGAATGTATTCATTCCCTCGATTGACTTTTATTGAAGGAAAGCAACTTCGGGCGAGAGGTAGCCATTTTTGGCTTCGTCTATCGGAGTCAGTGTCTCCCGCCTGAATCGAGTCTGTTGGCATGTATGCGCTGGCACCCCCTCTAAAAAGCCCCAGAGCTCTGTGTTGCCGGTCTCTTGCCCTCTGTGTGCTGGGCCTAGCTGTGCCCCAGGGGCACCAGCGTGGTATTCTCACTGCGCAGGGCGGGGCCTGGCCGCTGTCTTTGACAGATAGCATTCGGGTCTCTGGGCTCTGAAGAGAAGATAGGCTTAATCACAGAGTGCCACCTCCGAGAAGTGTGTGTCAAGGCGGCCCTTCCACCTCAGGGACGTCGCCCAGAGCACCAACGGCTGTGGCGGCAAGCGTTGTTTAAAATAAGTGCAACACACCCCTATACTAGTAGTGGGCGAGCCAGAAAATTAACAGGGGAAGCCAAGCCCATTGTCTGGCTTGGCTCTGAGAGCCCGTGTTCAAGCCAGCCACTGAAATATTTGGCATGTACATGAAAAAACATAAGGCAAAAATATTGTACCGTCCTTTGAATTTTTTTTAAAAAGTGTATTTCTGTAACTTGCAAATGCGTTTCTCCTTAGTGCATCAGAAACGGCATTGAAAAGAAGCTAATAAAAGCGATAGTTTTTAAACACAGCCTTAGAAACATGCCCACTCCCCCCAGCCCTGATGACAATGTCTTTAGTGAACTAAGGCCCATGTTTATACTTTTCTTAGCACCGCATTTGCAACGCTTTTTAACGTAAAAGCGGCGTCAATTTACAAAATACAATCGGTTTTAGTAAGTTAGCTCCACTTTTACGTCGAAAAATGACGCAAATGCGGCGCTAAAAAAGTATAAATATGGGCCTAAGAGGCTAGTCCATCGTTATGTACAGCAGGGTAGACTGAATTATACCTTAAATAAAAAACACAAGGAGTTGTGGTAGTGCGCACATCTTGCACTCACGTACCATGATCTTGTGGCGCTGCCATGTATTACTTGGACCTAATTAACGTGGCTAATAATTATTCAAAAAGTCTTTTCAGAGTGGTGAAGGAATTTTCTGATCCTAATAAGATTCTACCAGAATCAGAATTGTTGCAACCTAAGTGTGAGGAACTGGCATGTTTATTTGTTAAAAGGTGGTAGATATTCAGCTTGCACTAAAAACAGGTTCCCCACCACGTAGTATTGTAGAAATTCCAGCTGCCAAGGATCTGACTGGTCCAGCCTCCACAGGAGTGTGTCATAAATTAATGGTATGGGACACACTGGATTTGGCTGGGATCCTAACACTACTGACATCAATCAGATTTGGTTCACCTGGAGATCCTATTCCTGCTGTCAAGATCAGTGTCCTAGATTCGGACAATTTGCAGTTCCCGGTGGGGCTCCTTGATTCTTCTTTAAAGCGGGGACAGATTCCACAGGCATGGAAACATGCCATAGTCCGGCCCCTTTTGAAGAAACCTAATTTAGGCCCTGATAATTGGCCTCATTATAGACTAGTTTCCATACTTCCCTTCATGGTCAAGATAAAGGAGAAACATGTCAATAGACAACTCTCCGGTTTTATTGAGTCCAAGATTGCTTTCACCCTTCTCAATCTGAGTTTAGGAGGGGACACAGTACTGAGTCCACCCTGCTAGGAGGGACAGAACATCTTAGATGACTCTTGGATGGGGCAAGACTGCTGCGCTGATCCTACTCTATCCCAGCGTGGCCTTCAACACTGTGTTGCATGTGACTCTCTTAGAGAGGTTGGTCGAGTTGGGTCTTCAGGGAACAGCCCTTTCTTGGAAAAAATCCTTCTTAAGGGACAGTTTTTGTTAGGTGTTCTCAGGCACTGCCTCCTCCGAGCGGCATTCCATGACTTAAGGAATTCTTCAAGGATCGTCCCTAAGTCGGGCACTGTTTAACATCTGTGTGCCCCCACTGGCAGATTTGGTGGAAAGTTATAGTCACACTTTTTTTCTTCTTATGGGGATGACACGCATATCATCTTCTCTTTGTCATCTGGACAGAGACACTACTCAGAGGCCTTGAAGTCCTGTATGGGCTTGATTGTGGAGTGGATGAATAACTAGTCACTCTAGCTTAACAAAGAAAAGACAGAGGTACTGGTGTTGGGAAGGAATTCGTCCCTTTGGGGTCTTCAACACTGGCTGGAAAGCCTGTATCTTCTAGTGCCAACCCCCAATGTTAGTCTCTTCAAGGCATAGTACAGCCGGGAGCCATCCGACGTAACAGTGCTCATGTGTTTTCAGCTGTTTTGTGTCATGGGCACTAGGCCTAACCACACAAGTGAGGTACCATTTTCATCAGGAGAAGGTACAAGCATAGTGACCAGAAATGAGAACAAGAACACAAATTAAATGTTGAGGATAGGGACATTTTGGTGAGTGAAGATACATTACATATAGTAAATCTTTCAGATAGAGTCCTAAATGAAACTGAATTGAGGGTTTATTGACTTGGCCTGTTTTTTTTGTCTGGGCAGCAACTAAAATAAAAGGATCTGATCTCACTATATCCGATGTCTAGGATGTGCATACTCTGTTATCCTTTTCAGAAGAAAATCAGTTAGGGGTGGAGAATTTATATACCATGCTTTATATTGAGATGGATTATGAGTGCACTAGTGCAGGGTTCTGCAAAGTCGGTCCTGGAGAGCTGGGTCCATGCCAGATTTTTTGCATATCCACATTTAGCAAATAATCTGGCCATCCACACACATAGCGATTGAAATCCGTTTGGTGCGGGCACCAGAGGGATTTATTTTACAAAGAAACAGCCTCTGGAAATGGGGGAGAGCTTCCCCATCTCCCAAGGCCGTTTCTTAGTTTTCATTGAAACGACGATCAGCACGTGGGGCGCTCTAACGTCACCAGGAAGGAGGACCGGCCCCTTGGGCAAGGGCTTTTGCTCTCCCATTATTTTTTGGGCAATATTTCAGTCTTTCGGGCAGATGGGGGAAAAGCCCCTGATCAGCCCCTCCCCTTGGGGGACGGTGGAGCAGAAAGCGCACTAGGTGCTAGGGACATTTGTTTATATTGTATAGGGGGTGGAGGGGCTGCACAAAATGGGCATGCCAATGCCCCCACCCATCCCCAAATATGTAACAGTCTTTTTGTCCCACCCTGGGGGGCAGATGCGGGCAATAGCCCCTGATCTGCCATTCCCAGGAGGGGAAAGGGGGGAGAGGGGCGAGAAAGGCCAGTAGATACCAGGGATTACTTTTTCTTTCCCAAACTTTGGGTTGGGGGCTGCTCAAAATGGGTTTACCAATGCCCCCCACCCATCCCAAATATGTAAACAGTCTTATGGGGGCAATAACCCCTGATCTGCCCCGAGGGGGCAGAAAGCCCACCAGGCACCAAGGATTACTTTTTTTTTCAAACTTTGGGGTGGGGACCTGCCCAAAGGGTCTTACCAATGCCCCAAACCATCCCAAATATTCAAACAGTCTTTCTGACCCCTCAGGGCTGATGGGGGATATAGCCCCAATTCTGCCCTGGGCGGGGAGGGGACAGAACGCCCACTAGGCACTAGGGCTTATTTTTTTCAAACTTAGGGGTGGGGGCTGCCCAAAATGGGCTTACCAATGCACTCCACCCACCCCAAATATGTAAACAGTCTTTCTGCCTTTCTGAGGGCCGATAGTGGCAATAGCCCCTGATGGGGGCAGAAAGCCCTCTAGGCACCAGAGATTATTTAGTTTTTTCCAAATTTGGGGTAGAAGGCTGTCCAAAATGGGCTTACCAATCCCACCCACCACAAATATGTAAACAGTCTTTCTCTCCCCCCGTCTACCCTTGTTGGGAGGGGGGTGAGCACACTAGGCACCAGGGATTTTTTTTAAAAACTTTGTGGTCGGGGGGCTGCCCAAAATGGGCTAGCCAATGCCCCCACCTGCCCCAAACATGTAAACAGTCTTTCTGCCCCCTAGAGCGGTGAATGGGTATTATTACCCTGATCTCCCCCTGCCCCCGGGGGCAGAAAGCCCACAAGACACCAGGGAAGATGTTTTTTTTTAAAAGAGGAGTGGGATATGGCATGCTCCCACCCCAAATAAATGGGGACAAATACTTTTTTCTCCCCCTGCTGGACAGACAGGGTAATTACTCCTGATCCTCCCCCGGGATGGCAGACAGCCCACTAGATGCCAGAGAATAAAAATAAAAAGAGTGGGGCTGCCCACCACCATGGGCATGGTTATACTCCCCACCCTAACTGAAAGGGGTAACAGTCTTTCAGCCCCCCTGCAGACTAAAGCATCTTATCCCAATGGCAAGCAAGAGGCCACTTGACTCTTTCAGGTTTTGATTTTACATATGAGCCAAGAAAGCTTGGCCAACTCCCAATATCGTCCCACTTGCAATGGTGAGCAGCTGCACTTTTCGGACTTGGGCACGCTGCCACCTGGAAAAACTTACCAGACCCAGACACATCTGAAAACTAAACATCGAGGGTAGTCCAAGGTGGTGTGCTTCACATGCACCCTACGCCATTTTCTTACTTACAATGCCCTGCAAACTTCCAACTTTGTCTGAAATCACACATTTTCCCTACATTTCTCTGATGGAAACTTCTGGAATCCACAAAAATTCCTAACATCCAGCACTGTTTCATCTGTACCAATAAAAATTCTGCCACACCTCTGCGGGTGCCTTAAGGAGAGTCAGCCTTTTGGACCTGCTTTGGTTCTCCCTCAATTTCTACATGTTTTTGGCCCGTCCCTGTCACAGGCACTTGGACCACCTACACAAGTCAGGTATAACTTTTTATTGGACGGCCAAGGGGAAACTGTATGGTAAGAAATGTATACCAGTGCAGTGATCCTACACAGAAATGTGAGGAAAATCAGATTTTTTAACTAAATTTGGTGTTTGCAGGGGATTCTGGGTAAGAAAACGCTGAGGGATCCATGCAAGCCACACCTCCCTGTATTCCCTCAGGTGTCTAGTTTTCAGAAATGGCTGGGTTTGGTAGGTTTCCCTAGATGGCTGCCAAGCCCGGGACCATAAATGCAGGTGCCCCCCTTGCAAAAACAGGTAATTTTGTGATAAATGATTTTGATATCTCCACAATATGTTTGGGCTCTAGTCCTATCCACACAAGTGAGGTACCATTTTTATCAGGAGACTTGGGGGAATGCTGGGGGGAAGGAAGTTTGTGGCTCCCCTCAGATTCCAGAACTTTCTATCACAGAAATGTGAGAAAAATGTGTTTTTAGATACATTTTGAGGTTTGCAAGGGATCCTGGGTAGCAGAACCTGATGAGAGCCACACAGATCACCCCAACCTGGGTGTCTAATTTTAAAAAATGTAGAGGTTTGCTAGCTTTTCCTAGGTGCCAGCTGAGCTGGGGCCCAAAACTCACAGCTAGACATATTGCAAAAAAAAGGGTCAGTTTGAATGGAAAAATGTGATGGATCCATGTTGTGTTTTCAGCTGTTTTGTGGCATGGGCACTAGGCCTAACCACACAAGTGAGGTACCATTTCCACAAATTAAATGTAGAGGATAGGGACATTTTGGTGAGTGAAAATACATTTGTGAGAAACTAGCCTCTTTCTAGCCTTGTTATCCCCACTTTTGGCCTGTTTGTGAGTATATGTCAGGGTGTTTTCACTGTCTCACTGGGATCCTGCTAGCCAGGGCCCAGTGCTCATAGTGAAAACCCTATGTTGTCAGTATGTTTGTTATGTGTCACTGGGACCCTGCTAGCCAGGACCCCAATGCTCATAAGTTTGTGGCCTATATGTGTTCCCTGTGTGATGCCTAACTGTCTCACTGAGGCTCTGCTAGCCAGAACCTCAGTGGTTATGCTCTCTCTTTACTTTAAAATTTGTCACTAACAGGCTAGTGATTAAATTTACCATTTCACATTGCCAAACTGGTACACCCATATAATTCCCTAGTATATGGTACTGAGGTACCCAGGGTATTGGGGTTCCAGGAGATCCCTATGGCCTGTAGCATTTCTTTTGCCACCCATAGGGAGCTCTGACAATTCTTACACAGGCTTGCCATTGCAGCCTGCGTGAAATAACACCCACATTATTTCACAGCCATTTACCACTGCACTTAAGTAACTTATAAGTCACCTATATGTCTAACCTTCACCTGGTGAAGGTTGGGTGCAAAGTTACTTAGTGTGTGGGCACCCTGGCACTAGCCAAGGTGCCCCCACATTGTTCAGGGCAAACTCCCCGGACTTTGTGAGTGTGGGGACACCATTACACGCGTGCACTGTACATAGGTCACTACCAATGTACAGCGTCACAATGGTAACCCGAACATGGCCATGTAACATGTCTAAGACCATGGAATTATCACCCCAATGCCATTCTGGCATTGGGGGACAATTCCATGATCCCCCGGGTCTCTAGCACAGAACCCGGGTACTGCCAAACTGCCTTTCCGGGGTCTCCACTGCAGCTGCTGCTGCTGCCAACCCCTCAGACAGGTTTCTGCCCTCCTGGGGTCCAGGCAGCCCTGGCCCAGGAAGGCAGAACAAAGGATTTCCTCTGAGAGAGGGTGTAACACCCTCTCCCTTTGGAAATAGGTGTCAGGGCTGGGGAGGAGTAGCCTCCCCCAGCCTCTGGAAATGCTTTGATGGGCACAGATGGTGCCCATCTTTGCATAAGCCAGTCTACACTGGTTTAGGGATCCCCCAGCCCTGCTCTGGCGCGAAACTGGACAAAGGAAAGGGGAGTGACCACTCCCCTGACCTGCACCTCCCAGGGGAGGTGCCCAGAGCTCCTCCAGTGTGTCCCAGACCTCTGCCATCTTGGAAACAGAGGTGTTTGTGGCACACTGGACTGCTATGAGTGGCCAGTGCCAGCAGGTGATGTCAGAGGCTCCTTCTGATAGGCTCTTACCTCTCTTAGTAGCCAATCCTCCTTCCTTGGTAGCCAAACCTCCTTTTCTGGCTATTTAGGGTCTCTGCTTTGGGGATTTCACCAGATAACGAATGCAAGAGCTCATCAGAGTTCCTCTGCATCTCCCTCTTCACCTTCTGCCAAAGGATCGACCGCTGACTGCTCTGGACACCTGCAAAATCGCAACAAAGTAGCAAGACGACTACTAGCAACCTTGTATCGCTTCATCCTGCCGGCTTTCTCGACTGCTTCCAGGTGGTGCATGCTCTGGGGGTAGCCTGCCTCCTCCCTGCACCAGGAGCTCTGAAGAAATCTCCCGTGGGTCGACGGAATCTTCCCCCTGCAACCGCAGGCACCAAAAGACTGCATCACTGGTCCTCTGGGTCCCCTCTCAGCCCAACGAGCATGGTCCCTGGAACTCAGCAACTCTGTCCAAGTGACTCCCACAGTCCAGTGACTCTTCAGTCCAAGTTTGGTGGAGGTAAGTCCTTGCCTACCCACGCTAGACTGCATTGCTGAGTACTGTGTGATTTGCAGCTGCTCCGGCTCCTGTGCACTCTTCCAGGATTTCCTTCATGCACAGCCAAGCCTGGGTCCCCGACACTCCTTCCTGCAGTGCACAACCTTCTGAGTTGTCCTCCGGCGTCGTGGGACTCCCTTTTGTGACTTTGGGTGGACTCCGGTTCACTTTTCTTCCAAGTGCCTGTTCAGGTACTTCTGCGGGGGCTGCTTGCTTTTGTGAGGGCTCCCTGAGTTGCTAGGTGCCCCCTCTGTCTCCTCCTCCAAGTAGCGACATCCTGGTCCCTCCTGGGCCACAGCAGCACCCAAAAACCTCTACCGCAACCCTTGCATCTAGCAAGGCTTGTTTGTGGTCTTTCTGTGTGGGAACACAACTGCAAGCTTCATCGCGACGTTTGACATCCGTCTTCCAAAGGAGAAGTCCCTAGCTCTCTTATTTCTTGCAGAACTCCAAGCTTCTTCCATCTGGTGGCAGCTTCCTTGCACCCTCAGCTGGCATTTCCTGGGCTCCTGCCCACTCTCGACACTGTCGCGACTATTGGACTTGGTCCCCTTGTCTTACAGGTACTCAGGTCCGGAAATCCACTGTTGTTGCATTGCTGGTGTTTGTTGTTCCTGCAGAATCCCCCTATCACAACTTCTGTGCTCTTTGGGGGTAGTAGGTGCACTTTACACCTACCTTTCAGGGTCTTGGAGTGGGCTATTTTTCTAATCCTCACTGCTTTCTTACAGTCCCAGCGACCCTCTACAAGCTCACATAGGTTTGGGGTCCATTCGTGGTTCGCATTCCACTTTTGGAGTATATGGTTTGTGTTGCCCTTATACCTATGTGCTCCTATTGCAATCTACTGTAATTCCACACTGTTTGCATTACTGTTCTTGCTATTACTTACCTAATTTTGGTTTGTGTACATATATCTTGTGTATATATCTTATCCTCATACTGAGGGTACTCACTGAGATACTTTTGGCATATTGTCATAAAAATAAAGTACCTTTATTTTTAGTACTTCTGTGTATTGTGTTTTCTTATGATATTGTGCATATGACACCAGTGGTATAGTAGGAGCTTTACATGTCTCCTAGTTCAGCCTAAACTGCTTTGCCATAGCTACCTTCTATCAGTCTAAGCTACTAGAAACACCTCTTCTATACTAAAAAGGGATAACTGGACCTGGCACAAGGTGTAAGTACCTCTGGCACCCACTACAAGCCAGGCTAGCCTCCTACATTGGTTGTGCAGCGGTGGGATAAGTACTAGTAACTACTTACCACTTTGTCATTGTGTACTTTTCATAAGAGAATAATATACAAAACAAGTTCAGTGTATGTACACCTAACCAAAAAGTTTTGCTTTTCTCCTCTTAAACTTTTTACAAAGTGTTGAAAAGTATTCTAAAACTTCTAAAAGTTTCTAAAAAGTTAGAAAAAGTTATTTTCTCTATTCTTTAAAAAGTTCTGCATTTTTTTCTTCCTTCTCACTATTTCTAAACCTTTTACTATCATGTCTACAGAAGATTCTACTTTTAAAATGGTCAATACTACTTATGACAATTTGAATTATGAGAGCCTAAGGAGTCTCTGCTTAGAGAGAGGTTTAGTGATGGGAAAGAACCCTACCAACGAATTTCTATTTAACATGCTTATTGTGAATGATAAGTCCCAAGCAGGCACTTCAAATGAGAGGTTAATAGAAGGTTCACAATCTGACTCAAGGGATCTCCTTGAGGGAGGTAGGGAGGGTTCTGATCAGGATTTGCCCTCTAACAAGACACCCAGTAATGTTGGTAGTAATGGAGGTTCCCATCACAGTAGGGAAGTCTTTATTCCTAGAGGCCAAGTTGCTAGGGTTCAGTCAGTTAGGGACAGATCCCCCTCTGTTGTTTCCAATTTATCTTCTGTGTCCAAGCATTCCCAACCCACCCACCCTGAAGACAACATGTTAGAAAGGGAACTCAAAAAGTTGAGGGTTGAAGAGACCAGACTGAAGCTTAAACAGCAACAGCTGGCCTTAGATAGGGAATCCCTAGACTTGGAGAAGGAGAGACAGAGATTGGGGTTTGGACCCCATGGTGGCAGCAGCAGTATTCCTGATAGTAATCCTGTTAGAGAGCATGATTCCAGGAATCTGCACAAGATAGTCCCCCCTTACAAGGAGGGGGATGACATCAACAAGTGGTTTGCTGCACTTGAGAGGGCCTGTATGGTACAGGGGGTTCCTCAAAGGCAGTAGGCTGCTATTTTGCGGCTATCTTTCACTGGAAAGGGTAGGGATAGGCTCCTTACTGTTAGAGAAAGTGAAGCTAACAATTTTAAAGTTTTGAAAGATGCACTCTTGGATGGATTTGGCTTAACCACTGAACAATACAGGATTAAGTTCAGAGACACCAGAAAAGAGTCTTCAAGACTGGACAGATTTTATGGACTGTTCAGTGAAGGCCTTGGAAGGATGGTTGCATGGCAGTAAGGTATCTGACTATGAAAGGCTGTACAATCTTATTCTGAGAGAGCATATTCTTAACAATTGTGTGTCTGATTTGTTACACCAGTACTTGATAGACTCAGATCTGACCTCTCCCCAAGAATTGGGAAAGAAGGCAGACAAATGGGTCAGAACAAGAGTGAACAGAAAAGTTCATACAGGAGGTGACAAGGATGGCAAGAAGAAAGATGGTGAGAAATCTCAGGATAAGCATGGGGATAAGAGTAAAACCAAAGATCCTTCTCAAATCCTAAACACTCTTCAAGGGGTGGGGATAAATCAAATTCTTCCTCTTCTTCACAACATACACACATTAAAAAGCCCTGGTGCTATGTGTGTAAAAATAAAGGCCATTGGCAAGGGGATAAGTCCTGTCCAGGTAAACCCCCTGAGCCAACCACCACTAATACATCACACTCTAGTGCCCCTAGCAGTAGTGGTAATAGTGGTGGGACTGCTGGCAACAGTCAAAGTAAGGGTGTAGTTGGGTTCACTTATGGCTCCATCATAGAAACTGGGGTAGTCAGTCCCAAGACAGTTTCTGTCACACCTAGTGGCATTGGCCTTGCCACACTGGCTGCTTGTCCCCTTACAATGGATAAGTACAGGCAGACAGTTTCAATAAATGGTGTTGAGGCCCAGGCCTACGGGGACACAGGTGCCAGTATCACTTTGGTGACTGAAAACCTAGTGCCCCCTGAACAACACATCATTGGACAACAGTACATGATTCTTGATGTCCATAACTCCACTAAGTTTCTTCCCTTAGCTATAGTTGAGCTTAGTTGGGGTGGAGTTACTGGCCCTAAGCAGGTGGTAGTGCCACCTAGCTTACCTGTAGACTGTCTCTTAGGTAATGACCTAGAGACCTCAGGTTGGGCTGAGGTAGAGTTTTATACCCATGCAACCATGCTGGGTATCCCTGAGGAATTGCTTCCTCTCATTTCTACTGAAATGAAAAAGCAAAGGAGAGGAACAGGCCTGAAAACTCAGGATCCTTCTCCAACAACAGGTAAAAAGGGCATCACAGTATCCCCTACCCACCCTGCCATTCAGGATATCATTCCTGTGGTAAGAGAAACCTCTCCTGGGGTGGCACCTGTACCAAGGGAAACATCAGCTGGCACAGCTGTACTCCCTGAGATGGAAGTACCTCTCTGTGGGATAACTGATATTGGCGATAAAAAGTCCACCATTGTAGATAACATGGAGCATCCCTCCAACCCTCCCAGAGAAACTTTAGTGCAGCAACCCTGCACTGCCTCAAAACACTTAGGACAGCAGCCCTGCCCTAGTGTGGAGCTCATAGGACAGCATCCCTGCCCTGCTCTAAAACAAGAGAAACAGCATCCCTGTTCTCTCTTACAGCCATATGGACAAATGTTTTGCCCAGCTATGGCTTTACTGAGACAGCATCCCTGTCTGGCATTCTCATCACTAGAAATAGGTCCAGTGGACAATTTCCACTGTTCTAAACTAAAACTTACTGATAGGAACTCTGAGAATGTATCTTCACATTGTTGGTTAGCTAAAAAACTTCAAACATGGTGGTTTACATCCCCACAGGGAAGTAACCATATAGTGGATGATGAAGGGAGTAACTAGTCTATTGCAGAGCTACTCTCCACTTATCACCACTTAGACAATAAAGACTCAACTGGCCAAGGTTAGCCTTATTGTCCTTTGTTTGGGGGGGGGGGGGGGGGTTGTGTGAGAAAGTAGCCTCTTTCTAGCCTTGTTACCCCCCACTTTTGGCCTGTTGTGAGTATATGTCAGGGTATTTTCACTGTCTCACTGGGATCCTGGTAGCCAGGGCCCAGTGCTCATAGTGAAAACCCTATGTTGTCAGTATGTTTGTTATGTGTCACTGGGACCCTGCTAGCCAGGACCCCAGTGCTCATAAGTTTTTGGCCTATATGTGTTCCCTGTGTGATGCCTAACTGTCTCACTGAGGCTCTGCTAACCAGAACCTCAGTGGTTATGCTCTCTCTTTACTTTAAAATGTGTCACTAACAGGCTAGTAACTAAATTTACCATTTCACATTGGCATACTGGTACACTCATATAATTCCTTAGTATATGTTACTGAGGTACCCAGGGTATTGGGGTTCCAGGAGATCCCTATAGGCTGCAGCATTTCTTTTGCCACCCATAGGGAGTTCAGACAATTCTTACACAGGCCTGCCATTGCAGCCTGCGTGAAATAACGCCCAAGTTATTTCACAGCCATTTACCACTGCACTTAAGTAACTTATAAGTCACCTATATGTCCAACCTTCACCTGGTGAAGGTTGGGTGCAAAGTTACATAGTGTGTGGGCACCCTGGCACTAGCAAAGGTGCCCCCACATCGTTCAGGGCAAATTCCCTGGACTTTGTGAGTGCGGGGACACCATTACACGCGTGCACTGTACATAGATCACTACCTATGTACAGCGTCACAATAGTAACTCCGAACATGGCCATGTAACATGTCTAAGATCATGGAATTGTCTCCATGATCCCCCGGGTCTCTAGCACAGAACCCGGGTACTGCCAAACTGCCTTTCCAGGGTCTCCACTGCAGCTGCTGCTGCTGCCAACCCCTCAGACAGGTTTCTGCCCTCCTGGGGTCCAGGCAGCCCTGGCCCAGGAAGGCAGAGCAAAGAATTTACTCTGAAAGAGGGTGTAACACCCTCTCCCTTTGGAAATAGGTGTCAGGGCTGGGGAGGAGTAGCCTCCCCCAGCCTCTGGAAATGCTTTGATAGGCACAGATGGTGCCCATCTCTGCATAAGCCAGTCTACACCGGTTTAGGGATCCCCAGCCCTGCTCTGGCACGAAACTGGACAAAGGAAAGGGGAGTGACCACTCCCCTGACCTGCACCTCCCAGGGGAGGTGCCCAGAGCTTCTCCAGTGTGTCCCAGACCTCTGCCATCTTGGAAACAGAGGTGTTTGTGGCACACTGGACTGCTCTGAGTGGCCAGTGCCAGCAGGTGACGTCAGAGGCTCCTTCTGATAGGCTCTTACCTCTCTTGGTAGCCAATCCTCCTTCCAAGGTAGCCAAACCTCCTTTTCTGGCTATTTAGGGTCTCTGCTTTGGGGATCTCACCAGATACCGAATGCAAGAACTCATCAGAGTTCCTCTGCATCTCCCTCTTCACCTTCTGCCAAAGGATCGACCGCTGACTGCTCAGGATGCCTGCAAAACCGCAACAAAGTAGCAAGACGACTACTAGCAACCTTGCATCGCTTCATCCTGTCGGCTTTCTCGACTGTTTCCAGGTGGTGCATGCTCTGGAGGTAGCCTGCCTCCTCCCTGCACCAGGAGCTCTGAAGAAATCTCCAGTGGGTCGAGGGAATCTTCCCCCTGCAACCGCAGGCACCAAAAGACTGCATTACTGGTCCTCTGGGTCCCCTCTCAGCCCGACGAGCGTGGTCCCTGGAACTCAGCAACTCTGTCCAAGTGACTCCCACAGTCCAGTGACTCTTCAGTCCAAGTTTGGTGGAGGTAAGTCCTTGCCTACCCACGCTAGACTGCATTGCTGGGTACCGCATAATTTGCAGCTGCTCCGGCTCCTGTGCACTCTTCCAGGATTTCCTTCATGCACAGCCAAGCCTGGGTCCCCGACACTCCTTCCTGCAGTGCACAACCTTCTGAGGTGTCCTCTGGCGTCGTGGGACTCCCTTTTGTGACTTCGCGTGGACTCCAGTTCACTTTTGTTCCAAGTACCTGTACAGGTACTTCTGCGGGTACTGCCTGCTTTTGTGAGGGCTCCCTGAGTTGCTGGGCGCCCCCTCTGTCTCCTCCTCCAAATTGCGAAATTCTGGTCCCTCCTGGGCCACAGCAGCATCCAAAAACCCTAACCGCAACCCTTGCAGCTAACAAGGCTTGTTTGTGGTCTTTCTGCCTGGGAACACCTCTGCAAGCTTTATCCCGACGTGGGACATCCGTCTTCCAAAGGAGAAGTCTCTAGCTCTCTTCTTTCTTGCAGAACTCCAAGCTTCTTCCATCTGGTGGCAGCTTCCTTGCACCCTCAGCTGGCATTTCCTGGGCTCCTGCCCACTCTCGACACTGTCGCGACTATTGGACTTGGTCCCCTTGTCTTACATGTAGTCAGGTCCGGAAATCCACTGTTGTTGCATTGCTGGTGTTTGTTCTTCCTGCAGAATCCCCCTATCATGACTTCTGTGCTCTCTGGGGGTAGTAGGTGCACTTTACACCTACCTTTCATGGTCTTGGGGTGGGCTATTTTTCTAACCCTCACTATTTTCTTACAGTCCCAGCGACCCTCTACAAGCTCACATAGGTTTGGAGTACATTTGTGGTTCGCATTCCACTTTTGGAGTATTTGGTTTGTGTTGCCCCATACCTATGTGCTCCTATTGCAATCTACTGTAATTCTACACTGTTTGCATTACTGTTCTTGCTATTACTTACCTAATTTTGGTTTGTGTACATATATCTTGTGTATATATCTTATCCTCATACTGAGGGTACTCACTGAGATACTTTTGGCATATTGTCATAAAAATAAAGTACCTTTATTTTTAGTACTTCTGTGTATTGTGTTTTCTTATGATATTGTGCATATGACACCAGTGGTATAGTAGGAGCTTTACATGTCTCCTAGTTCAGCCTAAACTGCTTTGCCATAGCTACCTTCTATCAGTCTAAGCTACTAGAAACACCTCTTCTATACTAAAAAGGGATAACTGGACCTGGCACAAGGTGTAAGTACCTCTGGCACCCACTACAAGCCAGGCTAGCCTCCTACATTGGTTGTGCAGCGGTGGGATAAGTACTAGTAACTACTTACCACTTTGTCATTGTGTACTTTTCATAAGAGAATAATATACAAAACAAGTTCAGTGTATGTACACCTAACCAAAAAGTTTTGCTTTTCTCCTCTTAAACTTTTTACAAAGTGTTGAAAAGTATTCTAAAACTTCTAAAAGTTTCTAAAAAGTTAGAAAAAGTTATTTTCTCTATTCTTTAAAAAGTTCTGCATTTTTTTCTTCCTTCTCACTATTTCTAAACCTTTTACTATCATGTCTACAGAAGATTCTACTTTTAAAATGGTCAATACTACTTATGACAATTTGAATTATGAGAGCCTAAGGAGTCTCTGCTTAGAGAGAGGTTTAGTGATGGGAAAGAACCCTACCAACGAATTTCTATTTAACATGCTTATTGTGAATGATAAGTCGCAAGCAGGCACTTCAAATGAGAGGTTAATAGAAGGTTCACAATCTGACTCAAGGGATCTCCTTGAGGGAGGTAGGGAGGGTTCTGATCAGGATTTGCCCTCTAACAAGACACCCAGTAATGTTGGTAGTAATGGAGGTTCCCATCACAGTAGGGAAGTCTTTATTCCTAGAGGCCAAGTTGCTAGGGTTCAGTCAGTTAGGGACAGATCCCCCTCTGTTGTTTCCAATTTATCTTCTGTGTCCAAGCATTCCCAACCCACCCACCCTGAAGACAACATGTTAGAAAGGGAACTCAAAAAGTTGAGGGTTGAAGAGACCAGACTGAAGCTTAAACAGCAACAGCTGGCCTTAGATAGGGAATCCCTAGACTTGGAGAAGGAGAGACAGAGATTGGGGTTTGGACCCCATGGTGGCAGCAGCAGTATTCCTGATAGTAATCCTGTTAGAGAGCATGATTCCAGGAATCTGCACAAGATAGTCCCCCCTTATAAGGAGGGGGATGACATCAACAAGTGGTTTGCTGCACTTGAGAGGGCCTGTATGGTACAGGGGGTTCCTCAAAGGCAGTAGGCTGCTATTTTGCGGCTATCTTTCACTGGAAAGGGTAGGGATAGGCTCCTTACTGTTAGAGAAAGTGAAGCTAACAATTTTAAAGTTTTGAAAGATGCACTCTTGGATGGATTTGGCTTAACCACTGAACAATACAGGATTAAGTTCAGAGACACCAGAAAAGAGTCTTCAAGACTGGACAGATTTTATGGACTGTTCAGTGAAGGCCTTGGAAGGATGGTTGCATGGCAGTAAGGTATCTGACTATGAAAGGCTGTACAATCTTATTCTGAGAGAGCATATTCTTAACAATTGTGTGTCTGATTTGTTACACCAGTACTTGATAGACTCAGATCTGACCTCTCCCCAAGAATTGGGAAAGAAGGCAGACAAATGGGTCAGAACAAGAGTGAACAGAAAAGTTCATACAGGAGGTGACAAGGATGGCAAGAAGAAAGATGGTGAGAAATCTCAGGATAAGCATGGGGATAAGAGTAAAACCAAAGATCCTTCTCAAATCCTAAACACTCTTCAAGGGGTGGGGATAAATCAAATTCTTCCTCTTCTTCACAACATACACACATTAAAAAGCCCTGGTGCTATGTGTGTAAAAATAAAGGCCATTGGCAAGGGGATAAGTCCTGTCCAGGTAAACCCCCTGAGCCAACCACCACTAATACATCACACTCTAGTGCCCCTAGCAGTAGTGGTAATAGTGGTGGGACTGCTGGCAACAGTCAAAGTAAGGGTGTAGTTGGGTTCACTTATGGCTCCATCATAGAAACTGGGGTAGTCAGTCCCAAGACAGTTTCTGTCACACCTAGTGGCATTGGCCTTGCCACACTGGCTGCTTGTCCCCTTACAATGGATAAGTACAGGCAGACAGTTTCAATAAATGGTGTTGAGGCCCAGGCCTACGGGGACACAGGTGCCAGTATCACTTTGGTGACTGAAAACCTAGTGCCCCCTGAACAACACATCATTGGACAACAGTACATGATTCTTGATGTCCATAACTCCACTAAGTTTCTTCCCTTAGCTATAGTTGAGCTTAGTTGGGGTGGAGTTACTGGCCCTAAGCAGGTGGTAGTGCCACCTAGCTTACCTGTAGACTGTCTCTTAGGTAATGACCTAGAGACCTCAGGTTGGGCTGAGGTAGAGTTTTATACCCATGCAACCATGCTGGGTATCCCTGAGGAATTGCTTCCTCTCATTTCTACTGAAATGAAAAAGCAAAGGAGAGGAACAGGCCTGAAAACTCAGGATCCTTCTCCAACAACAGGTAAAAAGGGCATCACAGTATCCCCTACCCACCCTGCCATTCAGGATATCATTCCTGTGGTAAGAGAAACCTCTCCTGGGGTGGCACCTGTACCAAGGGAAACATCAGCTGGCACAGCTGTACTCCCTGAGATGGAAGTACCTCTCTGTGGGATAACTGATATTGGCGATAAAAAGTCCACCATTGTAGATAACATGGAGCATCCCTCCAACCCTCCCAGAGAAACTTTAGTGCAGCAACCCTGCACTGCCTCAAAACACTTAGGACAGCAGCCCTGCCCTAGTGTGGAGCTCATAGGACAGCATCCCTGCCCTGCTCTAAAACAAGAGAAACAGCATCCCTGTTCTCTCTTACAGCCATATGGACAAATGTTTTGCCCAGCTATGGCTTTACTGAGACAGCATCCCTGTCTGGCATTCTCATCACTAGAAATAGGTCCAGTGGACAATTTCCACTGTTCTAAACTAAAACTTACTGATAGGAACTCTGAGAATGTATCTTCACATTGTTGGTTAGCTAAAAAACTTCAAACATGGTGGTTTACATCCCCACAGGGAAGTAACCATATAGTGGATGATGAAGGGAGTAACTAGTCTATTGCAGAGCTACTCTCCACTTATCACCACTTAGACAATAAAGACTCAACTGGCCAAGGTTAGCCTTATTGTCCTTTGTTTGGGGGGGGGGGGGGTTGTGTGAGAAAGTAGCCTCTTTCTAGCCTTGTTACCCCCCACTTTTGGCCTGTTGTGAGTATATGTCAGGGTATTTTCACTGTCTCACTGGGATCCTGGTAGCCAGGGCCCAGTGCTCATAGTGAAAACCCTATGTTGTCAGTATGTTTGTTATGTGTCACTGGGACCCTGCTAGCCAGGACCCCAGTGCTCATAAGTTTTTGGCCTATATGTGTTCCCTGTGTGATGCCTAACTGTCTCACTGAGGCTCTGCTAACCAGAACCTCAGTGGTTATGCTCTCTCTTTACTTTAAAATGTGTCACTAACAGGCTAGTAACTAAATTTACCATTTCACATTGGCATACTGGTACACTCATATAATTCCTTAGTATATGTTACTGAGGTACCCAGGGTATTGGGGTTCCAGGAGATCCCTATAGGCTGCAGCATTTCTTTTGCCACCCATAGGGAGTTCAGACAATTCTTACACAGGCCTGCCATTGCAGCCTGCGTGAAATAACGCCCAAGTTATTTCACAGCCATTTACCACTGCACTTAAGTAACTTATAAGTCACCTATATGTCCAACCTTCACCTGGTGAAGGTTGGGTGCAAAGTTACATAGTGTGTGGGCACCCTGGCACTAGCAAAGGTGCCCCCACATCGTTCAGGGCAAATTCCCTGGACTTTGTGAGTGCGGGGACACCATTACACGCGTGCACTGTACATAGATCACTACCTATGTACAGCGTCACAATAGTAACTCCGAACATGGCCATGTAACATGTCTAAGATCATGGAATTGTCTCCATGATCCCCCGGGTCTCTAGCACAGAACCCGGGTACTGCCAAACTGCCTTTCCAGGGTCTCCACTGCAGCTGCTGCTGCTGCCAACCCCTCAGACAGGTTTCTGCCCTCCTGGGGTCCAGGCAGCCCTGGCCCAGGAAGGCAGAGCAAAGAATTTACTCTGAAAGAGGGTGTAACACCCTCTCCCTTTGGAAATAGGTGTCAGGGCTGGGGAGGAGTAGCCTCCCCCAGCCTCTGGAAATGCTTTGATAGGCACAGATGGTGCCCATCTCTGCATAAGCCAGTCTACACCGGTTTAGGGATCCCCAGCCCTGCTCTGGCACGAAACTGGACAAAGGAAAGGGGAGTGACCACTCCCCTGACCTGCACCTCCCAGGGGAGGTGCCCAGAGCTTCTCCAGTGTGTCCCAGACCTCTGCCATCTTGGAAACAGAGGTGTTTGTGGCACACTGGACTGCTCTGAGTGGCCAGTGCCAGCAGGTGACGTCAGAGGCTCCTTCTGATAGGCTCTTACCTCTCTTGGTAGCCAATCCTCCTTCCAAGGTAGCCAAACCTCCTTTTCTGGCTATTTAGGGTCTCTGCTTTGGGGATCTCACCAGATACCGAATGCAAGAACTCATCAGAGTTCCTCTGCATCTCCCTCTTCACCTTCTGCCAAAGGATCGACCGCTGACTGCTCAGGATGCCTGCAAAACCGCAACAAAGTAGCAAGACGACTACTAGCAACCTTGCATCGCTTCATCCTGTCGGCTTTCTCAACTGTTTCCAGGTGGTGCATGCTCTGGAGGTAGCCTGCCTCCTCCCTGCACCAGGAGCTCTGAAGAAATCTCCAGTGGGTCGAGGGAATCTTCCCCCTGCAACCGCAGGCACCAAAAGACTGCATTACTGGTCCTCTGGGTCCCCTCTCAGCCCGACGAGCGTGGTCCCTGGAACTCAGCAACTCTGTCCAAGTGACTCCCACAGTCCAGTGACTCTTCAGTCCAAGTTTGGTGGAGGTAAGTCCTTGCCTACCCACGCTAGACTGCATTGCTGGGTACCGCATAATTTGCAGCTGCTCCGGCTCCTGTGCACTCTTCCAGGATTTCCTTCATGCACAGCCAAGCCTGGGTCCCCGACACTCCTTCCTGCAGTGCACAACCTTCTGAGGTGTCCTCTGGCGTCGTGGGACTCCCTTTTGTGACTTCGCGTGGACTCCAGTTCACTTTTGTTCCAAGTACCTGTACAGGTACTTCTGCGGGTACTGCCTGCTTTTGTGAGGGCTCCCTGAGTTGCTGGGCGCCCCCTCTGTCTCCTCCTCCAAATGGCGAAATTCTGGTCCCTCCTGGGCCACAGCAGCATCCAAAAACCCTAACCGCAACCCTTGCAGCTAACAAGGCTTGTTTGTGGTCTTTCTGCCTAGGAACACCTCTGCAAGCTTTATCCCGACGTGGGACATCCGTCTTCCAAAGGAGAAGTCTCTAGCTCTCTTCTTTCTTGCAGAACTCCAAGCTTCTTCCATACGGTGGCAGCTTCCTTGCACCCTCAGCTGGCATTTCCTGGGCTCCTGCCCACTCTCGACACTGTCGCGACTATTGGACTTGGTCCCCTTGTCTTACATGTAGTCAGGTCCGGAAATCCACTGTTGTTGCATTGCTGGTGTTTGTTCTTCCTGCAGAATCCCCCTATCATGACTTCTGTGCTCTCTGGGGGTAGTAGGTGCACTTTACACCTACCTTTCATGGTCTTGGGGTGGGCTATTTTTCTAACCCTCACTATTTTCTTACAGTCCCAGCGACCCTCTACAAGCTCACATAGGTTTGGAGTACATTTGTGGTTCGCATTCCACTTTTGGAGTATTTGGTTTGTGTTGCCCCATACCTATGTGCTCCTATTGCAATCTACTGTAATTCTACACTGTTTGCATTACTTTTCTTGCTATTACTTACCTAATTTTGGTTTGTGTACATATATCTTGTGTATATATCTTATCCTCATACTAAGGGTACTCACTGAGATACTTTTGGCATATTGTCATAAAAATAAAGTACCTTTATTTTTAGTACTTCTGTGTATTGTGTTTTCTTATGATATTGTGCATATGACACCAGTGGTATAGTAGGAGCTTTACATGTCTCCTAGTTCAGCCTAAACTGCTTTGCCATAGCTACCTTCTATCAGTCTAAGCTGCTAGAAACACATCTTCTACACAAATAAGCGATAACTGGACCTGGCACAAGGTGTAAGTACCCCTGGTACCCACTACAAGCCAGGCCAGCCTCCTATAACATTACATATAGTACATCTTTCAGATAGACTCCTAAATGAAACTGAATTGAGGGTTTTATGACTTGGCCTGTTTTTTTGTCTGGGCAGCAAATAAAATAAAGGGATCTGATCTCACTATATCCGATGTCTAGGATGTGCATACTCTGTTATCCTTTTCAGAAGAAAATCAGTTAGGGGTGGAGGATTTATATACCATGCTTGATATTGAGATGGATTATGAGTGCACTAGTGCAGGGTTCTGCAAAGTCGGTGCTGGAGAGCCGGGTCCATGACAGATTTTTAGCATATCCACATTTAGAAAAATGTAGATTTCTGAAACATCTTTTTTCTAACTGTGGATATGCTAAAAATCTGGCATGGACCCAGCTCTCCAGGACCGACTTTGCAGAACCCTGCACTAGTGCACTAGTGGCTTGTCTTTGCCTTCTAAATTTGTTCCACAGGGGAACCACTTTTAGGCTATAAATTTGTTTGTAAAGAAGACAGTGGAGGAACTCCACAAATTTGAGGATGACAAACACAAGAGAAATGAACATTTGGCTAAGGGGGGCTAATTTATCATAAGAGGAAAGAAAGGCCCTGACTCATTTAGGCTCTGACAATTCAATAGTAATACGCGAGACAGACAAAGGGAGCAATATAGTCATCATGTGTAGAAGTGATGATGACAAAGAAATCAGGAGACAATTGGGGGATGGTCAATGCTACAAAAAACTGCAAAGCAATCCTATTGGTGAGGTGAAGCAAGCAGACTTATTTGGGCCAAATTGTATACCTGGAAGGAAAACGGTTTATTGGATGAAAATGAGTACAGATATTTGAGAGATGTGAATCTCCGGTTTCCGTTCATCTATATTTTACCAAAGATTCACAAGTCTAAAGATTGACCTCAGGGTAGGCCTCTTATTTCAGGATTTGTTAGGTTCACAGAGCATGTTTCAGAATATGTTTACTTATTTTTTAAACCATTGGTCATGAATTACCCTTATTCATTGAGAACACTATGGATGTTCTTGACAAATTCAGTGATGTGACATGGGATTCCAGTATGAGCTTTCTTTCACTAGATGTAGTAGGACTTTATACGTGTATTCAAAAGGAGTTTGGTCTCTGGACAGTGCAGCATTTTTTGTCAAACAGAAGTGCTAGCCTAATTGAACATTCCAAAATATTGTTTGAAATGTGTGAATTGGTTTTGACCAATAATTCTTTCTGTATGATGGTGTTTGGTATCATCAAGTTCAGGAGACTGCAATGGGATCCAGGTTTGTTCCCTCTCATGCCAACCTTTTTACGGGTTGGCTTGTGAAGGAGCATGCCTGGTCCTTTGGAGCTGGAAAAGGGACGCAACACATTAATTTCTTGGGATGTTTTATTGATGCCATATTAATCATCTGGACAGGAAGAGTGGGGGCTCTAAATGAATATGTGTGGAATATCTGAATAGCAATATATTCAGGGGCATATTTATACTCCGTTTGCGCCGGAATTGCGTCGTTTTTTTTGACGCAATTCCGACGCAAAACTAACTCCATATTTATACTTTGGCGTTAGACGCGTCTAGCGCCAAAGTCCATGGAGTTTGCGTCATTTTTTAGCGTGGACACCTACTTTGCGTTAATGAGATGCAAGGTAGGCGTTCACGTCTAAAAAATTGACTCCGAGGCATGTGCGTCGTATTTATACTCCCGGGCAAAATTCACGCCTGGGAGTGGGCAGGTCAAAAGAAATGACGTACGGCCGCTTTTGCGCCGTTTTTTAGTGCCTGTAAAAGGCAGGCGTTAAGGGACCTGTGGGCTCTGAAGGAGCCCAGAGGTGCCCTCCCATGCCCCCAGGGACACCCCCTGTCACCCTTGCCCAAGGCTGGAGGGACCCATCCCAGGGACAATAAGGTAAGTTCTGGTAAGTATTTTTTTAAAAAAAAAATTGTGGCATAGGGGGGCCTGATTTGCCCCCCTACATGCCACTATGCCCAATGACCATGCCCAGGGGACATAAGTCCCCTGGGCATGGCCATTGGGCAAGGGGGCATGACTCCTGTCTTCGCTAAGACAGGAGTCATTTCTATGGGGGTTGGGAGTGGAAAAAAATGGCGCAAATCGGGTTGAGGCGAAAAATTTGCCTCAGCCTGACTTGCCCCATTTTTTCACGCCCAAGCCCCATATCCCCCTACGCCGCCGCTGCCTGGTGTATGTCGTTTTTTTCAACGCACACCAGGCAGCGCCGGCGGCTAACGCCGGCTAACGTCATTGCTTAAATACGGCGCACGCATGGCGCTTCAGAATGGCGTTAGCCGGCGCTAATTTTTTTTACGCAAAACTGCGTTAGCGCAGTTTTGCGTCAAAAAGTATAAATATGGGCCTCAATGTCATATTTACTATGTGTCATAATCCTGAAAGGATCAACTTTTTAGAAGTACAGTTGAATGTGATGGGAGAGAATATTCGGAGTAAGATGTATTGGAAGGACACGTCTAGAAACAGTATTTTGCATGCTAATAGTGCTCACTCGTCTACCATGATCAACTGGATCCCATATGGAGAGTTGGTCATACTTCGTTGGAACTGGAATCAGAAGCAGGACTTTGAAGAAGGTCTGGCTAGTTTGAAGAATAGACTTAGGAGTTGAGGTTACCGGGATGGTGTGCTCAGTAAAGCAAAGCAAAGGATTTGCCGTAGGAGTAGATCTGATACACTGATACAAAAACCTAAGTCCTTAAATAAGGAAAAACTTTGTAGATTGGCATTGGTAACAACATATAGCCAGCAGCATATGTTGATCCATACAATACTATGTAAGAACTGGTCTCTACTTAAGGGTGTACCTGGATTGATTGATGAAATATCTGATAGACCAACTGTGACTCCCACTATTTGGGACAAAATAATGAGGAATCAAGCCCAATTTGAGTTGGTTGCCAGGCCATCAGAAAGGTTTGTGGTGGGTGCCTCATGTGCAGTTATGGTCTCAATAAATTGAAAAAATTCAAATACAAAATACAGCAGGCTATTAACTGCAACGTTTTTTTGCGGTTTATGTGATCATTTGCATTTGCACCAGGATTTATGTTGGGAGATCTAAGAGACAGCTAAAATTTAGAATGCTGGAACATCGCAGAGCGGTGTTGAATAGGGATGAATGGTCCTCACTGGCCCTACATATGGAACAATGCCAGCCTGACAATGTAGAATTTAAATTTAATGAGATTCAAAAGATTGTTAAAAATTCTAGGGGAAGGGATACAGAACTTAAGCTTCACCAAGAGGAGGCTAAGTGAATAAGTAGTCTGAGAGCAACTGAGTTGTGTTTTAATTTGGAAAATGAATTGCATTACTTTTGTAATGGCAGGATTGTGTGATCCAAAGTGTATGAGAACATTCTTGACTTACATCTTGTTGTCTTTATTGACGACACTAATTGTTTTTTGTAAGCATTGTTAGAGCAAGCTAAGGGATGATACTATGTAAATAAGTTTAGGTTATGTAATAGTGAGCCCTGAATTTGCTGACATTAATGCAGTGACTTACTGAGATATAGTTTACTCTTCACTGTTTATTCCACCCTGAATGGTTGTTACAATTTTTTTGATTCTGCTGTCTTGTAGAGCAGCAATGACTATGGGAATTGACTCCTTGTTGTTTTAAATTCTGCATGTTTTGCCATTTTGAGAACAGGAATGATCCTGGTATTTGATAGTTTATATGGACAAGTTGGTGAACTGTAATAGGGGAGGGTGACTGATTTATTACTTCATATAGGCTCAGAAAATGTTTTCTTCCTCCAACTGAAGAATATTTAATTGATAGTGTCAACTGATAATATGTTAACTATTTGGTGATAAGTATGGATTTGATGAGTGGCGATTGGACTTTTTTGAACAATTTAACCAATGACGGCTGATCTTTAACTTGGTACTGGTTATGGCCATTCACCGGACTGGAGTAGTAACATATAAATTATGGTGTTACTGGAAAACAGCGAAGCATGTGAAGATTGATGTGGATAGGGTAAAATGGCACTACCCGATAATAAGTTAGCCATTTAGTGATGGGTATAGATATGAAGAGTTGCGATTGGATAGCTTTGAGCAATTCAATCAACAACAATTGACTTTTAACTTCATATTTGCATGTGGGAGTTAAACGAACTGGAGATGAAGCATATCTAAATTATATGGTTACTTGAAAACAGGTAATCATGTGATGATGGGTTTGGATGGGGATGGGTTGTGATTGGACGGTTTCGATTTATTTTCTTTACTTTCTTTGAAGTTGTTTTTATATTGGACTGCAGGGTTAACGTATTAAAACCACAATTCAAGGAAGTTGATACACAGCTTTATATTTTGTTGCAAAAAGTTTCCAGACCGGAGCAGAAGCATTCATGAATAATAGCATTTTCTGACAATACAATAAACATATGATTATGAGTATGGTTATGGTGAATTGCGATTGGACAGCTCTTCAACCAATGATGGTGGAGCTTTGAGTTTGCATTGGTGTGGGAATGCTTCACACCATAGTGGAAACGTGCAAATCTTGGTGTTACTGAAAAGCAGGAAAATATATGTTGACTGGGGTGGGTAGGGTGAATTGTGATTGGACAGCCGTGAGCTACTCAGGTACTCAAGCAACTGTGTATGGAATACATTAGGTGGGCTTGATCAGCCATTGAAAATTTAAATAACATTGGAGGACGAATAACGCAAGGTGGGCCATTGAGGATTTAAATTACATTGGAGACAATACAACCTGTGGTACAAGGTGATCGGTGGAAATATGGGGCATTGGATGATAGTGGTTGTGGAAATTCACTTGACCAGAGTGAAAGCACATGTAAATCATGACATTACGTTTTGGTACATGCTGATTGGTGGGAATACAAAGCACTGGGCCTATCAGAATCTGGATGACATTGGAGTCAATGTGACAAGTCGTTCATGATGACTGGTGGAAATGCGGAAAGCTCTGATTGGAAAATTTCAAGCCTCTTATGGGATAGGATCATTTGATTTTAGACTGTTGGTGATTGGTCAGATTAGGCTATAAATAGTGATTTTGGTGACATGGCTGACTGGAGTGAATCTTTGTTTTTTGGTGACAATTCTACAGTCACGCAGGTCAGTGTGGGCCACGGGGAAAGGATGTGGTCCAAGCTATGTTTGTTGATAATGCTCGGTATTAGACTAGTATTAATGAGGGACATTTTTGCATGTGAAATATCTAAGTGAATGGTTAAGGCTATATTGCTGCTATTGAAATGAGGATCTTAAAAAACTTTGTTTGTGTTTAGATTCCATTAGGTAACATAACAGTACTCCTGCACACTGGGTTGTGAGAAAATGGATTAATATGATGACTGCAATCAATATGAGAAAGTGAACACACTGAGTAAGTAGAGTATGAGTTTTGGAATAGGCTCTTTTAATGTTTTCTTTTTCTAAACTTGGGATTTTCTGGTTGTGTTCGATGATATTTTTTACAATATTCTTATACCAATATTTGAGTATTCAGTTTGTTAAATATGATTTTTTTTTTATGTTACAGACATTAAGTCATTATAATTCAAATGTTTAAGGCACTGAAATAATTCGATTTTTTATTACTGATGTTCATTATAAGGATATTGACCAACATATTCAATAGTGATATTTTTTACAGTATTCTTATGTCAATATTTGAGTTTTCAGTTTGTTAAATATGATGTTTTTTAATGTTATTGACATGAAATCATTGCAATTCAAATGTTTAAGGCACTGAATTAATTACATTTTTTAGAACCAATGTTCATTATAAGGGTATTGACCAGCATTTTTAAACAACTGTGATGGGAAAATAACAGTAACAGGATGACATTTCTTATGCTGTAGCAACAAGATAGCTTGGATGTTGATTATGTGATTTGTAGTGTTGGGGTGAAGGGGCCACGTACATAAGAAGATTTTTTTGTGATGTGCAAGTATGTATTATAAGGTTAGAACATTGTCATTGTGAGTTTTTTGGTATTGCAAAGTGATGTTAGATTTACATGCTTGTTTTTAATTTACAGCCCTGATGAAGTCCAGTCCTGGATGAAACACGTTGGCTGGGCTGAATTATGTTATAAGGAAGACCAATAAAGTCTAGATGTCACACTACTACATGGCTCCTCGTTGGATCATTAAATAACGAACTGGATAACTTTTGTTTCCATGACATGATCTTCTTGGTTGGATTATCATTACTCATTTGAGAGGACTTTTTGTATATATTTGAGCACTCCTCTTCATTGTATTGGTTTAACATTTTTATCATAAGACTTTTGTGGAATGCTGGGTGGAAGAAAGTTTGTGGCTTCCCTAAGATTACAGAACTTTCCTTCACAGAAATGTGAGAAAAAGGTGTTTTTTAGACAAATGTTGAGGTTTGCAAGGGATTCTGAGTAACAGAACCTAGTGAGAGCCACACTAGTCAAAAAACAAGTATCTAGTTTTCAAAAATGTACAGATTTGCTAAGTTTCTCTTGGTGCCGGCTGAGCCAGGGCTCAAAATCTACAGCTAGGCACATTGCAAAAAAGGGTCAGTTTTGGATGGAAAATTGTGATGGGTCCACGTTTTGTTTTTGGCCATTTCGTGTCGCGGAAACTAGGCTTACCCACACAAGTGAGGAATCATTTCTATCGGGAGACTTGGGGGAATGCTAGGTGGAAGGAAGTTTGTGTCTCCCCTAAGATTCCCGGACTTTCCATCACAGATATGTGAGTAATATGTGTTTTGTTCGGCATAGGCGAAACCTATTGGTTTTACAAATACTTTTTTTTTCGAGCTGTCTCACTGTTTGGTGAATTGTAAATGCCTTTTCACTTTTGATTTGTTTAATCTGCGAAAATGCTGCAGCATTCCATGTAAACAACCCATGATGGCAATGCACGCAGCCACCCATGCGTGGCCGAGCCTGCCTGCCTATTTGCCAAGAAGCCTTCATAAATACTCAAACCAAGCACTGTGGCTCTATTTCTGCCTCTGCTTCTGTGATTCATCAGCAATTGAGGAGGGCTATTTAAAGGCATGCATGCTGCAACGTGAGGGGCTGCTTGTGTGGAAGGGTGAGTGTTAATGGAAGGTGCTCATTAAAGTAGATTGAGGATGATTTCTAGTACAAGGTTCACAGATAGAACTAGCAAATTACCTCATACCATGGGTTCCTGGATTTTCAGCATTTCACTGACTGCATTCTGGGAGTTGTAGTTTCATGGTTATTATTCTTTTTAGGGAGTAATACAGCCCAGCGTGCACAGTGCAGCAGCTAAAGATGAACTCTTGGAGGGAGGCCACTTGAAAACAGTCTACTTCTGTGGATGTAGTGGTCCCTCCTTTTTTTCAGTGGTACAGTGGACCACCTGGTGGGTGGAGATTTAGAAGAGGGATTGGTAATATTGGGCCTGCTCAATAGTAGTGGTGACTGTGCATCACTGTTATGATGGAGAGTTCTAACTGGTGGAGTTGTTTGAGTGAGACTCACCTTTCAGTCCGAGTTGTATTTTTATTGTAAGTATAAAGCTCTTATAGCTCTTCATACTCTGATGTGGGAAGTCAAAGCACATTTTCAGTTAGGTGGCACAGTACATTGTTGGCACAGTTTTGATTTTTTGTGCTCCTATACAAGAAGCCTTTTGGTGTCATGAGCGGCTGACCAGAGAAGTGCTCTTATCTTGGAGTGCAGAGCCTGGAGTTCTCCAGCTGTAACATCGAAGATGTTAATATTTCATACAGTACTTCTTTTTATTTGCATTTCAGGACATATAGTTTCCACATTAAAAGGCGAAAATGCAGGACAAGTGCCAGAATGCAAGGATAAAAACCTGGAATTAGTGAGTTTGTCACACCAGGCATGAACCAGCCTTAGAGATCTGTTTACTAAGAGGGGAGAGAATGTTGCGTAATGGTCAAAGCTGCCAACTTTGTAACTGCAGAATTTTAGGTACGAGTCTCAGCGTCGGCTCAACATTCTGTGATTCTGGGAATATCACTTAGTATCCTTGTGCCTACAAAAAAAAAAATTGTATCCTTGTGTAATGTAACTGGTGCTCATGTTAGGCTCCAATACCTTCAGGTAAAGTTCGAGCTAAAATTGAAAAAAACGAATGATTGTGACCATGTATAGCAAAGGACGGGAAAGGAGGCAAAGAGCAATGGAGGACGAAGAAGGTGGCAACGTGCGATGCGGGAGGACCCAATTAAGATATGGGGCCAACGCAGACGAGACTGCCTACATCGACATGCACTTCTGTAGATTGCTAGGCAATAGGTAAAAAAGAAAAAAGTACGTTGGGAAGCATGCGGCCAGCGGAAAAATATTGGCCCTGGACAGGAAACTGTATTTGGTCCAAGCTCCGCAGAATGGACAAACACTTGATGGCAAAAGAGGAAGTGGAAGACACTGCTGAATCAGAAGCTGGGAAACCAGAGTGACAGGGAAGCCAACCAATGGTAAGTAATGGGTGGACTTTAAGTCCTTTTTAAAGCTTTTTTTTCTTTAACAAGAAATTTTGCAAGCACTGTGCAGGTGAAACCTAAAAAGGAGGTTTAGTAAAAGCAAATATCTGCCTAGGATCACATAATTTGGTCAACCAGGAAAGCCAGGATTGATTTCAGTGCCAGTGGTTTATTTGTGTAATTTAATCACTAGATGGGTAGCTCTCTCTTTGACATCAAAGGGTTAATGCATTCTTTTTAATGTTTGGAGCATTATGTTACCGTGTGAATGACAGGCAGAACCCACAAGAAAGCTTGCCTTGTTTTGGGTTCGAGGGTCCAAGATGGCCTTGAGCTAAGCTAGGCATCTGGCTCGAGCTTTCAGTCACTCACCCACCTCTATCCTATATACTGAGTTCATTGCCTATAAATTGCTCCCCATGCTTGGCCACACTGGCGAAACAAAAGCTCTGTTAATGCACATCAGTGCAATGATATAAGACCCTCATACTATTCTATTAATTGCACCTCACGCAAGATCTGCCAGTGTAACTAATCGAAATATAGTAGTCCTTGCTGTTACCACGCACTTATACTATCGTTGCTTTGTATGCACACCCACATATATACATATACACACAGAATTGTATGTTAGGCCTAATGACTTAGATATAATATGTTGGGCGTGGGCTTCAGTACTAGATATAAAACTTAGGTCAGACCTCCAAACCTGGACATAGCATCCTACTCGAGTACTGCAGACCTCAGTACAATATTTTAGGTGAGCGCTCCAGAACTAGATAGAGTACTTTAGGTGAGGTCATCACTGCTGAACACAACACTCTAGGCGAGCACTTCAGAGATGCTATATAAATGTGACTGTTTCATATTTAGACTCAACTGCTAGTGCAGGGCACAGGATCTTCAGCAGGTTTCTAGGCCAGGGCACTTTATAAATTGTATAAATAATTACATATAATTTGAGCAGGTGAGTATTTAACTGTGAATGGAAGGACAACAAGTCGGGGTTATATCTCAGGCCACCAGACATAAAACTCTAGGTCAGGTCTCACCGGTGACTCATGAAGCAGAGATCTGTGACTCAATGCAAAAGAAAGGCACAAGTGGCGCAGTAGAGACAGAGGAAAACAGAAGGCCAAGAGCAGAATCCTGGGGGTCATCTTGCGAGAGAATAAGATGTGGAGCCATTAAGGGATACTGTGAGAGGATAAGGTTGGAATCTGATTGGTTAGCATTGATAACCAGGACCTGACTTTCAAGAGAGCGAGATGACACACATCTAGGGTGATTTTCAGTGACAGTGGAACAGACAGAACCAAGAAATGGGGCAGAAAAGAGGCCCACAATGGCGAACATGAGCAGGGCTGTATGATGCTGCAGTGGCAGGTGTGTAAGTGCGCAAGATGTTCGTACCACTCAAAGTTGTGGCTTGCGTTCGATGTGTGTTGTGCACATATAATCTGCATGTTGCGTGTGAGCTCTGTGTGTGCGCGGCCAGGCACGCGTGCATTGTCCGAATGGTTTATGGGCTGCCCTGCATGAGCGAGCACCTGCACAGGAATGTGCGTACCCACGTCACACATCAGGGTATAGAGTCTGGAGTTGAAGAGTGAGGTAAAAGCTGGGTAACTCCTGCAAATGCATGCCGTCTGGGTCACAGACGCAGCACGCGCTCCATCTGTATTGATGTAAAGTCCAGCATCTCTTTTACAGGTGGATTTGCAGCAGTGCAGATGTCACACCTCGTGCACGACGTCAGCTTCCACAAAACTGGCCAACTACATATGCATGGTACGACCAATATCAGCTCCACAGTGGACCCGGGGCCCTGCTCAAAAGGGCGACAGCAGGTAAATTACAGAAGAGGTTGAGCTTGAGGGGTTGTATACGGGACTTGCATCTATCTTAAAAACGGTCACAAGCAAAAACAGGGCACCCTTGCTCCCCTTGAGCTCGTAGTTAGTGAACAGAGTAAAGAACTGTTTCCGCGGACCCATGCTTGGCACCAATCCGAAAGGAAGAAAAGTGAGGGCAGTCACAAAAATTTAAAAACAAACACAATATCTTTGCCTGACTTTTGGAATCGCTCTGGCAACAACTCCCCCTTAAGATGGCATCCTGACGTGTGGCAGGCCCTCAAGTGGCCTCCAACTCACGGTGATGAAAGTGGAAGGGATGTCTAACCTCTACTTCGTGTGTGTAATTGGTGACACCATAGAGATGCCCAAAATTCAAAGTTGAAGGTTGGTTGAGCCGAGGGTAAGGGCCGTTACAGAGAGCGAGGGAAAGCCCACTGGGCCTCAGCTGCACTTGACTGATAACATGGCGCATACGCGGTAGTGGAGAGAACTTGGACTGGGTGGGCTGGGCATGCGGAGCTGGTGGTAGAAGAGATTAGGGACCTGGGGGCTGACTCAGGGATTTCACACTCTGCAGAGGTGCAGGAGGTAGTTGGTTGGTGGCGCTTTTGTGGTAGCAGGAGAGACCGAGGACCTTGAGTGCTGACCGCCTCCCCAGGCCTGGACATCATCAGGTATGTGAATCTGCCTTGTATTTTTGCTACGGATGTGCAGAAACCAGGTGTGTTATATTGCTGCTGAGAACTGGCACACTGGGGGAGCTTGTAGAAGCAGGAAGTGAGGTGAGGGTAACAAGGAAGAGAAGCATAAAGCAGGTAGATCATGGTACATGAGTTGAGGGATTTCTCCCACACCTGATGCCTGGAGTGTTTGTATAGAAGAGAGAGATGGCAAGTTGCCCCAGGTCAAGTCTGAGTAGTTCGTCTATTTTTTTTTTTTACTTTTCATGCTAGCACTTTTCGTTTTTTTCTTATCTTACTATAAGGAGCGAGAATGCAAGAGCTTTTCTGACCTCACATGGAACAACTTGGGATTTCTTTGAGCCTGTTCCAGGCTTCTCCTGCTGTGTTGAATGGTCATGATAGGCCGATGACAGCCCAATATTTCATCCAGCAGGCTAGAAACCATTCGAGCTCAACAAGGCCTACACGAACACACACTGGAGGGTATAGTGCAACCAGCAAGCCAGCTCAGTGTGCTAACGTGCCTGATGCAGGGTCATGCATAACATCTGCAGGGCCAAGTATGAAACCGGTGGATAGGCACAGCTTCTCATCCTACTCATTTACAGAAATCTAACTCTGCAAGGCTGTGGCAGCATGCACTCCATTAAAACAAGTTTAGTATCATGTATGACTATTTAATGGAGCGTTACACAGACTCCTGTTGCCTGAGAAAATTGTGTTTGAGGATTGAAACCCAGATAAAGTGCTTATTGGACCGTCAAGCAGTGCGGTTTCTTATTCTGACGGCGAGGTGGTGGTTAAAGAAAATGTGAGCGTGTTAATGAAAAGCTAACAATCATGTTGCAAGTAATATTTTTCGGCAACGGTGCCAAGAAGGCTTTAGGATGTCACAGCGCTATCTCAAGGATAATGTTGAGCATGCAGAGGGAGAGCTCAAAGGTGAATGTTACATTGAGGTCTCTCACTTTATGTAGCTGTGGGGGCAGTTTAAATAGAATACTGTGGCCATTTTCTTCACCGTGCCTCAACCTCCGACTACCCCTTTGATTCTTTCATTCCGAATCTGACACTTCCTTCCACACAGTATGCTTTCAGCGTACCTACACTTGTAGTGTATACCTTTAAAATAAAACATGACAGAGTTCATTATTGTTGTTCAGTGAGGGCCTCTTACTTTCAAAATGGAATCATCGCCCACGCCATCACTGTTTAATTAATATGAGTACTTCATTTGTAATATTCATCAGTCATTCAGCACTGTGCAAATACTTAGTGGGATGTATGCGAAAGACAGAAGAAAACTTCAAAGCCGGTCTGTGGGAAGGAGTGGTGCCATCTGTGTCTAAAGTAGATTCCTGGGCTTGGATCTCAAGAGTGTAGAAACAGACAAAGGTCTTATATTGACAGAATCTTGCTTAAGTGATGGTTCATAAGAGGCCTGGCACAATCTTCTTCAAGCGAGGATTCTGAAAGGCCGCGATGAGGTTTGATCCAGTGAGGCTTCTGATGTGACCAGGAGAGCTTCACTTGAGTCATACGGTCTACTGGGGCAGGAGTCACGCCTGAGTGAGGGTTCCTATAAGGCGTTGCAGATTCTTTCTCATGTAAGGGTGTTATGAGTCCATCTGACCTGTTACACTGTATGACTCAACAAGACTCTTCAGGTCTCATCAGAACCCTCATTGGAACCCTGGCTTGACCAAGACTGTGCCAGGAATTTGAGGCCTGGCAGGGCCTTGCATCCTTCATAGTGTGATGAGCCAGTTAGAGTTATGCACAAAGTCAGGGTTCTATGAGTCAGGCTGTATCCTGCTTGAGTGAGGGTTCCCATGAGGTCTATGAGGGTCTAGAGTCGAGTGATGGTACGTATGAGGTCAGACCGAGTTTTGTTTGAGTCACTGACTGTGATGGGACGTATAGAGCTTTACTTGAGTGAGGGGTCTGAAAGTGCAGAGAAGAATCTGTTTTTAGTGAGACAGTAAACCGAATTTAATGTGATCTTTGAAGGCAGGAGGAGTGTCACTAATTAACCAAAGGTTCATGGATCTGAGAGTGTCCTGATTGTGTGAGCAGATCTGAATTAGAAAAAGATGGCCAAGTCAAACTTAAAAAAATAACTCTAGTGATGGAGGCGGTTGGATTAGAAGATGGCATCCAATGGTGGCGGTCTAATGGAACCTGGTGTACTCTTACCCAAGAGAGTGAAATATAATATAGACTGATAGACTACACTTGTAAATGAGCTTATCGAGGGATTGCCTTACACAGCTGTCCCTCGATTGAAGGGTGTAACTGAGCCTGTAAGAGTGTCCATCAATAGCACAGAAAATTCTTTGATTGAGAACAAAGTTCAGCAGTGTACGTTTGGAGTAAGGGTTTCAAAGAAGTCTGGCAGTGCCTTGCTTGAGTGAGGTTTCCCATTATGTCTACCACCCTCCTTCGAGTGAGAGCTCCTATGTAGCATGCCAGAATCTTGCTTGAGTAACAGGGTGCAACAGGCTAGAAAGAAATTTTCTTGCGCAAGGGATATAAGTGTGTCTAGAACAATCTGCTTTTAGTGAGACAGTAAACTGGACTACTGGCTGCTCAACTGAGAGGGCCCTTGGCAGAGTGGCTTTTGACTTGGTCTTTGAAGCCTGGTGGAGTGCTTGAGCTTGATAAGTCTAATGGAGTTTTACTTAACTCAGGGAGGCCAAGGTGGCCAGATAGGTCTCAATGAGACAGGGGTCTCCAAAACAACATTAAAAAACATCCCTTATGATTGAGGTAGTCTAAGGGGGGGGACTGGTCGAGTCTTTCTCGTGTAATGGGACTTAATGGAGTCCAGTAGGCTACCCCTTGATTGAGGGGTATCAATCAGCCTGGAAGACTCTCAATCTGTGGACAGTATCCAAAGGTCCCGGCAAAGTACCTCTTGGATGAGGGCTGTATGTGGGCCTAAAAAGCGTGAATTAATATTAGAGGATATTCTATGACTAAGGATGGAGCTTCGCAGTGTATGTAGGGAATGAGGGAGTAAAGGGGCTTGACAGAATGCCCCTTGGTTAAGTTCACAGATGGGGTTTTATTTTGAGGGTGAGCCTAGCAGGGTCTTGCTCGAAGGAAGGCTCCTTTGGGGCCTAAAATAATATTCTTTGATTGAAATGGTCTAACAGAGCCTTACAGACTCTTGCTTGAGGGAAGGGTTCAATGGGGGGTTACCAGACTATCCCTTGGCCACAGCCCCGCAGTCTTACTCAAGTGAAGGTTCCTATGGGACCTATCAGAATATCATCTGATTGAGGGTATCTTACGAAGAATGTTCAAGTGAGGGATCCAGGAGGGCCAGAGAGCGTCTTGCTTGATTGTGCAGGGTCAACGGCACAGCAAGAGCTCTCACATTTTGGAGAATGTGCAGACAGGAGCAGTAGGATGTGTTGATGATGGTATCAGGTGCCTTTTCTGGTTGAATGTTTTTAAATTCATATACATATAACTTATGGAGACTAAACCTGGAGGATGCACAGATAAAATATAAAGAGAGATCAGCGTTCTGTGGAAGTGCACACATGCTGATCTTAATCTACGCAGCCTCTGGTCAGGGGCTTCCATCATCAATGGATGGCTCTTCTATTGATGGCTTTGGGCTATGGATTAGGACATTGGCAGTAAACATAGCTCAATAAATTTGCTTAGAAGGAGCCAGTATGTTGGGCAAGTCTCTTTATCAGCAAAGATCAGTAGTTGCTGCTTGGACTTTCCCTCTATTGTGAAGCTTGTTGGGTACGAGTTACACCAGGGCTATCATCCTCATGTGAAAAGTAGCAAATGTTTTCCTGTTCAACCCTGTGGAAATAGCAATAGAAAACATTAATTGACAGTAGGGATGAGGAGGGTGTTAAAAACAAATACATTTCTTTCAGTAGGGCAGTATTCATGGCAAAAAAATGTTATGACAAAGTTCTCTAGCAAAATGTTTTTTTCACAGAAAACCCCTCCCTCAAGTGAACAAGACAAAGCTGGTATGCTCAGCGAACTTTGCAAACGGTATCAAAATCGACATTTGGCATCTTCTCTTAATATGGAAAGCAAAGTTTGAAACATTTTCTACTGCTGTGTATCCATGTTGCACATGACTGTATGGCTGTTGCTTCCTAAGGTATTTGGTGAATGATAAATAGGACCTCGTGTGCAGCTCCGTATGGGAGACCCCTCCAAGTAGCACTAGGAGTCGTCAGCGCAGCTATCCGTTTTTCACATGTAACAAAATATAATTTGCTATGTGCACTTCCCTTCCCACCCTCACCACCAAGATTTAAGCCCATATGGTCAGTCCTCATCTTTTTATATTAATAAAGCCAGCTCAGACATACTTTGGTGGGCGTGTTTCTCAATACCATGCCCACAATACTTAGAGGACACTATATGACACTGTGTGTCATATGACTACATAAATGATATAACATGACATTGCCATCGACTCATTTCAAGAGGCTAAACCGGGCTGTGCTTGGACTCTATTATTCCAAGCACATCCCTTGCTGTATTACATCGACACACTGTGGTTGACAATAGTATATGTGGTAGGGCATGGAGAGATAGAAATAAAGAGGTAGAGCATAGGAGCCTTCGTGCAGCTCTCGACTGTATGCGATCTTCTTGAACAAAGACACTTATGCCCTCCAAAGTGGTCCAGTTGGCATATTGTCCTCTCCTGTTCTGCTGTACTTAAAGGGCAAGTGATTTGAAGATTCCAAAAGTCTGTTAGAAACTGATCTCTCCCTTGTGTGAGACATACAAGTCAGTAGTGCATTCAACAGACTAGAAGTGAAACTGCACTTCACGGGTGAGACACACATACAGTGAATAATATATGGGGGTAGCTATTGACTCAGGTTTGGCCAACATTAGATCATAAGATCCAGTCCAGTTATTTAGGTTATCCACATGATATGTATTTTCATACAATGGACTTAAATAGGAATCATTTGCATAGCGGTTATTATGCAGAGTAGAGCATCACTAGATTTTCCCCGGAGGTTTTCCACGGTGGTGGACATGGGGCAGTCTATCTATTTTAAATCGTTTACTGACAGTAATGCACACTGTTGCACAGGACTTCTCCCTTGTAAGAACTTCTGTTGATTGGCTGAGCAATTGAACCATGAGAAGATAAGATAGATTTGGCCTAGATCATTAATGGCATCTCCAATGGTGATTTCCACCATCCCTTTCTTTTCTAGCCCTGGTGTAAATGGTTTGCAATGCTAGCACCTCCTTAGCCTACAGGATGTCTCACAAGAATCTCAATTAGGACTCAAGTCCTAATACGTAGTAGAGGCTCCTCTGGCTTTCTACACTCTCTGTCTTAGCCACACATCTCTTGGGGGTGTTACATAATCATATTGTGCCAAGGGGCCTCATGTGGTGGAAAGGGGCATGGAAACTGCTGACCTAATGGAAATCAATTTCCATGCCACGCCTCACACGCAACGGAAAGGGCATCCCCTGTCTGTTATCTCATTTTTCCACATGCACAAGAGTTTCCAAAGCGAAGAGTTTCAGCCTCTGATGGAAAAAGCACAGTCATTGGTGGTTGCAGTGTCAACTCAATGCCAGAGAAGGCGCAAGAGTAGCCAGCTTTGGAATATGATTGAGGAAGTGGCTAATCTCACACACTACAAAACTAAATTGTATTTAGGCATGTGGTTCTGTAGAGTTTGAGGTGATTTTCTGAAACTGATCACCAAGGTACAATGGGGTAACAATGACTTAAGATCCACATGGAAAGAGTGCTCACCAGGCCTCCATAGGTCACATAGATGGATAATGGTTTGCCATCCTCACTACACTCCTTTCATGAACAGGTAACAAGCTCATCTTCTGTTAAATCTGGAGGAGAATTCCCAGATGGAATCTACTACACCATGGGGATTACATGGTTGAGGGAATTTCATTAATGGATTCTTCTCTAGTTTGAGAACTCTCTTAAGAAACTGGAGCATTTTCCTATACCTCTCATCTCAAAAACAGACAATAATTAAAATATCACATTTTCAGTCATTCAGTTTAAAATGATTGTGTAGTCTCTGCTCAGTTCTGGGATTTGTCAAATTGTAATTTTGCTAGCATAATTAGGTTGGTTTGTTTGTGTTATCATCAGATTCTAAATGTAAATTTTTTCGTCACACAACTGCAAAGTTTTCCCATTATTGACGGCGATTCTCCCACCAGAAAAAGTATATATGCAGGTTTTGCCTCAGACAATTAAGTGGAAAAAAACTGTTGAGGATTCACTTATTTTCCTGAAAATAAAATGTTCAACTGTTCAATATTCAGGAGTTTTACTTCTTCTTCTGAAACTTAACAAGAATATTTGCCAATTTCAAAAAGAATACTTGCACATTTTATGACTTTTGTGATATCTTTTATAGGCTTTGCAGAAATGAAGTCCCAGAATTCACAGCCACACACCCATTTCCAATTCGGTGGTGTGCATACTATGCTACTACTAGCTGGTACCCTATTTATCACATTGACGAGAGAGGTTAAAGGTCGAGCGGGCATGCATCACACAGTGGCACTTATCCGTGGAGATGTTCTACATGAGGCATTTCGTCAGGCACATGGAAGGTGGTGTAGTTCAACACATTACATTACCACCACATAGTTTTTGCCTTAGTCGCGGCTCAATCAGGAGGCCTCAGGGACCAGCTTGCATCCCTATAACTGCTCACCAGCATAGAAAGGCCAACAACACCCTCACATAATCTGCCTCAATCCAGGGGTCACTTTGTTTGTGACAGCTCTTATGCATTAAATTATTTTACAGTGTGTAGAATGGTAGAACAGAATCTTGACAGCTTTGCTAAGATCCACCGGCACCTATTACTGTCCCACAAAACTCACACCTTTGCCAAACTTGAGGAAGTCTCCTTGTTCAGTCAACTCTTTCCCTGGCTGTGAAATTGACCATTTCCCTTCCTAAACAAATACATATATTGAACATCAGACAAAATATGTTTTCTTTTGGATTGTTGACATGAATTGATAATTTATGTAATTGCTCAAATTTGCAAATGAGGGATGGTTAGGAATTATTTTGATTTTCCATGCGTTGGTTTGTGGTTAAGACATAATTTACATTCAGGTCAGAGTCACCTTGGTTGCTCTTTCTGTCTCTTCCATGAAGCAGTTGCAGGTCCTCCGCATCGTGTGATGATCCACCCCGGGTGACAGGGAAGAAGGTACAAAGAGAAGTTTCCACAGTGACAGAGATTGGACCCCCACCTAGCAGCTAGTATGAAGCCCACAGGCCGGCCGAGTCAGGTAAGCTGATGAAAGATCTACACTGGAGATTTCAAGCCATTGGTTTCAATTGAATATTAGGGGTGCTCCTCATGCAAGCCAATAAAAATGCTTTGACACTATTTACAATAACTGTTCTACAAACAGCAAGTGTTCCTGACGCCATCGGAGTCACTGCCCCTACTGCCTGATGACACACCAACACCCATCCCCTTAGCTCCCCACAACTCCTGATCTGCACAGTACCAGACACAGAAGTGAATGTAGCCACAACAGGAAAGGATAGCTTATATTTACCTGTTTAAATGTCAATTTACCAAGTAATGTGCAGAGCATCTCTGTATGTCCATGCCTGCGCTCTCTCTGTTGGCTAGTCTCTGTACAGACGCCTGCCTAAATCTATTTACTGTCTTCTATGAATGCCTGCCCTTTCTACTGACCAATCGCTAGCCATGTCAGACCCCTCTATAATGATCTGCCAATTCATATGACCAGGTTTTATTAAATGATCTGTCTAAAACCTTCCTGCACCCTCCTTCTGTTGCACATTCTCTATTTACGAATGCTTGACCTCTCTCCATGAACCAGTTTCTTTGTTGGCATTGCTGCCATCTTTGTATTGATAGGTCACTAGCTTTCCTTGACAATTCTATGGCAACTACTGGCTAGTCTCTCTATTGACCAGTCTTTGATTAGTAATGCCAGTACTAGTACTGACTCTGTGTGCTAGTCGCTGCTTACCAATCTCTTCACATTTTCCATGCCCTTTTGACTTGTCTGCCATTTTTATATATCCTTACTACTGTATACTTCCTATTGATAAGTCTTTGCTTACCAAAGTCTGCTATCTCTCTATTGATCAGTTTCTGTTTAACATATATATATATTTATATATACATATGTAAAATGTATACTTGTATATGTATAAATAGTCAAATTCACTTAAGAAAACAAAGTCCCTCATTATGACCCTGGCGGTCTATGGACTGGCAGGGCTGCTGTGGCGGTCTCACCGCTGCGGGACCGGCAGTGCAGACTGCCATATCATGACCGTGGCGGTTTGGCCCTCAGCCCGCCGCTTTACCTTGGCCCGCCGGTCTGAGGGCTTCCACCAGCAGTCCGGAGGGAGTAGGATAACCGCCAAGGTTATTCCGACTTGGGACACTGCCAGCATTTTCCTGGCGGTCTCATCGCCACAAAATGCTGGCATTAAGGTATCCCGACATCAGGCACTTGCATTCCTGTCACTGGGATACGCTCCCAAACACCTCCGCACACACGTATGCATGCACCCACAATCACACACAGACACACCCCAACTCACAATATTCACCCCCATAGACATGCATACATACCCATACACAGCACACACGCACGTATACACTCACCATCCCACCACCCCCCTCCCTTCAACTACATAAATACACGCAGCTGCACACACTCACTCACACCCACCCTTGCCCCTTACAAATTCACCCATGCACACACCCCCATCCTCATGCATACACACATGCATCGACATCGCCACATATACACACAGGCACACACGCACGCACAGACACTCCTCCTCCCTCCCTCCCACATTCATTACACGCATACACACACATACACCCATTCACACACCCTCCTCCCCTTGCGGACGACACTTACCTCGTCCAACGAGGTGCTCCTCTATGAGGGGAGGGGACCAGGCGTTCCCACCGCCGGCACTGCCACGCCACCATAAGACCGCCATACAGAGTTAATGGTTGTAATTCTGTGGGTCTTTTTCTGGCATGGTGGTGCCTGCAATGGAACTGCCTAAGCACCTGCGACCACCGCGATGAATGCCTCCGGATATCCAACCGCCGGCGGTGTGGATATCCAGTGGCAGTCACAATACAGCGATCTTCCGGTGGCCGCGGCTGTGGCGGTCTTGGCAAAAGACCGTCGCAGTCATAATGAGGGCCAAAGTCACTAAAAAAACACCAAAGGTTAAAGTAATGCGAAATGCACAGTGATATTATCAGTGATGATAAAGAAGAGGTCATGAGTGATGTAATATGTAGGGTAATCAATCAAAATCAATCAGATTTGTAAAGCGCGGCTAATCACTCATAGAGTCTCAAGGCGCTGTTTGTGGGTATGCTGCTCAGCCAAAGAGCTAGGTCTTGAGGTCCTTCCTGAACTGCTTCAGTGATGTGATCTGCCTGAGCTTGAGAGGTAGCATGTTCCATGTCTGGGCTGCCAGATAGGAGAAGGATCTTCCTCTTGCTGTACTTTTCCAGATCTTGGGAATAGCTGCGAGAGCGATCTGGAAGGAGCGAAGATGTCTGTTGGGTACATAGAATGTGGGGCGGTGGTTGAGGTTTGCTGATCCTATGTTGTGCAGTGCCTTGTAATTAGCAGTGTATGGCGAAGGCACGAGCTAGAGTTATCTCAGGGCACAAGTTATAGTTACTTGAGATAACTATAACTATAACTAGTGAATTACAGTGATTTTAAGTGTTTAAAACTGAACATTTCACCTAACTATAATGTTACTTTAACCTTTGCTTTTTTCATTGAATTTCTAGGTTTTATTCAACGTAAATGAATATTTAATTAACATATGTTAATCCCGCATGCAGCCAATCCCACACTGCTCAGGGCATTCGGTTGTGCATGGTGAGGTTTCACCAGAGGCCAGGCCCCTGTGGCCAACCCCCTGCATACAGCCAACCCCATGCTGCACATGGCTTTTGGTCAAGCACAGTTGAGGGTTGGCCACAAGGCCTGGCCTGTGGCCAACCCCCCCAAAGGCAGCCAATCCCACACCGTGCATGGGCACCCCAGGGCCTTTGTTTTAAAGAGGAGGGGGGTTGCATCCCCCCCCGAACCTATTATGGCCCTGGGATCCCATCACTGGGGCCACTGATTAAAATTAAGGGGAGGAGGACACATGGCCCCCCATCCCTGGGCTGTATTGGCCCCTGGGATCGCATCCACCAGGGTCCAGCACAGTTTTTGTGGAAGGGGGCACGGGACCCCCTCCCCGGGTCGCTTTTGGCCCCAGGAACCGCATTCCCCGAGGCTCAGCAGCATATTTAAGGGAGTGGGTGGCCACATATGTGAAAGGGGAGGGGCATGTGGCCCTCCTCTCCAGCTGCGTTTGGCCCTGGGTACCCAACCCATGGGGCTCGCCCATAGTTTTAAAGAGGGGGAGGGCACAGGGCCCCGCTCCTGGGCTGATTTTGGGCCCAGGGACCCCATTCCCTGGGGCCCAGCAGCACATGGAAAAGGGGAGAGGGACATACAGACCCCCTCCCTGTCTCCACCCCATCCCTTGCAATCCGACCAATAAAGAGTGGGTGCCCTGGGGCACACCAAAGGCCACCACCACACTTTCGTTGAGGGCCACGTGCCCCGTGGCCCCAGCCAGTTCCCCGCATCCAGCAGTAACTAGCATTGGACCCACCCGTAGGGAGCAGCTAAAAAGCTGCTCGCTGAGAGCAGAAGCAATATTTAGATCTGTTTCCCTGCCTGGATCACTGCAAGCAGAAAAAAACAATCTCAAGTCCGCTCCCAGTGAGTGGGAGCATTTTTCAAGTGAGAGTAAACACATGTTTGCCTGCCCGCCAGTGCGGGCGAGGAAACTGGTATGCCCCGGGGGTGGTCACCCTGAAACATAGCATACGAACTGGCCCTGGGAAATGGGGTCCCCAGGCCAATTAATGGTTCAAGGTAAGGGGGCCGTGCACCCTCCTCCCCTTTGCAAATACAGCTGGACCCCAGGGGATGGGGTCCCAGGGGCCAAAATCATTTTATCCCCAGTGGCAGGTCCATCTGGTACCCCTCACCAGGTCTAGGGGAACAGAGTATCCCTACCCTGCCCCTAATTAGTGTTTTGTTGTTTAACTCTTTTAGAGGACAAAGGACTGAATCCCTGACTCCTAAGATATCTTTGTTGATGTTGTTTGATAATGTGGTGGCAGCCTATCAGATCTTAACTCGAGATCAGTTGGCTCCACGGCTTGAAATATACAATGATTTTGATCCCTAATTTTTCAAAAACTACTGAACAAATTAACACTAAAATCACAAAAATGCTTTCTGGACTGAGATGTAGCTTTCTGCCAAATTTGGTGTAATTCCATTCAGCCCTTTTGACTGTAGTTATGTCTAATTTTCCTGCAGGGGAAACGCGCTTTGGGATCCTCCCTTTTTCTCAGGTCCCTCTTCACTGATTGTCCTGAAATTTTCCAGTAAGGAAGTGAGGCGAGCACCAAAATTATAAACAAACCAAAAAATACCCTTCCAATGGAAATGTGGTCCTAACTATAACTACCCAGTGACCTCCAATTTTTCCCTAAAGTAATGGCACTGGAGTAAGGCTCCAAATCTCTGCTGATTATACACCGCTGATGCTTCACCTAAATGAAGGTTACCACTATGATGTAAACGCTGTCACTGATGTAGGAGATTAGATGTGCAATTGAATGTGCGAAAGCTGGTATGTATAAAACACCAACAACACTGAGCAAATGTTGCGGGGATCTCTGGCATCTTCAAAGAAGCCGGACAGTTCGCAGACACACTTCCAGCCTAGGGGATGCTGCTATCACCTGGTCATTGACTGTAAAATGAATTATAGCTATAAGTGGCTTCGGCTTGGATTACAGTGGCATCATCGCTAAAGGCATCCCTAAGAAGATTCTGGGTTACCGGCAAAGATATGGAATTATTCTGCTCAAGTGGTAACAGGACTCAGCTACTGGGAGCATGTGAACTCCTAGCAGAAACTTCATTGGTAGAGGTTTTACTGGCTTTGCATTGCAAACAGGATCACGTTTTGCACCCTGGTCATGATCGTTAAGATTCTTCCCCACTGTGGCTTTGCACTGGGCACCAGAGTAATATCCTAGATTTTATCAAAGAATTGAGCTCTCTGTGTATGAACTGGCTCCAGGTTATCAGGATGAAACGATCCACACTGGGGGGAAGCTCCTCCAGTCAACAAGAGCCAAATGGTGGAATCCTCTTGTAGGAAGTCGGCTCTGTATATACTATATCAAAATGAGATATAGTGTGCATAGAGTCCAGGGGTTCCCCATAGAGGCTTGACAGGCATTAATAGATAATACTAATGCTCTGTTTGTGGTAGTGTGGTCGAGCAGTTAGGCTTATTAGAGGGTAGTGTTAAGCATTTGTTGTACACACACAAGCAATAAGTGAAAACACACACTCAATGTCTTCACTCTAGACCAATAGGTTTTTATATAGACAAATGTTCTTTTGTTAATTTATTTCTAGAACCACAAGATTCATTTAGGAGGTAAGTACATTAAATGAAAGGTACTTTGCATAGTAAAACTTAGAAATTTGAATGTCATCAACAATGTACACAGTTTTCTTTACAATGGCAAAAAGCTATTTTAAAAGTGGACACTGCAATTTTCAACAGTTCCTGGGAGAGGTAAGTAAAGTACAGTTTTTGAGATAAGTAACCAACTTACGGGTTCAGTCTCCGGGGCATAGGTAGCCGCTCGTTGGGGCTTCAAGATAACCCCAAACACCCAGCACCAGCAGCACAGTTTCAGAGGTCAAACAGGTGCCAAAATAACGTGGGCCCCTATGGAGACAGAGGGTACTCCGGTTCCAGTCTTCTTGCAGGTAACTACCCTCGTTGTCACAGGGCAGACCATGGGGGTTTGAAGAAGCACTGGAGGGGCCCCAAGTAGGCACAAAAACCACACCCTCAGCGGCACAGGGATGTTCGGGTGCAGTGTGCAAACAGGGCGTCGGGTTCCCAAAAGAACTCTATGGAGGGATCTAGGGGTCACTTAGGAGCTGCAGGCAGGGCACAGGGAGGCTTCTCGGGCAACCCACCAACTGGGCAAGGGTGAGTGTCGCCTGCTGGTCGTTGCTGCACCAGTAGTCAGTTTCTCTCGGGCCTGGGGGCTGCGGGTGCAGTGCTTCTCCAGGCGACAGATATCTTCATCCCGGGTAGTCGTGGTCAGGGGTGTCCTTGGGATTCCCTCAACAAGTGTCATCGTGGGGCTCTGGAGAGGTCAGCCCAGGGTGGACATGTAGTCAGAATCGCCTGGGAATGCTCTCTGGCTAGTTGGTTTCTCTGGACACGGGTCGGGGCGGCGGGTGCAGAGTAGCTTGGACTCACACTTCTGGAGTGAGGTGGGAGTCCCTTTAAAGATGGTTTCCTGGACAGGACCGCTGTCCACTGGAGTTTCTTGGTCCTCGGTGATACAGCAGGCCTCTGGAGGCTTTTGAGGGGTCGCTAGTCCTGCAGAGCGTGTTGCTTCTTCTTTTGCAGCTTTTTGAAGCAGGAGACGGGCCGGCAGGGTTGGGGCCTAGTCAGTTTATGTCTTCTTCTCTTCTCTGCGGGGTTTTCAGCTCAGCAGTCCTTCTTCTTTCTTGAGGATGTCAGGAAATCTGAAGAGCTGGTTCAGGGTCGCCCCTAAATACTAAATTTAGGGGTGTTTTAGAGTCAGGGGGCAGTAGCCAAAGGCTACTGTCCCTGAGGGTGGCTATACCCTCCTTGGGCTCACTCACTCCTGGGAGGGGGGCACATCCCCATCCCTATTGGTCCTAATCCTCCAACGCAAGATGGAGGAGTTCTCAAGAAGGGGGTCACTTCAGCTCTAGGGGTGGTCCTGGCTGAGGAGGTGACTCTTCCTTGTTTTTCTCAGTATCCCTTGTGGGCTTGCTGCCAAAAGTGGGGGCTTGTCCGGGGGGGGGCATTTCCACTGGCTGGAGTACCCTGGGGCACTGTTACACCAGGCTTGAGGCTCACCGCCAGTTCCTGCAGGGGGGGTGTGAAGCACCTCCACCCAGGGCAGGCTTTGTTTCTGACCACAGAGTGCACAAAGGCACTCACCCCATGTGGTCAGAAACTTGTCTGGAAGGCAAAGACCGGTCAGCCTTACACTAGCAGTTGGGCTAACATAGAGGAGGCATCTCTAAGATGCCCTCTGTGTGCATTTTTCCATAAATACCACACTGGCATCAATGTGGGTGTATTGTGTTGAGAAGTTTGATACCAAACTTCCCAGTGTTCAGTGTAGCTATTATGGTGCTGTGGAGTTTGTAATGACAAACTCACAGACCTTATACTCAGTTTAGCTACCCTGCACTTACAATGTCTAAGAATTGACTTAGACACTGTAGGGGCATAGTGTGCATGCATCTATGCCCTCACCTGTGGTATAGTGCACCCTGCCTTAGGGCTGTAAGGCCTGCTGGAGGGGTGACTTACCTATGCCACAGGCAGTGGTTGGTTGGCATGGCACTCTGAGGGGAGTGCCATGTCGACTTTTCTTCCCACTAGCACACAAAAGCTGCAAGGCAGGGTGCATGTACTGAATGAGGGCTCTCTGAGGGTGACATAATACATGCTGCAGCCCTTAGGGACCTTCCCTGGGCACAGGGCCCTTGTATAAGGGGTACCTTTTACAAGGGACATAACTGTGTGCCAGGGCTGTGCCAATTGTGGAAACAAAGGTACAGTTTTAGGGAATGAACACTGGTGCTGGGGCCTGGTTGGCAGGGTCCCAGCACACTTCCAATCAAACTGGCATCCACACTAGGAAAAAAGTGTGGGGTGACCATGCCAACAGTGGCATTTTCCTACACCTACCCTCTCCTCCAAGATTTAGCTGAAATCATCTCCTCCATGATTGACCTGAGAGTACTGAGTGAACATAGTTGAAGAAAAGATTGGAAACCTTTCTCTTCTGGGTCCCTGTTGAACCACGTGTCCTGTCTTTGCCGCTGGCACTTTGATATCTTCGGGTTAGAGGGTCCTATAGATGTTATTTGTTTACTAATGTCTACCTGATTACGTTCAGTAGTTTACCACTGCCTCTCCTGTCTCTATTGATCTGTCTGTGTTCACTGGAGCCTACCCTCTATTGACCAGCCTATAGATTAGTCTCTGTTTACTGCCGTCTGTCATATCTCTTTTGATTTCCCTTTATTCACCGCTGCCTGTCCTCTTTCTATTGATAAGTCTCTGTTCACCACTGGTTACCCCTCTCTATTGATCAGTCTCTGCTTACCAGTGCCTTTCCTCTCTCTCCTGATCAGTCTACAGATAAATCTCTGTTTGTTGCTGTCTGTCCTCTCTCTATCGATTTATTTCCATTCACCACCGCTTGCCCTCTCTCTATCGAGCAGTCTCTGTTCACTACTGACTACCCCCTCTCTATTGATCAGTCGCTGTTCACTATGGACAAGCCTGTGTTCACCACTGCCTGCCGCCTCTATATTGATCATTATCTGTTGACTAGTGCCCACCCCTCTATTGATCACTCTCTGTTCTTTATTAATAAGTCTTTGTTAACCACTACCTTCTCTCTCTAATTAATCTCAGTTCACCTCTGACTGCCATCTCGTATTGATAAGGGTCTACTCACCAGTGCCTGTCTGCTCTCTGCTGATCAATCTCTGTTTGCCAGTGCCTGCTTCCTGTCTATCAACAAGTCCCTAGTCATCTCTTGGCGTTCCTAACCCTCTCTGGATACTCCTTTGCTTTGGCAGCTGGACTACGACGCTGATTTAGAAGGGATGCTGGACGCAGAGGGCTTTGAGGACCCGCCTCCCGAGCAGCCCAGGAGATCACTGGATGAGGAAGCCAGTAAGTAAACTGATGTGCTTCTCTCACTACAGGGTCACTGGGTCACGACTCCAAAGTCCATTGCTGCTAGCCATCTACACATGTATGTATTTTGTATATGCATGTATGTAAGTATGTGTGCTTTTAATGGATTTATAACACGCTGGCCTAGCCACAAATCAACATAACAAACCTTATGACTCTATGTGCTTGATAGAGTCCAACACACACATGTAGCGAGACCTCAACTTGACCAACACCTCCTGGTTGTATCAGATCCATCAGTACCACTGTGGCAGGCTGCTGTATTGCAATGCAAATCATTTCATATATACATGAAGTCATTCACTGATTTATCCATGCATGGGCACAGGATGATGAGGCATTGGCGCATCGGGAGACATTTAAGTTACGTTGATGTTGAATGAGCCGATTGGGTGAGACATGCTGGAACTTGTCTGGTATGTGGAGCTCATTGGCTGGAAGCATAATCCTGTGACCAGAACTTGAAAGAAAGTAATGACTATATGAAAACCTAGATCCCTGTGGGGTATCCTACCAGAAGTGTCAAGAACATGCGGCAGAATGATATATGTATGTGCAAAAAGAACATTGAAGCCTCACACTTATTTTCTCATGCTTTATTCTTGGGTTTACTCTTGAGTACAAACTAACATCCCCTGAAGCGATGAGCTATAGTTGGTGGACAGCAGGCGTCTGTGAGTCAGCCAGGGGCACTGTTGTGTTCCTGTCCCCCCTCCTCTTTAACTTCTGCTCAACCCTTTCTCTTTCTTTTTAGTTTCATCAACTGTGTAGTCCACAGGTCTCTATTACCCTACCCTCATGTCACCTATCAAAACAGCAAGTTAAAATGTTGAGTGTGTGAGTTCCTAACAAATTTATTCTAATCCCCCAAACTCAAGTTTAAAATCAAGAGGGCAACGCTAATAAGCCCTTCATGTGTGTCGATATGTTTTGCCATATTTTCCTCCCTATATAAGGTCATACTCATCCCCCGGGATGACAAGGGTTAGCGTGGAAAGTATATCTGTGACTAACTTACCAGATAAGCAATGTAAAGTATTGTGCAAAATATTATTAGCCATCCTTCTATTGACTTGTTGAATCTGACTACTAGGTTCTTCCATCGTTTCGTTTTGTGATTATCTGCATCGGTGTTACTGGATTCTAAACCCTTTAAGTCCTTTTTCACTTGGATCTTTCATTGACCCACCATACACCATGTACTAGAATAATTCTCAAACTCTGCTTGGCCAAAAGCACAAGGAAGTCATAGGTGAAACAAATAGATGTTTCTTCACCAAGCTCTTATCTGTGAGTGTTTTTTAATTTTGAGCTGAAATGGAAAATCTCCCAAAGAAACTATAGCATCCACAACATCTTATGAAAATTGTCCGTAGCAAGATTAGAAGTCGGACAGTAGTCTACGTCAGTGAACAAGTCATTTTGCTATGCAAAGATGTGGTAGGTGACAGGCCTTTTCTCCAGGACATGGGCAGTCAGTGGTTAATGGTCAGTTCAAATGCGGGTAAGTGGTATTTGCTGCTGGTGCCGCACGGCCTTTGGCACTATTGCATTACAAGTGACATAGGTTCCATCTGAGTCTTCTTGACTCTCTTGGACTAGTGAGGACAAACAGCTTGTTCTTATTCTAGGCGAGGCGGTCCTGGAGAAGGAAATCAGACAGAGTATGACACAATTAAATAAAACTTCATTCGTTTCAGGGTCAATCAGAGTTATATTTTTGAAATTACATAGACATATATTTAATCCATTGATGAACAGAACAGTAAATATAATGATCAGCATGTCACCTTCTGGGGCTGAGCCACATCTTCTGGAGCTCAGATACAACTCAATCGTCATTATAGAACAGCTATCTATGTACAGTCTGTACACTATAACATTGTGTATTATGTCCCGTTATATAGGAATAAGCTGATGATTCTCTCAGCAGTGCCCCAGGGGCACAGGACTTTGCGCTGAATTACTGAAATAATCTTTAAAATATTAAACTTATCAGTTTGCTTAGGGACAAGAGGACGTTTTCCCAATTCTCAAGTCATTCTCGTCACATGTAATACAAATATCAGGTTTCTAAGCCACTGTGACTGTGTTCAACCATATTCCTGCAAGCTGTCAGACAATTCTTACGTATGCTACTCAGTAGACAAGATCAGTTCTGTAGAGCTTGATATTTGCAAACAGCCCAAATCCCACCAACAAATCCACCACCCAAAGGAATCAGTGGACCATTTTCTTTATGATTGCTAAGAGGGTTTAAGGATTTGAAGTAAGAGTAATCTGATTTTAAAAGTTGAGAAGAAATAAGTATTTCTCAACATTCGGAAACTCCAAGGACTTGAACTGAAAATGAGTTGGTTGAGGTAAAAGAATCTGGGCGCAGGATCTGCCCAGTGGCCCTCCTGCAGTCACTGAACACTGAGGGCTGTTGGCCTGCAGTGGAAACCACAGAGCTTCTAACCATTATATCTCATGCACTGTTGGGACTTGATAGATGAAACCAAAAGCCCAAAAATCAGCATGATGGGATTCACATTATAAGCATCACCCCAAAAGGCTTAAGTGCGAGGGTAGATGTTCTGTTGTTCTTCTAGGTCAGATGCACAAGGATTAGGGGATACATATATGATCTGCTAGCAGGTGTGATTGGATAGAAGATCAGAAGAGAATCGCACACTGTCACATACACAACCCCGAGTTCATCTTGCGAATGATGGACTGCATGTGGTGGGTGCACAAGAAGACAGAGAGGGGATAGAGTCCATAACCACGCCCACCAAGCAGGATCTGCAATCCTTTGGGGCTACGCCACAGGTTCTGTTCCGAATGTTACTGGTCTTGGGTGGGTTCTTTCTCCTCAGGCATGTTCTCACAGGAGATCTCTGTCAGCTAGACCTCAAGTCTGAGCCAGACCCTCTGTACTCAGAACCATCCACCTCTTACTTGAAGTGTACAGCTACTGGGGCAGCTTCGCTGTTCTAGGTATAGTTCTGGTGATAAGGGCCTAAGCGGCCCGGTTTCATGCAACTGGTCCATAATTTCCCAAAGGCAGTGCTTAACTTATGCTAGTTGTTTCCAGTGCGGAGCACCGGCACTTATTTTTGATGGCCATTGTTTATTTTTTATCCTCAAGCATTTACTGCAGCAAAAGACACATATAGGAAAGACAGAGAAAGATAAAAACAAAAAAGAATCACAATAGAAGAAAGCAGAAAGCTGCAAGAGTGGGCTGAAGGGACAGGGAGTGGCTGTAAATGGATTGAAGAGTTCTGAGATGGCTCCAGGATTATGCTGCCTCAGTATTCCGTGTTTGCACATTTAATTGCAGCAGCCGCGTATTTAAGAGGAAAATGCAAGGAGCATCTTTATAAGTCAAGGTGGGAGGGGGTTAAAGTATTGACTTTGGAGTGCCAGTGTGTAACCACTGTTGTGGTCACTGGAGTAAAAGGTAGTGGCAAACCACAAGTGCTGTCACCCAGGTGTTGTCACCTTTGAAAATCAGGGAACAGTTGAATCAGTTCAAAGAGCATTTTCATGGGTTTCCCTAAAATGAACGAGGGAGAACACCAAAAGATCCAGGATGTGTGCAGAGTCCATACACGACAGGCGGTCATTCGCCCACTCCTCTGATGCTGGCAGATGTTACTGGCTCTGCTCATGTACCCAGGAGGGGATGCAGGAAGGTTACACAATCCTAGGCAGAATCCCAGCTCTTCTTGCTGAGTATGCTTTTGGGTATGTATATTAGGATCGCACAACCATACAGAGAAAAACTGTCTGGAGAGGATCTCTGTAGACATGGGAAAGGCAGCCCAAGGCAGCCCAAGGCAGCCCAAGGCCAAGGAAATATTCTAGATGGGGAGAAGTCACCTCTGTTCCTATAAATGGAAACCAAACATACCGTTACTGCAAAATTACGGAAGACACCACATGGAACTCAGAGGAAAGAGAGGAGTCCCAGATATGAGAGAAGGATTGGATTTTACCCTAATGACTAGGAAGCTACCCGCCTAGCAGTGCAGGCAAAATGCCTATACACAGCTAATACATTACCAACTGACGCCAGCTATCAGTTTTCCCATAGCATTGTGAGAGTGCAGTAGCTACTCTCAACTAGAACTGAGGATACGTTTTGGGGCATCAGAAAACAACTGGAGCACCTTCCAATGGGCTTGAGATTTTAGAAGAGACCAGGGGCCAGATGTAGCAAAGGGTTTTACCCATTCTGTGTCTATGGGAAAATGTGTTCGTACATATGGCCCCAGGTGAAGCACGGTACACAGTGAATGCAGGATGGCTCAGCTGATAGTACACTTCTACTTGAAGTCAGTCAGACAATACAGGGGTCCACACATCTCAGTTATAACATAACAACACAAGTGGCATAGTTAGGATCTCGGATTTCAGTTTGACTGATTCTATCACTCGTCGTAAGTTGGGAGAGATTTCCTCAGTCCTCCACAGGCCCCTGCCACCAAAGATCAACAGAGGATTACAATTCCCCAAGATGTTCTCAAGTGAATGTTCAAAATTTGCACCGAATAATTAATATGTGGTTGAAGGAGGGCTTAGTGTCAACATGCTGGCGGTGAGTTTACAGACCATGTAGATCAGGAACCCACCCGTCTGCTTGATCCAGTGAGGCAGGGTTTTGGCTGTTGAGTTACTGTTTGGCAAGATATTCGCTGCCTGCCTTTTGGGTCTCGGTACTTGCTTCATCGCTGTGGTCATGCTAATGCTGCAGCCTGTTTTGTGTAGGGCTTGGATCTCAGTCTGGGTCGTGGGACAGCAGCACCTTCTCCCTTGAAAAGAAGAAGTCTGGAGTGCGGAAGCTCCTCCGGTGAGTCTGTCTGACCATCTGCAAGTCCTCCGTTTTGCACACTTACTCAGACATCAATTGCAATGTATAATATTAAGGAGCTTAGATATCCTTTGGCAGGCTGTACTCCGTTCCGCTAGGTCAGTGGAGAGATGCACTCCAGTGATATTCTGAACTACAGTCTGTCAAATGTAGAGTTCTCCATCAGGTAGGCGAAGAACTCTGCCTTAAGAGGGGCCACCACTATGGCAGCTCTTATGAATGCTCTGAAACTTTGCTAATTTGGAACCAAGGGCCAGATTTACAAGGCTCTATCGCCACTGCTCCGTATTTACAAGGAGGTGAAACGCCACTTTTTGTGGCTTTACACCTCCTTGTAAATATTGACCCCTCAAATGCAGTTTTCTGCGTCAGAGGAGCGTTCAATGGGTGTTGCAGTGGGCGTTCCATCACAACTCCCATTGCTTTTGAATCTGCCCCAGATTTACGAGAAATCGTAAATCTGTGGCAGCGCCAAAAACTAATGCCACCCCTGGGGTGGCGTTAGCAAGGCAAAACGAGGAGGGATGCTTTTATTCTGCCTCGTTTTTTTGCTTTTTCTATGTGTGCTGCATTCTGCAGCACACATAGAAGAAGCAAAATGCCATGGATGATTGTTTATGTGCAGGAAAGTGTCCCTTTGCAGCACACATAGAAGTGCCAAATCGCCATTGTAGATTGGTTATGTGCAGGAAGGATTACCTTCCTGCACATAACAATCACTCCCCTCAACACAGACACCCATGCACTATGGTGCAACGATGCGTTGGCACAGGCAGCTTAATTTAGTGTCGGCACAGAGGAAAACTCAGGGCTCCACAGTATTCTTGTGAATATGGTGCAGCCCTGCATTCCAAAACTGGTGAAGCGTGGGGCTGGTGAGTTTGGCACAGCACCACGCTGCGCCAGTTTCTTGTAAATCTGTCCCATGTTCTATGCACACACACAACAAAGGGCCTGATTTAGAGTTTGGCGGAGAGGGTTACTCTGTTACAAACCTAAAGGATATCCCGCCCACTGTAATACAATCCCATTAAAGGTTATGGAGATCCAAATACAGTGGACGGGAAATCTGTCATGTTTGTGACCCAGTAACCCATCCGCCAGACTCTAAATCAGGGCCTAAGTCTTTTGTTTATCATAAACAAATTTCCAAAGTGGGAGTTTCTTCTTAAAAAATTGGAGATCTGATGCCCTGGATTTTTTTCCCCAGTGCATGGGGTGATTAATACTATTTCCTGTTCAGTACTGTGCAGCTTACATTGGCGGACCAAACAGGAAAACATGACATCGGGAAACCGGCCTTCAATAATCGAGATGGTTTGAAGTCCATTAGATAACAGTCTAATGTCAATTGAGCTGCCACACAACAGTTTCCACCAGCAGGGCTATCAGAGGTTCAGCTGGCAGAAACATGTTAATTGCATGGTGTCCTGTCCACTCTAAAAAAATCCCTAGCGTGGTTCTGTCTATGCTCATAATATCTTTCTTCCATAGAGATATTCCAACTCAAGGCGTATGGAGATATGTTTATGTTCCCTTTTGAGAACCGCAAACTACATATATTATTGGGTAGCTGAGAGAGATCAGGTGCTTCGTAGGACTAAGGGCTTCATTTGAGTTTGCAGGGAGCTGAAAATCCTTCAATTTCTGGAGGAAACTCTAACTCGGGAATAGAATCCACCATTTGAAGTTCATTCACAATTATATCCCTACAGTGGAGAAAATTCTGCAGGTGGATTATACTCAGTGTTTAAAATTTCCTCCAGGAATTCGAGGATTTTCAGTTCCCTCCAAACACAACAAAAGGCCCTCAGTGATTTCAAATGAATTAATCATGGAGGTCTGTATCAGTGAGGGTTGAGATGGGGTAGAGCTTAACTGAAAGATAAATCATTGCTCCATATGGGAGAAACATGTAAACCATACATGAGTAGACCTGCATATGACACACCTTATGACACACACTATGCTTTTCCCCTGATTCAAGGTGCTGGGGCATATCTAGAATTCCCTTTTTCCATATCTATATGAAAGCTGGAGAATTACAGTCTCATGTCTGGCGCCCCTTCAGGCTGCCCTTCCCCCATAGCTAGCAAAAGATGCAATATCCCCCAAGGGCAGCACTGGCACTAACTCTATCCTCCAACCGGTGTCTGCTTTTTCAGGCACGCGTCCTGGTGGGGTAACCGTGGAACTTATGACCTGAGCAAGAGAAGAAGAAAGGAGGGAGTCCCTTTGGGCAAGGAGGGACGATATCTGGAGCAGGACAGAAGTAGGTTCAGATTTAATTGGGGTTTTTGAGGTGGGAGGGTGAGATCTGAGGAACCATGCTCTGGCCTCTATTGTGAAATCACAGAGTTTGCATGGAAATGAGTGGCCTGTCCATCCTTTGCCACTGGGTTGAGGGTTCTTCAGATATCCTTCAGTAAGGCAATCAAGATACTTTTGTATTTTGTCTTATTCTGGGGCCCATTTCTCTGTAACAACCAATTGCAGGAGGTACATAGGTAGAGGGAAGTGGATGCCTAGGAAACACTGACTTGAAGTCTCATGTCTAGCTCCCTTGGACTAGACCGCGTCGAAGTCCTTGAAATCAAAATCTCCTTATTCAGCTCATGGACCCTGCAGGTTAGAAGCCAAAGGTCGAGCACTGAATAACCCAACATTTCTTGACCTTGGTGTGAAAACTTGTTTTTTGGGAAAGCTTGCTTTGTGGGCATGTGTTATGCCACATGACTATAATATTGCATCCACTACATTGTCTTAACCACTGCATTGAAAAGCAAGTGAAGGTAAGAATTGTAATTATATGCTTACCAAGACAATGTAATGATAGGCATTGTACCATGCAATATTATTGTAAGTCAATATTATCAACCTCAATATGATATCATACAAATGTGGGATTCTTACAGTTGTTTGTGTTTTTTTGTCTTCCAGTCTTCAGCCTAACAGATTCTAGTCTTCTATTCTCTAGATGTCCATCTGAGAGACTCCCCTGTTCATGGCTGTCTTATTTAAGCCTCCTGTGTGAGCTGGCCAGTGTTCGCCATGTTTCTGTTTGGCACTGAGATCTGTAGAGTGTCTCTTTTGAGTCTGTAGCTCACAAGGATTTTTTGGCATCTTTTCTCCAAGGGCCTTTGGTGAGACTTTTGACCACAATTTAAACAGGCAGCATCCCATCCCCTGTGTGCTCCACTATGCAATCAGCTGATGCTCTACTCCCTGAGTTTGCTATCTAGACACTCAACAGTTAATCATAACCATGACATACAACATAAATAAGGACAAGGTGGTAGAGACACACAAACATCCATCTATCTTATTAGCAAGTCACTTAGTGTGATCTCAGGTGTACAGTTTCTGGAAAGTCAGTTCCAAAAGTGTTCCAAAAAAGTCTTTGCTGCTAAATCTTCATGGGATTCTCATCCATGGACTGGTTTTGAGGAATAATCAAACTACTAGGTTAGTGTTAAAGAAGTTCCCATTGTGGAATGAAACACATTTGCTGGAGCATTGTACATAAGTCTGAGGCAGTGTACATGGAATTTTAATCCATAAAGGTCTTACAATAAAGAAGGTTTTTTGGAAGACTTTTGGAATGGGCATTCCAGTAACTATACACTTGAGATAACACTAGACGGTGTAACTTTTTAACATTATAGATGGATGTTTTTGTGCCTCTCCCATCTTGGATGGTCTCCTTTGCGGAAGCTTGCCTTTCTCTATGGTCAGGTGTAAGTCTTCCACCTTTTAAACTGTCTCTTGTTAGTCTTCTTATAACCAGACTTTTATTGCAGTACTTTCCCCTTCAACGTCTCATATAAATCTTGCATTCTGCATGTTGTATTTTTTGTGTCTCACTGTCACTTGCCTGTCTCTTGTGATTGCTATGTCTGTCTCTCAGGAGCCTTCCTGTCTCCAATCCTTCATGAGACTGACAATCTCTAGCCCTTTGTTGGTGTCTTTCAATCACCAGGTTGTCTCATGTGAGTTTTCTATTGTTCCAGATTTTTCAAAACTTCCATTTGCAAGGTGATTTTACATAGCTTTTTATTCTCACAACTTTCTTTTGTGAGTCTTCCATTCCCCAGCTGGGTCTCTTTAGCTCCTCCTATCCTTATGGCTGCTTCTTTCGATTTTTAGATTGTTTCACACATGGATCTGCTTTTGTGACAGTCTCTTGTGAATCTACAATTTCTCTGGCTGTTTCTTCTGATTGTTACATTCTATTGTGAATCGTCTATTCTCTTGGTTGTCCTTTCTCAGTGTTCTTTTCTCCGGGTTGTCTCTTGTGAATATTACATTCTCTATGTTGTATCTTCTGAATCATCCATTTCCTAGACTGCCATTTTCTAATCTTACATTCTCCTGACTGTCTCTTCTGAGTATGCTATTCTCTAAGTGGTCTGTCATACATCATTCATTCTCTAGGTTGCCTCTTCTAAGTCTTCCATTTTACTGGTTGTCTCTTCTGAGCAATCAATTTTCCAGGTTGTCTCTCATGAGTCGACAATTCTTTAATTCGTTTCTTTGAAGTCTTCCATTGTTTTGGTTGTCTCTTCTGAGCTTCTGATGCTTATCTTGGAGACCCTCGGCCCCCCCCCCCCATGAGCTATTGATGTTTGTCCTGGTGCCTCGTCCCCTAAGGGGCCATGAGCCCCAGAGGTTTGTCCAGGATCCTTTTCCCCAAGGCTTCAAGAGTTCTTGAATCTATTCTCTGGGCTGTCTCTTGTGCATCATCCATTCTCTTCTGGTATCTCTTCTAAGATTTCTGTTATCTATGTTGTCTGTTCTAAGATTCCTTTTTCCATGTTGCCCTTTCTAACTCTTCCATTCTCTGGGTTGTTTCTTGTGAGCCAGCTATTGTCCAGGCTGTCTTTTGTAAGTCACCCATTCTCTTAGTTCTCTCGCCTAACATTTCCATTCTGCAAGTTGTCTGTTGTGAGACATCCATTCTCTAGGATGTTTCCTCTAAGTCTTACATTATCCTGGTTTGCTTTTATGAGACACACATTGTCACAGTTGTCTCTTCTAAAATTTCCATTCTGCAGGTTATCTTTTGTGAGACTTCTATTCTCTATGTTGTCTCTTCTAAGTCTTCCATTGTCCCAGTTGTCTTTTATGAGACACACATTGCCTCAGTTGTCTCTTCTAAGATTTCCATTCTGCAGGTTGTCTCTTGTGCGACGTCCATTCTCTCTCCAGGCTGCTCTTCTCAGTCTTCAAATCTTCCAGTTGTCTTTTCTGTGCCACACATTCCCCAGGGAGCCTCTCATGAGCTTTACATTCTCCACATTGTCTATTGTGAGTCTCCCACTCTCTAGTGTTTCGCTAGTCGTCCATTCTCTAGGTTGTGTCCTGAGAGAATTATGTTGCGCAGTTTTTTTGTGTGTGTCACCTTCACGAGGCTTCCCTCTATGAGTCCACCGGTATTTCAGGAGTCTTTCTATTCTCGAGTTTGCTGAGTATTCCATTCTCTGGTTATTTCCTGTCAGTTTTCCATTCTCCAGAGTGTCTCTGCCACTACCTAGGCTGAGCCATGTGAGTCCTATTCTGTGCACAGGACTGCTGCTTGTGACCCCTCAGTCTGCTGACTGCCTTTTGTGAGTTGTCCATTCCCCAGGACTTCTCTTCCTATATTTCTATTCCCTGGCTGCCTCTTGTAAATCTTCTGTCCGCCAGGTTGTTTCCTAGATGTGTATGGCTCCTGCGCTGATAAAACCTTACTACATATGTCTAATCTGGATCATTCCTAGTTTGCTCCTCCATTGGTTGTAACAGCAAAACAACGAGCACTGGAAATGCCAATCGGCTGGGGTTTGTGTTAAAGCATGCAACCTGGGCACTTAAAAGAAGACACTGTAGGGTTGTCACCTGGCCAGTATTTCACCCACTCCACCAGCCGTTGTAGCTTTAAGGCCGCTGCTGGCAAGGATTATATACCAGCAATTTAGTGCCTAATGCTTTTTTTCATCGTACTCTGATTTTTACTTAATGATCACTTATTGGGCAGTGTATGCATTGGTAAGGAGTGGATTATGGAAGGTGTAGGGAGATATATAAAATGGTATACATCAGCACAGAATTGTACGTGTAATATAATTGCTATTAGCATATTTGCAGTTTAGCACAGGGAGATTTGCCAGGGATGATATTATTTTCGGGAAAGCTCCAAACACCAACTGGAACCCAAGTCCACAGGCGTAAAGTCAGCAGCTTATCCCTTAGCCCAGGTCACTTATTACTCTGCAGATCAACTTTGACCCACGTTGCACCAGCTGTAACCACTTTTAAAGGCTCGGGTCAGCCCCAGGTTATCAGTATTCACTTACAGCCACGGTCGCGTTGAATCTTTTTTCATTTAAGTAAACAAGGTGCCACGGCTTGATAATCCTGCCAATCGTTACAGACTCTCTGAGTGTGACCGGAAGTGGAGGCGACAGAGGGCCAGCCTGAAGCTGGCAGCTCTTGATTTTCATCTCAATGCATGGGAAAGGAAGAGCTTGTGGTAGACTGACGGCTTGGAGAGGAGTAGGTGTGTTCCTTGATGTAATGATTATTTGGCTTTGAAGGGCTACAGCAGGTGTCTTTCCTATGATCCGCTTGTTTTACTGTGCTGAAGCCTACATGCGTCCCTGTGCACCCCTCCTCCACACGAAATATACTACGCCATATAATTTACGATTAAGATTTGGTACAACAAATTATTTTTTTCAAACAACCTAAGAAGTGGATAGAAAGGGCTAAAGCTGTAAAATAGTCCCTCTTGAAGTGCAATGTAAGCAGTACAGTGGAGGCGGAAAGGTACACTCCAACTGCCAATAGCATTTGGAGAGCAATGACTAGTCCACTGTGATCGGTCAAGGCGGTATTGACTGCAAGAGGTTAATCAAAGCCAATGGTTGAAAGGGGCAGCCCCAAAGTCCTCTGAGTGTATACTGTAAGCAGTACATCAGTTTGACATCTATGCTGACCAAATCAGGACTTGATTATCTCAAAAATTATCAAAATTGTTGTAAATGTAGAAATTAATCGCCTGGTAATATATCGGATCTGCTAATATTACTGAAAAATACAATTGACATGAATTTGCATGCTATGTGTGTTTGTATGAATTTTTGCATAGAGCAGGCCCAGTTACAAAGCGGCAACGTGCTGTACGGTACACTGAATGAATATATAAATCTTAGAAAAAAGGCACTATCTATTTATTATAAATAACACAAAATAAAAATCTGTCGGGGGGATTTAATTAAAAAATATATATACCTGTGCCGTCACCACCGCGCTGCTCCTCTCATGCAAACAGGCTCCCAGCCTGCCCTGCGGCCAATCCTGACGCTGCGCAGACTGGGAGCCTGTGCCTGCTCTTTCCAGCTTGGCAACACAGTACCGGGCTGAAGAGAGCCTACTGCGCATGTATGTTTGGCCGGCCCGAGATGGCTGGGCAAACATACATGCGCAGTGAGGGGGAGTGCGGTGGACTCTCCCTCAGTGCTTGTCACAGCCTATGGCCTGCCTCTTTTACCAAAAAAACCAATAATAAACATAGTTTATCGTTCTTTGGTAAAAGGTTTGCAGCTGCTGCTACTGGTGGGGGGGGGGGTTGACGCTCCTCCACCCAAGCAGAGGAGCTGCATCTGAGTCTAATGACAGATGGGCATTCATCCTGGGCCTTCTAATTACACAATTCTGATCCGCAAAAAAGTGTGAAAGTGTGTGTAGAGACTGAAATCTCCATTTGAACGAGCTTCCACACTTTTTTTCTATTCAATAACATTCCCAGTCGTGTGGCTTAAAAGCTGAACAAGGTGCAGGTTTCCAGGCGTACTACTGAGAATGTCATATCACATATTTCTAGGGCTCCCATTCCCTCAATGCTTAATTGTAAATAGTGTACAGTTACACAATGTGGAACTGAAGCCCTATGTGTTTTTGCACATTTGGATTTCTTTTTTTCTCCATGAGGAAAACCTGTTTCCTCGTGAAGAAACCCCTTTCTTCTACATCCCCTACAGGTTTGGTGGTGATTGATTCTCTTTTCCTCTGTGGAAGGAAACTTACTCTTGTATTTGGTTGAACTAGTCTCTGGCCATTTTGAGGGTCAGACTGGAGTTTGTGCATGGCCACAAAATCAAGTTTGTGGATATTCACAAATTCACAGGGCAAACCATGCCATATTACCCCACTCCAAACTCCTTGTATGTGGTTTGCCATTGTGTAATTCTGTGAACTTGTGGCAGAGAATTACACAGTAGTAAAGCCATTTATGTCTGTGAGGACCCAGACAGTGAATTCTGGAAAGGCATAATTGAAGATATTTTCAACCATACTCAAATGTTTACTATGGAAAGGCCTTTGGAAATCCACATGATCTACATACGTTTCAGGTCACAGAAGGATCTGCAATTAGGGCCTTCGGCCGGGCCCATGAGCCCTTACAACATAATATCACTAAAAGTAGCGATATCTCAAGCATCAAATGAGAAAGTTTTTGTGTGTCCCAACAGCCTTATCGATGTCATAAACAGCACTGACTGCATTACAAATAGCAGTAAAACTAATGCGCTGCTCGAGTATCACACCAATGATAGGGTAATCCCGAGGTCTATTATCAATGCATTCTGTAATCCAACCTGCATTTGTATTTTATATAATTACCCCGTTTTTGGATAAAACAGATTCATAGTCAAAGAGAATCCAGGACACAGCTTTTATTTATATCACTTAGGCAAATAAAAAATTAGTATAGAGTGCTCTGAAAGCACAAGTCATTGTTACTGTGAGAAAGAACTTGACGCATCAGAAAAGCCTCAGACTGTATTGGTTCAGCAAGCTGAAGGAATAAATAACAGGTGATTAAGTGAAGCATGTCTTTGATTATTCCTCTCAAAAGGCTAACCAAGCTGAATGCTGGGTGAGATCATGAGCTTCTCGTGGGTTTTCACTTCCAGAAGGCCAGGTGAGATTTTACTCACTGAAAGCCCAGGTGAGCTCTTGGGTTACTGCTTCCTGATGTGTTTTCTAACTCTTGAAATTTTATTTAGGTTCTCACTCCCTCAGGTGAGCACTTGAAGTTTCGTTAGGGTTCTCTCTCCTTGAAGGCTTGGTGAGCTCTTAAAGTTTATCTTAGGTTCTCACTTCATAAAGGTGGGTGAGCACTTCAAGATACTCCTGGGTTGCCTCTGAAGGCTAGATGAGCTCTTGGAGTTTCTCTTAGTTTCTAGCTCCTTGAAAGATCGATAAGTGCTTGAAACTTCTCTTGTGTTCCCACTACCTGAAGGCCAAGTGAGCTATTGAAGCTTCTCTTGAGTTCTCACGAGTGCTTTGTTTGTAAAATAAATAAATAATTAAATTAAATAAATAAGTGCCAGGGTATTTTTGGGCAGACCACTACAACTTGTGCAACCTGCCAGCACTGCCAAATGTCAGTGCCACTGTTATCTTATAATCAAAACACTCCAATAAAAGGGACCATTTGAAATATCCAGTCACTAAGGCTGCATGAACGGCCTGGGTGTGATGTTATTTCATTTTATACGTATATTGCATTTTTATATAATCTATGGAAGAGCTCTTCTCAAAAATAGACTGACAAAATAGACTGATAGTGCCACTATGTTGAGAAATGAGAGCTGGTGCCATGCATCAGAAAATACTAGCACAACTTAAGCACATGTTCTCATTCACTGAAGGCCTACTAAACTCTTGCAGCTTATCTTGGCTTCTCACTCATTGAGTAGTGATATTACCTTGTACCTGCACTGTGCCCATATTTCGGAGAATACACAGGCATCTGGATAAAGCATCAAACCACTCTTTTTAGGTCCTGTTTGTCGAAAGACATTTGTGTATAATGTGTACAATACCTACACATAGAGTGGTCATTGGGTCAGCCCATTGCATTTCTTTGTCTGGCTTTCTTGTCAATCCAATTTCCTTGCTTCTTATCCCCTGGCTTCCCTTCTTCTAGTTGTGCTTCCCTGAAGCATACCATCTTTACTGTTCCTTTGATTTGATGAATTGTATCCTTACATTACACACATTCAGGGAGCTACTTGTTTATTTTTCTTTGAGCACTCCATGGGACTGAATGTGTTTCCTTGCCCTCTACTCTGTGTGCTGCTTACTCCTGAACCCCAAACGCCGCCGCTCCCCGTATTTCTCCTCCACCCCTCCTTCTACATTTAGTTTTTTAAAGAATCCCCCTTCTCCTTTGTTGATCCTACGTCCCCATTGCTCACCACTGATGGGTGCACTGAGTTGCTCTTTCATGCCCCATTACTCTGCTGGTTCCCCACCACTGCCTCTTCATGTCCTTTTTTTTTAATTTTCATTTTTGTTTCTGTTTTGGAGGGTCTGGCAACTACAATTTGGTACCGTACTGCTCCTTTCTCTAAAAGGTGCTTTGATTCCCGCTTCGCATGAAAGTGCCTCCGACCATATTGTAACAAGAAATTAGAAGAAAAATATGGCTGTCACATTACTGTGACACAACAAGCATACGTGCGCCGTAATCCATGCATGCATACGTTTTTGTGGGTTTGTGTTGCCGATGCTGTTCAGCATTGACCACCCATTTGTTTGCTTATGCTGTTCAACCTAAGTATGTGTTTCCAAGCAACCAGAGAGGATGGTCTCCTAGGGCCAGACAGCCCACCACCTGACAATAATGGAACCTTTCCTCAGGCAGGGACCACATGGAACCATTAAAGTGTAATTGCAAGTTGCCTTAAAAGCATAACTCTGTCCTAGGTTTTTTATCCCAAGGCTGTGAAGCTCTATTGTTGTGCTCTTTATACGCCTCCCCCGTGTACCCCTCCTCTTTGCACTCCCCACACCCAACCACCACTTTCCTCCTCTGTATCTCTCACCTGCCTTTCAGTCTCTTGCCCTTTGACCGGTTTCCCTGCTGGGCTTTGGCCTAGAATCTAAAGTTCCAATTGCCAGGAATGTGCGGTGCTGTTGACACGGGATATAAAACGTTCTAGTACAAGTGCCTGGTTATTGATAATAAACAAAGCATTTGTTGTAAGTGCAGACACAATCCGCCCTCATCTGACTGACTTTCGTCTGAGGCTGGAGCTTCGCAGCCTCACCCTTCCTTGCTGACATCTTTGGCAGCGCAGGGGCACGCGAGGAGGGGGAGGCGCGCGGCTGTACACCGGCCCTTCGACCTGCACACGTCACTTGTCCTCCCTCTGACCTCGCTGGGTGCGGGGTGTGACCTTCCAAACCCACACCATTAGAGGGCATTATGGCTTCAGCTAAGACTGTTCAGATTACTCAGTGACAAAGACCATGGCACCTCTACGAACACCTTACAGCATGGGGCTTCTCAGCACACCACGGCACAGAGCACCACACACCACAGGACCACTCTCTGTATACTGCATGACCAGTTCCAACACCCTGAGACCTCTCTGTGCAACAAGGCACTCAGTGCCCCACAACATGGGCCCCCTCTCTCACTTAAGTTATGTGTATAGCGCACTTCTCACCAGGCAGGTGTCATGGCGCTGAAGCAGGAGCTGTATGGGCTGAGCCAGCGCCGGGACTAGATCAAGAGCCAGTTCTTCTGTTTCTTGCAGAATTCAACTGAGGAGGCAGGTCTGGTGTTCAGGGGCAGGTTCTTCAAGGCTTTAGAAGGGAAGTTCAAGAAGGCACAACCGCCTGATTTGGTTCAGTGTGTGTGGAGGTATGAGGAGGAGTCTGGCTGAGCGGAGGTGCCTAGTAGGTCTGTGGAAGTTTATGAGGTTGTTGAGGTACATGGGTCCAATGTGGTGTAAGGCTTTGTATATGTGAGTGAGGAGTTTGAAGAGTGCTCGCTTGTGGACTGGGAGGAAGTGAAGGTCTTTGAGGTGTTGAGAATGAGCCCAGTCGCAGAGTTCTATATGGTCTGGAGACTTCTGGTGAGGTGAGCGCTGATTCCAGCACAGAGTGCATTGTGGTGGTCCAACCTGCTAGTGATGAGGGCTTGGATGACAGTTCTGTGAGTGTTGGTGGCGAGCTATTTGAAGATCTTATTGAGCATCTTGAGTGTGTAGAAGCGGGATTCGGAGACTGCGTTCACTTGATGGGCATGGTAAGTTGATTGCCAATAAGTATTCTGCGTTTTTTTGCTTGGTTTGGCGGGAGTGTGGGTCCTAGTTCGGTAGGCCCCCTGGTGGAGAACTAGAGCGACTACTTCTCATTCCCTGTGTTTAGCTTGAGGCCATTGTTTTTCATCCATCTTGGGACTTCAGTCGTGCAGGTGCAGAAACTGTTGAAGTTGTTTGGCGTCTTGGAGAGGGAGAGTATGAGCTGGGTGTAAACAGCGTAGGATATGATGTTGATTCCATGGGCATAGATGATGTTGGTGAGTGGGGTCATGTAGGCATTGAACAGGGTGGGGCTGAGTGAGGATCTTAGTTAAATTCCACAGATGATGGTGTTGGCGTCCGAGGTGAAGGGGGCCAGGCTGACTGACTGAGTGCAGCCTGTGATTTAGGTGGCTAGGCATTTCTTTGTCATTCTTCTATGACCTTTGCTGGGTAGGGTAGTAAGGAGATAGGCTGGAAGTTGGCTAGCATCTTTGTGTATGCTGAGGATTTGTTGAGGAGGCGGTGTACTGTGGCTTGTTTCTAGGCATCCGGGTAGGTGGTTGTAATGATTGAGTCGTTCAGGAATGGGATAAGCACTGCACTGATGGGATCCCATCCTTTAATGAAGACGTAGTTAGGACAGGTTTCCAAGGGTGCTCGAGAGTGTATGTACTGCATGGGAGTTGCAGTGGTTTCTTGAGTGATGATCGTGGGCAAGGTGGTCAGAGTGGTCCTCTGGGTGTTGGTTGGGATGAGCAGGAGGGTTGCAAGGGTAGAAGTATCCGGCCGGGGCTCAAAGTTGTTATAGATGCTGGTCATCCTGTTCTGATGAATAGGAAGCAGCTGGGAGCAGAGGTCCTGAGAGGGGGTTATGCTAGTGCAGGTTGCTGCTCGAGAGGTGAAGTATTTCACTATGGTGAAGATTTCCTAGGTGCTGTTGGTGCCGCTTTTGATGTGATCAGTGAGCACTGTGTGTTTGATGGCTCCAGTTTGCTGATGTAGCGCCTAAGGGTGGGTTTGTGGGAGCTCTTGTTTGGGATGGTTGTGACTGTGTCTCTATCTGTATTCAAGTTGCTTGCAGTGTGTTTGGTGAGCAATATCTCTTCCATGTACAAGCTTCATTGCAGTTTGGTTCTCCTGGCTGTTTTGGCTTGTGAGGGACCAGGGTGTCTGCACAGGCATTGATATAGGTATTGAAGGTGGAGATGGATTTGGGGAGGTTTTGTTGAGTCGAGCCTGGTGAAATAGGAATTTGGAAGACCGGGATGCTATCGAGATCTTGTTCCCGTCCTGCTGTGAACATTTGACGATGGTGTGCCTCTATACTATGGGACCTGTCCTAACACCCTGAGCTCTCTCTGTACACCATAGCACCAGTGGCACATAACACCAGTTCCCCACATACTGCAGAACCACTCTCTGTGAACTGTGGGACCTTTCTTAAATCATGAGACTTCTCTATACACTTAGGCACATTGCACCTTTGCACTACATCACAGGGCGACTCTCTGTATACTGTGAAACCATTCTTAACACCATGAGACTTATCTGTGCACAATGGTACTAAGTAAAGCACACAAAAGGCCAACTCTTTTTGTACTATTGAATCCTTCCTCGCACCATAATACCACTCTATGCACCAAAGCACATTGCGCCAGTGTACCACATACCACAGGACCAGTCTCTGTATCCCACAGTGTCTTTCCTAACACCAAGAGACCTCTTTATACACTGAGACCTCTAGCACCAGTGCACCACACACCATAGGACCTTCTCTGTATATTGAGGGACCATTCATAACACCATTAGATCTCTTCATGCAGCAAGACACCTAGCATTAGTGCAGCATATACCACATGACCGCTGACTCTGTATTGCGGGACCTTTCCTAACTCCACAATATCACTCTATATCCCAAGGCATGTAGTGCTGCACAACGTATGGCCACTCTCTGAATACTGTGGGACCTTTCCTACCCCACAAGACCTCTCTATACCCCAAGCCACTTAGCATCTGTGCACCACATACAAGATACCACATGATCGCTGTACACTGTGGGTTCTTCCCTAACATCATGAGACCTCTCCATACAAAAAGGAACACAGTGCCGAACACCACATGTCCGCTCTCTGTATATTGTGGTACAGTTCTTACCAGCATGAGACCTCTCAATACACCTGTGGAGGTAGTGTTGCACAACGCGGGATCACTCTCAGCATACTGTGAGGCCTAATACTCTTAGCCTAATGCCATGAGACCTCATACACCAAGGCACGTAGTGCTGCACACCACTTGACTACTCTCCCTATAGGTTGGGACTTTTCCTAACATAAGACCTTGCCGAACACCCAGGCACCTAGCACCATTGCACAACAGGACCACTGTCTGTATACTGTGGGACCTTTCCTAACACAGTGAGACCTCTCTATGCAGAAGGACACCTAGCAGGAGTGCACCACATACTAAGGGACTGCTCTCTGTATACTGTAAGACCTTTCCTAAAACCATGAAACTTCTATACACTAAGGCATGGAGTGCCACACAACATAGGGATGTCCTCTGTCTGCTGCATGACCTTTTCTAACATCTTAAAACCCCTCTGTACACCAAGGAACACAGCGCCACATGACACAGTACTCCTCTCTATATACTGTGGGACATTTCCTAACACCATGAGACCTCACTACACCCCACAATGCAGAACAACATTGCACCTCATACCACAGGACCGCTGTCTCTACACTGTGGAATCTTTCCTGACCCCACAAGATCGCTCTATACACCAAGCACAAAGTATTGCACACCACAGGACTCTGTGTACTAGGGGGCCTGTCCTAACAGCATGAGACCTCTCAATACACCAAGGCACCCTCCTGGCACCAGTGCACCACATACCGCAGGATCTCTGTCTTTACATTGCGGGTCCTTTTTCTAACACCATAAGACCTCTCTTTACACCACAGTACATTATGCCATACGCCACTGGACCACATTTGGTATACTGTGGGGCACTTCCTAACACCATGAGACCACTCTAAACACCAAGACAACTAGCACCAGTGGACCACACACCACAAGACCCATTCTTTATATATTGTAGGACGACTGTTCATGTAGTATAGGACCCCTCACAGACCTACACCATGAGGCCTCTTTATACTGCGAGGCACCATGGTACCGCTCTCTATATTCTGGCTACCTCTCCTAGCACCACAGGACGTCTCTATACAAGAATAGTATCTAGACCCACATTCTAAAAGATTTAGCTCCAAAAACCACTGGACCTCTGCGCAGTGGGCTGTCTCATACACCCTTGGATCTCTTTGCATACAGTTTGATACTGCTTTCCATATATCAAGGGTCCACTCTCTCCATACACCAAAGAACCTCACTCCATGTACCTTGGATCCTCTCTCCATACCCCAAGACACCTCTATCTCTCCATACACCAAGGTTCTCCATATACCTTGGATACTCTTGCAATACCCCAAGACACCTCCATCCCTCCATATACCAAGGTTCTCCATATACCTTGGTTCCTCCCTCCATACACCTAGGGACCTCTCTCCATATACCTTGGTTCCTCCCTCCATACACCAAGAGACCTCTCTCCATATACCTTGGTTCCTCCCTCCATACACCTAGGGACCTCTCTCCATATACCTTGGTTCCTCCCTCCATACACCAAGAGAACTCTCTCCATATACCTTGGTTCCTCCCTCCATACACCTAGGGACCTCTCTCCATATACCTTGGTTCCTCCCTCCATACACCAAGAGACCTCTCTCCATATACCTTGGTTCCTCCCTCCATACACCAAGAGACCTCTCTCCATATACCTTGGTTCCTCCCTCCATACACCTAGGGACCTCTCGCCATACACTTTCGTGCCTCTCTGCATATACCAAGACACTTCACTCTCCGCAGACACCAGCGGTTCCGTCCTATAAGCGTTGGTAACTGCTCCCTACTTAGTGGGACCTTTCAGAACCCCTGCTACCATCCAGGCGGCATGAGACTTCTATTCATTTACTCGCCCATCGCCTGCGGCGGTAGAGTCGCTTGCACCTCAGATGTCATTGAGGTGTCTGCCACTGTCCTCGGCTGCGATCCCGGCGACCTGAGGACTCACTTTTTCGTGCGCTTTTCTTTCCTCCCTCTCCCGTTCTCCGCCCTTGGCCCTCTCCCCTCACAGCTGTTTACAGTCAGCAATGGTCAAGTGTTATTTGATTTACTGACACTGTAGATCCGCTCTGAACAGGTAATAACGCGGGCCCGAGGAGGCTACAGATTGGATGGGCGGAGGAGTAGGCTGCACGGGATTGGATGATATATCTGCCCCTTTACAAGGGAGGGGGAGGCATATATAGGATGGGAAGCCCCCAAAATGATCTGCTGGGATTACCTCTGATCGTGCACTCGAAAGGTGATAAGACAGTGCACTCCTGTGGCAAGCAGCTTCTATATCTATTGGACTGACGGGTGAGCAATATGTACCTGACTCTCATCCTTCTCTCTGTCGAGCCATTCATCCACCATGATCATCTATCTATCTATTTATCTACATACCTCCACCCTTCTAGCAACTTGTCTACCTGTCTCTCCTCCTTGTCTGTCATTTTTGTGAAAAGGGTATGGGAGCAGTTGGCCTTATGGCTGGATATAGGACTGTATCGAAGGATGTTGCAGGCAACATACCAGGCACTTTTTCTTTTCTATATATTCGACCAATAAGTTCAAACATATCACTGCAGGGTGCCTACAAATAGAGATAATTTGCAGATGGTGCTAAATGTGATAGATGTTTATCAGTGCATAGTGTTAAAAAGCAAACACACAGCACTGGCCTGGAACAGATAAAAAATGCGGGAACGGTCATTCTGAGGAAAAAGAGGACAGACGTACGGTGTTGCAAACACGCTGCCGTAGAAGACCACAGTGTGGTCTTACAAGTTTAATTCAAGTTGGGAAAATGATGGGAACATGCATTGGCGTAGGGAGTTTTACAACCTTCAAAGAAAAGGGGAATTATATGTTACTTGTTCCCAAATTATTGGTCAGATCTCATAAATAGACATTGAATTCTGCAGGCTTCCTCTCCAGTGCCCTGCCAAGGCCACACGGTTATGCCTGGAGCTCTCTGCTCTGAAATTGTCTGATGTACTCTGCCCAATCCCGACTGTAGCCCACTCCTGGAGTCTAGTGCCAACTTCTGAAGGCCACGTCTTGGGATAACGTCCTCAGTTCTGTAGGTCACATCTATAAGCATTGTGCCACGTTATGGAGTCCATCTTGAGAACTGTGTCCGGTGCTCTAGGCCACATCTGCAGTACTGTGTCGGCCTCTGGAGCTCACACCTGAAGGTATATGTCCAGTTATATACATCAGACCTGCAGATGAGTCGATGCTGTTTCTAGTCCTAGACACCACATCTAGAGGGCTGTTTCTGTGTGCCACATCTGGAGCGCTCTTCAGTTCTGGAGGCTACTCCTGGAGGTCTGAAGTACTCTCTGCAGTTCTGTTCCTTTTTCTGTGCATTGCATCTGCGGACAGTACTGTGCCTGAGAGGCCCCATCTAGAGTACTGTGTCTACATGTCCGCACGACCCATTGGTCAGTGCTGGGGGTTGAAAATGGAGCCCTGGGGGACGGTGTGCTGTTCTGGAGGCCACATCTGGAGTGCTACACCTCGTCTCGGGGGCTGTGCCTGGAGCCCTGTGTCTAGTTATGGAGGCCACATCTGGAGTGCTACACCCCACCTCAGGGGTTGCACCTGGAGCCCTGTGTCTAGTTCCGGAGGGCACACCTGGGGTACTACACCACCCTCGGGGGCTACACCTGGAACCCTGTGCCTAGTTCTGGAGGCCATCCCTGGAGTACTACTCCTCGCCCCGGTGGGCTTCAACTCGAGCCCTGTGTCTAGTCCTGGAGGCCACATCTGGGATAATACGTCTCGCCTCAGGGGCTGCACCCGGAGCACTGTCTAGTTCTGAAGGTCACATCTGCAGTACTACACCTCATCTCTGGGGATGCCCCTAAAGCACTGTGATTAGTTCTGGAGGTCACATGTGGAGTACTACACCTCGTCTCAGGGGCTGCACTTGAAGCCGGTATCAAGTTCTGGAGGCCACATATGGAGTACTGCCCCCACCTCGGGGCTGCTCCTGGAAGACTGACTAGTTCTGGAGGCCACATTTGGAGTACTGCACCCCGCCCCATGGGCTGTACCTGCTGGAGCCCTGTGTCTAGTTCTGGAGTCCATATCTTGAGTACTACACCTTGCCTCGGGGGCTGCACCCAGAGCACTGTCTCTAGGTCTGGAGCCACATCTGGAGTACTACACCTCGCTTCGGGAGCTGCACTTGGAGCCCCGTGTCTAGTTCTCATGGTCACATCTGGAGTACTACACCTCACTTCGGGAGCTGCACCTGGAGCCCCCTGTCTAGTTCAGGAGGCCATACCTTGAGTACTACACCTCGCTTCGGGAGCTGCACCTTGAGCCCCGTGTCTAGTTCAGGAGGCCATACCTTGAGTACTACACCTCGCCTCGGGGGCTGCACCCGGAGCACTGTGTCTAGTTCTCATGGTCACATCTGGAGTACTACACCTCACTTAGGCGGCTGCACCTAGAGCACTGTGTGAAGTTCTGGAGGTCACATCTGAAGTACTACATCTTACCTCGGAGGGTGCATCCAGAGCACTGTCTCTAGGTCTGGAGCCACATCTGGAGTACTACACCTCGCTTCGGGAGCTGCACCTGGAGCCCCGTGTCTAGTTCTCATGGTCACATCTGGAGTACTACACCTCGCCTCGGGGGCTGCACCCGGAGCACTGTGTCTAGTTCTCATGGTCACATCTGGAGTACTACACCTCACTTAGGCGGCTTCACCTAGAGCACTGTGTGAAGTTCTGGAGGTCACATCTGGAGTACTACACCTCGCCTCGGGGGCTGCACTTGGAGCACTGTGGCTGGTTCTGGAGGCCACCCCTGGAGTACCTCTCCTCGCCCCGGTGGGCTGCAACTCGAGCCCCGGGTCTAGTTCTGGAGGCTACATGTAGGGTACCACACACCGCCTCGGGGGCTGCACCTGGAGCCCCGTGCCTAGTTCTGGAGGCCACACCTGGAGTTCTGGATTATTTTGCCTCGTTCTAGTGACTACATCAGGAGTACTGCAAGCGTTTCTGAGGTCCACGTCGGGAGTACAGTGTCTCGTTGAGGGGGGGCACATCTTCAGTAGAAAAAAGGGCAGAGGAAAAGCAGTTCAGCGCTGGTCTCTGAAAACACTTCAGTATATAGACCTTGAAGTTATTTTTAGCGAGTTTCAGGGTTACAATTACCACCCTGAGGAGGGCAAGAGTGAAGATATGAAATATTTCAAGGAAATAAAATCAGTGCCCATTTTCAATATCCAGAACAAGCCTGTAGCACCTCTCGCTGTGTCTGGGAGAGCTATTCTCAATCTAGCGCTATAAAATATCGGGGCACCTTCTGTCCGTAACCAGGGAGCTTCGGACTCATACTCAGTAGATCCCGGCTACTTCACGGCCACCTCGGTGGTACTGGGCAGAGAGAGACAAGTCATTCATGGCTCGAGCCTGGATCGGGCCGGTTGTCTGGCTCGGCCTGTGGTCTCATGTGACTCCCGCGCGAAAATACCTCCATAGTGAGGTTTTCAAAAGACCAAACCTGCTAATCGCTGTTCTGCTTCAGCTTATAATAATGTAATATACTAATTAGAACAATGAGGTTGAAGAAGCAACTTTTTAATTGAAAAGTTTATTCATGTACGTGCTGTGTCATTTACGCATCACATCTTTTCATGGCTCGGCGTGTGTTCTGGCTGTTAGGGCCAAGCCAGGCTCCTGGTCTGCCCGCTCTGTGGATGCTTTGGCCGTCCTCCCTCTGCCACATGGTGCACTCTCCCCTCAGCATAGGGTCACTTATATATACGTTATATGTCCGCGGGATAGTGCGCATGGAGGGATCTCTCCATGACCCCACGTTACTTATGTAAGTTATATGTCAGGGATATAGTATGCATAGAGAGACCTCTCCATGACCGATGGTCACTCATATGTTATATGTCGAGGATAGTGTGCATGGAGGGACCACTCCATGACCCTACGTTACTTATATATGTCATATGTCAGGGATACAGTGTGCATAGAGAGACCTCTCTATGACCGATGGTCACTCATATGTTAAATGTCCAGGATAATGTGCATGGAGGGACCACTCCATCACCGAGGTTCACTCATATAGGTTATATGTCCGGGGGATACTGCGCATGGAGGGACCTCTCTCGGGTCTTTACGCTTAAGTGCTTTGAGTGCTGCCTCTGGGCGCGCACTCAGCCCGTATTTGTTTGTTCTATAATGTGAAGTGTTGCTGGCAGGACATTCCTTTTTTTTCTTTTTTTTGCTAAAGGTCCTTTGTTGTTTCGGTGTATTTCTTTTTACATTCGGTGTATTATTTTTTTACATTCACTTTTTAGAGAAGAAGCCACACAGGTTCGTTTCGTCCCTCAGGTTATACCTGTTCTCCCTCCATATTGCTCGACGCCCTCCGACTCTCCCCCCCCCCCCCGAAGTTCGACATAAAGTCTACTCGCTACACTGACGGCAGGATCACCCGAATGAGTACTGAGTTTAGAGCAAACCCGGTCAGAACACCCATCCCCCCTCCACCCCGTGCCGGTGTCGTTGGAGGTGTTATCGCTCAGCCCGGTGACTACCTCAATAATGAAATGCTGATAAAATTATAACTTAAAAAATTAATTAGTCTGGTTGGGAAAGCATTTTGTAACGAAGGAGAGTTTGTTTGGATCGAAAAGTGGGGCGCATGAGGCCAGACCCCAAATGAAGGTGACCTGAGAGCGAGCTAAAAAATAAAGGGCGTTAGCAGGGTCGGGCTGGACCGTAGGGCAATCAGGCTGTGCCCGAAGGGCTGGTGCGACAGGCCAGCGTGGGGCCCGTTTTAAGGTGGCGTTCTCCTCTCTGGTGTTACCACGGTCTTCGCCTGCAGCTAGCACGGACGCATGCAGCCACCCATGTCTTGCAAAACACCGGTATAGCTCGTCTTTAGAAGTTCAAAACTCGACTGCTTCGTAAGTATGGGCCACATTTTTTAGCTATCTGATTCGCTGATGGAGTGGTCCCACCATTACTTTGGTGCCCGGTATTATATTCAGCAGCAGACCGACTCTGCGTGTCACTGCTGCCCCGAGTTTCTCCGGCATTGGCAGGGGGCCCGGAGGGGCAGATGGCCGTGCCAAGGCTCTGTGGTGCTGCCTTACCGCGGTGGCCCGCACTTTAACAAGGTAAGGCATCAGCTTTAGGGCGACATTAATAGGAGGCGGTAACTAAATGAAAAGGCCCAAAACACATTTTTGATTGGTGGACGGGGGCGCTCCAGTACCAAAATGCCATCTAGCTGCGATCAGGCTGCACAGTTCCTTTTCACTTAAACTCTAACCCTGGCGGCTGCTTTGACAGGAAGAAGGTGCTGAGACACCCGAGACCGATAGGAACTGAACTTGGTGCTGGGAGTCCGGAAAGGGGGAATGAAGCGAGGATGGAGAAAGAGGAGAGAAATTGTAGGAGAGATGAAGGGAGGGAGGGGCGGAATATTGCCACTCCTCTCTCTGTCGCTCAGTCAGGCCCTCACCAGCCTAGGCAGCTTGGCAGTGCCGGAAGGGCTGGTCTGATAGGTCAGAGTTTGGCTGTTTATGGGCCTGTTTATAGCCTGGCTGGCCTGCTTGTGCTGCTGACTTCCTTGATATCACCAAAACATTTGGATACAGCAACCACAAATCCACGCAGTCTCCCACGTCTTGCAAAACACTTAAACAGCATGTCTTTACAAGTTAAAAACAAGCATTGACACTGCCAATAGGTCTGGCTTTACAGGAATGTTGTAGGCTAACGTGAAGTTTTACAAGTAGGTAGCATGGGAATTGATGTGTATTAGTGTGGGACCAAAGAGCTGTACACCAATATTGGTGTAGGTTAAAAGGTCAGGTGACAGTTGCACTGTCAAGCCAGAGCTAAATATCCCTGTAATTAATGGCTGCCCTCCTCCCAGCTGTGCTGCTGCCAGAGAAAAACAACATACATTATCTAGTAATCTAAGACACCTTCATAGCATTCTAATGCCTCCTGTGTGCCCCAGAAGGGTCAAGCTTAGGCAACTGGAAAAATAAACTAAATGATCCCAGGTGTGTGGATAAGCATTTTTTTTTGTGGAAGCACACAACGTCTGCCCAATCAAAACACTTACTCGGCTCGCAACATGTGAGCGGAGTGAAAGCCCCTCTCCACGTGATTGTCACATAAATGTCTGGGAAAAGCTGTGTTGTCAAATCAGACCATAACAAACCCGATATGCAAATCTGGGCCCTTTTTTAGCTATCCGATTGGCAAATTGAAGGGGGTGGGGTCCTTTTTTATTTTGATGCCAGAGCCTATTTTCTGTTCCGGTCTGACCCTGGAACAGCCTCTTCCTGTCACCACGTGCCTCTACTGTCACTGATACAACCTCGTGCTACCAGCACCTTTTCTCTCCCAGGCCATGCCAGTGAAGTGAAACATGTGTTTCCAGATTGCACCTTTCCTCCATTTTCATGACACTGGTGTATACAAAGATTGTGAAATGCGCGTACACAAAGGTAAGTAAGCAGACAAATTGTCGCTTTTCACATCAAGGCAAATCAAAACACAGAAACCCACTGAGAATAAAGCCGGTGAAACGCGCATTAACTTAAAACGGCAAAAAGAAAATATTGTACTAGCTATGAATTACGCCAGTTGCAGCAGAAGGGCAGTGTACTTACAGTGCAATCGCAATGTAATCTAATGTGTCAATGATTTTAAAAAATAGCGTATTTTAAAGTATTTTTGCAATCGTTGGACAATTTGGGAGGAAACCGGTGCTTACACTTGGCAAATGGCTGCCCAGACTCCAGTTGAAGAGAGTTTTAAGGCTCTGCAGCACGTGCTGCACCTGGTCTAGGCAGGGCATATCACAGTGATGTTGCAGACACACCATCTAAATCACACAACCACTAGGCAGAGGATGGATTGCTGCCTGCAGATTGTTTTTACATTTCTTACTGTCTCTTTAAACACCTTCAGCCTCTGCTGATGGCATTGGCCTAGTAAAAATGTCTTTTATAATGCTGGTTTATTTTTCAGAGGATTGTTAGCCAGTTAGCAATGATATAGCTTGGGATGGAAAGGCTGTCTCTGCCCGATCTTACACTGGGCTGTTTAACCTGTGATTGCCTAGAAGAAACACAACCATTGCAAAGTCTATAGGTCTCCTCTTTGGAACCTGCTGGCTGTATGGTACAGCATGGGCAAGATGTATGCAGCATGGGTAAAAGAAAAAAGAGGCTGTGCCATTTTGTAGGTGCGGGAGTCATTTCTTTGATCTTGCCTAAAACTACTCATGTACTGTTTGTTGGGAGACATTTTGTTAGAGTACAATGAGCTTAGGGCCTGCCCATTGCTTACCACTGGTTGGCTGTATTGCCACTCACATTTCCTTCCTTCTTATTTGTTAGCTTTTGTGGGATTTACTTCCTCTTGTGCTTGCCAATCCCCTAGAAAATGGAAGGAGTGCTTATTCCCTTCCGCTATTCACATTTTGGGAGCTATTACTATTGTTTAAGCACTCCAAAAGAGGGCATGTGTTTTTCAGTTGGCTCCCACATGTGCTTGTCTGCTCCCTCTGTGTTCCATGTTGCTGTCTGATCTCTATGCTTCTGTCATTCACCCACACTCATGTTGCCCTCTTTTGCCGATTTGCTTCTGTGCCCCCCCCCCCCACGTTGCTCTCATTGGTCCACTTGCGTCATGCCCCCTGCTTCCTCCATGTTGCTCTCAACTAATTCGTGTGATTCTCCTCCCCATGCTCCACATTGCTGTCTCTCGCCTGTGTGCTTCTCTACCTACCCAACCCCTGGCCACATTCATTTTTTTAAATAAAAAGCACAAAGACACAATTGCTGGCCTGCATCATTTTGTAGACACGCGCATCCCTGATAAAGGCATGCTGGCAAATTGAAAATAGCCAACGCCGCAACATCATGCTTATTTTCTAATTCTTTTTCCTCTCTTTAATTCTTTCCCTGATGTTGTACAGCATCTACTTCGATGATGCACAGCATGAAGGGAAGACACGGCAGAGGCCAATAGGTCTCAATGGGACCTATTGGCTTTGCCAATGCTTATTTCATTAACTGATCTGAGATGGATGAGTAAATAAAAATAAATAAATAAGAAGTAGCACAAAAGTGCTTTTTCAAGCCATATGTGCCAGGAGCAATTTGCTGCATGGTCCTCTGCATCACCTGCAAAACATACGATATTTAAAACTAAAGAAAAACAGCAGTGGGGTAACTGAGGACCAGTTAGTGGGAGCAATAGGGAGCAGGCGAGAGAGCAGAAAAACAGCATGAGGAAGAGCAACATATAGGGAAGGTGGGATGAAGCACTCGATAGAGAGAGGTTGCAACACAGAGAAGGCAGCAAAATGGAGCAGGAGGACTGGTATTTGGTGGGCGAGAGGAGCACACAAGTGAGAGAGCTAGAAATATATGCTCTCTCATGAAGTGCTTACACAAAACAAAAAGGGGAGATGCTCCGGGAGAGGGACACACACAAAATGGACAAGCTGGGACTAGGAAAACCATTAAACCCAAAGCAATACAATGAGAGTGACTACAAAGTCAACCAACAGTAAGCACTGGGCGTGCTATAGGCTCCTGTAAGTTCTTGGTAAGCGCACAATGGCCATTTTGCTTTCGGACAGCTTGAACTGTCTGGTAGGCTCAACCTAAAGAGCAGAAAGTCCGGAATTACATTTGTTGTGCATTTCATATGTCTGCCATGTAGTATTATAATATATGATATCATGAACCACTCCTGGTTTTTCAGCCAGTAATATGATGAATTGTCGGGCTTAAACTTTTGCTTTTAATACTGCCATAATGTACTCAAACCCCAAGCATGAAATATGGCTGCTGACTAAAATGCTATAATTGGCTGGAAGACTAAGTTCTAGATGGCATAGAGCCACTACCTGGCCATGTTTTAGAAATTTGCAGTCTAGTCCATTTAAAAAAGTGGTTGTTTCGCAAGTAAACTCAAAAGTAAACTTTGCTGACATATGAGAACTACACACTTTCATTCACATCATGCATTAAAACCAAAAAGGGAATGCAAATTGTTTTGTCTTTTGTGTAGTGGAAAGATTATACCAAGTTTTACGACACAGCGAAAGCACAGCCTGGATAGCAGCAGCACAATCTTAACTAACACAATGAGGACGTAGAGGACAGGTGACAATAGCAGGGAGGACATCACCTGATTCTCTCACATACGCAGAACAGGTGCAACACAGGTTGCTAACACACGAAACAGAGAGTGAGGGGACCTAAAGGTCTGGTGTACACCCTTTGTAAACAGGCATAAAGATGAGAATTAACACTCCTGGAAGAAATAGCCAAGCCTCGTATAAAATGAGCATCCCTTCATGTACTCACATAGGACGATGAACTCTCACCTACCTAGTGTGGTATGCTTTATGAAGGAGTTCCATATCTAACACCAGGAAGGATCCAAGAGTATTGCTGTTGACTAGTTGTACAGTCTACTAGTTATGGATTCCCTAGTTTGGGGGAGCTTCGACCTCTTAGGTCTACATTCATGTTCTCTCTTTGTTAAACTGTCAGACCTTTATTAAAATTGTGTGTGGGTGAGCTAAGTGTTTTTTCTGATGACAGAGGAGTCAACCAAATAACCCTCCTTTTGTTTTCTATCTATGCTCTGATATTGCCCCTGTGGGGTAAGGCACCTTCCTTGTTACTAGAGGTCTTAGATATTCACATAAAATATAGTGAAACAGTTAGGGTCTGACCGGGACAGAATATGGGCCAAAGCACCAAAATAAATGTGGCTCCCACTTGCGAATCAGAATGCCAAAAGTTGTAGTCCACTTTGCAAAGGAGGGCAGTTTTCAACTGGTAAAAATACACTGTATATGTGTTTTGCATACATTTTTGCTTGCTGCAGGCAATGTTTTTGGAAATACTAGGGAAATCACCACTAAAAACAGGTCCAGCAGAGCATAAAACTAGCCCACTCACTGACCTGTCAGACCAGCCCTTCGGTTACTGACTGATTGCCCTAAAGGCCAGTTCGACCTTGATGCAAGAGAATTCAAAATATCCTTTGTTTTTTCAGAAGACAAGGCAACAGCTATGGCAATAACTCTTTATCCTAGAACAGATACACCTTGCGCAGAAACAGTGCAAGCTACAGTCCTGTAGAGAAAAGGTGATCTCGGGCAGCAGCAGGGAAAGCTTTTCCTCTCACATGACATGTACAAAACAGCAGCTGTGCAAGCTTTCCTTTATCACAGAACAGGAACAGCCTGACAATAGCAAAGCAAGCTTCTCTCCCTCACAGAAGGCAGCGAGCGCAATTGTTTATTCCTTGCAAAACGGATCCCGCAGGGCAGACTAGGTCATGCTCTCATCACTCACAGAACATGACATATAGGTTAAGGATAGACATTGGCAGCAGGGCTTTTACTCACTGAGAGGAATGTATAGGTGGATAAATGAGTGAATATGTGAGTCTTTCTATTTAGATGATATCCCACATCAGCATCCTGAAAAGTCCAGCTGCTGCTACTCTGAGATCTGCTGTTTGTGTTGATTTTTTGGTTTTCTCTGCATTGAAAAGTAGCCGTAATCTAGTAGGTCATTGTTATATGAAGCAGTCCAGTCACATCCTAAGTACCTATACCATAAAAAGGCCCACAGTTGTCAACTTCTTTGAAAAAGGTTTTGAAAGTGTGTGCACCAGGTCCTGTGCGGTTCCAGCCTCTGTTTTGCACTTGTTCAAAATATTAAGGGGAGCTACTGAGAACTGGCTTTGGAAACTGATACAAACACGAGCAGCTTTGCAAGTTCATGTTACCTGTGACACAAAAGGAATTGGCAAACGGAAATCAAACATGGTTTTTAATTCTATTTGACAGGCTGGTCGCTCTGTAAGTCTGGCAGTGCCGGGCGGTATTTGCTTGGCATAACTGACACTGCCTAATACTTTTGGCCTTTCTACAGCACTTTAAGTGGAGGTGGTTACTGCACAGCCTCCATTTGTATGTGCGGTAGAAGCACTACTGCACTACGGGAATACAGTACCTATAAGTCCAAGCATGCACATCAATCACAATTTCCTTAGAAAGCAATCCTAAAACAAGCAAAATCTGCACAATGGTGTGAAGTGGTTACAAACTCAACTTATATAAGCCGCAACATCTTATTTTAAAAAGGGCATCAGGAAACTGAGACATGTGAAATCAACGGTTGAAGGATATATGAGAAGTTTGAAGGACAAAGAAAGGACCGAAGGACATGGTATCTGTTTTGAATGGTACCAGATACGCTAACTTGAAAAAAAAGATTGTTTGAGGGTAGGAGGTGGGTCTCGTGAGGGGACGAAGCCTCAAGCCTGTTAATGTAAAACTAGTTGTTGAGGGCCTATGGTGAGGGGGCACGGTTCTGTGCCAGCACTGGTCAAGAGTCACATGTTGCCCCCCCTTCAAATAAAACAGAAACCAAATGCTTATGAGGCTGCTGCCAATGTCCTGTGGAGGTTGCAAAACTCTTAATGGACTTCGGCTGTGTGGAGTGGCCTCACGGGATGAGAAAACCCCCTCTTAGTATGGGTTCCCAGCTGACTTTGTCTCCCATTGTGTGATATTGTCTCTCCACCTGCTAACTGTGTGAAGGGAGCCATTATTGTGTGATACATGGTGGGACTGTGTGAGTTGGCAGGTCTGTAGTACTAGTGGAGTCCATGTGACAGTCATCTAATCATGGTGTTATGTGTCCTTGTGCAAAAAACAATATTGCTGGCAAGTTTCTCATAAAAGAACATTGATAAAACAATAACTAGAGACATGGCTATGGAAGTTCGCTGTAAGAATGTTGACAGACACTCTTTCAAATTTATTGGAGGTTTTTATTATTTCTTATACCTCCATGGGCCAATGTAAAGTTTCATGAGCGAACTAAAATAGCAAAGAGCTCAAGCCTCCCCCATTAAACACACACACCTCTCACGAAATAGCCAGACTAGGGTTCGGTGCAGATTTATGGCACAAACTCTGGGCCTGACTACGAGTCTGGCGGTCCGAAGACCGCCTGACACGCAGAGGAGGTCGGACCACTATGCCTGTGGCTGTCTGACCGCCATATTACAATATTGGTGGTCTGTGCCGCCAAAAGACCACCATCTCCGTCAGGATCTCTGATCCCGACAGAATGACGGTGGTTGTAATCAGTCACAGTTCTGCTGAAGTTAGCGCCGCCATAATGATTACAGCCATGTTCTCCGCCAGCCTTTTCATGGCGGTTCAACTGCCATTAAAAGGCTGGTGGAGAACAAGTGCAGGGGCAGCTCTGCAGACAGTGCGCATTCCGACGGTGCTGGGGAGGGCCCCTTTACGACGCCATTGGACTTCGCTCCAGGTGGAGCTGAGTCCAATGGCGCTGCACGTATTCCTCTGGGCTGACCGGCAGAAACGTTAGTTTCTGCCAGGCAGCCCAGTGAAAACTCGTAATGGGTCCGTGGGGAGACCACCAGCTCCCCAGCGGTCTCCTCACCACTGGTCTGGCGGTCGGGTCTTCTGACCGCCAAACTCGTAATCAGGCGCTCTGTGTTTAGCCAACATTTCACTCGAAGGGGAACGAACAGCCAGTTTCTGGGAGCTTGTTTTGGAAACAATGCCTCTGCTGTGACCGTTGCACCAGTTCATATATGCCCATTTCAGTCTCTTTATCCTCTAATATTGACACCATTACCAAACACCTGAGTTTAATGTGCTTTACAATGAAATAGTCCCTTTTTCTGGTATTTATTTTTTGACATTTCATCTGTAATTGTCCATAGTTATTTATTGCTCATCTTTAGAAAATGTAGTTTTACAGGTTGCCTTAAGACAGTGACAAATTCCAACGTACTCATAGTTTCCAATTTATTTACATGTAAATGTATTATTAACAATTAGTTCAGTTTCAATGTTTCCCAGAGCTTCTGCGCGCTGTTGCCTGAGCTATGTCATATTTTGTTTTGCAATCCTTTAGTTTTCAAACTTGAATTCAGATTTTTGGAAACAATTCAATCAGGCGCCCCCACTTCCTCCCAGCAGCAGCATCGGCAAAACCTTTACTACAAAACGATAATAAACTAGGTTTATTATCATTTTGCAGTAAAAGGGCAGGGCATTAGGGATGATGAGAACTGAGGTGGAGTGCACAGTTATCGGCCGGCCAAACATACATGCGCAGTAGGCTCTCTCTAGCCCAGCAACACCGTTACCGGGCTGGAGAGAGTAGACACAGGCTCCCAGTCTGCCTGGGAGCACCCTGGCTGGGCGCTCCCAGCCAATCCGAACGCTGCTTTGAGCAGCATCAGGATTGGCTGCAGGGCAGGCTGGGAGCCTGCAGTGCAGGAGAGGAGTGGTGGAGGTGCAGGTAAGTGATTTAAAAAAAATATTATTTCACCCCCCCCTTTCACACTCCCCTCCCCGCCCCAACAAAACCCTGCAAACCGTTCCTGATTTCAGTTGGGTGGTAGCATGAGGGATTGTCATGCAGTGTATTTATTCATGTCACGAGATCACACGCAAAACTTGTAAATGTATATATTACGCAGGGCATTGTATTGGTACTTGTATAGGTACTTGCTTAGCACTTTCTTATCTTTTGGGAGGCACAAATTACTTTTGGGTCACTGTGTAAACAGCTCCTCTGTATTATTCAAAAATGCTTTGTGCACCTGATGAATTTGAAGCGTAGTTTGATTTGCTTGAGGTCCAAGGGATGAGCCCTATGAATATCAAAGACAGAATATAATGGCATGGAAATATCAAGGAAAGAATATTGAAATTGATCTATCGAAAGGCAAGTAAGTATAGATTTTCTATACTCAAATTCACATATACGTACCTTGACAAAATATATTTTCAAGGTACATATTTTTTCGAGTTAGGAATAGTAAATCTATATGTGCTCTATTCTCACTCCCCTTTTGGTATTTTGGTCCTCGATGTTTTGTGCACGTTATTTTTATATCACAATATTTCTGTGTTCGATATTCAGTAGTGCAATAGGTCCCAGCAGACCCCTTCGAGTGCATGGGTGAGAGTGTTGGTTGTAGTTAGGTTCAGGTGGAACACGTTGGATGAGTAGAGTTAGAGTTGGGGACATAGTGTAAGCGTGCTGTGAGGCGGATCACAGCGCACAAACATGTAAGGGTGGCTCATATCTCCACGTAGTATTGTAAGGGGATTGTAGAGGAAGGCGCGTAAGAGATGGGAGCACAGCTTGCAAATACAGACCACAAACAGCGCTCAATATCATACAACAGAACATCCTAAGATGAAATGATTACCACACACACAATAGAGCCAAAGGTGCCAAAGGTGCAGCTTGCATTGTCAGACCGCAATGCACACACACTGTCTTAAGATGAAATGATTAATACACACTCAATACAGCCAAATAAACAGCGTGCGTATACAGATCTCAATAGACCATACACTACCTTACAACAAAACATCTTAAGATGAAATGATTAATACACACACAAGAAAATCAAATATACAGTATGCATATACAGATCTCAATAAATCACACACTATCATACAACAGAACATCTTAAGATGAAATGATTACCACACACACAATAGAGCCAAATATACAGCTTGCATATACAGATCTCAATAGATCACACACTATCATACAAAGATGAAATGATCACCACACACACAATAGGGCCAAAGGAACAGCGTGCATATTCAGACCGCAATCCATCATACACTGTCTTAATACAAAGCGTCTTCAGATGAAATGATTAATACACACTCAATACAGCCAAATAAACAGCGTGCATATACAGACCGCAATACATCACACACTGTCTTACAACAAAACGTCTTAATATACAACTTGCATAGGCAGCCAGCAATACACCACAAACTATCTTACAACAAAACATCTTGAGATGAAATTATTAATAGACACACAATACATCCAAACATACAACGTTACCCAACAGGGTCCCAGTTTGATGGCAGATAGAAGGTCTATGGACCCAGAGGGTGTATCCGGTGAGCCTGTTGCAAACAAGGGGTGACCTCATTACCTGCCCCCATGGCGGTGCTAGTCAAGATATGGACCAAGCGACTTGGACCCTGGGCTGGAAAGGTAAACTGATGATGGAGACCCCACTTTGGGACTCTGGTATACTGAAGGGACCGCACCACAAAGAGGGCCACAAAAATGGGACCTGAGGGTATACCCAAGGTAGGTGCTATTTGGCAAAGGAACAAGATAATTACCTTTTCCAAAATACAGGAACAATATGAGCTGGCGGCATCTGCATCTACTATATCTCATGCAAAGACACGTGGACTTACTGCGAGAGGTGCCAGACAAGACACCTCTAGAATACAGGGCCTTAGGAGTCCCCCTTACCCAGCCATGCTGTGCCTCAATTATATTCCACTCTTACATAGTAGTCTGCCTCTGCTGGATAGTCTTAGGGACAGGTGGGAGCGAGATTTGGCAGACTAGAATCCGATGACTGGGGAGTTGCTTGGTGCTACCCATGCGAGGTGGCCATGGGGTCCAGATTCCAACTAATTCAGCTGGAATTACTCCACAGAGGATACATCACGAGGACCAGGGTTGTTTCACAGGGGAAGAATTGACGCTGATCTCTGTTTGAGAGGATGTCAGCACAGAGGTACTCTGGCGCACATGATCTGGGGCTGCCCAGGATTCAAAAATACTTGGGAAAGGTGGGCCGCAGGATATCAGCAGTCCTAGATACTATGCTGAACCTTACTCTGTACTTGGTAACTCTGGGCATATGAGAGGACCAAACCCTAGATCCTTCTACATTCTTGTTTGGTCACATTGCTTTGATGTTGGCAAGACGAGATATGATCAGAAACTGGTGACTAGACAAGATCCCGATGATACATGCTCGGGAATCCAACCTAGACTGGTGCATGAGAGCAGAAAAATTGGGATATCAGACACGAGGTTGCGCAAGAAAGTTTGAGACAATATGGGGGTCTCTTGAGAAGTGCCAAGGATGTAGCCCCCTAGTGGCCACTAGGCGGGCAGAGGGCGGAAACATGGGGTCAGCATCAGTGAAATGGGCCCCATCTTTATGCATAATAGGGTGTACATGGGGTATAAATGTCTGCCAACCAGAAACAACGATATGTGGTATAAAATTGTCTTTAATGTAATTAGACCAGTATGGTAAGTGGATGTTACCTTTTATATCAAAACTCGATACAAATGTTTTTAATAAAACATTCATCTCGCATGTACAGACAGCAATACATCACACACTATCTTACAACAAAATAGCTTCAGAAGAAATGATTAACACACATAATACAGTCACGTGCACAATTACCTGGTGCCACTCCACTTCCACACACTTGTTTTTTGTTGTTGTGATATCTGCAAGGCCGTTGCGTTCATGCTATTAAGAAAGTGTCATAAGTGACTCGGTACCGCTCTCCGAAACTCCCCTGTTTTTAATGCTCAGACCTTCACCTCTCGGGTCACCCCTCGGACCGCACATCTCCACAAGCCGAGTCAGACTCTGGTCTCTGAAAAAAGATACAGGACTGCCTGGTTGTCTCCCTCTCAGACTACTGCGATGCCATTCTAACTGGAGCTCGTGCGCCATGCAAATGGAAAATAAACAATTTAAAACAGGAATTATATCAATTCGGTTTTGAAACAGTGATTGCAGTGATCAGAGTTCTTCATCTGTCGGCCGTGTCTGCTATAAAGCTCTCCTCGCGCCAGCGTTAGAGCCAGTTCAGCAGTGTCAGGCGCCAGCAGGGAAGTGTAGGCTACCAGGTCACCATGCCCCCCTCAGAGAAGATTTATGTGTATTTTTTGTCATTTTCAGGCATCTCCTCGGATCCACAGGTCTTGGCGCCCATCCGCAGGCCTGGCTCAGCGTCAGCACCCAGGACAGCTCACCAGGTGAGGCTGAGGGCCCTGTGCCCAGGGGTACCGGTGAAGCATACTTAAGTAAGGAGGCCCAGGGGATGGAGGGTCTGAGCAGGGCAACTGGGGGTTACCAGGAGTGGACCCAGGAGGACATAGGAGAAGAGGAGGAGATGGAAGGAAGAACAGGGGATGGAGAGTCCGAGTAGGACAACTGGAGGCACAAGAAATAGGCGCAGGGGGACATAGGACAGGAAATGGAAGAAGAGAGATATATGGATAGATAGATAGATAGATAGATAGATAGATAGATAGATAGATAGATAGATAGATAGATAGATAGATAGATAGATAGATAGATAGATAGATAGATAGATAGATAGATAGATAGATAGATAGATATGGAGGGATGCCCAGTTACTGAGTGTCTGGGCAGGACTGAGAGACTAAAGGAGTGGGTGCAGGAGGACATAAGAGAGAAGATGGAAGGAGGCCCAGGGGATGGAGTGCCGGGCAGGGTAACTGGGAGACATCAGGCGTGGGCATGTGAGGACATAGGAGAGGTGATGGAAGGAGGCCCAGGTGATGAGGGCTGTGTCTCACATCTGCAGAGGGTATAAAAGGTTAAGAGAAAAGAGACAGAAGGAGGTGGAAATGATAGAGGGTCTGGGACATTGCAACTGAGAGGCAACTGGGATTGATGCAGGAGGCCTGGGTGAAGAGATGGCAAGATGCCCAGGTGACTGGGGCTGTGGCCGGGCAACTGAGAGACAGCAGGAGTAGGTACTGGAGAACAGAAACAGAAAAAGATGGCATTGAGAGGAGGAAGCAGGAGATGAAGAACAGCCTTGCCAGGACATGAGAGGGCGAACAAGGCATTTGCCCTTGGTAGAAGTAAGGGAAAGGATGAGGACAAAGATAATGAAATGGCAGCTTAAAATATGGGATGTGGAAGAATACAGTCAGAAGGGAGAAAGTATAAAGATCAAATGTGACAAAATAATGGAAACTTGGCAATCTAAACATTTCACTGTTACTTTCTTGAAATCAATCATCATAGTTAGAAAAATAAATCCAACGGTGCTTTATCCACAATTCAATGCACAAAATGCCCACTGCTACCTAAGGGTGAAATTCCTCATTGTGCAGAGATCACACCAAGAGCCTGCTCCACTCATCCTCTAGATATATTTTCAAAGGAACCTTGCAGGTTGTCCAGGACTGGACAGGCCTTTTATTCCACCGAGCATTTCCTGGTAGGCTGGAGCCCTTGAATTCCAGTTTTTGAGTGCACAGTCACTTCCGGCACCTCTGTCACTTTCCTCAGATCCCAGAGGTTAATTGCAGGTCTGCTTTTGGTTCTCCAATCCAGCCCGAGTATGTCTCTCAGGTAGTGGGTTCAGTACCTTGGAGAAAAGATTAGGCGGCATCACGGTTCCTCTGGCTTTCTACAATGTGATTGTGTAACCACAGATGCAGAAAGAGGTGCACCCACTCATTGACATTCACTAAGATTAGCGAAAGGTGGCATCTGAAAGGCATCTGATGGTGATGCCAGGGAAGGGGGTCCTCCTGAGGATACAGCTCTTTTACAATTAATGTCTATTGTGCCCACTCAGGGAAAAGATGGCACATCAGCCCTTGCCACTGAAAGGATGGCCGCCTGGAAAATAAAAAGGAGCATGGCTCACAATTAAAAATGTGCTCACCTACTTGGTCTATTTCAGGATTATTTTTCCCCCTGACAGGAAGATCAAGAAAGAGTAGGGAGAAAAATTCAATAGGATCGTGCAGCAAGCCTTAAGGGGAACTGAGTGAGGGTGGAAGCATGTCAATAACTAGCAGACATAGCACAAAGCGATGGGGAAATCGAGGCTAAGGGAGGAACAGACATGGCGAGTCAGTGGGACCTAACAGAGAAGGAGCAAGAGTTAGAAAGGAGCAAAGTCCACCAAGATTCCCAATCATGTAGACATCATAGGTCACCATCCAAAGAAGAATTTGCAAACATATACAGCCCACCGGATCTCTGAACGCTGCCCTCGTTCAGTGCCTACTTGCCTTCAGCTCCAATGTTGTCTTCCTGTGTTATTTCCCTGTATGGTGGTGCTTGCAGGTGATGTTGGAGTTTGAACAAGAGAAGCAGGAACTCAAATGTAATTAATTACTTTGGTGGTGTGCTTAGGGCCACAGTCCAGCAGGAGCAGTGTCAAGTGGTTCTGTTGTAAGCACATCAGCAGTCGGCGTTCCATGCGTATGGGGTGGACATGATGAAGTGTTAGAACCTACCCTGGAAGCCTCATGTTTGCCACACTCTAAAGCCTAGTATCAGTATTATTCATAGAAGACAACTACACCAGTTCTGGGTGGCACTGCAGAACCAACCTGTATCTTCTTCCCCAAAGGGAAGGTCAGATCTGACTTTATGGTGGCCTTTTGGGTTTTTATCTTGGTTTTCCTACCAAGGACTACTTACAGCTATTGTTCACTATTCCTTGTATTGCATTTGCCACCAGACAGTGAGATTTAGTGTCACAGACTTTATGACTGAAGGGAGTGTTTTTTTTTTCTTGTAAAGCGCACATTGTGAACGGGATCTCTTGAAGGCACTTATGGGAATCTAAGATGTCGATGTAGAGCTGATTAAAGGTGCAAATAAACTCCAGGGAAAACTTTGAACATTTCACAGATGTAACAAGGAAAATTAGATTTTGCAGGTCAAAACACGTCAAAGAACTTTTTGTGGATTTATTTTTCAGAAAAATAAATACAATATATTTGTTTACTAACTCCACTGGTCAAAAACCCAGCAAATTGACATTTTGCAACAGGATTTTCCTGTAAATGTGTTTCGCGCAGGATAATTTCATCAATAGTGCATCTAGAAAAAAATCATATTTTAGTATTTTCAGCAAGTGTAAAACTGTGAATTCCATAAAGTTCCTTTGGTATAACTGAAGTGTCCCACGCCCGCAATTATTGTGTGCCGTAAAAAGATCAGAGGCGATCAGAGACAGCTAACACTTTTTCTCTGAATAATAAAGCCACCCTATAACACTGTATTATTCACAGGCGATGTTGACTAGACTCCTTAGCCGAGAAGGCCTAAGCTTCAAGAAATAACTGTCAATTCAGATGTCCAATATAAGGTAGTAGAATTTTAGAATAGGGAACCTTACTCTTTTAAAATTCCCAGATGTCAGACTTGACCTTGAAAATGTCTGAATACTCCCAAATATGCTACCTGTGCCCTTAGAAGCCCTTTTAAAGGAACCTCTCTGAAGCAAAATTAGTTTCACTTCTGATTGTCTCAGTGGCCCAAATATGGCGTCCATAATGGTCGGAGATCTAGATGACGACCTCTAAAAGCAATCCCCACACTTGGGAAGGTCAATTCGGGCAAGTCCTGATAGTTTGCCTGAGTGCTCACCTCTGGATGGTTTCACTGTAAAAGATGTCTCAGTTGCAGTGACCTCGTTGGTGACCTGGTTTGGGCAACCTTGAAGAAGCATGAATCCAGGAGCCCTGGCAAGCGAATACACATCACTGCTAGCAGAACAGCCCAGGTGAAGCTGGGCAATTGTTCGGCAGATGCTGTGCACGCTCTCCTTAGGCGGGACTTTCGGCCCTTGCCCTTGAGTTGTGTCTAGCCTAACCTATAGACTGAGGGCGGTGCGAGGGGGTCGGGAAGGATTTATTTAAATTAAACTACTAAGACCGTCTGTGCAAAAATTTACAGTTAGTTTGAAAACGACTGGACCCGGAGTCTAATGTGAGTCAACTGTCCTGGGAAGGAAAGCTAGATATGTTGCGTCACTGCAAACACGAATGGCAGCAGAGACGTAACGCAAAATGCCCCCCCCAACACACACACACAACATAGTGAGGGGTACCGAGTCTCCCGTATTTCGCAGATACTCATTGGCCTTGCACTGAATGGGGTCCATTTGAAGGGTTGTGTCCGCCCCTCTCCCCCAAGAGGCGCTAACCAATATTGCAAACACAATTTCCATAAAATCGGTCCCAAAGGGACAGCTCTGCTTACTTACTCTAGGAAACTCAAGTCTAGAATCAGGCGGAGACGCCAATTTATTTGTCAGCCAGAAAATACCTCCAATTAGGCCCCTTGTCGCGTTATTTACACAAACCAAAATAACTGGCTAATAATACAACAAACCTGTCCTGCGCACGGAAAATGTCACGGGGGTGACCCCTGTGTGCCGCCGAGGGTGGAATCCCTGCATGCAGTGGATTGTCAGGTTCACGGATCTGTCAAATCTATTTTCCCCTTGTTCCTTTTACCACGCACTCTTTCTCTTTCCCATGTTTCTGTTTCTTTCTGTTTCTTTTGTGTTTTTTACTTTTTTTATTTCTTCTTTTCTTCACCTTTCGCTATCTTTTATGACATTTTCTATTTTGAATTTGTTTTCTCCTTCCGTCCATCCTTCTGTGCTTACTTGCTGTGCTCTTTAAATATTGTGCATTGCTCACATGCTTCTTTATCTTCTTCCCCTCTCTTTTAAGTGGTATCAATCTCCCCTCATACCTGCTTTCATTATCCCCTTATGTTCTGTCTCACGCCACCACCTTCCACCATTTGTGACGCCTTTGACTCCTCTTCTTTGTTCTTTGCACATTATCACTCCTCATATGCATTAATTTCATTTTCTTTACTTTGTGTTCCACTTCTTTTCCTTTGCTCCCTCTTTCTTCCTTTGCCTTCTATTCTCTTCCTTCATCCTCTCCGTTCTTCATGTCGTTCCTAACCCGTCCCCTCCAGGCCTACACCGAGCTGCAAGAGCTGGTGATGGACCACAACAAGGAGATGCGCTGGATGGAGGCCGCCCGCTGGGTGCAGATGGAGGAGGACTTTGAAGAGGACGTCAACCAATGGGGGAAGCCACACCTATCATATCTTACCTACAGGAGCCTCCTGGAGCTGCGCAGAGCTTTCACAAAAGGTGGGCCTGTCTCCTATATTCATGAAACCAGCATAGCCATTGCAGTGGACAATAGAAAAGTCTATATGTTTTTAGAGTAACATCTGCAACCATTTCATAGGCCATATCTTTTTATTAGAACATTAGTAGAGCATTAAATATGCAGCAACTTCAGACCACGCTCCCATATAGAAGATCTTGGATCTGGGTACCTCAGATGTGTGAACCTCACTGGTCAACTATAAAAATGAATGTGATTAGTAGTATCAAGTAGGACCAGTGAGCCAACGCGTGATGTGAACGAGCAGGTAGATGGTTTAGGGTAGTTTTTAAAGCCATCTGCACTCTGGCCTGTGTGATGAGCCAGGTCACAAGTGGGAAGCAAATAGGGGGAGGGGGCTGTGATGAGAGTCCTTGATTGGGCACTTGATCAGGCTTACTGTAAAGCAGCACCTCATATGTCATCAGTGTTCTCGACTGTGCTTTTCCCAATATCAGCACAACAGTAGCGCTCTAGCTTCTGAATATATTTAGAGCCCTTTCTCCAGAATGTTTAGATATGAAAAGCTAGATTATTAAGTCAACTCTTGCTCTCTTGCAAACCAAGTAGGAGCTCTCAATATATGTACTGTACTGGTTGTGTGTGATTTAATAGAAACATGATTTCATGGAATACCATTACTGAGAAACAATTTCACCCAAACTGTCTAACATAAATTTACAGGGTGAATGGCATTTACCATGTCATAGAAACCAATTAATAGAACGTCTTTTTATTTGAAATTCGTTTATGCATGCCCACCTTATAAGGTATAAATGCAATAGTTACGGGAATTACTTTCATAAACATTTTTGTCAGAGATATTTTTTTCATTGCTTTACTTTAGAGGACATTATTCTGGATTTACATCTCTTATACTGTCAAACTATTATTTCGGATACTTTTAATGTGCTGACCTTTCACCACCTCAGAACACCATCTATCCTTCACCACCAGGCAACCATTAAACACTATCCATTCCTGTCTCCAGAAATTGCCTCAACATGCCTAAACTACAGCCATCCCTGTACCTTAAACTTCACCCATCCATGTACACTAAAGCCCTTTCTAACTCTAAACTAAATCCATTCCAGAACCCCCAAAACCCTCATCCCACTTATGCTCTACCTATCCCTGGCCCCTACACTCCACTGATCCCTGCTAACTAAAACCCCTAAACACCCCGTAACTTCATCTATCCCTGAACCTTAAAAAACCCTTTCTATGCCTAACCCACCACCCATTCCGTAGCCCTTAAAACCCTTTCTGTATCCAAACTCCACCTTCTGCCAGGACAAGTTGCATTTCTCAAGCTATTCTGAAGACGGATTGTCAGCTATGGATTATGCTGTTGGTATCAATGAATTCATGAAGATGGTGGATGATTTTACCTGGGAAGGGATGGTTTGAGATTGGTTGGATGTTATTGAGATGTTGTGATGTTTTTATGAAGAGAGAGGTGGTGCACCTCATTTGGCAGGGTTCTGTACCAGAGAGAAGGGGACATTCACGATCTTGGCGAAGTATAAATCTATTTCTGTGGATTCTATGAGTTAAAGAATAGGAGATATTTTAATGTGTGTGGGAAGATATTGCTACAACCATAACCAGTTTGATTCTATTGAAGGTAAATAATTTAGTTCTCCTGCTAGCCAGCTCAAAAATGTACTCACCCACTTGAAATCCGATTGTTTGCAGGTACTGTTATGTTGGATCTACCAGAGAAGACCTTGCCTGGAATCTCCTGCCAGTTAATTGACCAGATGATCTTTGAAGGTCAGCTGAAACCCCAGGATCGAGAAGAAGTCCTTCGAGCCCTGCTCCTCCAGCACAGGTACTGTGACCCTGGGTCCATGGCATGTGATCTCTGGAAGCTGTGATCTACAATAAGCCTTCTCACAAACATGGGAACACTCTGGGTAGGGGCTGCAAAGTAGTTTCGTTTTGAGAGCCCCTGTGTCTTCTGGGAGGTGCCAATGTACTTCTAAGTCTATCTCTTCTTCAACACACAGCTTTATTCGATCAATTGACCATAAAAGCACATAAAACCAACTAGCGAAAATACAAGAATAAATAATCATTTTGATAGGATACAACAACTACAAATCAATAAATTATTTCGAAGTCATTAAAACATTAAAACAATAAAAGCTCAAATTACACATAAAAACTCTAAAAAGAGATAATAACCTTAAGTTGCTTTTTGGAAGTGGCAACGCATGCGCCAAGCTGTTACTAAATACTTGCTCACTGGGAGAATTACATCATCTGAATTATGACTTTTTAACACCCATAGAGCCAAGGAACAGATCTTAAATCCCATAGCCCTACAAGTGTTGCGAATCCATTTTGATCGCGGGTTCGCATAAGCTGGACAAAAGAACATAAAATGTTCAATGATTTCAGAGGTACTGCCACAAGCAGGGCATATATCAGGGAGACCAATCGGCCCCCACCTGTGGATCAATTACATCAGGGGCAGGGATCCGAAACAAAACCTTGCATATAGGATTTTGCCATGCAGATCCGGTATAATGTCCAAATAGGCTTCAAACTTTGGAGCCCATTTAAGATCAGTAAAAAGGTTAGTTAAACGGCCATGAGATTTACAGGTTATGTTGTTGTCCCTAACATAAGACCAATACGTTGATTTTAAAACATTTTTGTGCCGTCTCTCTAATTTGTGGGTATTTTCCCAATAGTCACCCAAGCCCAACAAGTGGAACCAATGAGACATATGACAAATCCATTGGCATTTTGACATTTTAATAGATCAAGTAATGAGATCTTATATATATCTAGTTCGGGGGTAGTCCATAACCTGATCCAGTACAGGAGAGGTCTTAAAGTAACTAAATCTGCAGCTCGACTTAACCCCAAATCCAAAAATATTGGGAGCAGGGGTGTGGAGCGTAGACACGCTATCAAGGCCCTCACAATGTTGTTTTCTCCCACTGAGATCTTGTTACAGTTGGAGAAACCCCATACCTCCGCTCCATACAGAGCTGCACCTTGTGCCTTGGCTATATAAATCTTCAATGCTGGAGAAACAGCTTTTGCAAAAGAGCCCTGATAAAAGCGCAATATGGGCGAAGCTCTATGTTGTAACAACCCTGCACTTTTTGTGATCTGCTCTTTCCATGATAGTTTACTAGTTAACCTAACTCCCAAATAGTTCAGGAAAACACCATTGATGTGGATGGAACATCTTTTACTAGGCCCTTTGGATAACACCATTAGTTTTGTTTTGTTAATGTTAACCTCCAACCCGTGATCGCGACAAAATAAGTAGAATCGATCAACAAGGATTTGTAACCCCATCAGTGTCTTGGAAATGAGGATCGAATCATCTGCGAAAAGCAGGATAGGGATTTTCTGTGTGTTCAGGGAGGGTGCATCATTCTGGCATATGGACACAGCCTTCACTATTTCGTTGATGAATAAAGTAAATAATAGGGGGGCTAACACACAACCTTGACGGACTCCCCTTCTGATTGGGATCTGTTCTGTCAATTCGCCTTGTTTGCCCCACCTCACTTGGGCATAAGTGTTTTCATGCAATCGTTTTAGCAGGAGTAATAGGTCGTCTGGAGCTCCCAGTCTGCCCAGCACTTCCCATAATTTAGCTCTTGGAACCAGATCAAAAGCAGATCGCAGGTCTATAAATACTATATATAGACATTGCTTGGCGACAAGGACATATTTCCAGTACAATATAGGCAGTCTCATGGGTGGTTCTGTCATTGGTTCTTAGAAGAAAAAATGTTTGTGATCCAGTTGATACCCAAAGACAGGGTCAGTGGGCTTGTGTTATGGTGGTGCTCATCTGACATATGATGGGCCAGCTTCTCTATTGCTGCTACTCTACTGAAAGCAGCACTGGTTCTATCTACAGAAGGAGATTGTCATTTGAGAAGGTCTGGCATCTCTAGGTGAGGTTGAACTCATCAGGGTCCTTGCAAGGCCTGGTATTGCAGGCTTGCAGCAGTGTTGAGATGATGGATGTGATGCTAGCCAAGCAAAAGGAGGTGTTACAGTTGCTTTCCAATTTTCTTAACAGCCACCCGGATGTCACTGGGGAACAGAGCACTCTAATCCCGCCCTCAAAAGCAGAAACACAGGAACCAGCAAGCAAAAAACCATTGTTACAAGAACAGTCGTCGACCGAGATGAGAACATTCACTGTTATGGAGCAGGTATGGAACGTGTAGAGAGGTAGGAGAGATAATTAACTAGAAGGAGAGTAGAAAACACAAAACTATTCATGGTTATGACAGACATACTCCACTACTACATGCCAACTTCCTCCAGACTCTTAAGATATACATCCAGTATGGGAAGAGAGAGCAACTTTTGCACAAGATAAAGTAAAAGAATTCTGGTAATAACGGAAGGCATGCACAGCCCATTCCATACCTGCTGTTTTCCTCATTTTCATTTATTTTATTCACTGTCAAACACCATATTGATAATATGTCTACACTTTGGAGCACAGGTTGGAAGAAGTGGTTGATTTGATTGTGGATGATGGCTGAAGAGTGAGGAAAAAAGTTTCACTCACTATTATTTCTGTTTATATTCAGTGTGTTTGATCGACAATTTTGCATATTTCGTAACATCTTTCTCCTTTTATAATCTCTTCAGCATTTTGACTTGAGCTTACTACAAAGCACTCAATTAAGCCTTGTTGGGCTGGATTTTTGTTATAATTGAAAAATAGTTGTGGAGACGTGCAAACGGAATTCCCATGTTAACCTTTGCTACAATCTAAACAAATGTATAGATTGATCGAAATTAGGTATTGAGATAGAACAATTTGTAGAATAGGTCCTATTTGTAGACTGAGGAGGGCTATTAATACATTCTTAATCTACACATGTACCAGTTAATTTTATCTATAAATATCTGTTCAGATCTGCAGATCAACCCACAGACCTGGATTTCACATTTTCAACTAATCTGATTGGTTGATCGTAATCACTGTAATCAGAGGACACAAACATATGGTTAAAGAACCCCAGAAATTCATTGAAACCATGTATATTACAGTGATAGTATGGATAGGATCTCCTTAAACTTTATAAACCACTTGGACTGTCCAGTTAGGGTTATTGGAACTACTGGACAATGCCCTCAAGATCACACTCCAGTGAGAAAAAACATAAATGTGTGTAGGCTCAGGGGAAGGCAGTGCCAATGACAGGCTAATTTAAATGGTCTTCAACATAAATTCATTAATATATTTTATCAGTGAATATATATATTACATATTTGCTTATGGCTGAAGTGGTGAGCTTTCTAGTGTCATAAGTAGGAGGTACTACTCAACTCAGTGGTGCACATTTTATCCACTTGAAAAGCTTTAAAGGCTGAGAAGGTCGTCTATAATTTGAACCTATGCTGTTCATGTCAGGTACTGGTCTCTTCTACAACCATATTGACACTCTGAACAATCTTACACATACTGCACAAAGTAGGACAATTGGAGATTGGACATGACTGATCTGAAGTCACCTTCTTTGTTTCTATTCATTATCTTGATCCAGGGACTCTCTGGATCTGAGCAGAAGCACCAACTGTCCTCCAAGATCCCAGAGAATGCAGAAGCCACTGTTGTCCTTGTGGGTGAGTTTAACCAGTGAATCACCTGCTCGCGGGCATTCTCGCCCCTCTCACTGATTAGCATTTTACTGCTGTGCTAGACCTTGCCTTCTTTAGTTATGAGTTCACCTTGCAGTCTATTGAGGAAAATCTGAATGAAATTTGTTTTGGGCTTCTATGTGCTTCACACTCCAATTTATATGTGTTCTCTGATCCTTTTATCTTTTGATTCTCTCTATTCTTTGTGGTCCTGAGAGATAATTTCTCTCTTGAAAAGTGGGGGATGTTTTATTTTGGATACTGGCAAATGAACCTTACAGAATATATCTTACCTGAGTTCTGTCACTTTCTTTTAACCTTTCTGCCTTGTTCGCCATTTGTTTTCCTTTGTGTTTATTAGCTTTTTTCTCCTGCTATTTTCCTTCCACTCACATTCCTCTATCCCACACACTTTTGATTCTCACTTTTCTCTGTCCTTTTCCCACACTACTCTTCACTTTACCTTTGTCCTTATAAACACCTTCCTCCTCCCAATGTCCTCTCCTCCTCAGGCTGCACCGCTTTACTACAGAAGCCTACCTTGGCCTTTGTGCGACTCAAGGAAGCTGTGGAGTTGGATTCGGTCCTGCAAGTTCCCCTGCCAGTCCGATTTCTATTGGTGATCCTAGGACCCGAGTTGCCCCACACAAGCTACCACGAGATTGGCCGGGCTCTGTCTGCCATGATGGCCGAAAGGGTATGTTATTGAAAGACTTGAGCCTTAGCCTACTGCTATGACAGCCATCAACAACAATGTGTCACATGTGCCTACCATTACTGAAATCATGATTGAAGACAGACTTGAAGCATACCAGTTCAAGTACCTGCTGTAACCACTGCACCAAACATCAACACCCAGACATATCTGGCTTGTGCCATAGAAAATTCGATATTCAAAAACAAATCTACCATAGACAAGTGGATAAGTAAAATAACCTGCAATGTCAGAGCAAGAAAGTGCCTGTTCTATGGGTGTCAACAGCAAAGGTTGCCTGAGTTACTGAAAATGCAGCAAATGAGACCTACTTTTCATAGTAGACCTGGAAAAATGTTACGAATTTTATAATGCTAACCACAAAACTAGACATAAGGAATAGTTGTTTCTAAAGATCTGAGAAGTAAGGGCCTGATGTTCTAAGCAACAGATCACGAATGGTCGCAAATTTCACAATTACTTTTTGCGACCTGCCTCTGTTTTTGCAAAGCGACCAGTGTACTAATAAGTTGCATTCCAAAATACCCAGTCACAGGTGATTGCAGAATAACCTCCCTAATGAACATTAATCAGGCAGGTCGTTATTTGTGACCACCTGCGATTGGCTACAAGCACAGGGATTGTGGCCAGCAAGGAACAGCAGAACCCAAAACAGAATTTTTTTCTGATAAATACTTCTTAAGGCAGATCCTCACCTTAACAATGTTTCCTCAGGCTTCAGACTCGATCCAGAATTTCAAAAGAAGTACTCCTGCTAGGTGGCATCATGTGGCTTAGCAAAGACACCATTCCACTCCAGAAGTGATGTGCTGGGTCGTATATAAGCAACTTTCTTTCTGTTCCTTCACACATGGCTATAGAGCTCTACTCGTTTCATCTTTGATGATTTCTTTTTCTCCAAAATTCTCTTTTTTACCAGTGTGCAAGGGTAATTAGTCTCCTCCCAAAATGAAAGGCTTTAAATGTTGTAGGGATTGTTACAAACAAATGTCTGTGACAGACCTGCACGAGCTATGCCTGTGGTGCCTGGGGTTGGAGCATGACTTCAAGGCATGCGTCTCCTGCACTCAGGTGAATCTGAAGACCATATAGGACCCTGAGGCAAAACTATGCCACCAAACACTAAAGGACACTGTGCCATGATTGTTGGAATTTGAAAGAAAGATCTCATTCCTGCTTCCAAAGTTGGTCACGTGGCAGGTCGTTGTCACAGTTAAATTCTTCGGGTAAGTCAAAGAAGAAGGACAAAAAGTCAAAGTGAGAATTGGCCTCGTGCTACTACCCTTGCACTCCTCTCTGCTTCACTCCTGAATAGCCAATTTCAAGTTTGATCCAGATGCAACTGGAATTTATGAGTCCATTGGCGATGTTGCAGCAAATTGAAGCCAGTAGGGCGGCCATGGTGAGCATATTTGCCATACTTCTGGCTCCCTCTGGTACTCTTTGCGGTTCCAAGGATCCACAGAGGCCTCCAATCAGGGTCCCGGCAGTCAGTTCACCTTTGAAGCCATCTGTAAACTCATTTTGGGTTCCCCACAGACTGCGGTGCCAAATTCGGTTCCAGCACCACTCCCTGCCCGGTTTCCTTCGCATCAACACCAGGGCCAACCTGCGGGTGCTGGAAGAGGATCTGCTAACAATAGTGGTTTCTGACTTTGAGCCTACCTCACCTCAACCTAAACTGAGGCCACATTTCGAACCCATCCAAGTGCAGCCTACAGCCAACACTTGTGACTATGATTTATTGCTTTTACCACTCTCCAGAGCTCATACATTACATCACCTCTTTGGTTCTGATTCTGACAATAACAACTATGATAAGCGGAACAAATTAATCTGAAATATGATGAGAACAATTGCTATGCAGGGTTATACAATGAAAGTATCCGGGCACCCCCAAAGACACTAGACTTGTCTCTCCCCCGGTCCTGCCACAAATGAAAGTACTTCTTTTGCCATGGCTATGCAATGGGCTGAGAAGGTCCTTGACTTGCCGCTCCCTACAATGGAGGTCAAAACTGATGTTCTTCAGAAGGGTCTTCAGCCTGGTCAAGTACCTACTGCATCTCATCTTACATTTAACAATGCGTTGACAGATACTCTCGTGGGCACTTGGGCAAAACCATGCTGCGGACCCTCACTGAACAGACTGGTAACTCGACGCCACAGATCAGCACCAGGCAATCCTGATCTTTTGACCCAACAGGCTATACAGGAGAGTCTGTTGGGCCAGCTGTCCACCAGTTGAGTGAGCCCCAACACCTTTTCTTCAATTCCTCCTGACCACATGTTCAAATGCATGGAGACCTTTGGCAAGTGTATGTTCTCTTCTGTTATCCTTGCTCTATTCTTAATCAATGCCAGCTGCCTCCTGTGTCACTATGCTCATGTTTTATAGGTTGCACTTAGCCAAATTCTAAGGGAGCCTTTAGCCCAAACAATATAGGATGGCTGGGATGCACCAAAATTGTTATCTGGTCTGGCCTCAACACAACGGACTGCTTGGGATGGGCAATGGACACAAGTGTGCTGCTTTGGTGCCTTGCCTAGATGAATTCTGAGGGCTTCTCCAGGGATGTCCAGATATCATTAATGGACATGCCACTTGATGGCACTCACCTCTTTGGAGAGAAAGTGGACCCAGCCCTGGAATGCTTAAAAGACAGTTGTGCCCCAGCTTGTTCAGAGGGACTGTCTGACCCTACCAGGCAATTTCCAGAACAGTTTACCCCCTTCTGTGGTCATACCAGGGGTTTTCAATATCGCCAGCACCGGACCCATTTCCCCCACCCTTTTCCCCATCGTCACAATAACCTTCTATTTTATTTCACAGCAGAGTTGACTGCTTCCAGAGACAAGTGTCAGGGATCTGGGATAACATACATCTAACACCCCCAGCCCTCCAGCAACTACAAACACAAAACCACTTTAGTGTGTCCTTTTTGCCATACATCTGCCCTGTAGGAGGCAGGGTCAAATGTTTCCTCCAAGGGCGCCAAGACATCTCTTTGGTTGCATCGGCCTCCTAGTTGTCAAGCTGGGCTGTGCCCTCCTGTTAATTTCTACCCTACCACAGGTTCCATCCCCTTGAGCGCAGCTGATGGCGGAACACATGTCCATTTTGTAGCAGGAAGTGCTACATAGGGATGGATCTGGCCTCAAAAGAAGGAACTGGGAATTAATCCTGCTACTTCCATGTGCCAAAGAAGGACAGAGGCCTTTATCCTATTATAGACCTCTGCCCCCTTGTTACCTTCTTGAGGAAGAACAAATTCAAGATGCTCACACTGGACCAGATTTTGTGTGCCCTAATTCTGGTTATCAGATGGTAGAGTTGGACCTGCAGGAGTAATATTTTCATATTTCTGTCCTGCAGACCACAGCCATCATCTGTAGTTCACAGTGTGCCAGGAGAATTTTCAGTTTGTGGTGCTCCTTTCTGGCCTCAGCAGTGACCCTAGGGTGCTCATGAAAGTGAAGATAGTGATCAAAATGCTCCCTTTGAGGTCAGTTGTACCAGTTGTTCCCTATCTCGAAGACTGAATGACGAAGGTGGGCTCACCCCAGGCAACCTTAGACCAACCCCAGAGGGTGACACACTGCCTAACATTGTGACAAAGTCACACCTGATTCCTTCACAGACACTTCTGTTCATCTAAGCCATCCTGGATGTGGTGGCATTTTGTGCCATCACCCTGAAACGAAGAGTCCGGGACATTCAGGCTATGATTTCCCTGTTTTAGCCACTTTTCTGGGTTCTCAGTGAGGATGGCATTGAGGATTCTAGGACTATTATCCTCCTTCATCATGCTAATAAACCATGCCAGATGGCACATGCTGGCTCTGCAGTAGGATCTGAAGTCCCAGTGGGCAAAGCACCAGGGGAACCTGTCGGATTCCATCCAGGTTTCAGAGGAGACAGCAATCGATCTGCAGTTGTGGCTCCTAAATCACAATTGGGCCAGTGGAAAACATCAGGTGGTGACTTATGCATCCCTACTGAGCTAGAGAGGCAATCTGAGAGAGGCAGAGATCAGAGGACTCTGGTCAGCCGCAGAAACCTGCCTCCCCATCGTTTTTTTGGAGTTGTAGGGAATGTTTGGCGTTGAAGCCCTTCCTACCATCCATCAAGGGGATGCTAAGTACCGGTTCTCACAGAGAACACTACCACCATGTGGTACTATAACACGCAGAATGGAGTAGGGTCTTGGGTCCTGTGCCAGAAGCCTCTGCACCTCTGGAAGTGGCTGACTCAGTAGGACATTTCTCTGTCGCGAACCACCTGGCAGGATCTCTAAATGCCCAAGCAGACAAACTCAGTCACTGATGACTAGCGGAACACAAATACCACTTACGCCCAGCAGTGACAAAGCACGTTTTCCAATAATGGGGAAAATCCTGGTTCGATCTTTTACCCACTGCAGAGAACACACAATGTCAGTATTTATGCGCACTAAAGTTCACAATAAGGATCTCTCTTAAAGATACTTCCCACCTAGAGTGATGCTCAGAACTCCTGTATGCCTTCCACTTCTACCCTTTTTGTCTTGAGCTCAGAAGAAGATCAAGACTGACTGGAACAAAGTCCCCCTAGTGGCTTTATACTGGGCCAGGACGGTGTGGAATGCAGAATGGCTAGGCATGAGCATCTGTCCTTCAATCACACTGTGACTTCAGGAAAATCTGCTGTTGGCCGGGTCCTGCACCTCAACCGTCCCACTCTGCACCTTCATGTGTGGTGATTGAGGGGTGGCAGCTAGTCTCTTTTGATATTTCTTCTGAAGTCATCAATCTTATTCTAACAGCCAGGTGCCCATCTAAAAAATCGTTGTACTTCTGATGCTGGGACAAGTTTGTGACTTTGTATGGCACTCGCCAGATTGGCCCGCTGCAAGCTAAGCTGCCTAAAATGATGCTGTTTGTTTTCTCTTTGGCACAGTAAGGGCTTTTGTTGAGCACTGTTAAAGGCTATTTGTTGGCTTTTTCAGTTTCAGATCAGCCTTCTTTGCTTAAATCAATTAAAGTTTACAACATATGTTTCCACAGAAGTCCTTTGTTTTGCCACAATGAGGCTTGAATTTGGTTGTTACTTTCCTAATGTGCACCCTAGGTGAACCAATGCATAGTTTGTCCACTACAATTTTTGGTCGCAATAACGTCACAGCATCGTGTTTCACCCCAACTGCCATACAGAACATTTTTTCCAAACTATTGTTTAGAACTCGAGTTGGATTCCTGTCAAAAGTAGTAATGCCTTTGCATGCCAGGCAGGCTATCATATCACCGTTCTGACTTTCTTTGCCTCGCCTCAACACTCAAAGGAGGAGGAGAGACTCTATTGTTTGGACCCCAAGAGAGCCATTGGTTTCTACGTTGACAGTACCAGAGATCTTTGGGGGAATGATCAACTCTTTGTGGGCTTTATGGGAGCAATAAAGGGCAAGACAGTGCAGAAAAGAACCATCACTAGGTGAATAGTCCTCTACATAAAAATATGCTATGCGCCTACTAAGAAGCCACCGCCTGAAGGATTAAAGGCACATTCCACTCGTGCCTAGGCTGCAACTACTGTGGTAGCAAGTAGATTGCCTGTACTGGATAGCTGTCAGGATGCTGCATGAGCATCAGTGCGTACATTCACAAAGCATTATTGCCTTGACAGTCAGGTCCTTCGAGATGGGTATTTTGCTTAGTTGATCTTGCAGGACTTTTTGGTCTGAGCCATATCACAGTACCACCACCTGGGGAAGCACTGTTTTGGTATCTTATTGTAGAGTGAGGAATGCACAACTAGAATTTCCATCAGAAGAACAAGTTACTTACATCTGGTAACACTCTTTCTGGGATATACTCCACCTAACCTCAGAATTCCCACTGACCCTCCTCCCGCCCTGTTCTGTGGAATGGACTGTTTTTCTGCCTTAAAAGGTTCAAAACTAGAGATCTGCACACTGGTCAAGTCAATTTTCCAATGGGCCGTGCATGTGAGGGCTCGGACAAGCCTTTGAAAGCAACTGATGGCAGCATGCCTGGGTGGTGCTTATTGTGGAATGGAATTGGTTCGGAGGTGCATGACACCACTTACCAACATGCAGGAGTACTTCTTTTGAGTTTCTAGATCCAGCCTTACAGCTGGGGGAATATTCCTAAAGTGAGGAATCTGCTTTTAGATATTGTATCAACAAGGAAGAGCATTGCCGAAGGTAAGTAACTTGTTCTTTAAAGCATCCTTAAAGGAACTGAAACTGCATTGAAAAACGTTTTCCATTTAGGGATACATCACACAGAGCAGAACGCAGTTCCTTAGACCATTACCTGCTATCCCTTCTCACCACCCTGTTGATTCTGAAACGGGGGAGGAGGTGGCCACATGGGGACAACATCTCATTTACAAGTCAGTTACCACCTCCTTTAGCAACGTATCTATGGTTTTCAACTGCAATTTTGGTTCCAAATCATTGCTACCTATCATTGCAACTCACAGTTAGGAGGAGACTCCCCTTCCATGCCTGCTCCTAATTGTGATTCAGAATGGTTTGCATACTCTATTTTGTGAGTTGATTGATAAGCAAAATTGGTTTAGTAAATAGAAAAAGGAGATTTTGTGGTTGCAAACTGTATGATTTTGTGAACTTCATTGTTCACGATCACAAACGTATAGCTGACAACTTACACTTAGGGGCAGATTTACGACTTTTTGGCGCAGGGCAGCGCAGCAAGTCACCTTGTTGCGCTGCCCTGCGTCAAAGGGAAAGGGCAGGAATACATAGGAAGGCGCAAGGTTTCCATGGTACAAGGGTGTCTGCATTATAGGCAGGATTGTTTTCGTGCAGGAAGGAGTACCTTTCTGCACAAAAACAATCCAGGTAAGCTTATTCCTCTTTCTGTGTGTACTGCAAAATGCAGCACACATAAAAAGAGGAAAAATTGATATTTTTCCTTGTTGTGCCTCCCCTGGGTTGCATCAAGGAAATGTGTAGGAACAACCACCGCAACACCCATGGAACGCCTCCCTAACACAGAGTAAGGCACCACAGCGATTTGCACTGCCTTGCCTTATTCCATATCCATGAGGTCATTAAGAGCCATGTGAAGTGGCTTTGCATGGCCTCATAGATATGGTTGAAAGGTTTGTGCTGCAGTTGCAACGGCGGCGTGTGCCTCTCATAAATATGCCCCTCAATGTATAAAGAGAATGATCATATTCCATGTACCTCATGGCGTCGGCCTTCTGTGCACTTTCTTCTCTCTCGTGTGTCCACCCAGATTATTTGTTTCAGATTTCTAACTTACACTTACTTAGTTTTGTAACCCAATATTTGCCATAGCATAGGATTCACACTAAGGAAAATACCACAAAAATGAGTTTCCAAAATAAAACCCGAAAGGAATGAAACAGTTAAAGAGAACAACAATCTCAACTTTCAGTATTCCTCTGTTCTATAAACTTGTAGAAACCTGATTGTTCAAACAATTTGTTGTGGTTCCTTTTGCTCCCTTCCTACCACACAGAGACCCTGGGGGTGGTTATATGCTTAAAAATATACAATAAGATAACATGACGCATTCATCGCCTGTAAAATTTGCGCATGGTAGACTTGACCAGTGGTTCCTGGTGGATCTTTTACTAAGGGCAGCTCCTGCATCTGATTAGCTGCCATGGTAGACATGAAAGGAAAGTGGCATTCAAAATGGTTCCAGGGCTTGTATTTTCTTTCTAGGTGAGTCACAGAGACAGCCAGGATTATGTTTTCCCAAAAATTATAATAAAATTACACGCCTTTACTTTTATATTTTTTATATTTTTCCAGTTTACTTTGCAAATTGCTTATGCATGCAAACAAGTTGCATGCTTGCCACAGACAGACCTGTTGGCTTTGCCAGTGCTTATTGATGCATGGGAAGAAATTCGTTCACCAGCATAACCTTCAGCTCTCAAGCTAGGGCCCTTCGTGGTGAAGGAACCCTCATTAACAGAGAAATCTCTCTAACAGCTTTCTTCTTGCTCTGTCTCCTTCTTCAGGTCTTCCGCATGGAGGCCTTCTTGGCAGGGTCGCGTCAAGACCTGGTCAAGGCGGTGGAAGACTTCCTGGACTGCTGTATCGTTCTACCCCCTTCAGAGATCCAGAATGAAAATCTACTCAAGGCCCTGCTGCCAGTACAACAGGAGCTTCTTCGGAAGAGATACCGTGCACCGGCAGAGATCAAGATGGTGCCTGGGACCCAAGAAAAAGGTACAGTGAAGCTCCATGGCCCCCCCACTTTATCATTACTGGAACCTGGGGACCCCCACTGAATCATTATTGTAATCTGTGGACCCCCAACTGAGTCATTACTGAAATCTGGGAACCTAATCTGTTAATATCATTTAATGTTCTAAGCTGTCGCGGACCCCCTGAGGAGGCTTTGCAGAACCCCAGGGGTCCCCGGAGCACAGGTTGGGAACCACTGATCTAGTGTAAAAGGTAAATTAAACGTTCATGGGAAAATAAAAAATCAGATAATTACTAGGCTGAAGCACATATATTTCTGATTTTAATTTAATTTAGAGAAATTATTCTTTTTTTATAAAGTGATAACAAAGGACCTCCTGAGTGGTTTCATGGCACATGCTGATATGAGATTATAAACAATAAAAAAGGCCACATAAAAAAAATTGCATAGGTGGCATTCAAACTTCCCTTCGTACTTAACGTGACACAACACTCAAATGAAAGGAAACCCCAATTTTTCCACCTTTCATAACTTTGCCCCTCTTTCCTCTAATCACTTTGCCTCAAACTTTGAGAAAAGACTCTTAAGAACAGTGGCTTTTTGTATTGGCAAATTTGATGCAGATTGCGCAAGACCGGAAACATTTCAAAGGAGGTTTGATTGTTTTCACTTTTCAGGCCGGACTGATAACTCAGAACAGATAAAACCTAAGGTCTTGCCTTAGGGGCCAATTGGGTTGAAACCACAACCTGGCCTTGCCACAGTCACAATGTCTGGCCTATTATATGCAGGCTGCATTTTCATAAAGAATTACAGAGATCTCAGGTATGTAGTAGTAGTAAAATACTTTATTCGGTCTATTTAGGACCATAAACGCGACTCAAACAGCATAAAAATGAATAAATACAACATACAAAACGCACAGAGTACCATATGTAAAAAAACTAAATATAAAATATTATTACAAATAAATTAAAACAAACCCTCCTACTACACCCACAATATACATACTGGCAACCACAAACAGATGATGCCTCAAACAGCATGAAACGATAAAAAACAAGAATAAAAAACAGGCCATCGTGATCAGTCACAGGGTAAAGTGCATTATGCATATAATTAACGTATTCATAATCACCTGCCTGCATGTTGCAATTTCCTCAATCTAAGCGAGCAAGATAAAAAACACGCAACAGCATATGTAGTGTGTAAATGTAGCAGTGACTGCAGAAACATGAGGGCAGGTCTAACTTGTACAAAATAAGTAGACTTCAACAATGGAAGTAAAAACTTTCTACAAAAATGCAGTAACTTTTGTGGGGAGAAGTTATCACACACACAGGGGCCCAGGTTATTACTCCATCCAACAGGTTTTCGATATATCAACAAATGATGAAACTGATTAAACCTAAACCTTGTTAAAAGGTAACGATGGTGGAGATTAAAAGAGTAGATCAAATAAGGTTCAATGGCAGGACTGGTCAGAAGTAATGTGTGGCCATGGACTGAAGGGTTTCTTTAGCTCAAGTGCTTTCCTCTCTAATTTTCTCCACTACATAAAGATCACCTTGGTCCAGGTAATATTAGCCTTAACAATATAAAAAGGCGACTCAAACAGATCTGATCTAGCTAGTTTAACAAAAGTGTCCCTAATATATTTCAGCCAGCGAATTGATCCCCAACCATCTCATGCCAGACAGTCCATGAGAATCTCCCTCCCCAAATGATATATGGTAACCCCAGTTCCTCAAGGACCATGAAAGCAGGTGTTGAGGCAGCAACTCCTAACAAATGTCTGCAAAAAAAAACATTTTTAGCCACTTGTAAATCTTTAATGTTGGCATAACCTCAGGCATCCCTGCCATAGGTGGCAACACGAACATATTTTGCCTGGTAGACTTTCAACAATGCCCCTCCAAAGGCTTACTGCCTATCCTTGTAGAGAAAGAAAACAGAGCACCAATGGTTTTCAATAATGCAAACTTCTTTACTCTCACTAGTGGGCCCCATGTGATATAGGCATCAAAAACAACACCCAGATAAGAGTAGATTTATACCCTGAACAACTTATTACTCTAAACATGAAAATATCTCACTCTAGATGGTTCTGGGGCCCACCACCATCACCTGGAATTTGCTATAGTTTGCGGAGAGATCCAGGTTATTTATATAGTCCACAAAACCAGCAAGTAGTGATTGTAGGCCAATGCAGTCCTGGTTAATATAACAATATCATCTGCATACAAAAGTGCGGGAATCAACTGTATGCCGATAGGTGGGCAATCTACGGACTTATCAAGTAACCTGGCCCCTAGATCTTTCACACACAGCTTGAACAAAAACAGGGCCAGTATACAACCTTGCAGCACACCGGTCTGAAGGTTAATAAAACTAGTGCAAGCACCATCCATATTGTAACGCACTGTCGCCCTCATGTACCTATGCAGGTCAACCAAAAAAACAACAATATTTTGGTCCAAGAACTTTTCCAACAGGATCTGCCATAGCTTAGATCTATTCACCTTATCAAAGGCAGAGCAGAGGTCCATGTATGCTATAAAAGGCAACCCTGATTTTTCAACAGTATATTTGTTGATCAACATGTAAAAATTAAGGCATTGATCACAAGTGCTAAGACCAGGCCGGAATGCATACTGTAAATCTGACAAAATCAACCCCCTCTTCAGCCTGGGTCATGGCCCTCTCGAGGATCACCCTGCCCATCAATTTAACAACAGATATGAACAATTATATAGGCCTATAACAACCAGGAAGACCCCTTGAGTGCTTTTAGTGGAGAGGGATAATAATGGACTCAGACCAAGAATGTGGAAGGCCCATCTGAACAGCCAAGTTAAAAACTCTAGTTAAAATCAGGGCCCATACCCAGGCTTGGACTTAAACAAATCGGCCAGTATGCCACCAGGGCTGGGCACTTTGTGACTCGTCACACTTTCAATTGCACGCTCAACCTCTATAACTTCAAAGGCTAAGTGGTTCCCAACACATGCGGTAGCCGTTACGGGGGCACATCATGTCCATCCTCGCTCTCTCTACCATGAATAATTTTAAAATGCTCAACCCACACTTCTAAGGCAATGTGAGAATAAATGTCTTGAGCACTATCCCTTTTGACCAGGGGGCAATTGACTACCACCCAAAACTGACCACTATCTCCGCTATTGGATGCCTCCAACAAAACCTGCCATGCTGCCTCTCTGGGAAACATCCCGAACCATGACTCCGAAAGAACGAAGTTGTGAACAACGAAAGCGGAACAACGCTTTTGTTAACCACAACTTTGTTCTTCTGTGTCTTAACCATGCATGTGCTGACCAATGCATATGCGTGGTTAAGGCACAGAAGAAGGGAGTCGGCTTCTAAGGAGGGCGCGGTCAGGTAAGTGGGGCTTGGGCCGTTTTAGGGGTGTGGGGCAGGGGTATCTTTAGTTTTTAGGTGCGGGTGGGGGATTGGGGCAGTTTAGGTTTAAGGGGGTGGGGAAAGCGGTCGTTTTAGGGGTGGGGTGAGGTGGTTGGGGTATTTTTTGTTTTTAGGGGCGGGTGGGGGGTCGGGGTAGTTTAGGTTTTAGGGTGCTGGGTGGGTCACTGTAGTTTTAGGGGCGGGGTGAGGGGTCGGGGTATTTTTTGTTTTTAGGGGTGGGGTGGGGGGATCGGTGTAGTTTAGGTTTTAGGGGAGGTGGGGGGGTTTTGGTAGTTTTATGGGCGGGTTGTGGGGTCGAGCTATTTTTTGTTTTTCAGGTAGTTTAGGTTTTGGGGTGGGGCTTCGCTGTAGTTTTAGGGGCAGGTGGGGGTATTTTTTGTTTTTGGGGAATAAAGGGTCGTGGTAGTTTTAGGAGCAGGGTAGTTTATGTTTTAGGGGTGGGGGCCGGGGGAGTAGGGTAGGGGTAGAATTTTGTTTTTAGGGGCAGGGGTGGGCGGTTGAGGTATGATTGTTTTAGGGGTGGAGGGTCAGGAGGGTTGCATGCTGGAACCACGCATGCCGTTCCACGCATGCCTTTACCAGGAATGCCTTTACAATGAAAAATCATTGTTAAGGCATTCGTGGTAACAACGCGGTCGTTCTTCCAACCGTGCTGTTTAGACATGCGTGGTTCTAGCATTCGTAGTTCAGACATATATTCTGCCTCTCTAAGTTTTCCTTTCTTCTCCTCAGTCACCTGTTTGTAGGTTCTGCACCCACTAGATATAAGGCAACGGTTCTTAGGAGCAGCCTTAAGAGCACACAATACTAGTTTATGACAATAAGAATTTTTTTTGTCAAACCACCTAGGATTAGAGTTGATACGTCTTTTGGGATCGAGAGACAAACTAAGACATACCTCCTTGAGTATAGCCTGGTAAGAACTCCAAAAAGCCACTTCGTCGGGTTGATCTCCTAGACAAATTTCAAACTCCCGCCTTTTTGCAACAACCAGGGCCTTCAAGAAATTGTCTGGAATAACCTTTACCCATTTGAGCCTCCTTTCTCTGTCTGTTTTTGTGAAATCCAGCTTGTGTATTGTGTTTTTCGGATAAAATCCAAAAAATACAACCAAAGCCGCTGAATATACAAAAGCGATCACAAAAGTGATCACTAAAACCAGAAAGACCTATAGCATGTGAACGAAGCTGGTCCTGAATGAAGTAGTACAAAAAATGTAGTCTAAGGTGGATTTAGCGCGATAACCTATAAATGTTGGCGGGAAATCTCCCATTGAATCCAAATGTGCCTCAGTCATGACACAGCCCAAGTTAAACTTAGACAAAATATTATTCAAACAGTCAACGAACTTCAACAAGACACATCTGGAATAAACTAGGGACCAAAAAATGGACCACCCTGGAAGGATTATTGCCAACGGTAAATCTCATGTATAATTGTGTATAATAGCGGTAAAACTCTGCTCTGCCGCTGTGAACTAAATCCATACTGTAGGTGAAATATCCGTGTTTCCTGCTTTAAAAAAAATCAAAATAAAGTCGTTAAAACGTGTTAAGGCACACTGGAGCCAGGGCATTTTTTGTTCGTGCTGGGCAGGTGCATGCTGGGATTAGTAGTCCCATGGTCACGGCGTCAGAGGGCGGGACATGGATTCTAGCGACGAGGCACAGTTGACACGGAGTGAGTTTGTGTTTTTTACAATTCAAATAAACGCTTTGTGGTTGTAATACACATATCCCTAAGGATGCTCATACGGGTGAAACATAAAACAATGATGTAACTTATTTTTTTCTTTAAGTGTCTTGATCCATAATGCATGATAGAATAGTGTGTATATGTGTAGGGGGGAGGGCAGGTGTTGGAAAACGACTCTTTGCACTGTAGGATTAGGTTTACCACAGCTTTCGAGTTTCCCAGATCCAAGCCTGAGTAGCTCACTCTGAGGAAGCTACTCACGCTTAGATCTGGGACGCTCGAATGCTATGGTAAACTTATTGCAGGTCGGTTTCCTTGCATTCTGGAACTTGTAGTCCTGATTTTAAAATGGGATGACAGGGGTACAGATTCTCGAGTGCAATGAAAAAATATGGACTGGAAGAACTACACAAGCATGGCAATAGGGAACTTGAGAGGTCTGTGTTTAATCAGATGAGCCCATATCACCAGAAACAACTTGTTCCATCACTTAATCTCCCTGTGCTTGAAAATAATATATTCTGACCTTATGGTATGTAAACGGTGCTCATGTAAAGCTCTCCAATGCCCTAAGGCCGAGTTCGCAGCATATAAAACTGCAGAGAGAGAGAAACAGGGGACGTGTCCCCGGTGACATTGTCATCCCATAGCCACAGAGCAGAGCTGCCAAGTTTCCCAAATCCATGCTCCATGAGCTGCTCCAGTCCAGGTTTTTCCTTCGAATTCTGGGACTTGTGGTTTCGGTTTCTTAATGGAACAAACAAGACAGCAATTCCCAGAATTCGAAGAAAAACCTGGACTGGAGAGACTAGTCATGCATATACATGACAAACCTGACAGGGCTGCTAGAGAGATCACTGTGTTGAAATAAAGTCAACTTTTATGGGGAAGGAAATTTACAAATATGAGACTTAAATGTCAGGCCACCTATCTTATGTGTGACACATACGTGGGATTACGAAATCATAGTTGCGAAGTTTCGTAGGTCCATATGTGTCTAGCTGGTTAAATCCAGTTTTTTCATTTGCACTGTTTGACTTGTAATCCAGGGTTTGTAGAAGGACAAACAGGACTACATGTCCTAGGATACAAAGAAAAAAACCTGGACAGGAGCAGCTAGTGAGGCATGGTCCTAGAAAAGTTTGCAGCGCTGCAAATGAAAGTCCATCTAGTGCAGAAGTCTTCAAACTGTGGGACACGACCGTGAAGCTCTGGTTTTGATCCTCAAAGGCAAACATAATTGCCCCCCCCCCACTCTGAGCGGGAGGTGCGGGCCGCGGGGGGCCGGCCGGCCCGGGGCCTGTGCCGGGCCTGTGCGGCCTCATTAGGGCTTGGTGAAGATGCGGTGGTCCTTGGGCGAGGCATGCTCAGGGACATTGGAGGAGGAAGGACGCTTTGCGGGACCGGCACCTCTTTTTGGAGCACGCCCGCGCTGCTGGTGGTAGTGAGGTGATCGGGGCTGGGTCGGGCCCGGAGACGACTGCTGCACTGGGCCGGCGCCTGCACTGGACCTGGCTGAACCCTTTACGGGCTTGGAGGCAGGCGGTGGAGCCTGCGGAATCGGAGGGGGTGTGCGGACCCCAGGGGTGCTGCACCCGATGGCCGGGCATCTCGTGCTGCCGAGTGGTGAGGATCTGGTGACCCCAGCAGGCAGGCCCAGCCTGATTCAGGACACATCCCCCGGCGCAGCTGTAGGACCCTGAGGGACAAGCCGCCAGTTACCGGTGACGAAGGTGGCATGTGGACACACACCCTTGGTACCTGCTGCTGCGGGCCCAGCTGTCGCTGGGGGTTGGGGGTGCGGTGTTGGGGGTGGACATTGACTGCACCAATTCGGTGTCGGACAGCTGCACCCTTGGTGGCAAATTTTTGCATTGGACCCTCTGTGCCAATCGGGGTCAGTAAAAGGAATATTTCAGGTGCAACTGGTGGTGAGACGGAGGGCGTCGCCCCAGGAGTATGTGTTATCAACCTGAGGCCTGGAACATGGCAGGGGCGGGACGCTTGCATTCTGGTACCGGAGCTGGGAGGACACAGGACACAATGGTGCAAGACAGCCAGAAGCTAGATGCAGTCCTTGCCGCGGTGGAGCGCATTGGAGACTCGCTGGAGCGGACCCGCACGTCATTAGAAGCTAAAATAGGCAAGGTGACCAGCGACCTTGTACTACTGCATGCTGATCACCGTAAGCTGGTGGACAGAACTGGTGAAATTGACACAAAGGTGGACGATTTGAAGCCAACAACCTCCCGCTTGAAATCGGAGATGGAGGATGTGCTGGCCCGTGTAGCTGAATTGGAGCGCCGAGTAGAGGACGCGGAAGGGCGCTCCAGAAGGAATAATATTCGGTGGTAGGTCTTCCAGAGGGCACTGAGGGCCAGGATGCGGTAGCCTACTCTGTGAGATGGCTGAAGGAACTGATGCCAGCGGGCACCTCACATCCTTTTTTTCTGTGGAGCGAGCACACCGGATACCCACGCGGCCCAGACCTCCGGGGAGTGGTCCTCATCCATTCATCATCCGCCTCCTTCATTATGCGGACAGAGATGTCATACTCCGTACTGTGCGTACCTCACCGCCCCTCCGGGTGGATGATGCGCAGATTTTGCTGTTTCTAAAGACTACACTCTAGCAGTGCAGAGAGATCGGGCCTCCTATCTGCCCTTGAAGCGCAGACTTAGGTCTCTCAGCCTAAATTACTCCTTGTTATTCCCGGCCAAGCTGCGCATCGTGGCTGAGAACAAATCACACTTTTTTCCACACCTGAGACAGCGTGGGAGTGGCTCGAGTCCACCGGCCGTGCTTCGGGCAGTGCGGAGGAGCGAAAGGTCAAGGTACCGCGTAGTAAACACAGTCGGGCTAGACGTGCCTGGAAGAGGGGTGATGCTGGTGCAGGATCTGTAGCATATGCACCAGACTTGGAGCAACTCATACAGCAGAGGAGAGAGGAGATTCACTTGGCCACGGCTATTAGTGCCTCCCTGCTTGCGTCAGAATCGGAGACTGGAAACTCGCAGCCACCCAGTGACCGACCTACCACACCGAATCGACTCTCCGAATTGAGCCTCGTTAAGGGCCCACCTGTTACGCCTGCTACGGCGGATGAACTTTTTAAAAAGTGGCCTGAACTGTGTTGGGAATTATGCACCGCTGGGGTTGTACACCTGGCCTGTTGTATGTGTTTGAGTCCAGTCAGTGTGCTTGAAGTTGTGATCCTATGGCAGACTTGATTACCGCATATGGACCCCTGGCCTCGGGGTTTTGTGCAGGTGGATGCTGGGTGTGAGTCTGCCCTCGCTCCCCGTGCATGAGTATAGCTGATGAGAGTGGTCTCCCCCTCTTCCAGTATTCTCCTTCCTGTCCCCCTCACAATTATCTGCCATAGCCGGGCAGTGCGATTCACGTAGGGACTGTCTACCTGTGGGATTGGCCTACCCCACACTCCTACTAGTGGAGTCCCAAAATGAATGATTGTGTTGTTGCATGCTACGGTTTTTGTTGTTGGGTTTGGGGAGCAACCTGTTGTTTAACTGCCTGATGGTATTAGATATGTTTTGGTTATGCTGGAAGACATACGCAGAGCATCCGGTCGGAGGGCGGGCCACTGTTAATGCGGGCTATGGCGATATGCAGTGGGGCGGGCTGTCTGTGGAGGGGGTGATCGGTTATTTATGCCATGTCTTCATACACTGCGAACACATGGCATGTGAGCAGCATACACACCCCTAAGTGCCGATATACCATTTACTCCTATCTTAGAAGACACTCAATCCAATTGACGTTTCTGCAGGAGACGCACCTGGTGGGTTCGGAAATCCCCTGATTGCAGCGGCGCTGGAGGGGCCAGCTCTATGCGACGGGTTACTCGGCGTATGCTAGGGACGCCATGATCTGGATTCGATCGGGAGTTCCCTTTGCAGCAGAGGAGCGGATCCTAGACCCGCAGGGCAGATTTGTACTGGTCCGTGTACGACTGGAGGGTCATGATGTGGTATTGGGCTCCATCTATGCTCCTAATGTAGACCAGACCTCTTTCCTACGCGGATTGTCCCAGCACTTAGCGGGCTGGAGTGAGCTTCCATGGTTGCTGGGTGAGCACTTCAATAGTGTCCTTGACGTTGATCTGGATCGCTCCTTCCCTCCATTACCCACGTCTCCGGTTGTGACAGCTGCGCGTGGCCTGATGTCATGGGCCCAGCATTGGCAGTTAGTTGATATTTGGAGGCAGTGCCATACCAGGGACAGGGTTTACTCATTCTACTCTGCTCCGCACTCCCTGCATGTGCGTTTAGATAGGATATCTTGCACTCAGAATCTGGCCCCAGTGATTGTAGACACAGATTACTTGGGGCGTACGCACTCAGATCACAATCCGCTACTCGCGAGTCTGAGCTGGGACTCTGCTCCTCTGGCTGTTCCTACCTAGCGGTTGAGACCGGAACTGTTGGAGGATGCTGATTTTTGGACGTCGCTGGGCGTTGCGATCCCTTAATACTTTGAGCACAATGAGGGCACAGCCTCGTCAGGATTGTTTGAATGGGATGTGTTTAAAGTTTTTATATTCGCGGGCAGTGCCTGGGGACCCAGTGTAGTCTGCGCCGCTCCGTTGAGTGTGACTTGGTCCGGGTGGAGCGTTCTGTGCTGCGTCCGGAGGGTGAGGTGGCTGGTGGTCTGACGGAAGATCTGAGGTTGTCTGTGGCTCGCGCAGAACACCTGTCATTACTTGAGCGGTTGCGCTGTTTGAATTATGCCGCGCATTCCGCGAGAACACATGCCTCTGCCGATAGGGCGGGCAAGCTACTGGCTTGGCTGATTCGTTGTGACTGCGACAGGGGGGCAATTGTGGAGATCCGATCACGGGTGGGGGGGATGGTGCATATGCCCCCCGGGAAATACACGCCGAGTTCACGAATCACTATGAGGTGCTATTCGGCTCGGACACGCCTCCTGTGGAGGGTCTCTGCTATGACTTTCTCGCTGGTTTGGAGCTTCCATGTTTGGAGGGGGAACAGGCGGAGACACTTGAAGAGCCTCTCGACTTTGAGGAAATAAAGTCTAGTATAGGTGAGCTTGCATCCGGTTAAACACCGGGTGCGGATGGTTTGCCTGTTGACTTTTACAAGGCCTTTGCACCTCAGCTGGCTCCCCGGTTGCTTCACATGTACGAAGAAGCCATTCAGAGGGGCTGCTTGTCAGCCTCTCATAGGGAGGCATTGCTGGTGTCTCTTCCTAAGCCCGGGAGGGATCCAACGGAGCTGGGATCGTACTGGCCCCTAGAGATGCTGAACACCGACTACAAAATTCTGGCTAAAGTGTTTGCGGTGCGTCTTGCCCCGAGGGTGCCGGACCTGGTCCACCCCAACCAGAATGGGTTTGTACAGGCCAGAGACACCTCGCATAATATTAGACGGCTGTTTCGCGTCATGCAGTATGCGAGGCGGATTGGCCGAGGGCGGGCTGCCTAGTCCTGGATTTGGAGAAGGCCTTCGACTCTCTGGAGTGGCCCTACCTGTTTAGAGTGTTGCAGCGGTTTGGTGTGGGACCCTTCTTTACCCGGTTGGTGCGGCTGCTGTATAATAGGCCGCAGGTTCGAGTGAAGCTCGAGGGCGTGATATCGGAGCCAATCAATGTGTGCAGGGGCGCGAGACAGGGCTGCCCTCTCTCACCGTTGCTGTTTTCTCTTGCCATGGAGCCCCTGGTGGCGGCACTCCGTGGAGAGGGGACTGACTGGGGCATCGCTCAGGGGTATGGTATGTACATAGTATCGTTGTATGCCGACGACCTCTCCTGTACTTCCGTGACATCACACAGATGTCCCCAAGGGTGGGGGCGCTGCTACAGCGCTTCGCGATAATATCCGGTCTCAAAATCAATTGGTCCAAATTGAGTCTCTTCCCTTTTGACCCGGTGCTCCTGGATCCAGGACTCATACTAGCTGGGAGTCCTGTACCGTGGCAGCCATGCATGATCCGATATCTGGGTATTTGTGTTTGCCATTGTGAGAAGGACCTGATTGATGGCAAGCTCACAAGAGCGGTGTCTTCGATTAAGTCACAGATGTCCTTCTGGAAGACGCTGCCGTTGTCGGTAGCTGGTAGAAGAGCCCTTTTAAAGATGGTGGTTTTGCCGCGCTTATTGTACTTCTTTTCAAACCTACCGTACTATTCTTTAGGTCTCTAGAGTCAGAATTGCAGGACTTTATCTGGAATGGAGGCCGTTGCAGGGTTGCCCTGAAGAAGCTGTATTTACCGTCTGAAAGGGGTGGGCTGGCGGTCCCGAATCTAGAGCATTACTACCTGGCCGCCCAGCTTCAGTGGGTGTCTAGGTGGCTGGTGGACGCCCAGCTTACTGATACGGCGTCTGAGTGTGGTCCCTGGTCAGCGCAGCAGATCCTGCACTTATTTCATCCGCTTACACATGCACAGACCCCGCGGCAGATGTTCCTCAGGGTGGCATACAGATGCTTTCATAGATCCCTTCGACTCACCAGGCAGGTGGTACCGTTTGCACCAGCCTTAGGGCTGCTGGGCACGCCACGAGGTCCCAGGATCATATCGGACTTGGAGCTGCGTGCGTGGCACGAAGTGGAGCTGTGCACATTGGGCGATCTCTATGAGGACGGCCAACTGCTGTCGTTCACTTGACTTCAGGAGCTGGGGATGCCGTCCGGACAGTTCCTGCTATACAATTCCTTGCTGAGAGCCCTGAGATCCAAGTGGGGAGATGTGTCGGTGGCTCCCCCTACGCATTTGCTGATTCAATACTTGCATGTTATGGGTCAGGGTCGATGCTTGATCAGCTGGTTCGCTGACGTGCTGCAGACGCATGCGGTCCTGGAGAGTGATGCGCTGTGCATGGCCTGGGAGGGGAACACGGGCAGCTCAATTTTGGAAGCGCAGTGGAGGCTAGCCTTATCTGGTCACCGTAACATACCCCGCAACTCCAGATTTCGCTTAATTCAGTTCTACATTGTCCACAGAGCTTATCTCACCCCGGCCCGAGTGAATAGATACTTTGCTCGTCAAGATGATGCTTGTCCCCGTTGTCGTGCTGTGGGCGCAGATTTGTTACACATGTTGTGGTCTTGCCCTTCTTTGTGCTCCTACTGGAGAGCTGTGGTCGCCTGTCTGTCGGAGTGCATGGCTCTGCGGGTTCCATGTACTTGGGAGGCGTGCATTCTGGGGCTCTTTCCCAGAGGCAAGAAGCATAGAGCCGCGGTGCGATTCCCGGATCTGGGACTAATTACGGCAAAGAGGCTGGTGACCCGCAGATGGAAGTCACCTGACCCCCCGCAGTTGCAGGCTTGGAGATGCACCTTTGAGGTGTGGGCCGGGGCTGAGGGTGCAGTGCTGAGGAGGGAAGAGGTGCTGGGGCTGTGTCAGTTTCCATTGTCGGCTAGCTGGGAAGAGCTGATGTCGCGATTACGGAACATGAATGGGGCTCCGGAAGTGGCGAGCTTGGTCTAGCATGGATGGGAGTTCGCTAGGTGTGTGGTGCGCTGAGATGGGGCGCTGTGTGTGCTCACTGATGGGGACTGACGTGGGAGTTAGACAGTGAGTTGTTGACTGGAGTTAATGATGGGCTCTAACCCCCCGCCGGTGTGCCGGACTGAAGCGAAGTGGCCCTCAATCTAGCCAGGATGTGCCTGCATGACAATTCTCTGCATGTATGTTTAGCAACTAGCAATTGTTATTGTTTATATTGTTTGTTTGTAACCTGTTTACAGCATTAGCTTACCAGCCAGTCGCATTCATGCTATAGTGTGTATGGAGGAAACTTGGCACAGTGACTTGTCTTACCATGTTCTACCTTTGTTCAACACTTTGTCACTGCTGTCCATTACTTGAGGCCATCAGAGTAAGCACTTATTTCTGTATCAGTGTGGTTCTCTCGAAAACAGTATGCTGTTGTAGCCCAGTCCTTGCATGGACCAACGGTGTGACTGAAGACTGAGCAGCAACTTGTCAAGCTGCCCACATTTTTCTTTACTTGGTTGTTTCAGTCTGAATGGACATTTCTGAGCATTGTAACTACACAACACTATCTCCTCGCACACTAACGTTTCATGTTTATTGTCATGTAGAAATAAAATGCAAATAAACAGATTCATGAAAAAAAATGAAAGTGATCCAGAAATATGACTCCCAGAATGCAATATATTTTTAATAAAAACACAGAACATGAACACTGCATCTTTGAAAATGTGGAGTCATCTGGTAACCTTTCGAATTTTACTTTATGGATGTGAGAAAAGGGGGCCTTGGAAGCCAGGTGCTTCCTATGATGAGATTGTGTGGCTTAATGGGCTAGACAGTAGATGGAGATACACCCAGTGTGGGTTTTAGTCTAATCAACAAATCAATGATAGGACCCATAAGATGTACAAGGAGTCCGTTGAGCCGTTGCATTTATGTAAAACGTGTTCGGCCTCCCAAAGATCCCAGTTAAGGAAGCACTGCCCTCAATTCAGCATTTATAAAACAGAATTCGTGGTTCCCCATGTTTCAGCAGTCCATCCTTTAATGATACATTAAAATGGATGTACTACTCAAGCAGCATCATTGTTATTCCAACTGAGCGGACTCTCTAGAGCTGGTTCCATGCCAGTTCATAGCTGCCAAATTTACTAGGTCAATGTGTCATGAGCTGCTCCAGTCTAGGTTTTTTTTCCTGTCAATTCTGGAGCTTTGAAGTCCTGGTTTTATAATGCAATAAACAAGATCAAAGGTCCAAAAATTCAAAGACAAAACCTGGACTTACACAGCTAGTCACACTTGGACCGGGAAAAGTTGGCAGGCTGGCAGATTTTTTAGGGTATCCACATAACATATATTTACATACAAAGAGTCCAAATAGAAATTATTTACATTGTCAGAGGTCATCAAACTGGCATGCATTTGTCCCTCTTTACCCTATATTGAGCACCTTGTTGGTGAACTCAGAGGTTTCCCAGATCCGTGCACGAGTAGCTCATTCAGTCCAGGTATTTCCTTTGCAATTTCAAGCTTTATAGTCCTATTAATTCAATTATCAAATATGAGCTACAAATTCCTGGATGCAAAGCAAAAACTTGGAATGGCTGAACTATTCACCCATGGGTCGAGGAATTTTGAGACTTCTACTGTTGTAGGACTTTGCTTATCTCTTTCACCCAGGCCACTTATTTCTGCTTCTATTCCCAACAGAGCTGAAAGGAAAAGCTGAGCTGGAAGATGATCCCCTGCGTAGAACAGGCCGGCCATTTGGGGGCCTAGTCCGAGATATAAAACGCCGATATCCCAAGTACCTAAGCGACATCAAGGATGCCCTGAATGGGCAGTGCCTGGCCGCCATCATCTTCATTTACTTTGCTGCTCTGACACCTGCAATCACTTTCGGAGGCCTGTTGGGTAAGTAGTCCATGGTTGTTTGGGGTTGGTGAATAATTGAGTGGTCTGGTTGTAAAGATGGACTAAATTAGGAGCCAAAATATTGTCATATGTTTAAACTGAAAACTGACTGTTACTTGCTAGTTTCATCAAAGATTCTTATAATAGAGAAGGCACTTTTGATTGCTTAGTCAGCAGATGTATTTAATATATTCTTAAACGACTCAAGAACAACTATGGAAAGGCCCTTTAGATAGCAAAAGAGTGGCACTTGGCTCCGACGTCAAGCTGAATCCATGGGATGCCAGGATTCAACACAGCGGAATTGATAGGGGTGGGCTTGGTGCCCACGTCAGGCTGCATCCATTGGATGCCAGGATTCAAGAGAGTAGAACTGACAGAAGTGGGACTTGGCTCTCACATGAAGCTACTGCATCCATGAGACGCCAGGATCCAAGACAGTGGAATTGATAGGAGTGGGCTTGGTGCCCAGGTCAAGCTGCATCCGTGAGATATCAGAACCAAGATAGTGGAACTGGCAGGAGATGAACTTAGCTTCCAGGTGAAGCTGCATCCATGGGATTCCAGGTTCCAAGAGCGTGCAATTGACTGGAGTGGGACTTGGCTCCCAGGTCATGCCTGCATTCATGGGATTCCAGGTTCTGAGAGAGTAGAATTGACAGAAGAATGGTAGACCTGGAAGGGTATCTGGTTAAAGCCTGATTGAATTTAGGGCAGTTGCAGCCTTCACAGAAAATGTTCAGTTTACTGGCATTATACTAACCGTACCCTGCAGAATTATTGTTTCTGATACTGGGACATAACTCATCTATTGACCGAGTATTATGCCGCCCCCCCATCAGCAATTTTAACCCATGTCAAACCCAAAGCATCCCCCTCTTAGCAGCCTAGAAAGGACCCAAGAACAAATACATAACCTTCTGATTGGTACTCAGTGCCCTTACCTACCAGACTAATAGACACCACCCCTCTTCCTTGGAGACACATCATAAAGAAGTGCAGTGTCTCCATTAATTTGGGAACAGTGCAAGTGCCCTGCATTCACTGGAGGATTATTGAAGGCTCTCGCTTCACTCTCAGAGAAAGAGGACCGGGACTCACAAATTGGTGTATTCCTAATCTGGTGATACTGTCTGTGAAAACCAGCTTCCACAAACAGTCTGCTGCACAGTGTGCGTGTTCTGAAGCCTGAGTGGGTTTTCATAAACTCACACTATCAATCCAGAGGAAGCAGATGAAGGTGGAGGACAAAAGCAGAAACAGGGAATAGGCTCGTAGACACTGGAAAAATGGGTTAGACTTCAGTATGCAGTAGAAAATGCTGTTCCACGTGAGTACTAACAATGTCAGTCCATATTGCCTGGCAAACAGAAGTAACTAAGATTGGTTCTTCACTTGAATTAATGAATGAATAAATGAAATATGTAAAGTGCACTAACACCTCAAGAGGAACCCTATCATTGGGAGAGGAGATAGCTCAGATGAGCAACAACAAGTGAGGTTAGGGGCTTCAAGAATGTGTGCAGGAACAGAATTCCACATCTTGGCAGCAATGTATGAGAAGGAACAGCCACAAATGTGGTTCCTTCTGATCATGGGTTCCATGGAGATAGAAGTATCCTGGGAGGGTACTGCATGAATATGCAGCTCATATAACTTTGGGCTAGTTGAAAGTAGGCTTTATAGATGAAGAAAAGAGCAAAATATGATCTTCTGAATGGGAAGCCATTGGATGGTATGGAGAGAAGGAGAGATGGAGTGACAGATTATTCACTGAGCAGCTGCATTTTGCATGATCTGGAGATAAGGGATTAAATACTCACTGAAGACACTCAGCTCATATTCTCCCTCTCAAGCAAGATGCCAAACTCCTGGTCCAGTTTCTCTGCCTGCATGACCAAAGTCGCTGAGTCGATGAAAAACAGCTGCCTCAGGCTAAACATGGCCAAAAAGTGATCTTCGCAGAAACACTTTGGCATGGGACTCCACCTAGAGGCTGGCAGTACTCAGGCCCACCCTCCTCCCTACAAACCAATCCCAGATCCTTGGGATATCTATCGACAACCAATTCACCTTGACTGGCCAAGTCAATGCAGGTGCTGCCTCCTGCTTCCTCACACTGAAGATGCTAAAGATTTTCAAATGGCTCCTGACCAACACCGTAGAACCTTCACCCAGGGCCTTGTCACCAGCAAATAGCACTTCAGAAAAACCCTCAAAGTCAAAATCAACAGTCAACTGACCTGACAACTCAAGACCATACAGAACTCTGCAGCTAAGTTCACCCTCATCCTCCCACCCCATACCACGCCACAGCTCAAAGAGCTCCACTAGCTCCCCATCGCCAATCAAGCACTATTCAAACTCCTGGTGCACGCTTTCAAAGCCTAACACAATGTGGGCCCCCTATACCTCAGCAGCTGCATCAGTTTTCACAAACCTACCAGACACCTCCACTCAGCTGGGCTCCTGTACACACACATCCCCGCCTAAATAGAACAGAACAGATGGTCACACCTCCTACCTCACTTCTAAAGCCTGGAAAGACCTGCCCTTGCACCGTAGGGTCACTTCCTCAGTTCTTGAATTCTGCAAGAACCTGAAAATGTGGCTTTTCAACTAGGCCACGGCTTAGTCCAGACTGCTTACAGCACCAGAATACCCTCCTGCTTGATTGTGCACTCTACAAATTTACATTACACTGCATTGCATTATCCAGTCTGGGTTACATTAAAGCTTGGATCACCCTTTTTAAGTTGGTATCAAGAGAAAAGGAAGGATTTAAGCATATGAAGAATCAGAAAGCAGACCAATACAATAAGGTTCATTTGAGCATTAAAGAAGAGTTGACAATCAAACAGGATCCCAAGGATTTTGCCCTCAAAGATGGAATGAAAGAGGCCAAAGAAGAGAACCTCTCCTTTGTCACCATTTAGTTTTAAACAGTTTTCTCATATCCAGTTGACGACAGGTTTCATGTGAGATTAGAAATGTTCCATAGTCTTAGAGATGTTGCTGTTGATAGGGACGGTAATTTGGGTGTCATCCGGACTGGAAAGCCAATAAGGCACCGGCCTTGACCAAATGGAGACGGGGGATGGACTGGTGTACTCAATGTGAAAAACTCGTATATGAGGCTAGAGGGTGCCCAAATAAATATAACAAGATCTGGGGGAAATGGGAGGACATGATGACAACTTAACCCCTTACAATGCTGACTGACACAACGAGAAGGAGAGCCCGAACACATTCCTCCACCCCCCTCTTGAGTGGGACGAGACACTAATGATGCACCAACATAGATATGTACAATCTACTCGTTCAAGGTGTTGTCTGGGACATTGGAATTGACCACTGTTTGGTGCCCATTGGCGCCTTGTCACCTATGTGTATAATTGCTTTATCTGTTCTGTTTTACTTTATTTTATTGCAAAACCAATAAAACTTCTTTATAAAAAAATATAAAAAAATTGGGTGTCATCAGCATAGGTCATGAGATCAAACCCCAAAAAGGGAATTACAGAGCAAATAGAGTTTGAACAGATTGAGGCTTAATGTGTAGTGTTGAAGAACTCCACAGAGGGTAGGCCTAAGGTCTGACTGGAAGGCAGCAAGGTTGATGGATGCAGATCTGTGATTAAAAAAAGGAGAGGAACCATTTTAGAGTGTGGCAACAGATGCCATTATCATAGAGATACCTAATGAGAATGACATGAGATACTGTGTCAAAAGTTGGGGAGATGTCTAGTAGGATCTGTGCCACTGAGCCCCCTTGAACAAGTAGAGTCCAGATACTATCCTGTATAGCAAGAAGGGCGAATTCAATGCTGAAGCTGGAGCTCCAACTGCATTGATTGGAATCTAGCAGGTTATTGACCTCTATATAAGAAGACACTTGAGAATTCACTTTCTCTCAATCAATTTTGCTGGGGTGAGGAGAAGACAAACGGGAAAATAGCAACAGAGAGTGTTGGGGTCAGCAGTGGGTTTTTTCAAAATGGAAGATGTCAATAGCATGCTTCTTGGGACTTTCATGGAGGTTAAGAACAGCTCGTAGAGATTTTGGAGAACAAGACAGGTGGAGCCCATAGCTTTACTTAAAAAGTGGGGAGGGATAAGCTCTAAAATGGTTACGCAATGAAGAGACCTCAGTCACATGATCTTAGAGTGGAGTGACATGGGTGTGAAACCAAGATAGAAAACCCCGAAGAGTAAGCTGTAGGGACATCCTAATTCTGCAAAACATCCGCAGGAGGCTGGGGATCGAAATCAGCGTGTACAATAGAAATTTCCGCTGGTAACCTTTAATAGTTGATCTGTGGTCTGCTTTGGCTTCCGTGCTGTGTACGGCCTGCCATGTCCTTTCAAAATGAATAGTGTGGTGTTCCATCAGTCTTAATTCAATAGAGTATCAGGAGGAGGATGGCACATCACTAGATGGACCATGACAACATTGAGAGTGAGAGTAATCCATAAATCAAATGCTGCGGCTGCATCAGTAATAGACAAGATTGGAGAAGGAGTTGAGGCTGCAAGAGCTCAGAGAAGTTATCAGACTTAAGCTTGTGCCAAGGGCGAGTAAAAAGGGCAAGTGCTGATCTAGTCTTGCTGTGAGGTGGGGATAATCAAAGGGATGGAAAATGGAACTGCAAAGTGATCTGACTAGTACAGAGGGAGGTGGGTGCTGACCTTAAATGAGTCAAGATTAGAAAAGAATAGATCTAGTAGGTGGCCCTCTGAATGTGTGCTTGTCAACCCATGAAATAGTAATTGATTTTCCTGATATCCACGTTGAATGTGTGTACGAGAAAATTTACATACCATGAGATAATTTATGTATGTTAGGTTTGTTCAAAAATTTAATTGATTTATTATGGTTAGTTTTGGAATTAGTGTTAAGGTCAGTTTTAAGGTTTCAACTAGGGTTAGGACTATCATTAACATTAGGGCTATTAGTGTGAAAGTTAAAGATTGTGCTAGGTCTAGGCTTGGGGTTATCATCAGTGTTCGTACCGGCACAGCTTTAAGTGACTGGTTCAAAGTAATAGTAATTTAATGTTATGGGTAGGGACTCCCATTGATGCCAAGTAAAGGCGTCTCATTAATGCTGGTTGAATTAATAACACATATTTGTTACCTAGAATGCCTTCATGTTTTGCTTCATGTATGTTGTTTGAATGTGCTAACAAGTTTCCTGCTCTACTCTTCTCCTAGGTGAAAAGACTAACAACTGGATGGGGGTTTCCGAACTCCTCATCTCCACATCATTGCAGGGAGCTATCTTCGTCCTCCTGGGAGCCCAGCCACTGCTCATCCTTGGCTTCTCAGGTCCACTCTTAGTATTTGAAGAAGCATTTTATGCGGTGTGTATTTATTTATTTTTATTTATATTTCCTTTTTTATTTTCACTTGTGTCTTGATTAGCTTATTATCACATGGGTCAGAAGGTTCCTCTAGTATCACAGTGTCTGAGATGTCTGGGGCTGATGGCGGTATCAATCAATGTCCTTCCCTGGGCTCATCTTCATATGTATCCTCTAATCAATCATTTGATTTCCCACTGGCTGCCTTACTCACTGGACCAGATCAGGTGTCTTTTAGATTAGTGTTTGGAGCAACAGAATTTTAACCAGAGGGTTTCCATTCATATCACACCAAAACAAGCGATGACCACAGATGTCAGCAAACTGGAGTGGGGGGCACATTTCAATCCAGGGGAAGTGGAGTCAGTTTTAACTTTTTTTAAATTCCAGCTTCAGGGAGCTGAATGTGGTTCTTCTAGCCCTACGGGGGTTGCACCTCACCTTCTGGGTCGCCATGTACAAATGAGGACAGACAACTACATTGTGACAGGATACAGGAACCATCGGGGGTTTCAAAGTCAAATCCCTATGGTTATTTACCCAGGAAATTTACAGTTGAGCAGAATCTAATCTGAAATCTCTGAAAGTGGTATGTCTTCTGGGAAGGGAGAATTGGGCAGCAGACAAACTGAGCTGTGTATTTCGACCAATGAGTGCTATATTATTGAGGAAGGAGGTGTTTCAGATGTTGCAGAAGAGGTTTAGGTGACCCTAGTTGACATCTTTGCAAGCAGGAACGATGCCCTTCTTCCATGTGCAGAAGCAAGGAAGTTGGGCGCAATTTCATTAAAATGGACAAGGCAGCTGCTTTCTGCATTTCCTCCCATTCTGACGATACCTCGGGTGATTCAGAACATCAGGGAGGACAAGGTTCTCCTCATACTTTCAGGATGGGAAAGAAGTTCATGGTTTCCTCGCTTACGGGAGGTGGCAGTACAGCCACACTAGGAGAGTCCTCTGTAGCCATATCCCTTGGTAGGGACTCTTCTTCTGCTCTGAATGTTACAGAAGTTATACCTTTAGGATTGGATATTAAAAGGGTAGGTTTGTTGCCTGAAGGACGTTACTTTAAAATTCCAGAAGGCATTCAATGTTAAAGTTGTATTCCAGGCATTTGAACTCTTTCAATACTTTGTGCAAGGATAGAGCATTTGATCAAGTTACAGAAGATCACATAAAGCTTTTAGATTTCTTGTCAGACTGGTTCTCTTTGGGTTTAGCCCCATCAACTTTACTGGCCCAGTGGGGTTTACTTAGAGCCTTCGGAAGTCCTCATCTTGATCACTTAGAGCCACTGATATCCAGATTAATGAGGCATTTTTCTCTTAAAAGACCAAAAGTATTAAGTCCTTCTCCTAATTGAGATTTTCCCTTTAGTGTTGAGAGCTCTGCAGCTCATGCCTTTTGTGCCATTAGAGCAAGTGGACATAAAAGTTCTAACTCTCAAGGTTCTATTTTTGGCAGCAATTTCTTCAGCCAAGTAGATTGAGGAACTGGGATCTTTTTTTATTTTTTACCTGAGCTTTTTCTAAGGGTAGATAGAAGTGTATTGAGGATATGACATTTTTACCAAAATTATCTTCCCTAATCGGACAAAGGAAGTAGTTTTGATGGTTTTTCCAGATTCACAGCAAGATGAGGAAAGGAGGGCTTGACATCTCCTGGATGTGAAACGAGCTCTGGTAATCTATTTAGAGATGACCAAGGGATTCAGAAAGGTGGATAGCCTGTTTGGAAGCTTTGGTCCAGTGCAAAGTTTCCTAAAACTGTCTATTTTCACCTTGAGTAGATGGCTTCACCAAGCTGTCATCGTAGCCTATGAAGCTCACTGTTCAGATTTACATAGACAGATCCAAGCTATAACTGCAGGTCAAATGTTGACCTCATGGGCATTTTTAAAGGGGTGACAATATAAGACATCTGTAGTGTAGTGACATGGTCATCGCCGCACACATTCCTGGATCACTCTAGACTGGTGTTAGAAGGTAACACATCAGCAACGTTTGCTTCATCGTTTTTTATGTAAGTGCTAGCCAGTAATATGTGAAGTAGAACATATGGTGTGGTGATTTGATGCAAACATATACAATTAAAGGTTTCACTTTCTCTCTGCATATTGACCTTTAAAGTGTATTATCGTTGGTAGGGATTATATGAAGCCAACTTTGGCTTCGGTATCAGCTCACTGGTAATTACGGTGGTGAGGAAGACTGGTCAGGAGGTAATGCCTCAGTTACTTATCGGTAATGTTCATTACTCGGAGTCCAAACCTTCCTTGCCATGGTCATGTTTCATAATCCCTCCCTTCCCTTAGGGCTCAGTTTCATGATTTATTGAGGCGTGGGAAGAGACAGGAAAAGTAAGGGGTGGGACTTCCTTTTGTATGTGTATAAGGGGAAGGGTAATCTGCCATTTTGGGGGAGCCATGAAAAACATTAGAATGATTTTTTTGTTTGTAAGGTTCTGGATAACGAACTATTGCTCACTGGTAATTACTATGGTGAGGAAGGCTTGGACTCGGTGTAGTAAAGATTACTGGTAAGTAACTAGGCATAAACTCTTCTATCACAAAAGTCAATATATTCACTGCAGTAAGTGTGGACAGATCCCCAAGCTTAACATTAAAATCACCTGCAAGCATCAAATTAAATCCCATTCCAATGTTAGAGTACTTATTATGAAGTTCTGCAACAAGCCAAACGCAAACAAAAATTAGGATTATCGCTAGCTGAAAAATTATCAGTATAAAAATTGATGATAACTATACAAAAATTGTTTGGTCAAGTCAGGTAGAAAGCCTGAATCAGTCCGCAATTGGTCTGAAATGGGGAAATTGAGCATTTAAGGGTGGTTTTATACCAGGATGTTAAGCCTGCCCATGTCTGCCCTGCAGCTAAGAGAATAGCGGGGCAGTACATTAAATGAAACCCTCCCAAAACACATCATTTACAGCCCAGGTTCCTGCAGCAAAACTATATCATGCAAACTAGTATATGCTATGTAGTTGTCCAAACATAATTTAGACAATACTCGAGCTATGTTTTAGCTGAATAGTTTGATATTATGAGGCGTGAGGTGTGGAGGGGACATAGGCTTGTGAGGTGAAGAATAGTCCTGAGGCTTGGGTGCATTCTCCACTATACTGCGCTCAGTTTCAAGAGTATTAGGCAAATGGGCAGATTAAAGAACAGCCAGGCCTGAAAGCATGAATAAGTTACTGTTTGGAAAATTGACCAAGCAGCCCGTTCATCAGTCATTCTCAGGCAGGTCTAATAACACAGAGTAACAATTGCTTCTAGAGTTCTTGGTGGCTTCTGGTAAGAGGGGTGCAAGCTGGATGTTTTAGATCTCCTCCAATGAGGCTGGTCTCTCATGTCTGTAAAAGAACCATCAGGCAATAACTCAATACGATCTGGGCTGACTGACCCAGAGCATGAACAATGGATTAAATCCCCTGCAATTTGTGGGTCTCTAAAATTGATGATGACAGTCTTTATGAAATCAGTTTTTAGGGGGACCCACACAACAGAGTTTGTTTTCACAGCAAGTGCTGATTTGCTTGTTCATCTTACCTATGAATGCAGAGGCATAAGAGCTGGGTGACATCACCATTTACTTCACCCTGCATGTTTTTTTTATACCACAGTTTTGCGAGAGCAACAACATGGAGTACATTGTGGGCCGAGTCTGGATTGGCTTCTGGCTGATCCTAATTGTCGTACTCATTGTGGCCTTTGAAGGAAGTTTCCTGGTGGGGTATATCTCTCGATTCACCCAGGAGATCTTCTCAATCCTCATCTCCCTCATCTTCATCTACGAAACCTTCTCCAAGCTTATCAAGGTAAAGAGAACTCCTACTTACAGAGGGTAGCACCAAATGCATAACTAAAAGGAATATAATGTGCATATCATATGTCTCTTACTAAACCTTTCCTGTTTGGATCTATAGATTTTCCAGCAACATCCCTTGCAGAGACACTACAACTCAACTAATGTAGAACCTCCACCGGACCCACAGCCCAACACTGCACTGCTTTCACTGGTTCTCATGGCAGGAACCTTCTTCATTGCCTTCTTTTTGCGCAAGTTCAAGAACAGCAGTTTCTTCCCAGGGAAGGTAAGGAAACTATTGGGCCTCCGCATAACATTTAAACCTTCTATCGTCCTGACAGAAGCCCCCATCACCTAGCCAAAATATCATCAACATTTGCCAGGATGATCTCACATTACTTTGATGATTAACTATTCACTGCTTCTGCTAACAGCATTCTCAACAAAAAAACTCCCATGCATTTCCTTCACCCACCGCCATCCTCCATCTCACACTGATATTCCTGCAACAAAGAAGCCCTAGAGGTCAATCCTCTTCAATTCAACACTTTCACCAGTGGCATGTGACCAGATCTTAAGATAAATGCACTTCCCCATGAGAGCAGCACTTACTCGCCCACATACATGCTAAGGTTTTGTTCCCCCACCCTCGTAACAGCAGTTTCACTAGTCTCACCCTTCTAAGACAATACCATCCCTCACTCATAAGAGCTGGTATGAAGGAAGGATCTCTATGCAAAATGTTTTCGAAGCAACTGCTTCACAGATAGCTTTCTACATAACTTCTTCTAGTCCTCCCCAGCAAACACTCTCTCCTGTGTGCATTATTTCAACATGTGGTCTTTTTAGAGTTACAAAATGCCCACAAACGTAGCCTATAACTCAGCAAATTCCATGACTGAGACAAATTTGTCTTTATCCTTGAAAACCCAAGACTCTTGAATAACCATCACCATTTTACTCTTCAGGCTATTACATTTGCTCAAACATTTTGTACAACAAATATTACAATTCTTCACCCAAAAATTTACAATTTTCATGTGCAGCGTTAGACCAGAACTCAACAATGCTCCAATCACAGATAGCAAAGCTTCAACATAGTCCCTCTTCGGCCTTACAAAACAAATGTCATCTAGAAAATGGATAACATTTGTGTGCCCTCTAGAAAGAGACATGTTTAACACCAATTGAGTAAACTGAGTAATCCCCATAGTTATGAACATTTTAACAGCCTTGGAGTCTTTGTGCAGATGAATTAGATGGTTTGTTAATTTGAGATCTAATTTTGAGATACATTCTACACCTTCGAAAGTCCATGACATTTCAGTTATTTTGGAAAGTGAGAAACTCGTGTCTAAAATATTTTTATTCACCATTCAGAGCTCTTTGCAAAATCTTAGCTTACCCCCCACTTCCACATTACCACCATTGGAGATAACCTGTCTGTAGACTCAACAGCTTTAACAATGCCATCAGTTATGAGCCTTTCTAATTTAGTCTGTACCTCTCTTCTTACCACCATGTTGCCTCGCTGCAAGAGGAGTGTTACTGGCACTGCTCCTTGAATTTCAATAAACAGCGATTGTGCCTGAGCACCTAGGGAAGGCTCGTTCTTAAACCGTACTGATGTCACCAATCCATTACTGCTGGACCCATGGACGTCATTTGGGGATCATCAGTGGTTGCAGCTGTGACCCCTGGCTTGCACCATACGACCCATGCCACTGCCTTTGCGACCCCTTGCTTCAGAGGTGGCAAGATGAGTGCCTGGAACTCAGGTGTAGACAGTACTAATGGATGTTGGGTGGGGTTCCACTTTACTGGCTTTCTGTCAATAAACAAAAGTGTAATAAAAAATGGAATACATAAATGTAATTAAATTAGCTGGAATATGAGCCTATCTGGCAGCCAAGGGAAGTAAAAATGCTCTGAAATGTATGTATGCTTGTCAATGAGATTGTGTTTATGTGAGTGACAGTGTGTATGTATAAGCATGTGTGTGTGTGCCTAAGTAAAGATTAAATGGTGTGTGATGTCACTTCCACTGCCCCTGGCATTTTGGTGAATGACACCCATGGCTGGACCCTCTGCTTTTGTGGCGACGTTCCTTAAAAAGATCGGTGTACCCAATACTCTTTAAACTGTATGCTTCCTTCATTTTGTCAATTCAAATGAAAATCATGTTTTTAAAAATAACTTTGACGAACTCAAAACCTATTTAATAACTGTGGCAGTGCAATGGAACTCAAAAAGCCCTTATGAAACTCAGGCCTGACCAACTGACTATCCACTCACAACTCAACTACTGGTTTTTCACTTACACTTAATTTTCTTAGACATGTCCCACTTTAGTGGACTTTACACCCAAAACCACACTCTGAAGTTCATCTACGCCCTCAAGCAAACATGAAACCGAACCTCTCTTTTTGAGGTGCACTCTTAAGAAACAACCTCTTTAATTCAATGGATCCCCTAAAAAAGGGCAGATAAATATCAACTGTGTCTCTTCATTCTGTCCTGCTGCATTGGGATTACAGTGCATAACAGGGCCTGTCCATTGTCCCCTTCACAGCTACTGCTTTTTTGTTTTACAAAACATTGTAACCTAGCATTCTAGTACATTAACAGGTCTTTTGCATTTGAAATTTGGTAGTGTTGGGGTGAAGACATTTGTGCGCACATGCCCAATAATCAGTATGTTAAAAATAGTATAAATATTTTAAAGAAAATAGGAAACTGCACACACTCTGCACATCTCGGTGTGTGTTAGTACCCACTCACATTTGTACACGTGTACTTCTCCCCATCCCTGTGTGCACTGGTGCTCACAGCTGTTTGCATGCATGCCCTTGCACACTCCCTATGCTCTGGTGTCACTTCAGTTCTCCCTGCGCGTTCCTTCTCCTTCACGACTCTGTGTGTTACTGTCAGTGCATCTCTGTGTACATGTCTGCACATTTCTGTGTGTGTGCATTGTTTTGCTTTCACATTTTGATGTGCATCATTGCTCCCTTGGCATCTGCATGCACCGGTGTCCATGTTCCTTCACATCCATCTGTGAATTACGGCCCCTTCTCATCTCTTTGTGCATTGCTGGTCCTTTTTTCTCTTTTCACATCTGTGTGCATGGATGTTAGTTGACACCTGTGTGCATTCCTTTCTTTCACATCCCTATGTGCATCACTGCTCCCTTAACATCTCCTTCTCACTGAATTTCCCGCCCCTTCACACCTCTGTGTGCACTGCTGCCTCTTGTCTCCTCTCTGGCTATGGCTGCTCCTTTATTTATTCTCTGTTCACAGATATGCACATGACTAGTCACTGACATATGGGTGAGATGCTGCACTTTCACATCCTTATGTGGACGAGCAGCCCTTCCTAGTGCCCTAATTCCTAATTCCTAAAACAATAAACGCATCAAAGTGCTTTTTTCCTCTGAAGGTTGCTGCTGGCGCTACTGAAGTCGGTGCCGAATCCCAGGGCTCTCTTTTCTTGACCCCCCCCTATACCTCCTTCATGCACTGCCAGACACTCCCTGCTTCTGCGTCCCTCTCGGGGGTCTTGTTCATCCCTGCTTCCTCCTGTTTCTCTGCCTGTTGCTTTCTCCTGCATTCCCTCTTGCTGCCTTTCTCACTCTTGCTCTCAGATGATGAAAAATAAGTGCCGGGCTCCAAAAATGAGTGCCAGCGCCCCCTCGACGCCCACCTGCTCAAATGAAGCAACAGCCCATTCAGAAGCCTTCATTCACTGCTACAGCTACTCTGCACTGCTGTTCACGTTCACGTTTGACACGTCTCTCAGGATTACAGTCGCTTTACATTACTGAGAACCTGAACCACTTGGGCTTTCACGCGAAGAGCTGAAGAGGCCTACTTACCCCACCACTGCCTATTGCAAACACGTGTAGTTCAATACATTGACCCACTTTGTTTACTGTTTAGATTTTTTGTTGCACTCTTTTTATTTTACACTCTCGAAGTAATAGTATAAACCGCAACGCAGATGTAGAAACATATCTGTAGCTGTGTTTTAAATTGTATATGAATGTAATGTATGGTTGAAAAATCACAAAGAAACATGATAAAGATACGTTTTTAAAAAAAAGAACATTACCCCTTTAAACCTCTCTGAGCTCTGCAGCCATTTGCATCATTATGCTTTAGTAATCCTTGATATCTGCGTACATTTACTTCCTCTCTGTGTGCCTTAAAGACACTACATGCCTCTCTGTGCAGTATTCTACAACTTAAACCTGTGTGTCTTGTTTCGCCATGTTCCCTGTGTGTGTTACTGCTTTTCATAACTGTTTGCATGATTGCAACTTCACATCTACATGCCTCACTGCTCCATTTCATTTGTGTGCCTAGCTGCTCATTCAGATATGAGTATTTCTCTATAACATAACCTCCATTTAAATTATAGTCCCTTCACATCTCTGTGTGCGTCGCTGCTCCTTCACGCCGCTGTGTGCATTGCTGCTCCTTCACATCTGTGTGCCTTGCTGCTCCTTCACATCTCTGTGTGCAATGCTGCTCTTTCACATCTCTGTGTGCATTGCTGTTTCATCTCATCTCTGTGTGCACTGTTGCTGCGTCACATTGCTGTGTTGCTGCTCCTTCACATCTCTGTGTGCATTGCTGTTTCATCTCATCTCTGTGTGCACTGTTGCTGCGTCACATTGCTGTGTTGCTGCTCCTTCACATCTCTGTGAGTGTTGCTGATCCTTCACATCTCTCTGTGTGTTGCTGCTCCTTCACATATCCATGTGCGTTGCTGCTCCTTCACATATCCATGTGCGTTGCTGCTCCTTCACATCTGTGTGCGTTGCTGCTCCTTCATATCTCACATCTTTGTGTGCGTTGCTGCTCTTATGTGCGTTACTGCTCCTTCACATCTCAATGTGAGTTTCTGCTCCTTCATATGTTTATGTGCATTGCTGCTCCTTCACACCTCGGTGTGCATTGCTGCTCCTTCACATCTGCGTGCGTTGCTGCTCCTTCACATCTCTGCATGCATTACTGCTCCTTCACATCTGTTTGCATTGCTGCTGCTTCTTGACATCTGTGTGTGTGTTGCTGCTCCTTCACATCTCACATCTTTGTGTGCGTTGCTGCTCCTATGCGCGTTGCTGCTCCTTCACATCTCTATGTGCGTTTCTGCTTTTTCACACCTCGGTGTGCATTGCTGCTCCTTTACATCTGTGTGCATTGCTGCTCCTTCATATCTCTATGTGCATTGCTGCTCCTTTACATCTCTGTGTGCTTTGCTGCTCCTTCACATCTTTGTGTGCCTTGCTGCTTCTTCACATCTCAGTGTGCGTTACTGCTCCTTGACATCTCTGTGTGCTTTGCTGCTCCTTCACATCTTTGTGTGCGGTGCTGCTCCTTCACATCTCTGTGCATTGCTGCTTCTTCACATCGTGTGCGTTGCTGCTCCTTCACATCGTGTGGGTTGTTGCACCTTCGCATCTCTGTGTGCGCTGCTGCTCCTTCACATATGTGTGTATTGCTGACCCTTCACATCACTGCTTGCATTGCTGCTCCTTCACATCTGCATGCACTGCTGCTCCTTCACATCTGTATGCATTGCTGCTCCTTAATATCTGTGTGTGTCGCTGCTCTTTCATATCTGTGTGCATTGCTGATCCTTCACATCTCTGTGTGCGTTGCTGCTCCTTCACATCTCTGCGTGCGTTGCTGCTCCTTCACATTTATGCATGCACTGCTGCTCCTTCACATCTGTGTGCGTTGCTGTCCCTTCACATACCTTCGTGCATTGCTGCTCCTTCACATTTCTTCATGCATTGCTGCTCCTTCACATCTCTGTGTGCATTGCTGCTCCTTCACATCTCTGCGTGCATTGCTGCTCATTCACATCTTTGCGTGCATTGCTGCTCCTTCACATCTTTGCCTGCGTTGCTGCTCCTTCACATCTTTGTGTGTGTTGCTGCTCCTTCACATCTTTGTGTGTGTTGCTGCTCCTTCACATCTTTGTGTGCATTGCTGCTTCTTCACATCACTGCGCGCGTTGCTGCTCCACATCGCAGGACTCACGCTTGATCCCATCTTCACCACAAGCGCCCACGTCACCTTCAACCACACCACCGAACTCTACTGGACCGACCACCACTGCATCCATTTCACCTTCAAGAAACAAACCAAGCACCACCACCCGCCCCCAACAACCACCTCGCCGCTGCTGGAGCAAAGTCACCAAAGAGCAACTAACCAACACCCTCACCCAGAACCCACCCGCGACCCCACCGACCCAGACACCGCCGCCCTCAACCTCAAACAGTGGATCACCAACTGTGCCAACTCCCTATCACCTCTCAAGAACCCACCCAACAACCAAGCCTGCAAAAAAACCACCTGGTTCACCGACAAGCTCCAAGCCTCCAAACGCGACTGACAGAAACTGATATCTTTGTGCACTACTGACCCTTTACATCTCTGTGCATTATTAGGAGTTGTTCCCTTCCCTCTCTGCATTACTGATACCTTTGTGCACTACTGACCCTTCACATCTCTGTCCATTATTAGCAACTTCCTCCTCTATGAATCATTGCTCACTAATACCTTTGTGCACTACTGACCCTTCACATCTCTGTGCATTATTAGCAACTTCCTCCTCTATGAATCATTGCTCACTGATACCTTTGTGCACTACTGACCCTTCGCATCTCTGTGTGCATTGGTGCCCTCTCCCTTCCGTTTCCATGACTGTTGCTTCTCTGTGAAAAACAGCACTTCGTACCTCTGTGAGAATGTTAGCCACTTCATACCAATGTGTGGACAGATGCCACCTCAGAACGGTGCATGTATTCCTGCTCGCTCCTTCACATCTCCGTGTGCATTGCTATTCCTTCACACTGCTTCCCATTCACATCAGTATGCATTGCTGCTTCTTCATATCCTTATGTCTCATGCTACTAGACTGCGTCTATGTCTACATTATTGCTTCTTGTATATTTGTGTACGTGAGTGCTCTGTCACATACCTGTGCATTACTGCTCCTTCACGTCTGAGCGCACCACTGCTTCTTCACACCAGCCCTGGTTTCCTTTACATCTCATTTTGCATTACTGCTCAGTATCTGCATTACTGCTTCTTCACATTACATTTCTGTGTGCACTGCTGCTCATTCACTTCTGTGCAAATCACTGAGCCTTCACGTTCGTCTGCATTACTGCTTCTTCACATCTTTGTGTGCTTTGTTGCTCCTTCGCATGCCTAGGGGTATTATTGCTTCTTCACATCTTTGTTTGCATTATTACACCTTCGCATCTCTGTGCACATTATCACTCCGTCACATCTCTGTGTTCATTAGTACTCCTTAACTCTGTGTGCATCATTGCTCCTTCACATCTGTGTGCATTGCTGCTTCTTCACACCTCTGTTTCCGTGATTGCACCTTCGCATCTCTGTGCACATTATCACTCCGTCACATCTCTGTGTTCATTAGTACTCCTTAACTCTGTGTGCATCATTGCTCCTTCACATCTGTGTGCATTGCTGCTTCTTCACACCTCTGTTTCCGTGATTGAACCTTCGCATCTCTGTGCACATTATCACTCCGTCTCATCTCTGTGTTCATTAGTACTCCTTAGCTCTTTGTGCATCATTGCTCCTTCACATCTGTGTGCATTGCTGCTCCTTCACATCTTTGTTTGCATTATTACACCTTTGCATCTCTGTGCACATTATCACTCCGTCACATCTCTGTGTTCATTAGTACTCCTTAACTCTGTGTGCATCATTGCTCCTTCACATCTTGTGCATTGCTGCTTCTTCACATCTTTGTTTGCATTATTACACCTTCGCATCTCTGTGCACATAATCTATCTGTAACATCTCTGTGTTCATTAGTACTCCTTAGCTCTGTGTGCATCATTGCTCCTTCACATCTGTGTGCATTGCTGCTTCTTCACATCTTTGTTTGCATTATTACACCTTCGCATCTCTGTGTTCTTTTAGTACTCCTTAGCTCTGTGTTCATTTAGTACTCCTTAGCTCTGTGTGCATCATTGCTCCTTCACATCTGTGTGCATTGCTGCTTCTTCACATCTCTGTTTGCGTAATTTCACCTTCGCATCTCTGTGCACATTATCACCCCGTCACATTTCTGTGTTCATTAGTACTCCTTAACTCTGTGTGCATCATTGCTCCTTCACATCTGTGTGCATTGCTGCTTCTTCACATCATCTGGGGCCATTACTGATCCTCCTACTACCTTTTCTCTGCATTGTAGCCTATCGGATTTCTGTGCGCATTGTTGTGTCTTCACATCTCCGAACGCATTGCTGCACCTTCATCTCTTTGTGCAGTGTCGTTATTTCACCCATTGACATCTTAAGTATTTTGGGGGGCGTGGTCCAGGCGAATTTTGGGGGCCACTGTTCGGAACAGCTTTGAATTTATGTTCCAGTGTCAGCTTTTTCATGCCCTCTTTGGTCAAGTCACTGGCAATGCACAGGCACACAGGGCTAAATTTTAAATGTGTTCACATCTAATATTCAGGGACAGTGATGTGTGTTTTAAAAAATGTACTGCAAATAATATCTGTGACACCCTCCCGTTTCTCATTTGTGAAGTCCTGTTTTGATTTAAATTAAGCATTTTTATTGATACTGCATGAAACACAAACACATTTCTCTACTTAATGTATGTAATAGACGTATACATCATCCAAATTAAAAAATAAATTAAAGGAAGTTATTTAAAACAAACTCCTTAAAATGTATTCGAGGTCATCAGGGCAAGACTCTGCAGAGCAGAGTTGGCCCTCTCAGTGGGCCCCTGAAAAGCTGGGGCCTGGGCCAGAGCACGCTTTGCCCATACCTTACAAAGTCTCTGACGTCACCTCTGCGTGCATCATTGCTCCTTCACATCTGTGTGTATCGCTGCTCCTTCACATCTGCGTGGGCCTCACTGGTCCTTCACATCTGCTCTTTCACTTCTCTGCATTATTGCTGCACTCATGCCTGTGTTCTTCGCTTACAGCTTCGTCGAATGATCGGGGACTTTGGCGTACCTCTCGCCATCTTCATTATGGTCACCGCTGATTTCTTCATCGAGGACACCTACACTCAGGTGCGTGGGCGCTTACCACCTACTTTTAAATGAGGTATGTGGGATGATGTGCTTGCATTCAAGCAAGCAGGACCCGGTGCCTACAAGAGAGTGAGTCTGGTGCCCAGCATACACGTGGGTGAAGTTGGGGCGGGGGTATTTACATATTTGCATTATGTTTGTATTTATTGAAGAGTCTACCGAACGGCAGTGCTGCACGTAGCAAATAGAGATGGTGGCGGTGACACTCGGGTGGGGCAGTGAGACGCAGGCACAGACAATACAGCATATGTAGAAACCAACAATTATACGTCATTTACGTAGTAGTGTGGGTCACGGACCACGTGACGTACTTCTAGGACGCAGCACGTAGGGAAAGGTGGAGGTAGAGTGTCAGTCGGCATTGTTTTCGAGTCCAGAAATGGAGGCGCAGTGCCACCTTGTATGGTTTTGAAGTCCAGAGATGGAGGGAAAATGTCACCTTGTAAGGCTTTCGAGTCCAAAGAGGTGGTCGTTGAATGTATGTTTGCAGTCCAGTCTGGTAGAAACCACTGCATTCCAAAGAGTGAGCATAGGGATCCGAATCATGTGGGTCCACCAGGTGGCATGGATAGGTCAGAAGGGTCTAGGTGCTGGGATGGCCCTACCGGTGCTCAGGCACACAAGGTGTGATGCTCTCACTCTGTTAAGGGTATACCATACTCGGTGTACAGGTGTGTGGGACTCCTTATAAATACAATACTTCGTCAAAAGAGTGAGGTGATGTACCACAGATGGGCAGCATACATGACTGTAGCTGAGCGGGAGGCATGTCTGTTTAATTATGGCGTGCACAACATGTCATGGCTCGTGTTCAATAAGTAGGGTGCTGTATACACTTGGGTTAATGGTATTGCTTGCCCGCACCCATTTGCATGTTCTATTTTCACACAGGCGAGTAGGTACCATGCTTACACTCTTATGGGTAAGATACTATTTTTATGCTTATAAACAGGTGATTCCATGGATGGGCAACTGCATGAGGATGCAAGAATTATAATGGGTGGATTATTCAGTGGCCAGATGGACTTAAAAGAGCATGGATGAGGTCCCCCATGAAAGGCATTCCATGGCCAGTTGCCAGTGGCTAGTATGTCTTGATCCTGTCCAAGCTTTGTCTTTTTGGAGCATGTATTCTAGAGAGAACTGGCCTGGGAGTACGGTGATGGTTTCCAGTTTAGGCAGTTGGCTCTCTATCGCATAAGTGGGTCATACTTATTTTGATAACGAGTTATTAGGTGCCATAGGTTCCCTAATTTCAGTTGATCCTCTTCCAAAACAGGTTTGAATTACAGGTATTGCTTTGCCCAAAAGAGTCATGTGCCCCAGAAAATGCTCATGTTCACCCACGTTCGATGGAATGGAAGACATGGGGAATGATAGATAGCAGCAGATAAAGAGATGAAACGTTGTAAAAGAGTTAATAAGCAACTGTTGCTCTAAGATGTATCTAGCATAAGAAAATAGATTTGGTAGAAGACTAGATGCTCACTACCCGCATGCTATATGCTTCCTGACCCTTTCCCCTTCCCCCTTCACCCCTCTTTCCTGACCCTCCCAATGTGGTGATGATGTGTATCACATTTATCAAGGGTACTCTAGACTTGTGGCTCTTTCTCTGTCTTCTTCTTCCATCTCCTGTTCCTCTGACATAAGTGCTCTACAAACACTTAAATGGTTTGACACGACAGTCTGGTTGATCTGTGACTTCCCCTTTTGCAGAAACTGAAAGTTCCTGCAGGCCTGAATGTTTCCAGACCTGCTGACCGTCAATGGTTTATCAACCCGCTTGGTCTCCATACCGACTTCCCCATCTGGATGATGTTCGCCACTATCGTACCTGCTTTGCTGGTCTTCATACTCATCTTTATGGAGTCTCAGATAACCACGTAAGACAAGCTCGTGCATCCATTTTTATGTCTGACCATGGTACAAGCTTTGTTGAAAAAATGTGGTGGGGAAGGAGAGGAAAGAGGGCAAGAAACTCTAAGAAGAGAAAGGAAGAACTTGAAGAGTAAGGCGGGGATGGACAACGTGATGAGAAATGGTGAAATACTGTGTAAGGTGATAGAAAAACAAGAAGCCAGTATTGACACCAGACCAAGAGATAGCGAGACTAGAGGCAAAGATGTAAACATGCAATGAATGAAGAGAAGTAGAGTGAAGAACATTTTACAGAAATGAAAGACAAAAGATGAATAGGTAGATGGACTGGAGAACATTAAATGACTGATAGCAATAGTGGCAGCAGGGGGTGCCTACTCTGCTTAGTCTAAAGCCCGATTACAGTTGACCCTTAGGAGGGTGTGGTAAATAGCACTAATTATGAGTTTTGCACAGAAAATAGGACATAACAGGCAGGTTTTGGTGCGTGTGCACCAAAATCTGCATCTCTCATTATTTACTGCGCATTTTCACCTATTAAATTATGTCAGGTTTAACTTGCTGAAATTTACCTAGGGCAAATTATGGGGGTGCCGAGTTTAGCACTCAACTCATAACTCTGATGTGAGCCATAATAAGAGTTAACGCCAATATTGAAATTTCCTGGGCCGCCCACAATCTGGGCCTAAGTGTGGATTTACCTTCCCTAACCCAGCAGCCCATTGATCATGACTCCCGGCATCATAGCATCGTTCTGGCTACTGATCTGCTCCATTGTTTCTATCTACAGTCCTACCACCCCTCTCGCCCTGAACTCCTAGTCAAAAGGTACCTGATTTGGGTTGGCCCAGTCACAAAGTAAGATAGATGGATTGCTTTTTGGAATTAATAGGCCTGATTGATTCTAGACTGGTTGTTGGCATGGATTAGGTATTACCTCTATGTTCCATCCATTTTAACTCCATGTGTCAGATGTCCAAGAAGCTTTGGGGAGTACCAGAGCAGATGCAGTAAGACTTCAAAAAAATAAGAGATCTGAGCATGAGTGGGCCACCCAGGTGCTCAGTGTCCAACCACATCCCTTGCCCCTCAGTAACACTTCAACAACCGATAGTCTGAGCATGGTTGGGCCTCCCAGGTGACCAGTGCCCACACACATGCCTTTTCAACATCTCACACTCTTCTTCCAGAACATGTGTCCTTTTATAATTCGTCTTTGTTACCTTGTTGATTCTTCGAAAACCCTACTCTCAGTTGTAATACAACACATCAATTGTTCGTGTGAGGTTTTGTTTTATTACAAAACACACATCCTCAGAAACGTTTTGCCCCTGTTTCCCTTCCAATAAGAAAACTCCCAGCTACTTGAAATGTAAAAGTTCACATGAGTACTCAACAGACCTTTAAATAAAATAAAAACAACATTGTGGAAACCTGAATTGGTCGTCCGTAGCTTGGATGTTACATAGACCTTCACATCCTATTTGGATCAGATAAAATTACCTTTACTCTTCAAAGAAATTATTAGTCAATTATAGAGTACCTAAACCTGGCAACAGGCACCCAAGCCTCTCTGGAATACTAAACTTATCCCTAGTGAGAGTGGAGGACGTGAATGTGCATGGGTCAGCCTCGTTTGCCAAAAAGCTAGTGCACCTAAACTAGTACGCATGATGCTTCTGATTTAAAATGTGAAACAGCTGGAGACATCGCTATGAGAAGGACGGTTAATCGAGCTATGTGCTGCAACTACTGTTTTAGCACATAATGCAGTTCTGAGTTTTGTGACAAATATTGTCAGGTCAAACCTGCTGATGTTTATTGAGGGCAAAATGCTTCTAATTTTGTGCTGGAAGCAACACATTGTGCATGTCATTCCCATAAATTCGTTATGGTGGGTAATTATTGCACCTGATAAATACCAAACAATTTCGTGGCGGCCATCTTGTAGTTAGGGTCTAGCCAGGTTAGCTTGTTAAACTGGGTTGTTAGATCTGGTAAGTAAACTGTTTAACTACACCTTACAAAGTGTTGTCCTTTAATATATCGACAGATGGGTTTGCCAACATGAAGTTGAAAAAGTGGCTGAGTTGCATTGTTGATGAGTTTATGGGCAGGCCATGGGAAATCTCAAAGAAAGTAACTGTTGATGTATTTTCCTTTATTTCATTCTAGACTCATTGTAAGCAAACCAGAGCGAAAAATGGTGAAAGGGTCTGGCTTCCACCTGGACCTGCTCTTGATTGTTGGGATGGCAGGTGTATGTGCCCTCTTTGGGATGCCCTGGCTCTCTGCGACCACAGTGAGGACTGTCACCCATGCCAACGCCTTGACTGTGATGAGCAAAACCAGCAGCACGGGCGGGAAGCCAGAGATTGAGAAGGTCATCGAGCAGAGAATTAGCGGTCTTTTTGTGTCCATCCTCGTTGGTGAGTCCACCCAGCCTGTGGCATTATCTACCTGATTATTAATTGCAGAAATGCTACTACGTGCTCAGGTTGCGGAGCACCATCCTAGTTCAGATCCATCTGCCGTATCCCTTCTCCACTTCCAAAAGTAGCTGAAGAATCATTGCTTCAAATAACACCTGCTAGCAGCATAGCATCATTAGCATCCTTGATACTGCACATTCTGAACGACATCCTGCCCCTCAAGTCACCTTCTCAGTTTCACTGCCCTGCCTGTGCCCTCCCCACAGCATACCTGCCTCAATATTGCACTTTCTCAGGAGCACTTTGCGCCATCAACCTGCCTCTTTTTCAGTCATGGCTCGCTGCTGGCTGAAGGGGTGGGGCGGGTGCGGCGCGCAGGGGGGCATTTCCTAAAAAAAATATATATAAAAAAAAAAACTTACCATCTCCGTTGCCGGCAGGCCGCTCCTCTGTCCCTCGTCGCTCCAGGCTGCAGCCTGAGACGGACGGCCAAACATACATGCACTCTGACGGGAGTGCTCTGTGCAGTCCCCTCAGTGCTCGTCACTCCCAATGCCCCACCCTTTACAAGAAAACGATAATAAACCCAGTTTATTATGGTTTTCTTGTGAAGGTTTTGCAGTTGCTGCTGTTGGCGGGGGCGGGGCGACGCTCCTCCGCCCTAATGGAGAATCTGCCCCTGCTCTTTTTTTCCCTGTTCCGAGAAACCCAGACCACCGCTTCTCCACATCAGTATCACCTCATCCTCCCACTCTCCCCTGTGCCTGGTGCTGCCTGTCTTCCTGTAATACACCTATCTCTTGCTAACCCCTATGTGGCTTTCTGGCTAGGTTCACGCTGTGTACATTAAATACATTCATATAAAAGAATGATAATGTTTGTCAATTGATCCATTGAGCCATGGACAGAAACTCTGAGCTCAAAAGAAGCAGAAAAACAGGTCTATGTGAGGTTTTTTTCATAAACATGGCCAAGGTGTAAAAAACGTAACCAGAACCAAACTAAGGTCCATTTATAGGACCCACGTCAACATAACATTAGTTACATTTTCAGAAAATGTGATCCACGGGGAATTATGACTGAATCCAATGTTATGTTTGAATAAGAATTGAAGAGGAGTCCCATAAGTCCTCCACAAGAGGGGAGAATTATGAAAGCCAGACAGTATCACATCTTTTAATCTTGAGGAGGGGCAGGGAGTGTTTTTGGCCTTGTGATGGCTATGGTTGTTTTGTATTTTGTACACCACTGCCAATCCAGAGTTTTCCGTTGAGTAGCGATACCTCTGGAAGGTCATGGCCGTTCCTGGTGACCTTGAGCCGTGTCTTGACGTTGCCCTCCCTCATTTAAGTTGTCATCAATGATAAACCAACTTTACTCAGTCCTATGTTATATTTGAAATACCACTTCTGATTGGTGAGCAGTGTTTGTGACCTTGTGTTGTTAAATGTGTACTTGAAAAGAGAAGACTCGGTTTTAGCAAATCTGGATAGACCAGTGACGTGGAACTTACCTCACACACCCTCTCACCGAGACAGGCAGATCTCAGAACAGTGACTCTCACAGAGATGAATTCAAGAGCTTACTGTGAAGGTCTCATTGTTTATTGAAAATGTTCATGTTTTGCTGACCCACTGCCTTTGAGACTCAGTTTTTGATTCTCTGTTTATTTTCTCCCCTCTACTAATACATACATCCCTCCCTCTAATTATGAATATTCTGCACCGTAATACCAGTTTGGTAACAGCGCGCTTACACGAATAAAGAAATAAATATCCTTACTTGCTATTTCATCCAATGACTTTGACCTTGTCTTTTCCTACCTCTGCTGCATATACTCGCCAAATTTTTTATGTTATATTTGTACCGTTTTTACTCTTTAACAACGTCCACTCTACATGTACTATTGCCTTTTTAGCTGCCTCCATCTCGCCTTGCTGTTGTCTCTCTCACAAGCTCGCCGCCATTGGCTACTGCGCTCCCACTTGTATTATATTTCTTTTATTCTGCACCCCTTTCTCTCTCTCACCCAGTGTTCACTTGCAGGCTTCTTCCCCCCTTTAGTCTCAGTTGCACTTTCACCCTTTGTCTTGAGTCTTTCCCACTCGCTGGCTTTTGAGTTTTAAATTTTTGTATCTCAGGAGCTCGTTTTTCTTGTCTTCCTTCATTCCTCTCTCCACGTTCTCGCTTCCATATTCTGTCTCGCCTCTCTTTCTGTCTCTCTTTCTTTCTAGCTCGCTATCTTTCACTTTCTCGCTCTCCCAATTCCTCTCTCTATTTAATTCTTGTTATGTTCCCCTCTTATCGCATATTTTTTCTGTGGATTTTTGAATTTGTACCTCTCTTGCATTCTTTCTCCTGCACTGTAGCTCTTCATCTCTTCTTCACTTGTGTTCTCCTTCTTCCCTCTTTTTTCTTTATCTTTCCTTCTTACCAACAGTATCTATTTCTTTCTCTCCATTTCTTTTCTTTTTTCCTGTTTATTTTTCCCTGCTCTCTGACTCTCACACTTTTAATCTCTCTTTCTCAGATTGTTCTGTCTGTCTCCTACTTTCCTACTGTTGTTCTCTCTTTTTTCTCTTTGTCTTGCTCTCTCTACTTCTCGTTACGTCTCTGTCTACAGCCCCTTCTTTTCCTCTCTTTTTCTACCTCCTCTTTCATGTTCTGCGTCTACAGCTATCTATCTTGTTGCCTCTTCTTTTCTCTTTTGCTTGTTGTCTCTTCCTCTGTTTCTAGTCCTCTTTTTCTTTAAATCTTTCTTTTCTACTTCGCACTCCTAATCTCTCACTCTTTTTCTTTACCGCTCCATATATCTTCCTTGACCTTCCTCTCACTAGGGCTCTCTCCTGCTTCCTTCTTTTCCCCCACATCCTTCTCCCTCTCATAGTCTCTCTTTTAACCATGACACTCTCCCTCTCTCTCTTCTCTCTCTCTTTCAGGTCTCTCCATCCTCATGGAGCCCATCCTGAAGCTCATACCCCTTGCCGTGCTCTTTGGGATCTTCCTCTACATGGGTGTGACCTCTCTGAATGGAATCCAGTTGTACGACAGAATACTCCTCACTCTTATGCCACCCAAATACCACCCTGATGTCCCCTTTGTGAAGCGGGTGAGTGGGAAGACAAGCTAAGCATCTCAAAACTAAGAGGCACTGCATGGACACCATTATATACTGTTAACGATTCTAGGAAAACAGAGCCTGAGTGCACAAAGGGCTCAGTGCTGAGTAGGGGAACATATGTGAAACTTGAGTGAGCTCTGACTGAGTCATCGAGTGGTAAGCTCGACTGTGTCATTGAGAGTTGAGTGGGACTGAGCAAGGATTGAGTCATGGAGAGTTAAGTTGGGCTGAGCTGGGACTGAGTTTTGAGGGGGCTCAGCTGGACTTAGTCAAAGACTAAGTTGGGTTGAGTTGGGTCAAGGTATATACGTATTACCATTTACATAGCACAAACCTGGCTGGGTTTGGATGGGATAGGCTGAACTTCAAAGTTTTCTGTTCGATGGTGAGGAGTCCACGGTATGCCCAGGCAGAGATTTTCTAACCTCAAGCATATTTTTATGTTTAGGTGAAAACCTGGAGAATGCACATCTTCACCCTCATACAGGTGTTGTGTCTTGTGATTCTCTGGGTCGTGAAGTCCACCCCAGCTTCCCTGGCTCTGCCCTTCATCCTCATCCTGACTGTGCCCCTTCGCCGGTTCCTGCTTCCAAAAATCTTCAGAAATGTGGAACTCAACTGTGTAAGTGAAGTATATAAATTGCACCGGTCCTCCAGAGGCTACAGAGTCCAATGCTTTCAATTTTGACTTTCTATTTGAACGGCAGGAAGTCCAGGTAGCGTAGTGTAAATAAACTGCAGTGTGTCTGGTTGTATTTGTTCTCCTAGATTTAAAAAAATCTTGAGGGGAGGCTTACTTACTAGAGCTTTAGTCTTGTAAACCCTAAGCCTCATGAATGTGTGCAGACTGCAAGAGATCCAGGCATATAAGCCAACTCAACCTAGATATACCTTCAGTGCTTGAGTATCAGGTTTATTTGACCTTTGGATAAACACGGATTGCAGAGGCACTGGGAGTGTGAGCAGATCAGAGTTTATTTGAGTTGTAATAGATTGAACACTGTAAGCTGTTATGGTGTCATTCTTTTAGATAAAGGAATTGCTGAAGTTACACATGTGTATTGATTGTAGGAGAGGTGAAGATGCTTTTATAAAGCGTTCCCGGGTAATGTTGGGAAGACACCTTCACAAGAACATATTACATTTGATATATGCAATCTCATTACCGGGACTTTTTGGAATGTCACAAATACCATTGAAGGATGTAACCTCCATAAATATGAAAATCATTGTACACTGGCAGTCTTTATTAATTACCGTTATAACTTGATTCGCTGTGTGATGTCAGTCCAGTTTAAGGTGGCAGTGCCCAGTATATTAAAATACAATACAATAAACCCTCAAGTAATTTTAAACTGAAACACCCCAAGACATACAAGAACAGAAAAATTGACCTGTTGCATCTTCAAATGGGGTTCACCTGGCCTTAACTGTTCAGGGTTAAAGGAAGCATAGGTATATTGTTTTTGATATTTTAAAATGGATTGATTATGTAATGGTTCTTCTATACCATATGGGGTGGAGCGAATGTTTTAACTAGATGGATCATCTGTAACAACAGCTGGCGGTTCTGTATTATATGAAAAGAATGAGTACTTGCAGGAATCACATATTGCAGCAGTGTTTGTACTTGCAGGTACCATGGTTGGCTATATTAATAGTTTGGGAAAACCGACAATTAGAATAAGTGAGCATGTTGCTGCTATGCTATTTTATGATACTGGTTTGGTAACTAGGGACCTGTAAGCAAATAACTTTGTAATATTGGAGCCCAATAAGGTGAGGTCATTCTACCAATGTTCGGGTGATGGAAGGCTTTTGGAAAAAGGGTTCTTTTCAGAAGCTTCAGTAGTTTTTGCAGTTCTGACTTGGGTAGTTTGGCTGTAAAATGAACTGATTTTACCACTGTGATTGGTTCTGTAGTAGATGCAAAGATATTAAATTAGAACAGGGGTTCAACAGAGGTGATGGAGTAGTTTATGAAGGGTGGGCGAAAATTGATCCAGTCGCACAAAGTCAGTAACTAGTAAGGCTGGGTCTTGCCTTATCAATTTTGCTTGACAGTCTTTTGTAAATTGAAGACCTAACATGATATGTTTTTTTTCATTAAGGGTTTATCATTGTTTCTTGCCTTATATGTTTTGGATTGTTCATATTCTCTACACAATACCAATGATAGATAAAAAATGTCTATGAAGTTGGCTCAAGATACGTGAAGGATCTTAAAAAAGTGGAGAGTTTCATATAGCCTCTCCATGGGAAAGGAAAGAGAACTGTGTAAACAGGATATACAAATAGTTTTGAACCTCAAATTCTCCTAGAACTGGGGGACCTGGTAGACAGTAAAGCATGGAAAAAATGTGAAACGAGACATAAAATATATTTTTGGGATTTTGTTCTCCATCAATTTTGATATGTTTTCATGTTCATATCTCCTTTCTATTGGCTTCCTTCTTTTGCTAGTCATACGCACCTTTGTCCGAGCATGGTACGATTAGGTGGTAAAGGCAATGTCATTTTAAGGATTTTGGGAGGCCCGGGCAAGATGTACTTTAGAGGCCCCTGCCCAAAACAGCTTTGTATTTTATAACCCATTTTTGATAATTCAAGCCATACTATGCCAAAAATATTGCAGAACACATAAAAAATGTGGATGGAGAAATAGACGTGTGATAGAGAGAACGTTCACTTTTCCAGAGGGCCTCTCGGAAGGTGGGGGCCCTGGTCAATTGCCCACTTTGCCCATGTCTTAGAAAGTCTCTGGGCAAAGGTCTTATTTGGCATGGTGGCTGGTAAGGAGAGATAAATTACTCTACCATCACTGGTGATGCCTTCCATTTTGTCTCTCTCTTTTCTAGAGCACCTGAGTTAACATCATTGGTGATGCCTCTCATTTCTAGAGCACCTTGGTTAGCATCACTGAGGATGCCTCATTTCTATAGCATCAAAGTTACGATCACTGGTGATGCTTCTCATTTCTAGAGCCCCTGAGTTACTATGATGATGCCTCTTATTTCTAGAGTTTCTGAGCTACCATCACTGCTGACTCCTCTGACGTCTAGAGCACCTGAGATATTCTGGATAATCATCACTAGTGATGCCTCTCATTTTGCTTCGCATTTCAAGAGGACCTGATATATTCTAAGTTAATAATGATTACCACTTAATAATGCACGTTCTTTCTTGCCTGTTTCAGCTGGATGGCGATGAGGTAGAAGCAACCTTTGACGAGACCGAAGGCCAGGATGTGTATCATGAGGTTCAAATGCCAGTTTGACCCTCCTCTGCCTACATTTTCCACAAAGTGCCTTCTACAGATACTTGTGCCCCACTGCACTCTATAACCTCCACCACTCTTCATGCCAGCAGGAATCGCCTGTATATGCAGTTTTGCCCAGACTTGTTTATATCTCTGGATTTTTCCTTTGTAGTGGTTCAGTTATTGAGCAGTTAGGAATCCAGGCGCAGATGTACCTCCTCCCTATAGTACATGCCAATTTTAACATACCTGCCTTTCTCTCTCAGTGTAGGGCACATGCCTACAATTACAGGAAGGACAAAAAAAAACTGAATGTCTCATGGGCTGGTGAACTCCTACAAAGGATAACAATAACCCTTTTTACAATCCTTGAACCATGAAAGCTTCAAAAACGCAGTAATCCCCTTAGCATCATTGGGCTAACTGAGCCCTCAGAATAGTAGGGTGTTATGTGGAGGACACACAAGGTTGTATGGGCCCGTGCTTTGGCCAAGAGAAAAACTGAAAGTCTCCCATACCCATAGGTAAACCACACTCCGTACTTACTTAGGCGTAATATGCAAACTTGCTGATGACAGCATCCCAATACGCCCTGTTCTCCCCCACACAAGTATCCAATACAGGGACCATCCTCACTTGCCCATTTGCTCAGATACCTTTTTCATTCTACAAGATCCTAATCACGCTTAGCTGCCTTTGTTCTCTTGCAACAAGAACTCTACACAGTTTGTACTTGCAGGACAACTCAAACATTTCAATAAACTATAATCATTATGCATGGAGAAGCAGATATGTTTTTCAATGAATCAGGGATGTGAATGAGACAGTCTTTGCCTCATCCCTGTGATCTGACAGCAAGCCCTAAACCAAACTGTTACTCTCTCTTAAAGTGACCCTCTGCCTGAGAACTCCCTTCTTCAAGGACAATTTAAATTAGCTTTGGAAAAGGCACTACCCTGTCTGGATGTAGTGGTGTCAGCAAAGCGTTGCTTGCCACATCTTTGATGATATTTGCAGTGAAAATAAATACCAGAAACTCCTAAAGTTTGGATGGAGAATTAAATTAAAAATCTCCTCAATAAGGGTTCTTCTCAAGTGTCATCTGAGCACCAAATTACTTTATTCGCCTCATCTAGTGGACTAGAGCTGTCTCGCTTAATTTGGTCCATAGGAATCACAATGATGGATCTCCTAGAGATCGAGAGATGAGACTTTAGGGAGGAAAAGAGTTCTCGATGAAAGTGATCAAGCCTTAGCACAATTTGGGAACTGACTAATAGCGGGAATGTCCTCTCATCATATGCGAAAAATACTCATTCCTCTAATTACAGTGTTTACAGCATCAGTAATCCTCTTCATCAAGAGATTACGGCTGCCATTAACCTTTTAGCTATGCAACACTGTATCAGTGTTCGAGCTCCCAAAATTAAAGCTACCATAGGTACTGCTAGCTTCACAATGTTAGAATACAGTGAGATTTAAAATGTTTCCCTGAGAGTCCCCTCAGAAATGGGACAAGAAAACCAGAAATAGAAGTACCCTTCACCATTCCTCTATCCTTGCCTGGGCTTTTCAGTAGCTCTTAAGCAGTGACATGTCCATCTGGAAGTACCAAGAATGGCCATATTGGGAATTACAGAAGACTTGTCCTGGGGGCATAGGAGTCTTTGGTTTAAGGAGGCCATGCACACTTGCAGACAGCTTCATCACCAATATTTGAGGCCATGACACAAGGTCAATAATGTAATTCCACATATCCACATCTCATGAAAACCAGTAGCATTGCAGAAAGGGGAGCTGATGCAATTCTGTGTACAGAAAGGGGGCACGTGTGACATGTGATCAGATCACACCACTACGTTTCGGAAGTCAGCATTTATTTATCCACTGTCACACACTCAAGGATAGACCCAGATTCATCAGTGCTTTGAGCAACTGCTTTGTCTCCAAACAGTGGTAGCTACCATAATTTGACATACTGAAATGTTTTTTCTAATTACAGTAGTTTGACAAAATGTGTTTGTTACAGCACTTAACCACATGATTATGGCAGTAATAGCACTGTTTCCTGTTCCTCTTTTCAGTATGTCACCTTCCAGAGGTGATATAATCATGTGTGTATCTTTGAAAAGTCCTCTTCCAAAATTAATCGTCTATGTACCCCTATTCTTCATAGAGCCTTCCAGACATACCAACCCAAAGGGGCCGATGGTGGCATCTGGGAAGGTGGGCCCACATTAATGAATAGCCTAGCCATATGGGAGATGGTTGTACACTCTCATATTTTGTACATACCAAAGCCAGTGAGGTCCACTCTCAGTCCTCTTTTCTACTCCTTCCAACCAGTTATGGTCCTCTCTCTTTCACTGTAATTTTCCAGAAAGTGACTTTAAAAAGTTTATCTCTTGGATTTGCCCACCTTCTCAAGAAGAGCTACTTCTACTGGAAATGTTTACTGTAAACAACTACAAGAATGTTGCTTCAGTTGTTCCATGAGATGTTCACATTTGCTGTGATGATGTTGCTTATACCTCTCTGCACCCAAAGGATCAAGCCAGGATTTCAAGAATCGTTTCTTGCCCAGTTGCACTATCCTGTCACATGTGTTCTTGCTCTAGTGCATAGCTCCTTTAAAATAGACTGGTGTGTGGTCTGCAGGGCAACACCACTCAATGCAGGACCCTTGCTTATATTTAGGATGCTGCATTGGAAAAAGCGAGCAGTGCATCCCATCACCAGGACCTATTATATTCATACATTTTCTATAAGATCCTACGAGCCAAGTCTATTGTTTTGGCCTAAGCGATTTAATCATCTTCATGCAAATAGTGATACACTTCATCTAGGCAGGTGAGGATGATGATCCCACACTTTGGATGCATGTTATATTTTCAATTTCCTTATATAATGCAGGTGGTAAGGAAAGAATCTTTTAACATACTGTCCTAGTGTGACCTTCTCCTTTTCCGCTACCCAATAAATAGTGATTGAGTCCACCAACATTGACATTCTGCACCTACTCACCACTGATGTGTTTGTCAATATAAAAAATCAGCAGGCATTGCCAAATGAGCTGAAGCTTATCATGACTTTTGTACAGTAAGTATTCGATTGTACATGTAAGATAAAAAGCCCATTTAATTTAAATGCTCCTCAAATATCACAAATGTTCTCACAACAGATTTATATTTTGCACATCCCATGTTAGTGTTTGCACCAGCTTGGTCAACAATAGTAATGTTAAATGTGAATAGTAGTAAATTATTGAAAATTGAAATATAACCTTAATCACAATGTTATTGGTAAGTTGCAAAGTATTTGTATGCAAAAGGGGTGCTGTTGGGAACATATGCCAATTTGGAACAACAAACGTTTTAAGGTTTTGAAAGAAAAACGTGGAAAAATAATTACTTCACGACAAGTCACCTTTAGAAGTGGCCAAATTACTTCTCTTCATAGCTTGCTAAGGAACGTGATCCTACCTGCTAACCAGAGCTCAGATGCCAAGCTTCTGCCCCTATATTTTGAAGGAATCTAGATGCCTATACACTCCCAGTGTTCCTGACCTCTGAGTAAATCTCTGCTAATACAGGCATGGCTATGAGAAATTAAGCTCACATATTACTCCTAACAAACATCAACCTGGAAGTTTCAAAAAGCTGCTGGAGAGCCTCCTAGCCACAGGTCACTGGACTAAGACATGTCAAACCTGATGCCATCTTAAGACTTTTCAGTGGGTTATGTGAATTGTGCTTATTAGGCTTCATCTGTGGCTTCTGCATAGAGATCCTCGATGAAAGGGAATGTTGCTTGCTTATATCTATTGTTAACTATCAGAAGTATCCTAATCATGTCATATCTGAATCCTCTCGATCCGCGGATAAAATTACATTTTTTTCAATGAAATGAAGATCCACAATGAAGGATCAGTTATCATTTATCTTCCTTGACACCATCAAATCAGATATTTAAATCCTGTTGGTGGCAAGCCTCATGGGGGAGCTTGAGGTTCTGCTAGCCATGCTGACTCTGGCACGCCGACCTAAGTCTGTTTGCAAAGAATGATAAAGAGGACTTTGCTGTCTTCACAACCTCTCCACCACTATAAGTACACACACAACATATTAGAAATATTTCTCTCTTTGGAGCAGATTGGAAGATTTTACGCTTTAGCCTACATACCCAATGTAAATAGATAGGATATGAATTTTTATTTTTTTGAAAAAATAAACGTGTAATATATATGTATGTCACAAGATGGAGAGTGTATCATCATTAAATTAATTTCCTTGATCTGGTGTACCCCTAGATCTGGTGCCTGGGCTCAGTCAAGGGCAGAAACTGGGTAATTACCATATTTTAGACATGGACAGGCCAATTTGGTTGTGGGCTGTACTCAAATGAAAACTTACAGTCAGGAAGCAGCCAGAAGAAAAAGATAAGACATGTCTCTGCTCAGCTCTGTTGCCCAACTAACAATCAAACCAGTTTCAATTTGTTTTTAAATATTGCTTCCAAGTAACTTTTTATGTAAATGTATGTATCGCTCGCTTATCATAATGGGAACAAATGTTCTTGTGGACTTGTTTGTGAAGAAAAAACTACCTTGTATATTGGAAATAAATTTTTAACATTTTGTTAACAAATGTTTGTAGTTTTTTTTGTACTCACCAATTTGTGTGGTCATACATAATCTGGGTTCCGATGGGTGGAAGCTGAAGGTGGGATATCAGTAGAGTCCTTTTTTATTGTATTTTTTATTTGTATTATATGTTTATTATTGGTTTACTTAAACCATATGAAAATACAGTAATCACTCATTCTAATTAAAGAAAGGATACTTTAACAATCAATGTAAAATATAGTACAGTACTATGCACCTAATAAGTCACTCAAAGCGATCCCAGTATTTACCACCTACTCAATACTCTGGTGTCTGATTCCAGGAGGTTTTAACTACCCATGTTGCATCTGCTATGGCATCGTTGTCAACAAATGCACCAAGAGTTCATTTGCAAAATTATACAAACTGTGAGTAGCTCTATAAAACATGTATTTGTAATTGAACTTTGGCACAAAATCTACCAGCTCAGTCATCTCATGGCTCCTATATCCTCAGAAACTTTAAGACAGCTGAGACGACTTTTAAGACCCTATATGGGCTCAATAGGATTGATGGAATTGCCCAACTAGCTGATAAGCTGCATTTTTACACAGATCAAGAAATAGAGTGTAAGACCTCTTCAGGGCAATAGGTTTGTTTTAAGATAGTTTTGCAAAAGTGACCATTTGTATTTTCACCTTTAAATTACTAAAGTGATATGTGAGGCTCGATAGCCCTATAGTTAAGCATTGTGATCCAGTTGGTGCAAAAGGATGCATAGCCTTTGGAGCTTTGGTTAGGTTTGCACCAAGCTCAGCATATATTGGGTCATGACGTGATTTGTTGTTAGTCCTACAGAAACATTCTCTAGGGCCCCTTAGAGTTGTGGGACTCAGTTTTCTGACCTCCAGCACTAAGGACCTAGCCAATGTGCTAACTTGAATCAGAGGATCATGTCAGAGAGGAACTAATACACAACAGTACTGAGCAATGTTTGTGTAAGAAATTTTTCTGGTAACGTCCAGTCCCATGAGATGGGTCAGAGACAATTAGTGGACACCCAAACCCTTTTTTTAATAAAAGAAAAAACACACTTAGAATGCAGTAGATATCAGAATATGTATTTGAAATGTTTATTTTAAAACCTCAGCCTTGTGCATATGGCATTAATTTTAATCACACAGAAAACAAACAGCAATAAATTGAAGCAATTTATCAGTTGTGAAACCAACAGCTAAAACTCTAGCAAAGGGTTTTGCATATTATAATCCTACAACTCTCTTTGTGCTATATCTAGCCATTATGCTAGTTCCAGTAGGTTAGTAAATAAGCTGCCAAGTTCTGAGTTTCAAAGGTGGGTCACCTTCCCAAATAAGTATTGTCCTGTCTGGATAGCAAGCCTATTATCTCGATCAAAGCAGGAGATAGGAGCACAGGCTGTAAGTCAGCTCTGAAGGCCACCCTCCTCACAGCAGTCTTCGAGTGGAGTGAGTGCTGAAGTCCTCCCGCTCCCCTGGCGCAAAGCTCCTTTCTAACCTATGGTCTCATACATGATGTTTTATACGGTTCAATCAAATAAAGAACCTGTTGAAAATTGTTAACATAAACACGAAACAGAGTTCAGCTTGGGATCTTGTTGGACAGTGTCAGCATAAACATTAAAAACAGCGTATTAAACATTTGTTAGAATAAACAATGAATGTCAGGCAGCAAAGCGTTCTTGCAATCACTAACATACCAGAGACTCTATATATTAGTAGCACCTAATAATTGTATGCTCAAATACAGATATTTTAACTATCAGGAATATACTTGCATACACTTAACTATCACCATTTCATGCAACATTTGCAGAACTGATGAACATGCTAGGAGCGTGCATTTGGCAGAACCAGAGTCATTTGCTTGTTATTTTTTAAAAATACATATATTTACATGTTCCTAGAGCTATAAATATATTTAAAAAACTAGAAGCTTTACAGGAGACTGTTGGAGCTAGACTATTAGAGCTAGAATAGACGAAAAGGCAACTTGTAGAACATCTAATAATTACAGATCTTATTCATCATCAGGACACTAGCAGAACTTGGGGCTGATCATTACACTTAGGTATTTATAATTATTTTCTCTCTGCAATTTGGTTCTTTAAAAAACAGTTCTGAGTTTTGAGTATCTTACCAAACATAGGACCTGAGTTTTAGTAAGATATTCAGCCAAGAAATTAGGTGTGGCTGGCCCAGCACCAAGTCAAGAGGTCGCTGAAAGTTCACAGGAGCTGTGTTTGAGAGCAAAATCTCATCTGCATATTTTAGAAATGAAGTGCCACATTTCATTTGAAATAATTTGGCACTTAGCAATCAATTTTAACCTGCAGATGTACTAATTAAATATTAACTGCAATACGTTTAAAAACACACACATAAAGTTGTTTTTGAGATATTGTTAGGGACAGAGAATAAGAAATTTAGTACATTAATGTAAAATATGAAAATACAAATTAGTAAGCATAAGTCAAGTTTACCTCCACAAGGAAAATCCTATAATTAAATGGGTGGTGAGGATTGGCAGGTCAGAAATTCTATAGCTGGTTCGGTGTTTTTTCTCCTACACTGATGTGCATCCTCCAAGGAGACAAACCAAGTACTAGCTGAGTGATCTAGAACATACAACTCTCTGGTGATGATGGCGTGATGACAGTGCCTGCAAGAAACACTCAAAGGTTTGTGGTCTTCTCCAACACAAGAGGAGCACCCTGTCCCTGTTGCTGTCCAGTTTGTGGGTGTGTCTGAGCCCAGATTGGACAATCAGATTAGTTCTGACTGGTCCAGTTGTTATGCGTCAGCCTCATCCTAAATCTTGCACCCATGCCTCTGCTTGTATCCTTGGTGAGAATGTAGTCATGTGATTGATGCTAGGCATCCCACCTAACTTCGATGTGCTTGATTCTGCAAGGGGATCCCCTTGACGGTCTACTCTGTGACTCACAGATTATTATTGTTTTTCAAAACATTTCAGACTTAACGAAAACATGAGATGGTGTTTTCTTCAATGGTATTGAAAAGAAGAAAACATTGACCTTAGAGTTTTGGCAGTGGTGAAGGATACAATAGAAAAAGATGACGTGTCTAGAGAAGTTAGAAGTTTGAGGAATATGGAAAATAGAAGTTTATCAATTGGCTTCTGCACTTCATCTGAGAGTGGAGTCTTTAGACTGAGGTGGAACATTTTCTTAGATTGGTGGTGTTTGATTGTACAGAGGATGCTGACATATTTGTAGTGAAGGTGATCTGCTTACCCAACAAGGGTCTCCAGGGACAGGAGGTATATTTAAGCACTGGCTTAACTAAACTTGAGGAGGCTCCTGCAAAGTACATGGAGGGCCCACCTCTGAACTCACGCAGGAGCTCTCAGGCCGTAGTACTGTGCTGAGGGGACCCCCTGGAGCTAGCCACTGCGGGGCTTCGGGTGCCTTGGTTGCGCCGCTGTATTTAAGCAAAGTAGTGGATGAACTGGAGAAGATTGGCAAGTGACAAGGGCAATAGTGGGTGAGAAAAAGTTGCTGGTGGGCAGTTCAACATCCCATTTTATTCCAGATCGGAGTGATGTGACACTAGTATAAAGGCAAGGCATGTAGCTAAAAATAAAAAAGAGCTAAGTACCTTAGGAACCATTGTCTCTCTTCTGTTCCCACCCCGGCTTAGAATCGAAGATGGGGGAAAGACTTTCTTGTTTACACGAACTGAGGCAGCAAGAGATTGTCTAAATATTACAAAGCAGGGCGAGGTTCACACTGGGTATGCTGAGGCTATCAGAAATGGTGGTCCTGGTTTGAGATTTTGCATTTGGCTAGTGGGCAGATCTGCATTCATACCTATGTGTGGGAGTTCAAAATAAAGGCATTCTGTGGTGTGAGTCGAACATTATTTTCAACTATTGTGTCATAGTTTTGAACTCGCCCACAATATTCAAATCGACTTCATGCAAGCAAGCCTCATTTTGGGATCAAAACCTGTATGCCAGTTATGACGATTTTGAATTATATGTGAACTGCCTACCATGTTACTCATGCTTGTACAATTAGACAAAAAGCCATTGCAATACCCCAAACTGAAGTCTCTTTGCTCGTGCAGTTAGTTAACAAGTTCCATAACAAAACAGACTCTGTGTTGGGAGTGCGAAAGGTGACAAGGCAACTCATAATGTTCAAAAAAGCTAGAGTGGTGTAGGAATCCACCATTAGAACTTCAGTTCAAAACTGTATACTAATAACTAAATAAATAGCATCTAGTGCAGCTTAGAAAACCAGTGGGGGGGGGGGCTGCTTACCCCATTATCCTAAGCTGTCCCATGTTAGCTGTGAGTAGTTCATCCTATTCTAGTGGTTTCTTGGTCTATACATACCAAAATGCAAGGTAAGCATCAAGGCTAGATGTGCTGCTTATTCTGATACAAACTAGTGTGACTTTTCTACATTATGTGGGTTCCCTTTGTCTGTAAAGAGTGATTAGAGCAAAGTCAGAATTTTTTTAGGGGAAATTTGGCTGATTTTAGCAAGGTATAAACCAAAAATGTTGTTTTCTATTCCAAAGTGTCATTAATGTATTTATAACTTTATATATTTAATTGAAAATTATTGTGCGCTTGGCATGAGATATGTTATCTTTAATTAGAGACATGTTCTGAATTTTCTAAAAAAAATTGTGGTGAAGAATGATTGTCTACAAAGTAGAAAAAACTGCAAGAAATACAAAATAAAAGTGTTACTGTTAAAAGTAAACAATGAAAAAGGAGCAAAACCTCCTTGTCAAAGTGCTTTAAAATGCACCACTAAATACAACATTTTCAAAACATTTCCTATGGAAGATTTCCAACCCTCAGGATAAAATTCTGACAGGCGTTATTGGTTCACATTGCTTTAAATGTAAGCTTTTCTGCTTGTCCTAAAACTACCTTCACAGGTGACCCTTCAAATGCCATAAGGTGGGTGTGGAAACTGGTTGTCCCAAAGATTCACACACATGAAGTGTAAGTGAAGACCAGTATGATTTATTGACAAAAGAAACTCCATTCAACTCAGTCTATCTCCAATCTCCTCCAGCCTTCTCCAACAGACCCTTCGCAAAATAACATTTCACTTGGAATATAAAACATGTCAGTCCTAGATTCCAGATAAAGAGATGCAGAGTACCTCACACCCTGACCCTAACAGCAATAAAAACAATTATAGCTATTATAAACAAAAATTCCTGCCTATTATACAGATAAAATGAGAGGCAATCGACAATGGGAAGAGCCAAACTAAAAGGAAGAAACAAAGAAGACAAAACCACATGAAACAACAAAGCATAAAGTAAAATCTTATCAAACACTTTTCTCTAACAATTCTGTTGAAGCTCCATATGCACCGATCTTCAAGTCACCTGTCTTCAAATTTAACAGTCTCTCAAATACTTTTATAACTTTAAGCGGACTTCTAAACTTTTTGTGAGAATTCTTTGGTGCTCTGACTCTAACCATTTACAAACATTTCCTTTACTCTTTACGCTCGTCATAGTAGGCTTCTCTCTTTGACTGCAGATACAGCTTTCATTATTTACAATAATACAAATTGATATTGGTCTCCCTTTTAAAAAGGGCTGTTACCAAGCAGAACAAATTAGTGTGCACGATTTTATGTTATGTAATAACTTAAATGAAGTCACTCCTGTGGAAGAATGAGGAGTGAAACTATACTCTTCTACACATTTTAAAACGGCTTCTTCCGATTACTAACCACAATTTTGGCCAACTGGATACATTCATTTAATGTTCTCTTGAATTTCTTTAACATTCTATTGGTTTGAGTGTAATACAATGCACAACATTTATAACTAATGCCTCTAATCTTAAAAAAAGAAATCGGACATTTCCTTTAAAGTTAATTGTACCCCATTGTCTCAAAGAAAACACTTTGAGTAGCTCTCAAGAGGGAAAAACATAAGCAAGAAACAGCAGACATAGAAACCTCCCATACAAAACTAACCTCATGCCACCTAGAAAACAAGCCAACAACATTAGCAAGTAAATTGGCATCCCTTCAGTGGTCATTGAACCAATAATATCAAATGCCATTGCATCCCAGGGTCCGAACAGCAGTTCCCTACAATTCAAGTGGGAAGTTCTGATTTTCCTGTCATTATTACTTACAATGTAATTTAAAAAATCCCGGAACAATCTCTCCACTTGAACATCCATTCATGGCCACCAATAAGAATACCTCAATCTTTTCTTCGTCTTGTGCATACTTTGATGGACTTCATGAGACAAGTCTACCAACCTTTCGTTTAAACTAACAGAGGGATTAGCCATAAACATCATAATAGCCCACTTTCTACAAAGAACTCATCCTTAATCTTACAACACTACTTCATTATTGATCATACTTATTATCACATGTGCCTATGCGAAGAACTTCACACACTTTCTTCAGCAAAGTATAATTTCTCAACTCTACTAGCCATTCTGCTTCAGATATACCATCAATGACAACCCATATTTTGAATTCACCTTCTTTCCACCAAGTCTTTACTTCTTCCTCCTCATTGACATCTTAAACAGCCAAATATCTGGTGAGGCAATCTGCTGCCTTGTTAACTACTCCAGGTACGTACGTGACATTGAAATAGAAATCCTATAAAGCAGCCAACCTTTTCTGTAGTCAAAGCTACTTCTGCTCAGTGAAAACTGTTGTGAGCTACTTAAGGCTAAACAACTTGTGCATTGTTACCAGTCACCTCCACACCCAACTTAATTGACTTTAAGCCTAATTTCCATACAGCCAGATACTATGATCTGAACAAAATACTTGATTGGGGCAGTATAACAGGGCTGCCATGTGTGTCATTGAGAGCATGGTCTTTGGGGGTGTGTGAGCATATGTTTGTATGAATGGGATATATGTTTATGGGTGACTAAGAGCCTGTGCTGTATGACATATGACATACCTTTCGCATATGTGGCAGCGTTACATATATAACACAAACATCCAACCATTTTCTTTAAGTTGGGGAAATTTAAAGTGCAGAGAAATGTTCTACAAAAATATTCAAAATATAGAACATTTTCCTGCACTTTAAATTTCTTATATTTAAAAAATTGATGGTATTGTTCAGTTATACATATGCCACAGTGTCTACTGGCCTCTGGGAGAAGGAGGCCTGCTGTTTGTAAATATGACACTTTGAAATGGGAGAAAATGAAGAGTTAACTTAATCACTAAGGTAACTTTTTATTTGAATTTCTTTCCCTTTAGGAGCATTCAGAAACATCAGTGTGTTCTCACACTCCAATATTGAGTTGACAAGGACTTTTATTTAAGAGTTAAATACCTCAGTTCCTCATCTCTGTTCCCCAGACTGGGTCATAGATCTGACTGAGCACTGCTCATTACCAGGTCATGCTCTCTGCAACCTGATGATAATAATCTAAAATAAACACAATTTTCCCTTAACTTTGAAAGGAAAATGTGACCCCAAACTTTGTATTCCACAAAACTGCTTGAATTTGTTTATAGCTCAAAATACAACTAATGCCTCTTTCTCAATAGTGGAATACTTAGGGGGTCATTCTGACCTCGGCGGTAAAAGGCGCCTACCGCCGGTCAGAAATCCTCCATAATCCCGCCGCGGTCGCGGAAACCCGCCACGGTCATTCTGACCCGCAGAAGGCAAACCTCCGAAAATCCGACCGCCACAACAGACCGCCAGACCAGCGGTCGGCGGAAAGGTGGAGGTGACCAAACCTCCACCGTCACGCCAACAGAAATACGCCCATCCCATTACGACCCACGAATCCACGCGGCGGTCATTCAAACGCGGTATTCCATTGGCGGGACACACCGCCGCGGTCAGAATACACACAAACGAACAAAACTCAGCCACATTGGACGATTTGAATCCCACACACCTGATACACATACACACACCACTCCCACACACACAATACAATATAAAACACACACCCACATCACCCACAAACCCCTACGCTAAAAAATTCGTCAAGAAGGCAAGAGCGAGACACCAGCATCCAAAAAATAACAGCCACAGCCACTCAACACCATCACCCACACACTATCCACACACAAAACAACACACACCACCACACTCAACTCACTTAAATACACATACTCCACCCCACACATCATACACACCACCCCATGGCACCCCAAAGACAACCCCGCTTCACAGACGAAGAACTCAGGGTCATGGTGGAGGAAATCGTTCGGGTAGAGCCCCAGCTGTTCGGCACACAGATACAATACACCAGCATTGCCCGGAGGACGGAGCTATGGCAGAGGATTGTCGACAGGGTGAACGCAGTGGGACAGCACCCCAGAAATCGGGAAGACATCAGGAAGCGATGGAACGACCTACGGGGGAAGGTGCGTTCCATGGTATCCAGGCACAACATCGCCGTGCAGAAGACTGGCGGAGGACCCCCACCTCAACCCCCACAATTCACATCATGGGAGGAGGAAGTCTTGAACATCCTGCATCCTGACGGCCTCGCAGGAGTCGGCGGAGGAATGGATACTGGTAAGTTGAAGCTTCAATGCTGCTTCCCCCCCCACCTGCATGCCAAATCAGACCCCAAACCTCACCCCCATCCTCGAACCCCACCCTCACCCCCACCCCCATCGTCACCCCCACCCTCACCCCCACCACCATCCTCACCCCCACCCCCAGCACACCTATTCCCCGCCAATGTCTCACCATCACAACCCACACATCCCAAAACCTAGGCCTGCATGCGTCCACTAAGCATGGACACCCATCACCAAAGCATGCCCAATGCATATACACATCCCCCCCACAAGCCACCCTCACCAAAGCCCCCACACACGAATGCCAGCACTTGGGGACACGAGAACCCACAGATACACCCATATGCCACACATTGAAACTATAACCATACCTCTATACCCCTGCAGGACCCGACCGTCAACACACCGCGGCGGAGGGGCCAGAATTCTCCACACCCCCCACCCAAGAGGCCGTCAGCGATGACAGCAGCTCTGTCGACCTGGACACCGATGACCAGCCCGGACCATCGGGGACCTCTGGACAGTCGGTTCCCCTCACACAGGCCCAGGCCACTACAGACCCAAACCCCTCTGGGAACACCAGCACAGCTCCCACCCAGCGGGCCCATGCCTCTGTCTCCAGGGCGCGTCAATCTGCGGTGTGTCTACCACTACAGGGCACCCAGGATAACCCACCACCCCAACAACAACAGGGACCTGGGGGCAGTGGTAGTGGGCACACCGGCCAGGGGGCAGAGGCCCAGGGAAACAGGGGAACTCGGAGGGCAGCTGTGCGACAGGGGGGGGAGGAGAGGCCCAGGGAACCCACTCTCCACGAGGTCCTCACCACCATCATGGGAGCATACAACCGCTCCCAGGAGACGATGGCGACGGTACTGGCCCGGTTCCAGGAGATCCAGGCGCTGCAGGAGGAACACTATCGGGGGTACAGGGAGGACATCAGAGCCATCAACACCACCCTGGTTACCATGGTAGGGCTGCTGCAAGACCTCGTCAACAACAGGGCGGACACTGAACAACACCCAAGGGCCCCTGCCACTAGCCTGGACCAAGAACAGCCAACCACCTCCGCCGGCGCTAGTGGACAGGAGGCCCCCGCACAGCAGCAGCCCACCAGACCCCCACCTCCTGCAGGAGAAGAACCACCCCGCAAGAGGGCCCTGAGATCTCGCAAGAAGACAGAGTAGGATGTCAAGACCCCCGCCAGCAATGGATACCACCTGATGTCATCCCACTGTCCCACATAGTCACCCTGTCCATCCTTGAACTGCCCATGCTCCATCTCTCCACAGGCCTCTGGACAATGCACCTGTGTGACTGTTACTCTGGACTCTGCCATGGACATTCCTTCACCATAGCCCCCCCCCAACCACCCATCCCATTTTGAGCACTTAAATAAACACCTATTTTGCACCAAAATATCAGGAGTCTGGCTGTGATTTCAATAGATTGTAATTGACATGACAGTGCAAATATGTCCTTGTACATGGTGAAGTCAACAAACAGCTGCCACAAAGCTGTAGTCCATGGGGAAACGAAGCACAGGACTCGTAGTGGGGACCCCAGATCTGAAATAGGGAGGGAAAAGCCAAAACTCAGTCATCATACACTGGGGCAAATAGACAGGCAGCAGAGATGCTGGAGAGTAGTTAACATTTACTAAATTATCTTTGAAATGTTACCTGTGTCCTATTGGAAGTACTGTTCAATGATTCTGTCCCTGTTGTCTGTTTCAGCCCCGTCGTCTTCCTCCTCGTCACTCTCCTCAGGTTCCACCGCTGCCACAACACCACCGTCTCGACCATCCTCCTGCAGGAAAGGCACCTGGCGGCGCAAAGCCAGGTTGTGAAGCATGCAGCAGGCCACGATGATGTGACACACCTTCTTAGGTGAGTACATTAGGGATCCACCTGTCATATGCAGGCAGCGAAACCTGGCCTTTAGGAGGCCAAAGGTGCGTTCGATCACCCTCCTAGTACGCCCATGGGCCTCATTGTACCGTTCCTCTGCCCTGGTCCGGGGATTCCTTACTGGGGTCAGTAGCCACGACAGGTTGGGGTACCCAGAGTCCCCCACTAGCCATACACGGTGTCTCTGTAGCTGTTCCATCACGTAAGGGATGCTGCTATTCCTCAGGATGTAGGCGTCATGCACTGACACTGGGAATTTGGCATTTACATGCGAGATGTACTGGTCAGCCAAACACACCACCTGGATGTTCATTGAATGGTAATTTTTTCTGTTCCTGTACACCTGCTCCCTGTCTCTTGGGGGAACCAAAGCCACATGGGTCCCATCAATGGCACCAATTACGTTGGGAATATGTCCAAGGGCGTAGAAATCACCCTTCACTGTAGCCAATTCGCCCACCTCAGGGAAAATGATGTAGTTCCTCACGGATTTCATCAGGGCAGACAACACTCTGGATAACACCTTCGAAAACATGGGCTGAGACATCCCAGAAGCAATTCCCACGGTTGTCTGAAATGACCCACTTGCCAAGAAATGGAGTACTGACATGACCTGCACCAGAGGGGGAATCCCTGTGGGTTGGCGGATGGGGGACATCAGGTCGGGCTCCAGCTGGGCACACAGTTCATGGATAGTGGCACGGTTAAGACGGTAGGTCAGGATAATGTGGCGTTCTTCCATTGTCGACAGGTCCACCAGCGGTCGGTACACGGGAGGATTCATCCGTCTCCTCGCCCAACCCAGCGGACGGTGCCTAGGAAGGACAACATGGAGCACACAGTCAAGCAACCCACAGGTACGTACTCACAGCTAGCACAGTATACGATTCACTATGCAGTGAATGGCGTGTCTGAGTGGCTATGCAAGGCCTAGGCCTGTGTGACGCAGTTGAAATTGAGCCATGTGGGCCCTGGAAATGGCGGCTGCCTGACCTGTGAAGTGTGACAATGGGATGTGAGGTCAATGCGCTGGCGTGGCACACCGCGGCGGGCGGCGGGCGAAGACCGCGGCGCGAAGCCGCATTGGTTAACATTGAAGCCTATGGGTTTCAGGAGCCAATGGCGAAGGGCGCCGGCGGTGGCGGGACGCACCGCCGCGGTACGCACCGCCGCGGACGTGACCGCCATTTTCTATCTACTTATCCACTTGCGACTTGAACTTTCACAGGAGAGGACCTATACTGCAAGTGTTGCTGTGACCTCGGTCTGGAAGGGACAATGGCTGCTGCGCCTGGGGAAAGGGCCCCTGCCTTCACTGGAGAGGAGTTGGAGAAACTTGTGGATGGGGTCCTCCCCCAGTATGCGCTACTCTATGGTCCTCCAGACCAACAAGTGAGTTTAATTCAATATGGATTTGGGGCCACTGGCTGGCTTGGGGGCCTGGCGGGGGGCCTGGCGGGGATGGGGGGCATGTTGGGCCTGGCGGGGGGCATGGCGGGGGGCCTGGCGGGGATGGGGGGCATGTTGGGCATGGCGGGGGGCCTGGCGGGGATGGGGGGCATGTTGGGCCTGGCGGGGGGCCTGGCGGGGATGGGGGGCATGTTGGGCCTGGCGGGGGGCATGGCGGGGGGCCTGGCGGGGATGGGGGGCATGTTGGGCCTGGCGGGGGGCCTGGCGGGGATGGGGGGCATGTTGGGCCTGGCGGGGGGCATGGCGGGGGGCCTGGCGGGGATGGGGGGCATGTTGGGCATGGCGGGGGGCCTGGCGGGGATGGGGGGCATGTTGGGCCTGGCGGGGGGCATGGCGGGGGGCCTGGCGGGGATGGGGGGCATGTTGGGCATGGCGGGGGGCATGGCGGGGGGCATGGCGGGGGGCCTGGCGGGGATGGGGGGCGTTGGGCCACTGGAAAGGAAAATGCTGAGAAACTTGAACGTGGTATTTCTCCCTCCCTGTACGTGTCACATAGGTCCGCGCCCATGAGAAGATCGGGATTTGGCGTGCCATCGCCAAGGAAGTCCGGGCCCTGGGGGTCCACCATCGACGGGGCACCCACTGCCGCAAGAGGTGGGAGGACATCCGCCGCGGGACCAAGAAGACCGCCGAGTCTCTGCTGGGGATGGCCTCCCAACGTAGGCGGGGTGCCTGCCGTCAACTGAGCCCCCTGATGTTCCGGATCCTGGCGGTGGCCTACCCTGAATTGGATGGGCGCGTGAGGGCAGCACAGCAGACACAAGGGGGTGAGTACAAGCATTATCTACTCTGTTGTCGCGCAGTGGAGGTGTCTGGGTGGGGAGGAGGGCTGGGGGTCCCCCTAGGCCAGGGCGATATCTGTAGGCTGGGCACCCCCGTAAGCCCCTGTGTCCCCAGCCACCACCCTCAGTAGTTTGTCAGTACAGCCATCCCTGGGCCGTGTCATCCATGGGTGCAGTTGTCAACTCTAGGCGTGTAGGGCATGTTCCACGGAATGCGTAGCGTACCCCAAGTGCGCAACTTAGTGCAGGGGGCATCTGTGTCTGTCATGTCCGCTAACTGTACCGGAGATCCATGTACTCAATATCCCTTTATTTCTCTCTCCCCCCCCCTTTTTGTTTGTCTTTCTGTGCTTGTGTGCATCAGCATCATCAGGCGGAGGAGAAGTGGCATCGGGGCAGGAGGGAGCTGCATCTCACATGGCCCAGGAGGGCCATGCCACAGAGTCAGACTGGACCAGTGAGACGGAGGGCGAGGGGAGCTCCACGACGGGGACGACTGGACCCTGCAGCGACACGGACACGTCCTCGGAAGGGGGCTCCCTTGCGGGGGTGGCACCATCCGTGCCCCCCGCCATTACAGGTACAGCCGCCACCCAGCGCACCATCTCCGCCCTCCCAGCAGCCCCTCAGCGTTCGCCCCGTGCCCGCTCTGCCAGGAAGCCGGGCATCTCCTTCGCCCCAGGCACCTCAGGCCCTGCCCCTGTTACCCCCGCTGCCCTCAGTGAGGAGGTCATTGACCTCCTCCGAACGCTCATTGTTGGGCAGACTACCCTTTTGAATGCCATCCAGGGGGTGGAGAGGGAGGTTCATCGCAGCAATGCGTACCTGGAGGGCATTCATTCGGGTCAGGCTGCCCATCAGCGATCGTTCCAGGCTCTGGCCTCAGCACTGACGGCAGCCATTGTCCCTGCCTCCTGCCTGCCTCTACTAACTCCCTCCTCCCAGTCTCCTGTTCCTCTGCCTGTCCCACCCACACCATCAGACCAGCCTGCACACACCTCAACACCCAAGAGAAGCTCATCCAAACATAAGCACCACAGATCACGCAGACATTCACACACGTAACATTCCGATGCAGACATGCCAACAGTCACTACCACCTCTGTGACCCCCACCTCCTCGTCTCCCTCCTCCCTCCCTGTGACGTCTACACTCACACCTCCATTCACCTCACCATCAGCCAGTGTTTCCATCACCAGCACACCCTCCACTCCAGTCCGCACACGTGCAGTCACCACCCCCACTGCCATTTACACGTCCCCTGTGTCCTCTCCCACTGTGTCTGTCACCCCCTCTTCCACACCACACAAACGCAGCCACCCACCCACCCAACAGCCATCCACCTCACGACAGCCTATCCCTCCTGCACCTGCACCCAAAGACAGCAAACGTGACTCACCTACAACCACATCCTCTCCCTCCACTCCCATTCCCACTGTACCTACCACTCTCCATTGTCCCAAGAAGCTCTTCCTCGCCACTACTAACTTCTTTCCTGACCCTGAGCCCCCCCCTCCTTCTCGTCGGGGTAAGAAGAGCACCTCAGCCACCACCAGCCCTGCAGCCCCCTTGACAAGGGTGCAGGGGTATTGGAGCCCGCCAGCCCGCATGTCTGGATCTTCGCCCAGCAGCAAGGGGACAGCCAGCCCACCCCCTGGGAAGAGGAGCAGAAGGCGGAAGGGTCGCCGCAGGAGCCCGCCTTCTACATCCCCCCCGGACACCACCCAGAGACAGTCACCAGCCACAGCTCCAAAGGGAGGAAAGGGCCACAGGCCCACGACTAAGGAGGGCAAGGGCAGCAAGTCGGAGAGGTCAGGCAGCAGGCCTGCTGCCCAGGAGGAGCCCACAACCCCCATAGCCGCTGCCCCGGGAGGAACCGGCACAGCTGCCCCGGGAGAGCCCACCACCCCCATAGCCGCTGCCCAGGGAGGACCCAGCCCAGCTGGCCAGGAGGGCCTCACCACCCACAGCCCAGGTGGGCAGTGAAGGAGCACCATCCCCGCTGCCCAGGAGGGCACCACCAGGCAATTAGCAGTTGGCCATAGACCGTCCGCCGTCTCAAGAACCGCTGAACTGGGCCCTTCAGGGCAAGGACCGCTGAACTGGGCCCCGCCGTCTCAAGAACCGCTGAACTGGGCCCCGCCGTCTCACGCACCGCTGAACTGGGCCCCGCCGTCTCAAGAACCGCTGAACTGGGCCCTTCAGGGCAAGGAGCGCTGAACTGGGCCCCGCCGTTTCAAGAACCGCTGAACTGGGCCCTTCAGGGCAAGAACCGCTGAATTGGGCCCCGCCGTCTCAAGAACCGCTGAACTGGGCCCCGCCGTCTCACGCACCGCTCCGCTGGGCCCCGCCGTCTCAAGAACCGCTGAACAGGGCCCTTCAGGGCAAGGAGCGCTGAACTGGGCCCCGCCGTCTCAAGAACCGCTGAACTGGGCCCTTCAAGGCAAGGAGCGCTGAACTGGGCCCCGCCGTCTCAAGAACCGCTGAACTGGGCCCTTCAGGGCAAGGAGCGCTGAACTGGGCCCCGCCGTCTCAAGAACCGCTGAACTGGGCCCTTCAGGGCAAGGAGCGCTGAACTGGGCCCCGCCGTCTCAAGAACCGCTGAACTGGGCCCTTCAAGGCAAGGAGCGCTGAACTGGGCCCCGCCGTCTCAAGAACCGCTGAACTTGGCCCTTCAGGGCAAGAACCGCTGAACTGGGACCCGCCGTCTCAAGAACCGCTGAACTGGGCCCCGCCGTCTCACGCACCGCTCCGCTGGGCCCCGCCGTCTCAAGAACCGCTGAACTGGGCCCTTCAAGGCAAGGAGCGCTGAACTGGGCCCCGCCGTCTCACGCACCGCTCCGCTGGGCCCCGCCGTCTCAAGAACCGCTGAACTGGGCCCTTCAGGGCAAGGACCGCTGAACTGGGCCCTACAAGGCAAGGAGCGCTGAACTGGGCCCTTCAAGGCAAGGAGCGCTGAACTGGGCCCCGCCGTCTCAAGAACCGCTGAACTGGGCCCTTCAGGGCAAGAACCGCTGGCCCTTTGGCAGACGTGGCAGGGCAGGATCTATCTCGGGCAGGGCTGCAGGATGTCCTCTGGCCAACTTGCCTCCTCCAGTGGCAGTGGGGTCTGTTATGGACTGTATGGACTGTGGCTTTGCTCTCCCCAGGATGGCCCAGTGGGCAGGCCACCCACTGTATGGACTGTATGGACTGTGGCTTTGCTCTCCCCAGGATGGCCCAGTGGGCAGGCCACCCACTGTATGGACTGTATGGACTGTGGCTTTGCTCTCCCCAGGATGGCCCAGTGGGCAGGCCACCCACTGTATGGACTGTATGGACTGTGGCTTTGCTCTCCCCAGGATGGCCCAGTGGGCAGGCCACCCACTGTATGGACTGTATGGACTGTGGCTTTGCTCTCCCCAGGATGGCCCAGTGGGCAGGCCACCCACTGTATGGACTGTATGGACTGTGGCTTTGCTCTCTCCAGGATGGCCCAGTGGGCAGGCCACCCACTGTATGGACTGTTTGGACTGTGGCTTTGCTCTCCCCAGGATGGGCCAGTGGTCATGGAGTCCCCTCGTGGATCTGGCGTCGTGTACTCAAGTGGCTGAGGTGCCCCCCCTTCCCTTCCCCCTGAGGTGCCTGTCCTATTTTCTTTCTGATGCCCCTGCAGTGTTCTCTCCGTGGAGTTCTTGTCGTGGGACTGGGCCTTGCCCCTTTGCACAGGACCCCTGTGATCCACGGACAGTGGTTGGACTACATTTAGTAGCTGTATATATTTTGTACATAGTTTATTTATTTATTGGGATTACTGGTGTCCATATTTCAATATATCTGCCCGTTTATGATCTCTTCTTTTGGTCTTTGCATTATTTCGGAGGGGGGTGGTTTGTGGGTTGTGACAGTGATCTGTGGGAATGCATTGATGTGTGTGTTGTAGTGGGTGTGGGTGGGTGGGTGTGTGCCGGTAATCTTTTCCCTCCCCTGTGTCGTAGGTGCAGTACTCACCGATGTCTTCCGCGCCGCCGGGCGTGCTCCTGGTATATGAGCAGGAATAGGAGTGCGGGGATGACCTGCAACTCTGGCTCCATACTGCCGGAATCTCGCGTGGAGTGCGTAGAGGTGAGCGTTTTCCCGTTCGTAGTCTGTTTCCGCCGTGTTCTTATCGGCGGTGCTCCCGCCCCAGAAAAGGTGGCAGATTGGTGGGTCGTAATAGGGTGGGCGGTACATTGTCTGCCGCCGGGCTGTTGGCGGGAACCGCCGCGCTGTTTGTTTGTACCGCTGTGGCGGTCGGAGTGTTAAGTTGGCGGGCTGTGTTGGCGGTTCCCGCCAGGGTCAGAATTGCATATTTTAGACCGCCGGCCTGTTGGCGGCTTGGCCGCCGCTTTATCACCGACCGCCAGGGTCAGAATGAGGGCCTAAGTTTCTGATTTAGAAGAAAAAGCCAGGTTAACCTCATATTGCTATTGTTACTGAGAATCGTAGCTCGGCCCTTATCATTGCCATCAATACCCAAGACACGAGGTGGACCAGGAATTAAACGTGTCAAATTTTTAGCATTACTAAGGTTTCCTTAATAAGTTGAATTTCTCACTGATAGTCATCATTCTTTAGAAAAGTGGCCTCTTTCTTCGGCAAACTGTGAATGAGTGAAGGCTTGCTGGCAAAGTTTTGGAAAAATCTTGAATATAATTCAGCCATTCACAAACATGTCTAGATTTCCTCCTAGTTAGTGGGACTAGGAAAATTTAAAATGTAATTAACCAAGGAATCTTTCAGTTGTACTCCCTCAGCAGTACTTACGTGTTCTAGGTACACTTATTCAGAACAACAAAATTTCCATTTGATAACCTTTAATGCTAATGTTCCTTGCTCTTAAAAATCTCTAGTACATTCCTAACAGTTTTCATGTGATGCTCAGTGATGTCACTGAAAATTAACATATCGTCCTCCAAATAATTGTCCTTGCTAAATCAAATAACAACGGAGTCATGAGCCTTCGAAAGACTGAAATGGCTGAAAAGGTCACACAATTAAATCTATAGACTTGAAACGCTATGATAAAAGAAGTCAGGTTTTTGCAAATATCACTCAAATGCACTTAGTAATATGCTGAACTAAGATATAGTCTAAAAAATAATTTTACTCCAGCTAGCATTGTGATCACCCTAATAATGTTTTGTAAAGGAAACTTCACTTTGATTACTCTTTCATTATGTTGTTTAGGATCTATGCATAATCTAATTTCTCAGTCAGCTTTGGTGGCCACAACAACACCAGCTAGCCATTCAGGTGCTTCTACAGTTCCAATTATGCCTTCCTCACATAAGCGATCTATTTCTTAACTGCAGTATGTAAACTGAATGGAATGTTTCCTACTTTGCACATAAGTGAAAAAGTATTGTAATTAAAAGATATACAGTGAACATATCCTCTTACACAACCAATCATCTCAGAAACCACATAAGGAAATTCACTAACCAAAATGTCCATTTGGTAACCCTACTTAAAATGTAGCAGTGTTCCAAAATTTCCTTTACATATTCTCTGTTTTACCCCACGGAATTGAGCAAGTAATACCTTCATTTAGGTTGCGGAAAGTTGGCAGGTGCTGTGTAATCATGCACCCAGAGACCATGCTAGTGTTGTTCCTCCTTTGCTTCCCCTTCACACCATTATTCTTTTCAACCTTATGCGTGTGGATGTGTTATGTTAATTGAATTATATGCTCAGGTAGTACATTGCTATTGATGTCAGGTGAGTTATGAGGTTTAGAGTGTTATTCATGACGAGATGTTCAGTGTACACTGCATCTGTTTTTTGATAGTTTAATAAAAATATTTTAATCCAAAGGTTTTTCACTGCCATCACTGTAGGGAGATTCTTCCAGGTAATGAGTGGCCTATTAGATCTCCTCCAAACGTTTACTGGAGTCCAAATAACACCTAAACTGATAATCCTTTGCAAACCTCTACTTCTATACTTAATGGTAGGTGAAAATAAAAATTCACATGTACAGCTGTTGCAAATGAACAATTCTAGCTATATGTTGCATCCAGAATTCACCCATTTTCATTTACTGTGCATGCTCTGGCAGCACATACTCATTCCTGCTTCAGGAAGCCCCATGGTTGAGCATCTTGGAACAGGAAATGACATCCGGAGGTAGAACCATCCCACCGAAATCCTCATTGGTACTCAGGAGTAGGACACAAGTTAGGGGAAGATGGAAAAAACACCAGCAGAAAACAAAGATGCACTAACAGCAAGCTTGACTGCTAAACAAATACACCCAGTGCATTTTATTTATTCTCTGAACATAGATAGTGCCTCTCTGTAATTTCTGACAACAGTCACATATTTGTATGTGGAAAACCTACATAATATTTATAAAAGTAAAACAAACCATAAAAGTGTTTTCCAGATTTCTGCATTATTAAATTGATTTGTTTTTGTACAATAGGCCTGTTAAATTTTCAGTGAGGAATATTATTAAGGTATGACATTAGACATTGATTTTGTGACGTCACTCTCTAGGGTGTCATTGTGAATTACACATGCTAATTACTTCCCCCACTATTTTTTTTAGGACTTGTGCCTTGCCAAGAAGGGTAGTCAGGACTGTGTGGGATGAGTGGCATGAAGGATGTGACTGGGGTGCTGAACAGGCTGCAGCCAGGCCTGGAGATCAGTGGCCAGATGTATGAAAGCATTTTGCATTCGCAAATGGTGCGAATGCCCGTTTGCGAATGCAAAATGCCATTTCAGAATGTATGAAATACATTCTGAACGCAATTTTAAGGAATCGATAAAATAGCGATTCCTTAAAATTGCGATCCTGTTTAGAGAGTCGCAAATTGCGACTCTCTTAATTAGAAATCGCAAATAAGGATTCCTTATTTGCGATTCCTTAGCACATGTATGAAGCAATTCCTAAATGCGATTTTGGCATTTAGGAATCGCTAATTACCACCAAGTTGAACTTGGTGGTAACTATGTGCAAAATAAAAAAATGCATTTAAAATGCATTTTTAAATTGTACATGTAAAGCACACATGCCAACACCTTACATGTCCCCCCAAAAACTTTTGGGGTGCAGCTGAGGGGGCCTTAGCCCCCCAGCACACTGGGGCTTTGCACTTCCAAAATTGCGATTTCTGGTTCAGAAATCGCAATTTTGGGAATGCAAAAAATTTGCAGATATGGGCCAACAGGCCCATAGCTGCGAATGGGGCCGGTATCACAATTTGCGGTTCGGTAATAGCATTTGCGATTTTTAAGAAATCGGTATTACCGATTCGCAAATGTGATACATGGCACTTTGCGAGTCGGAAATAGCGATTTCTTTAAAATCGCTAATTCTGAATCGCAAAGGGCTGTGATGATACACCTGGCCCCTAGTGTACGCATTCCTCATGGCGGTCGTACTTTAATTTTGGGTGGACTCCTGAATGACATGAGTTTAAGTGCAGGTAGGTACCTCACAGCAGGGGCGGGCGGAAGAGCCAGACTGGGGAACAGCCCTGGCATAGCCCCGTTCCATTCGCCATCTCAACCTAACTCCTTCTTTCCATCCATCCATACTGTCTCTCTTCTTCCGTACTCTCTCCATTTTCCAGCTCTGATCGCTTTCTTTCTGTCTCTCTCCTTCCTTGTCCCACTTTCTCTCTCTTGGAGCCTCATCATGCCTTCTGCAATGAATCGGGAGAAGGGGGGCCTCCAACTCCAACAGGGAGATACCCAGCAGAACAAAAGTCCTGTACCGACCCAGGACAGTCTGGATGCCTGCTAAGCAGGCCCTTTCTCTTATTACTTAAGACGACCAATAGCTGCACACTTTTGTAGCTATTCTTAGTTTTCAAAAATAGTTACATGGAGTTCTGATTGAGAGGCTTCGCAACCATGCATCCCCATACTCCTACTTCTGGATAATAGAGGAGCGACTCGTTTTTTTCTTTCTTTAAGGGGTGTATCACAGCTTTCTCTGTGTTTATTCGGTCGAACAAACAAAACCTCTTTACAGAGAACTTTCACTTATTTCATCATTATTTCCTGGATCTGCCAATCTATCTATGCTTTGCACAGAACACTTATTTTAAAATTGCAAGAATCACTGATATGGCCACAAGATGGCTCTGTTGCGCCGAAATGTTTCCTCTGTGTGTCACTACCCCTGATCTGTGATCAGTTGGTCTCATCCCATCTCCTCCATGAGTTATGCTCGGTTGGGTGGGAGGGATTCATGAATTCCGTTTTCCCTCTTTCCATTCCAGGGAAGTGTCACATTGTCATTCCTTTTAAAGTAAATAATTCTAAGAACCACATTCCCTTAAAACTAACAGCTAGCTACTGGTATGATCCTTCCACGTACATTAATATTATATTTGGGGGGTTGGCAATTCCCTCGTTAATTTTCACACATTCACATCCCTTAATTCATGATAGCGTACGTATTTACGTAAATCACTAACAGGCAGTGCTTGAAATGAAATGTAGAAGTGTAAATATTCAATATCCTAGAGTTCCCTACTTGCTACGGAGGAGTGATCAGCAGAATTGCTAAAAAAGTTTTGCTTCTCTGCTGAAAAGTGGAGACACTCTCCGTTTCAAATCAAAGAAGTGCATGTTCTCATTGTCTGACACTACCCACCGTATAAAGTACTGATTATTGGGAAAGGATGTAGGCCAGATGTAATATTTACTGCTTGCAAAAAAACTGGTTGCAGTTTGCAACCAGTATTTTTACAACCAGCAAAGAAATGTACGAACTGTACCATTTACTAATAGAATGGTTGGTAAAATTCTGATTTTGAGTGGGTTGTAATCCAACCTACCTCATGAATAGTAAGGAGGAAGCTTGCAAATTGACTCACTCCAGTTGTAAGTCACCACGGTGATGGTGGACTGCTAAGGTGAGCACACTGTCATATCTGTCATTGGGTTTCAATCAAATAAACTTTTTGTAATGCAGACCATTTTCCCTAAAGGAAACAGTGATGTGTTTAAAAAATAATACTTTCTTGTATGTTTGAGAGTTGGTGCTGGTCCCCTGGACCATGGCCTACTTCCCAACAAGATTTTCTTTGATGGGGACAAACGGGAAGGATTCCTAGTGGGATCCTCTCCCTTTTGCAAATGGGCTACTGCTCCAGTTCTGGAGTCAGTAACTTTTCAATGTTTTGTGCCCGCATTTTAGTTGATACATTGCATACTGAACCTGTATTTGCAAGGGACATGTATAACCTACCTCCCTTCCAATGATTCAATCAGTATCAGTAAAAGTTTAACAAATTAGAAAAAAAGTGATTAGTACATATAGATAGTAACTTTGCAGGTGCAAACTTCGAATAGAAGTGTTTGTGATCATAAAAATGTTTGCACCTCGGGCCCATAGATGTGTAAACAGAGAGTTTAGGTGGAATAATGTATGTCTTGAATAATCTAGTACCAGATTACAAATTCATAAACCAAAGCTTTAAATTACGTTTAATAAAATTAAGACAGGGCAGCCAGGTCAAGGTCCAAAATATAATTTAAAACACACTTTTGGACTATGCCCTACTAGGTGGACAACTTATTTCCACACGGCTGGGGTTATGAACATAACCAGCTCTGAAAGTGGCAGGAGAGTACTTTCCAACAATACTGGTTTAGGTGATGGCTGCTGCTTTTCGACAAAACTGCAGTTTACAGATTTACTGAAGCCATTACAGTGCTTTTGGTAACACTGCAGATTGAATCTGTTAAGACTCCAAAGACAGTTCCCTGAGCAGAAAGAGAATTGCCAACACCACCTGAAAGTAGTGCCACTGTGAGCCACCATGTATTTCATGGAGCCACTGCATTACATTTGTAATCATTTGTAATCATTTCATTTAGCAATGGTCATGCAAACATGACTTTCGTGTTTACTCACTCTGCAGTGTGTCAGTCAGCCCTCTCGGTCCCTGCCAGCCTCCTGATGACAGGGGGAGGAGGGGGCTGAGCGACGATCAGCTACAGAGTGTTGCATAAAAACGCAGCACTCTGTAGACAGATGTCTGGAGTGTGCATGTGAGGGGCGTGGTTCAAGTATGCTCCCCTCACACAGGCACAATCCTTTTTTATTTACCAGACATACTACCTTAGGTAGTACAGTGTATCTGATAACATGGGGCTGTCAGGGCGCACATCAGTGCATCCCTGGGGCCAATAAGGAACCACGCAGAGCACGGTGGGCAGGACCCCCAGCACCGTCCCAGCGTCTGATAAGGCTGTGCTTCCAGTCCCATGGAGACACTGGGAGAGGGCTCGAGGTGGCGCTGCTGCTCTGTCTAGCTCCTCGTTAGAAATCACGCCTTGCTGCTTCCAATGCCCAGCGCTAGATTCCTGCTCTGCTGCCGCCACGGAGCCTCTGCTTGACCCCACAGAAAGAAAGGTAAGTAAATCAATAGGTAAGTATTGTTTCTCTATGCTGGTGTGACTGAAAGTGTGTTTGTGAGTGATTGAGAGGGAATTAGATTGAGCGAGAGTGTCTGTTAGTTGAATGTGTTTGAGAGTGTCAATGAGAATGAAAAAGTGAGAATCAATGAATAAGTATACAATAAGTGAAAGCGAGAGAGTAAGTAAAGCAGTGTGAGTGAGTTACAATGAGTGAGTTGTGGAGGAGATTGTGTGAAGGGAGTGGGGTTCCTCTAACAATAGCCCAACAGGAGCAGTTGCACCCGGGCACACAAGCCCTGGTGCAACTGCACCCGTTGCACTACTAAAGCAGAACACCTGTACCCCAAGAGTTCAAATCAGAACCCTAATACACCAGTAGTTGTGAGCAGTAATTGTGAAAACATTAGTGAGTGAGAAACAGTGAGTGTAAGTGTGCGGGTACATTTTGTGTGAGGGCACCCAAAATACATTTTGAAAACAGGTGAACCCATGGCAAGTATTACGCCCCACCACATTCAGTGATTGGCAGCGACCACTGGTGCATTCAAATGTGTCTGTTGCAGCAGCTGCTGAGTTACAGCCTGACAATGCTGCACTGCACTGGTATGTTTTTTGGTGAAGACATTTATTAGTGATTTGCACAGTGCTCAGAAGCCTTCATTCATGACGTGCATTTTATTTCCCACGATGTCATCTTATCTTAAAGCCAAGCTAACATTTCCTCCAATCTCCTTCCAATGCCCTGTGATGTGATTTCCTGTGAAATTATGAGGTGGCTGAGTCATGTAACGTAATTTCTGGTTTGTCGTCGTTATGCAGATAGGCTGTTTTGAAGCACACTGTCCTACCTCATTGTGGCCACAGGACACTCGGAAGTACGGTGCGAGGCTGCGGGAACGTTTCATCGGGCATTAAAACCTAACGACATGAAAACAAATCATCCTGTTCTTCACTGCCTGAATCTCTTTGGGCGTCTGAAGAACTATCCAAAATGTTCCTAAGTACTCTACATTTATATTTTGCATAAACGCTTGATTGCTTTCAAGACACTGCGGCGCATGGACCCTGGGGCCTCCAGCAGTGCTCAAGAACAGCTGGGCAGTCTGTTTTTCCCACCTGCGCCCATTGAAAACATCACCATGGCTACCACCACTGGGTTAGCAGTACGTCCAATACCCACAAGAGGGCGCGCAACACGTGACCGAAAAGAAACAGAACCCAGGAAGCATTTCAGTCCAATATGAAGTTATATGGGATATGAGAGGAGGGAACTGAAGTAATGAAGAGCCAGACGAGCTGCATTTGGAGGACAGAATTCACTATGCAAGCGAAAACTACACACAAGGTAATGAGAATGTAAGATGGTCAGGAATGAGCTGAAGTTCTACAGGGAGTGCAGAATTATTAGGCAAATTAGTATTTTGACCACATCATCCTCTTTATGCATGTTGTCTGACTCCAAGCTGTATAGGCTCGAAAGCCTACTACCAATTAAGCATATTAGGTGATGTGCATCTCTGTAATGAGAAGGGGTGTGGTCTAATGACATCAACAGCCTATATCAGGTGTGCATAATTATTAGGCAACTTCCTTTCCTTTGGCAAAATGGGTCAAAAGAAGGACTTGACAGGCTCAGAAAAGTCAAAAATAGTGAGATATCTTGCAGAGGGATGCAGCACTCTTAAAATTGCAAAGCTTCTGAAGCGTGATCATCGAACAATCAATCGTTTCATTCAAAATAGTCAACAGGGTCGCAAGAAGCGTGTGGAAAAACCAAGGCGCAAAATAACTGCCCATGAACTGAGAAAAGTCAAGCGTGCAGCTGCCACAATGCCACTTGCCACCAGTTTGGCCATATTTCAGAGCTGCAACATCACTGGAGTGCCCAAAAGCACAAGGTGTGCAATACTCAGAGACATGGCCAAGGTAAGAAAGGCTGAAAGACGACCACCACTGAACAAGACACACAAGCTGAAACGTTAAGACTGGGCCAAGAAATATCTCAAGACTGATTTTTCTAAGGTTTTATGGACTGATGAAATGAGAGTGAGTCTTGATGGGCCAGATGGATGGGCCCGTGACTGGATTGGTAAAGGGCAGAGAGCTCCAGTCCGACTCAGACGCCAGCAAGGTGGAGGTGGAGTACTGGTTTGGGCTGGTATCATCAAAGATGAGCTTGTGGGGCCTTTTCGGGTTGAAGATGGAGTCAAGCTCAACTCCCAGTCCTACTGCCAGTTCCTGGAAGACACCTTCTTCAAGCAGTGGTACAGGAAGAAGTCTGCATCCTTCAAGAAAAACATGATTTTCATGCAGGACAATGCTCCATCACACGCGTCCAAGTACTCCACAGCGTGGCTGGCAAGAAAGGGTATAAAAGAAGGAAATCTAATGACATGGCCTCCTTGTTCACCTGATCTGAACCCCATTGAGAACCTGTGGTCCATCATCAAATGTGAGATTTACAAGGAGGGAAAACAGTACACCTCTCTGAACAGTGTCTGGGAGGCTGTGGTTGCTGCTGCACGCAATGTTGATGGTGAACAGATCAAAACACTGACAGAATCCATGGATGGCAGGCTTTTGAGTGTCCTTGCAAAGACAGGTGGCTATATTGGTCACTGATTTGTTTTTGTTTTGTTTTTGAATGTCAGAAATGTATATTTGTGAATGTTGAGATGTTATATTGGTTTCACTGGTAATAATAAATAATTGAAATGGGTATATATTTTTTTTTGTTAAATTGCCTAATAATTATGCACAGTAATAGTCACCTGCACACACAGATATCCCCCTAACATAGCTAAAACTAAAAACAAACTAAAAACTACTTCCAAAAATATTCAGCTTTGATATTAATGAGTTTTTTGGGTTCATTGAGAACATGGTTGTTGTTCAATAATAAAATTAATCCTCAAAAATACAACTTGCCTAATAATTCTGCACTCCCTGTATTTCTGAAAAATGGTAACATTCGAGGTAATAACGGTCTAAAATCAGACTATAAGAGTTAACAAACGTATCAAAATAGTTAGCAGCTACAAAGCTTATCCTCCTTAAAATAAAATAATTCAAGGCCTGAAAATACTAACAAAATAAAAGAAAAATCAAATAAGCAAGATAACAACTTACAATTACACATAAATGTCCGTAATGAAATTCTCATTTTCTTCGGTGAAGCTGTCTTACTCAAAAAACTAAAGCGACCATCTGACATGGACACCAATTCTGGGCAGCGAAAATTCAGGGCAAAGTGTCACATTTCCTGATAAAAGCTGATTTTTACAGACACACCTGAGAAAGTCACGCAATGTTATATAAGTAAATAGATGTCCAACAGAAGTACAAGTTAAAAGAGGTTTGTGTTCTCTGGGCTGTATAATGTATAACAGTATTCAACTAACATTTATATGTAATTGGACCTATCTAAAGGTTAAAAAACTAGCAAACATACAAAATTCCACCTCTTCAGGGATCCTGGACTACAGAGTTGAATAACCTTGCATCAAAGACATCCTTTAAATAAGTGGCATGTTCAGATATGCAATAATGTTAGATTGCTGGGAAGTTAGCATGGCAAACTGTCAGTTAAAAGAAATGACTGAAACTGGAAAAACCTGAATGATAGAAATGTCAGCGCAGTCAATGCTGCACCCTTAAATATTAATATTTGAAAAAATATTTGCAGGCAATGTCAAATTAATTAGCTAATCTTTTCCTACTGTTCTGGAGTTAATATGTAACAGATGGCAACAATTCTTTGTGCATATTTTTACATCAGTTATTTTCCACAATAAAATACATTTCTGAAAGAACATGGCCAGAGGGCACCGTTTTGACAGAGGGGAGCAGACAGAGGGAGAGAAAGAGAGATAGAAACATTGTTTTGTTTACTAACATACCCTACCCATAGTGTCATTTTCTTCCTGCTTTACCTTGTGTGAGTCATATTTCGCTCTTATTACAGTGAATACCATATTGAAGCGAAGAGTTCAAGCGTGTACAATACTAAGCTATAACATAATTCATTTTAGTGAAAAACTTTTTAAGCAGAAACCCTTACCTCTCCCTTTTAACCTTTTTCCAATCCAGATTCTCCCTGTGACACATGAGTAAATATATTCACAGAATTTTTAGGTTGAGCGTGCAAGGCTTCTGGCCTGTTGTTTAACCATGCCCACCTCATGCCTATCGCTTTCACTCATTCGTGGGCTTGCCTTTCAAAAATCCCTTGATGTCATTGGTAAATGTTTTACATTCGTCCCGCCTTGAGGCTGCTGTGTTACCGCCTTGGGAACCGACCCTGCTACATGGATAATTACACGATTACCGATATGCTTTACTGCGAGCGAACTCCTTTTTAGGTTCGAGCATGTGCAAGCACTCTGGCCCCTGTTGTAATCTCTCTGTGGGCTTTTAACCACACTCATCAGTTTGGTTGGTTCGTGGGCTTGCCTTTTAAAGTTCATTCGATTTCATTAGTGAAAGGCATGCATACGTCATGTCTATTCCGGTGTTTAGCCCTCCTCTACAGCACTGGTAAACTATTGAAAACATATGAGGCTCTGTGTTTTCCGAATGGCTTTTGCACTATTTCTTTTTATTTCCTACACAGCAGGATCTCGCTGGGCAGTAGTTGAGCACTTTGCATGACATCGACCCTGTTACATGGATAAATCTACTTTTGCTGGTTACATGGAAAATTCTACTTTTGCTGATACGTTTCACTGCGAACAAACTTCTGTTTCCTTTTCTGTGTCTCCTTCACGCGCATGACAACCGTCGGCTCGCATATGTGAAACTCTTTTATTTTTCATTATCGGTTTATGTGGCAAGAGTTAGGAGTTGACAATGCTAATACCTGTAACTCGAGCAAATGCGAGACCCATTGCACTGCAAATGCTTGTTTTTTTTGTCTCTGTCCTTCGTGCCCATGCTCATGGCAGCCATATCACTTTGAAGTTTCATGCATCGCGAACTCAATTGGCGGTATTGGAGTGCTTTGCATGTTTTCCTTCGCACTCCTCGGCAGCCATGCCACTTTTTTATATTTGAAGAAAAAGGAGCTTCTCAAGGTCAGTTAATGTATTAGCAATAACAGTATCAGCCAGAGTGAGAACATACTGTCCAATGCAGCACTTACAGCACATTACCAATAGATGGCGGCACAGACTAATCTATATTTGCTCTACAACTGTTTAGTGATTTGCTGCCTTGTATGTGACACACTTTAAAGTAATATGCTGTGTAATTGGCACCTTTCACCTCACTGGGCAAAATACAAATTTGACTAAGATAATTTTCATTCCAACTTTTTTAACCTGCTGCTTTGCAACAACCTAAAATTATACGTTGGTTGAGTCTTTGTACAGGGTTTCATATTTTAAAATCTGCCGTAGTGCTATGAAATGTATGAGTCTTAATGTATTGGACAATCTTCTAAACAATCTTCTCGTGACACCGCTCTGGGCCCTCTTTTTTCAAAAAGCTTTACCGCCACAGGCCTGCAACTCTCTCAAGCAGGTTGACGGTTTTTTTTCCTGATGCACTTCAAATGATGATTGCTGATGGCAGCAGGACACATTCAACCGAGCTCATGCAGTAGCGGCTTCCCTAAAAATAGACGTGTCATTAGAGTCTGGCAAGGATAGAATCGTGATGTGCACACCGAACACCGCTCAGGTTCTTTTCTCGTGCACGGGCATGAAATGATTGCTCACTTTATGGGACAAGCAACATCTAATGTGTGAAGTCTTTTTTCCCTGGTTGATTGATCCAGAGGCTTCAATTGAGATATAAGCACGATCTGCCTTTCTCGCATCTTGTTTACCTGTGCCTCTTTGTGCAGCTGTGGAGAATATTTCCAGCGCGCATCCGAAAAAGCTCTTTGATGCGAGAAAGGCCAAAGTTCAGTTGCTAAGGTAACTGAATTCTGAATGGTATCCGACGAGATATGGTACATATGCGCCGTGTGATGCGTGGTAAGGAACCAGTGGAGAGTGTTCACCTTTAGATCCTGCAGTGTGGCTCTGGGTAGCAATGAAGTTGTCAGAGTAGTGTTCTGCGCAAAAGGAAAGTTCTCTCTGTTGCTTGGTCACCATCTGTATGTAATATTACCAGCAACTTCAGTATGCGCATTTACTTTGTAACTTGTTTCATAGACTTCACTTCTTTTTTGGTTAATTACAGCTGGTTTTCCGGCAAAATGGTAGCTGCTACCTCTGTGGCTCTTGCCGTGCCCGCTTCGAAGGTAACTGGTAGTGCTTTAGTTGTATGCAGGGCCACTGGAATTATGTGGCAGGAAAAGAGCAAATTATGAGGCAGGAATGACCAATTTATGTGGCAAGAAAAGCAAATGCAAAACCTATTGCAATGCAAATGCTTGGTGTAGGAAGCTGGCTCTGTACGTACTATTTCAAAGTAAGAAATAGTGTGCACATAGTCCAAGGGTTCCCCTTAGAGGTAAGATAGTGGCAAAATTAGATAATTCTAGTGCTCTGTTTTGTGGTAGTGTGGTCGAGCAGTAGGCTTATCAGAGGGTAGTGTTAAGCACTTGTTGTTCACACACAGGCAATAAATGAGGAACACACACTCAAAGACTTACTCCAGGCCAATAGGTTTTTATATAGAAAAATATATTTTCTTAGTTTTAAGAACCACAGGTTCAAGCTTTGAAGTAAACACATAAAATGCAAGGTACTTCACACAGGTAAGTTAGGAACTTTGAATAAAAGCAATATATACAGTCTTTGTTAAAATGGCAATAAGCTATTTTAAAAGTGGACACTGCAAAAATCAACAGTTCCTGGGGGAGGTAAGTAAAGGTTAGTTTGTGAGGTAAGTAAGACACTTACAAGTCTCAGTTTCTGGGCATGGGCAGCCCACCGTTGGGGGTTCAAGGCAACCCCAAAGTTACCACACCAGCAGCTCAGGGACGGTCAGGTGCAGAGGTCAAAGAGGTGCCCAAAACACATAGGCACCTATGGAGAACAGGGGTGCTCCGGTTCCAGTCTGCCAGCAGGTAAGTACCCGCGTCCTCGGGGGGCAGACCAGGGGGGTTTTCTAGAGCACTGGGGGGGACACAAGTAGGCACACAAAACAAACCCTCAGCGGCCTCAGGGCTGTAAGGCCTGCTAGAGGGGTGACTTACCTATGCCACAGGCAGTATTTTGTGTGCATGGCACCCTGAGGGGGATGCCATGTCGACTTTGCCTTTTTCTCCCCACCAATACACACAATCTGCAGTGGCAGTGTGCATGTGTTAGGTGAGGGGTCCCTAAAGGTGGCACAACACATGCTGCAGCCCTTAGAGACCTTCCCTGGTCACAGGGCCCTTGATACCACTGGTACCTTTTACAAGGGACTTATCTGTGCTCCAGGGGTGTGCCAATTGTGGAAACAATGGTACATTTTAAGTGAAAGAACACTGGTGCTGGGGCATGGTTAGCAGGGTCCCAGCACACTTCTTAGTCAAGTCAGCATCAGTATCAGGCAAAAAGTGGGGAGTAACTGCAACAGGGAGCCATTTTCCTACACTTGGTTACCTTTGTGACTTGCTCCCACATGCCTCTTGGTTATAGTTTCCTGGCAGAACACTAAACTGAAGTTACATTGATTCAGATGGGAACTCCAAGGAACTACATTTTGAGGAAAATGTCATTATATTGTGAGCTCTGCCTAGCTTCACAATTCACTGTTTATTTTTAGCATATTTAGGTAAAATGGCACAGCCAGGATTAGTTGTTAAGTCTAGTGGTGGTGTCTGCCGAAACCCAGTGAGCTGCCTACCTACTTGGGATCATGTCATTGTATTTTCTAATAGTACATGCTACTTGTATTATGGCTGTTCCGAAGTGCAACTGAATATTGTCATATAATAAGAAATAACAGAATTAGACTCTGAGACCTCTTTAGGTCCTGCATAATAGGTGGTTACTGTAGTGGATATTGTTGTTTACCATTGATGTTTCAGGTCTTAAAACAATTTCATCCCATTAGGATGATTGAGTTACTCACTTTGTAGCTTGTCTCACCAAAGGTGCTAATTGTGGTTAGTCAAGGCTGACTCACAGGGATAGGAAAGGGGTTGGAACACAAATACAGTATGACACAGGAATCAGACTCAATAAGCTCAATATCCTACTGAGTGATATTTTTTTATAAGGGGCTCTTTTAGAGGAGAAGGTTATATAATTGAATACAAAAAATGTTCTCCATGTGCCGAATCCCTCCTGCTCCCCAACAAATGTCTTCTAATATATCTGTGGGAAACGTCCGCAACAATGACCCTGGAGCAACAATTACTTTGTTAACGCAAGCGGAACCATGCTTGTGTTAGCAACTACTCCCTTTTTCTCTGCCTTAACCACGTATGTGCTCAAAAACGCACATGTGTGGTTAAGAAAAAGAGAGAATGCATCGGGAGAGGACGCGGTCAGGTAAGTGGGGCTGGGGCAGGGTTGGTGGGTAGTTTTAGGGGTAGGGGTAGACTAAGGGGTTGGGACGGGGTAGGGGGTCGTGGTTGTTTTTTTTTTTAGGGGCAGGGTGGGGGGATCGAGGTAGTTCTGGTTTTTAGGGGTGGGGGATTGGGCAGTTCTGTTTTTAGGGGCGGGTGTGCGGGGTAGGGCTAGTTTTGTTTTGGGGCGCGGGGTCGGGTACTTATGTTTTTGAAGGGGGAGGGTGGGGGATCAGGGTAGTTTGGTTTGTGGGGGTGGGGGATCAGGGTAGTTTGGTTTTTGGGGGCGGGGGATCGGTGCAGTTCTGTTTTTAGGGGCGGGTGTGTGGGGTCGGGGTAGTTTTGTTTTGGGGGTGCGGGGTAGGGTACTTTTGTTTTTGGTGGTGAGGGTGGGGGTTCAGGGTAGTTTGGTTTTTGGGGGTGGGGGATCAGGGTAGTTTGGTTTTTGGGGTTGGGGGATCGGGTAGTTTGGTTTTTGGGGCTGTAGGTGGAGTGTTCGGGGTAGTTAGGGTTTTGAGGGTAGGGGGATCGTGGTAGTTTGGTTTTTGGTGGTGGGGGTGTGGGGATCGGGGTAGTTAGGTTTTTGGGGTGGGGGATCGGGGTAGTTAGGATTTTGGGGTGGAGGATCAGGGTAGTTAGCTTTTTGAGGTGGGGAGGGGGGATCAGGGTAGTTTGGTTTTTGGGGGTGGGGGGATCAGGGTAGTTTGGTTTTTGGGGGTGGGGGATCGGGCTAGTTTGGTTTTTGGGGGTGGGGGAATCGGGGTGTCGCGTAGGTTCTCATTATCCTAACAAGACTACTGGATTTGGGCGAGAGAATCACTTGCATTGTGGGGGACTGAGTCTGAACCCACTACGGGTGACACCTGTCGGCCTAATCCGGGTTTTTTCCAGCTAACTAGCAGTGCCTCATCTCCACCCTAGAGCAGGGATGATTGGGCAACCGAGCGCATGACACAATTGATTCCTCAGGGAAATCATGGTCACTCAGATCTCATCCGTTTCTCTCAGTTACATTAGTCTCACGTATGCAAGGATAATTAGAGGCAGAGTATAGTTCAATAAGGTTTTATTGAAGTAACTGCATCTAAGATAATAAAGCATAGATTGCAATAACTAGGACGATGAAGCATGACAGGATTAAAATTGTGACAAGGAGAGTGAAACATAAAAATAACTGTAGGAAGTTGGCTCTGTATATACTATTTCAAAGTAAGAAATAGTGTGCACAGAGTCCAAGAGTTCCTCTTAGAGGTAAGATAGTGGCAAAAAGAGATAATTCTAATGCTCTATTTTGTGGTAGTGTGGTCGAGCAGTAAGCTTATCAGAGGGTAGTGATAAGCATTTGTTGTACACACACAGGCAATAAATGAGGAACACACACTCAAAGACTTACTCCAGGCCAATAGGTTTTTATATAGAAAAATATATTTTCTTAGTTTATTTTAAGAACCACAGGTTCAAGATTTACAAGCAATACTTCAAATGAAAGGTATTTCACTCAGGTATTCTAGGAACTTTGAATAATCACAATAGCATTACAGTTTTGACAAAAATGGCAATGAGCTATTTTAAAAGTGGACACAGTGCAAAAATCAACAGTTCCTGGGGGAGGTAAGTAAATGTTAAGTTCACAGGTAAGTAAAACACTTGGTTCAAAGTTGGGTCCAAGGTAGCCCACCGTTGGGGGTTCAAGGCAACCCCAAAGTTACCACACCAGCAGCTCAGGGCCGGTCAGGTGCAGAGGTCAAAGTGGTGCCCAAAACACATAGGCTTTAATGGAAATAGGGGTGCCCCGTTTCCAGTCTGCCAGCAGGTAAGTACCTGCATCTTCGGAGGGCAGACCAGGGGGGTTTTGTAGGGCACCGGGGGGGACACAAGCAGGCACAAAAAGTACACCCTCAGCGGCACTGGGGCGGCCAGGTGCAGAGTGCAAACAGGCGTCAGGTTATGTATTGGAATCAATGGGGAGACCCGGGGGTCTCTTCAACGATGCAGGCAGGCACAGGGGGGGCTCCTTGGGGTAGCCACCACCTGGGCTAGGCAGAGGGTCGCCTGGGGGTCGCTCCTGCACTGGAGTTCAGTTCCTTCAGGTCCTGGGGGCTGCGGGTGCAGTGCTGGTTCCAGGCGTCGGGTTCCTTGAAGCAGGCAGTCGCAGTCAGGGGGAGCCTCTGGATTTCCTCTGGAGGCGTCGCTGTGGGGGCTCAGGGGGGTCAACTCTGGCTACTCACGGGTTCGCAGTCGCCGGGGAGTCCTCCCTGTAGTGTTAGTTTTCCGCAGGTCGAGCCGGGGGCGTCGGGTGCAGAGTGGAAAGTCTCACGCTTCCGGCGGGAAACGTGGGATCTTTAAAGTTGCTTCTTTGTTGCAGAGAGTTGCAGGTTCTTGAACAGGGCCGCTGTTCTCGGGAGCTTCTTGGTCCTTTAGATGCAGGGTAGTCCTCTGAGGCTTCAGAGGTCGCTGGACCCTGTTGGATGCGTCACTGATGCAATTTTGTTCGAAGTAGGAAGACAGGCCGTTGGGGCTGGGGCCAAATCAGTTGTCATCTCCATCTTCACTGCTTGGCTTCAGGTCAGCAGTCCTTCTTCTTCTTTAGGTCGCAGGAATCTATCTTCCTCGGTTCTGGGAGCCCCTAAATACTGAACTTAGGGGGGTGTTTAGGTCTGAGAGGGCAGTAGCCAATGGCTACTGTCCTTGAGGGTGGCTACACCCTCTTTGTGCCTCCTCCCTTTGGGGAGGGGGCACATCCCTAATCCTATTGGGGGAATCCTCCTTCTACAAGATGGAGGATTTCTAAAAGTAAGAGTCACCTCAGCTCAGGACACCTTAGGGGCTGTCCTGACTGGGGGGTGACTCCTCCTTGTTTTTCTCATGATCTCATCCAGCCTTGCCGCCAAACGTGGGGGCGGTGGCCGGAGGGGCGGGCATCTCCACTAGCTGGGATGCCCTGTGGTGCTGTAACAAAGGGGGTGAGCCTTTGAGGCTCACCGCTAGGTGTTACAGTTCCTGCAGGGGGAGGTGAGAAGCACCTACACCCAGTACAGGCTTTGTTCCTGGCCACAGAGTGACAAAGGCACTTTCCCCATGTGGCCAGCAACATGTCTGGTGTGTGGCAGGCTGGCAAAACTAGTCAGCCCACACTGGAAGTCGGTTATGTTTTTAGGGGGCATCTCTAAGATGCCCTCTGGGTGTATTTTTACAATAAAGTGCACACTGGCATCAGTGTGCATTTATTGTGCTGAGAAGTTTGATACCAAACTTCCCAGTTTTCAGTGTAGCCATTATGGTGCTGTGGAGTTCTTGTTTGACAGACTCCCAGACCATATACTCTTATGGCTACCCTGCACTTACAATGTCTAAGGTTTTGCTTGTGGTATAGTGCACCCTGCCTTAGGGCTGTAAGGCCTGCTAGAGGGGTGACTTACCTATGCCACAGGCAGTGTGAGGTTGGCATGGCACTTTGAGGATGTTGACTTAGTCATTTTCTCCCCACCAGCACACACAAGCTGGCAAGCCGTGTGTATGTGCTGAGTGAGGGGTCCCTAGGGTGGCATAAGACATGTTACAGCCCTTAGAGACCTTCCCTGGCATCAGGGCCCTTGGTACCAGGGGTACCAGTTACAAGGGACTTACCTGGGTGCCAGGGTTGTGCCAATTGTGGAGACAAAGGTACAATTTAGGGAAAGAACACTGGTGCTGGGGCCTGGTTAGCAGGGTCCCAGCACACTTTCAAATCATAACTTGGCATCAGCAAAGGCAAAAAGTCAGGGGGTAACCATGCCAAGGAGGCATTTCCTTACAATAACAATATCATATTATCACTAAAATTATGAAAAAATATCTCCTACCTAGGCTATGTTAAAGCACAGCATGTTAAGCTCTAATTCTGCAGTGCAGGTTCACCTGGGAAGACATCATCCCTCATACCTGAGCAAGAGGCCTGTAGTCTACATAAGCAGCTGTAGCGAAGCACTCAGCAATCAGCAAACAGCTGTGGTCATCTGGCTGGAATCTCCCACTAATGTACATGGGTCAAAGTAGTGCTTTTATAATAAAACAGCGGATGTTCCAAGAAAGGATACCCACGTTAGAGTGTGTATGTTTCTGTGAACACTAGAGACAAATCGTACCACTTTTGCCGGCAACCTATCTTTACTGCAGCCTTGAGATAAGCACAGAGTCAAAGAAATGTCTTGTTTAAGAATGCAGTGCTGGCCTAGGCAAAGAACAGCTAGATAGAGAAAATAAAACAAGACTGCAAATGTGGCTATTGTTAAAATAATAAAACAATGCTGAATAAAATATGTCTAGGTTAAAGTGCACAGCGGCAGGCCTAGTTTGCTAAAATAACATGTGTGAAACTATAGCTAAAATGGCTACACAACAGGCGTAGTTTGGTTTTTGGGGGTGGGGAGATCAGGGTAGTTTGGTTTTTGAGGGGGGGATCGAGGTAGTTGGGTTTTTGGGGGTGGGGGATCGTGGTAGTTTGGTTTTTAGGGGTGGGTGATCGGGGTGGTTTGGTTTTTAGGGGGGTGGGTCAGTTGTTTTTAGGGTGGGTAGTGAAGGTCGGGGAAAGGTTTAGGGCTCAGGGTGGGTGGGAGGTATCTGAGGTTGTTTTGTTTTAGGGGAGGGGGTTGGGGTAGTTTTAGTATTAGGGGTGGGGTACTTCCGGGCACTAGGGCAGGTGGGGGGGTCGCATGCTAGAACCACGCATGCAATTCCCACACATGACTTTACTAGGCATGCTTTTACAACGAAAAACCGTTGTAAAGGCATGCGTGGTAAAGGCATTTGTGGTAACAACGCAGTCGTTGTTCTGACCGCATTGTTCAGGCATGCGTGGTTCCATCATACATTTGGCAGAACCATAAAGGATTGTGAAAGGTCCATGCACACAAAGGCAAGTATATGTGTTACAGTAGTGCACTGTACAGCCATGTAGGAAATGTCATGATGTTAAAGGGGCTAGCTAGTGAATTATGTCACAGGGTGTCTCAAAACACAAGTTCACCCATGCTGTCATCACATAAAAGAACATTCAAGAATGCCTTTTGTTTTTTTATGGTGATTGTTAGTTATGCAGGTGGGAGCTTTTTCTTTACCCTGGATGGCCCCTTTATTATAAGCTATGCTAGGTAGTAAAAAACAAAAGACCATTAGCAAAAACAACTTTTCAACAAGAGGGCAGACATGTGGACTGAAAGGGAGCCACCCTCCTAATTAAATACACGTAATATGACTATTCAGTCCATATTTACCCTCACTGTGAATGACTTACAGTTTAATATCAACATCAGGACAATGGTGTAGCCAGTGTGTCATGGGCTGTAGTGCAAGGTAGAAAATTGAGCTGCTGCCTGCTGTTTGAAATGTGAAATACAGCAATAACCAGGGTTACTTGGGCCCCTCCGGAATCTGAGCCCTAGTGCCACTGCACCTCATGCACCAACGACAGCTGCTCCCCATACTATTATGGAAACTGCTAGCAGTTGTGCCTTACTGACTCCTCTCAATGGCATATAGCATTTTCAGGCCTGCCTTCAGCCACATACTGGAGCAAGTGAGTACAGTGATTTGTTTACTAACGTACCCTACCTACAATGTTATTTCCTTCTTTGGAGTACATTATTTTACTGGGTTAGTCATATGTTTCGTCTCTTTTTACCTAGTACAGAGCTCTGACGCCAACAGTCCAAGTGTGCAACTATGCGAATATAGAATAGAGTTAATTTTAGGGTAAATCTGCTGCATGCACATACCCTTTCGCCCCCCTCTTAACTTTTTCCTGTTTCAGAATCTCCATATGACACCCCTTTTTCCTTTGCACTAAATGATTTGAAACCATAATATTAATCATCATCATAATCTTCTGTTTATTTTAGATAACAAAATCCATAAAACCCCAATAAAACAATCAATACATTTCCAGAATATGCTGGCACAGCAAGAAGAAAAAAGAGGATAAGAGATTAAAAACAATAAACAGAAATGTACATACAATAAAAATAGACAATCATGAAAGTGTGTGTGCTAAACTAGAGATGTAAAGCAAACATAATAAAAAAGAATCAATTCCAGATCAAAAGATGCTACATTGCCATTGCTAACGATCAGAAGTGCAAGTGATCAGCTGCATAATATGAGAGAGACATTTTACATAGCACCTCCAAAGGATAAAATGCTGCAGAGGTCTCCAACCCTCACAGCAACCCTAGCCCATGCCCCCTTACTGATGATTGTGAGATATTAAGCTTCCATAACTATTAATCGTGCTTGGGGCTAGTCCACCTCTGACTAAACACAATTTCAGCGAAATGAAAGATGTTTTGCTTACTAGCACACCCTACCTACAATGGTATTTCTTTCTTGTAAAAACTTCCTTTTTTGTCTAAGTCATGTTTCTCTCTTATTGTGAATAGAGCTCCAGTGCCAAGGCTCCAAGTATGTTCTATACAAAGCTATGAAAAAATGATGTTAGTAGAAATCTGCTTCAAACGCATGCATGCATACCCCTTACCCTCTCTTTTAACATTTTCCTACTGCAATATCTCCCAGTGTTATCCCTTTGTTTTCGTGCACAAAATTAAAACCATGATAATAAAAATATTAATGCTTGTGACCAGTCACTTCTGATTAACAAAATTTCCCTCGAGCTGTAGGTTATAAACAGTTGCGGCTTGCGGGGCTCACAGGGGGCGGGGTGGCGCGCGGGGAGGGGGACACTAAAAACAGAAAAATAAAATACATTTTAAAAAACGTACCTCCACTCCGCGTGCCACTCCTCTCCTCCATCGCTGCAGGTACAGGCTCCCAGCCTGCCCTGCAGCCAATCCTCATTCCCCAGCCAGGGCGCTCCCAGGCAGACTAGGAGCCTGTGCAGGCTCTCTCTGGAGAGAGCCTACTCCACAGGTGTGTTTGGCCGGCCCGAGTCGGCCAGCCAAACATACATGCGCAGTGAGGGGAGTGAGCAGTGCACTCCCCTCACTACTCGTCACTCGGCATTCCCCGTGCTATAACTATGTTTATTATCCTTTCCTCATCAAAGGATTTGCAGTGGTTGCTGCTGGCGGGGGGCGACGCTCCTCCCCCTTAGCCGAGGACCTGCCACTGGTTATAAAGCTTTACCAAAGCAAACACAGGTCACATTACATACGTACCTCTTGATATGCATTTTATTTATTTACACATTTGTTAATGGGTGCTTATCTTAATACAGGCCTATCACTGTCCAAGGAGCAGCTCAATATTTTTAAGCATTTTAAGGGAAAACTGAAAGACCATTATTAGAGAGAAAGATATGTAATGTAGAAAGAGAGTGAGATGCACACAATACAAAGAGACGTGCACTATAAGAAGAAGGAAAGGCACAATCAGGGGAGAGATGATAAGCAGAGACATGAGATAGAGAAAGAGGGTGCACACCAGGGGTAGGTAAATGGTGGAACTTCAAGTAACAGACATTATACAATTAAGAAGGTGGAAATCATGGAGTCTTTGGTGATGGTCTATCAATTAGCCCTCAGAGAGTTGTCATCTCGTATCATTGAAATTACAAACAAACTCCATCTGTTACAAGTTTTATTACGTAAGATTTTCTGTGCATTTATAAATGTGTACATGTTTAACAACATGTAGAATATGAGTCTACACTAGAATTTAGAAGTGTGCACTTATCTGATGTTATTGCTCTTGAAAGGAGTTTACGGTGACATTTTAAAGTGCCTTATCCTGGCTCATGATAACTAAGTCGCAGCTTTTCCTCAATGTCATCTTGTTCAAAATAGATGTCTTATCCTCCACTTTCACAGCTTATTATTCCTATTGCATTAATTCACAATAGTTTTTGTAACTAGTTTATTCTGCCATCTCAGGATGACATTAGCATTGAGGGAGCAAAATCAACATTCATGGACTGGGATAGTGCTTAGGTGGTAAGGCAGTATGAGGCTCTAATTGTAGGTGTTCTGATTTGCTGAAGATTACATTTTTTGCTCATTCCATGATGATTTTGAGAAATGTATACTTCCCTACGTAAGAAAGAACTGTATTTAAATCCTTGAAGTTGGAGTTGAGTCAGAGAATCCTTGAAGACTTTCCAATGCTACTAGAGATACTGTCCAGTTTCTTATTAATTTTGCGGCTCTCTTGGGACTTTGAATATTTTTTGACTTTGCTTATGTTTCTGTATTTGCCTTAATCTGACAGCCTTCATGGCAATGACTGTATGCATATGCATTTTACAACATGTAAATGTTTGTAATAAATCTTTCTACATTTTTATAATTCTGCCATAGAATTCACTTATTTAGTCTGTCCATACGTAATTAACTGGTTTTGATATGCTGTGTGATTCCTTTTCACCTGGTCACATTGCCTCATGAAATTGAGGTTTAATACCATCTCTGATTCATCCACCCATGGGTGTATAGTTGAGGTGTTGTTTTGGGTTGTAAGTTCAAATGGGTTCACTGCCACAATGGACAAATGACATTGGGCCTAAATTACACAAGTCAGTGTAAATTATGGATGGACAAAGAAAACAGACAAAACAAAATATCTGGTTTAGAAAAAGAATCCAAGAAGCTCTAGTTAATGGAAGAGAAAGTTTTAGGCACCACATGGGTAGTATCAGAACACAGTACTTTGAAGTAGAACTAGAAGTGTTAGTTTCAGTTGAAGTACAATACTTATTGAGTGCATAATCAGGTGCATCATCATCATCATGAGAACGTTTTGCTTATGAAATTCTTTTTGTACTTGACAGTTCTACCCATGTCTCATTTTGTAACATAAAAGAAGCTTGCTATGTTAACCATCTTGAATGCTTTCAAGAATTTGGAATTTCATTTCCACAGAAAATAGTTTTTTGTTAACCCAAACAAGGTTACCAACACGGATTCAAGCATTAACAACAAGATGAGTCATAAAATGTTTTTCAATGTTTATGTGTTCCTGGTTACTTCTCATCCTACCCTTGCTTAAATATCTTTGAGGGAAATCATTTTGAATGTTCCAGTAGGCCATCTGGATTAAAACCAGTACTCGTTTCCTTCCCTTCAGCAACTAGAATGGAGTAAAGCCTATTGTTTTCTGAGTCAAGAGATGATATGACCAAATGAGTCTACCAATATGTTGTTGAAAATCTAAACAAGGCTGGCTGGACCCAATCAACCGCACTCCCATAAAGTCTCTTAGCTAACACACATCTATGCTTAAGACCAAGCCTCTCAAAAACAAAGAAAGTAATGTCGAACCCATTATCTGATGAAATAGAATTTGGAAATCCTCTTCTATGGAAACACTATTTCAAGAACTCCAAAACTGCAGGTGTAGTGGTATCTCTAATCCATTTATGCTTACCCCATTTTGAAATGTAGCCACTAATGATAATAGCACAAGACATTCCTTGAGATCATCCTTCATATGGAATAAGATGTTCTACAGAAAGCTCCTTTCACTGAGCTTTGGGGAAATCAGAGTGATGAGGGTTGAAAGAAAGACTTTCAAGGACATGTCAGCGCTGACACAATCAGTAGACCTCTGCACAAAAATAGAAGTCTGTTCATCCATGTATAAACAAAATGTGTCTGTTCCTTTTCTTATAGGTTCTTTTTCACCAACATGCCCATCGTCTGCTAGATTAATGATATATTATATCAACCTTGATTTCACACAACGGCCAGTTTCATAATAAGTTTGTCTTTCACACAACTTTTATTTTATTAGCTTTGTCATTACTTGTAATTTTGGCACCAACTGTTTCTCCCTTAGCCGACCACAAAATACATATTCTTTGGCATTTTCCAATAGCACATCAACTGTATAGCCTCTGTCCAAAGCGTTACACTCATAACATGGCTAGAATCAACAGTGAAATCACCAATAGTTGCTACAACAACTTCTTCAAACAAACCTTGTTCTTCAACCTCATCCTTACAAGACGGTAACCTGGAAATAGTATTACCTGCCATTTAAAGCACCTGGAATGTGAGAAACCTTGAAATTGCAATCTCATAATCTTGTGAAAATCCTAACCAGGAGTGCAGAAACCTTAACGGTCCCATTACCATTAAACAGTGAAATAGGGGTTTGTAGTTTTTTCTGATGAAAAAGCTTTTACCCTGTACACAAGTTTTAAATATTCTACACTCTAAAGACACACCAAGATTGTTCTTTCTATGGTGGAATACCGGATTCAGCTTGTGTTAAAAACATGGATGAAAAAGCAGTAATGTCCTTAGCTGTTTTCATCTCCTCACAACCCGGACCAACAGTCAAAATATTTTTTGCAGAATGTGAAATGAACTCAGAAGGACCCCCTTGTCATTTTAAAAGCATCAACTTGCTCTTCCAAATAAATAAATTTGTCACCCTGTTTGAGGAGTGATCATAAAGGCGCATCAATCACAGCTAAGTGATTATCAGAAGTAGAATAAAAACTACACAAATTCAAAAAGGACCTTAATTGATCTCTGTTGATCAGGTGACAGGCTTGTTTAATGGCTGCAGCAGATTGTTTTTAGAATAACATTAGTTATCTGCACTTGTATGACCAAGGTGCTCCTCTTCAGTGGTTAAACATTTACATCTTTCCATTTGCCAAGTCATTCCTTTGCTTTGCAGAGTAGATAGCACCTTTTCCAGAATCAGGCTGTATTCAAAGTCATAATGGCTCCACCCCCTTAATATTCCCAAATTTAATATGCATTAGATTTTGTAATACTGAGGAGGCAGTGACTAAACCAAACAGCATTCTGGTGTACCTAAACGCCTTATCTGGCATTATGGATGTGGTGATGTGTCTGGACTTACTTGTAAATTTAATCTGATAATAGACAGATTTAAGATTGAAGGGACTAAATATTTTTGCCTGCTCCAGCGTTGCCAACATTTTATACAAATGGTAATGGCTGACAACCTATCACAATTCGGCTGGTAACTAATTTGAGATCCACATTTATGCCCTCATTACAACCCTGGCGGTAAATGCCGCTTACCGCTGTGCAGAAGACCGCCAACATACCGCTGCGGCCACGGAATTCCGTTACAGGTATTACGACCCACAGCTCGGAATCCGCCATAATACAGACACCCACACAAGTCCGCACACCAAAGGTCGGTGATAAACTGGCAATAACAAAACCTCCACCGTCACACCAACAGGAATACGCCCACAGTATCACGACCTACAAATCAACGCAGTGGTCTTTCATCCGCGGTAATCCATTGGCGGTACACACCGCCGCGCTCAAAATACACACACATATACAAAACACAACCACATTGGACAATTCGAAATACACACACCTGATACAGATACACACACCACTCCCACACACTCACACCACTATAAAACACAACCCACATTACCCACAAACCCTTACTACCAGAAATTTGAAAGCAGGCCAGCGAGATACACTACCACACCAGCATTCACAGACACACAACATCATCACTTACACAACATCCACGCACCTCAAACAACACACAACAACACATCCCCTCACACATCACAACGCACACCACCTCACACATCACCCACACGACATCATGGCACCTCAACGACACCCCAGGTTCTCTGAGGAGGAGCTCAGTGTCATGGTGGAGGAAATCATCCGGGTAGAGCCACAGCTATTCGGATCACAGGTGCAGACCACCTCCTTCGCAAAGAAGATGGAGCTATGGCGCAGAATTGTCGACAGGGTCAACGCAGTGGGACAGCATCCAAGAACTAGGGATGACATTAGGAAGAGGTGGAACGACCTACGGGGGAAGGTGCGTTCCGTGGTCTTCAGACACCAGATTGCTGTACAGAGGACTGGCGGTGGACCCCCACAACTAATAACATGGGAGGAGCAAGTCTTGGCAATACTGCATCCTGAGGGCCTCGCAGGAGTAGCAGGAGGACTGGACTCTGGTAAGACATATCTTTATTACCATATCCCCCACCCCACCTGCATGCCATCACATACCCCCACCCTCACCCTCACCCCCATCACTCCAACACCTCATATATGCCCCACGATCACAACCCACCCATCCCAATACCAAGTCCTGCATGCAACACCAAAGCATGGACACCCATTACCAAAGCATGTCCACTACAGATACCCACACAGACCCCAAACCAACTATCACCCCTACAGGACCCCTACCCAACAACACTGGACAGGAGGTGCCAGACATAGCCAGTCCCCCCACAGAAGAGACCCACAATGATGACAGCAGCTCTGCACAACTGGATCAAGATGACCAGCCCGGCCCATCATGGACCTCAGGACAGTTGATTCCCCTGACACAGTCACAAACCACCACTGAACCTCCCCCCGCAGGAAACACCATGTAAGGAAATGCCTCCTTGGCATGGTTGCCCCCTGACTTTTTGCCTTTGCTGATGCTATGTTTACAATTGAAAGTGTGCTGAGGCCTGCTAACCAGGCCCCAGCACCAGTGTTCTTTCCCTAACCTGTACTTTTGTATCCACAATTGGCAGACCCTGGCATCCAGATAAGTCCCTTGTAACTGGTGCTTCTAGTACCAAGGGCCCTGATGCCAAGGAAGGTCTCTAAGGGCTGCAGCATGTCTTATGCCACCCTGGAGACCTCTCACTCAGCACAGACACACTGCTTGCCAGCTTGTGTGCTAGTGAGGACAAAACGAGTAAGTCGACATGGCACTCCCCTCAGGGTGCCATGCCAGCCTCTCACTGCCTATGCAGTATAGGTAAGACACCCCTCTAGCAGGCCTTACAGCCCTAAGGCAGGGTGCACTATACCATAGGTGAGGGTACCAGTGCATGAGCATGGTACCCCTACAGTGTCTAAACAAAACCTTAGACATTGTAAGTGCAGGGTAGCCATAAGAGTATGTGGTCTGGGAGTCTGTCAAACACGAACTCCACAGCACCATAATGGCTACACTGAAAACTGGGAAGTTTGGTATCAAACTTCTCAGCACAATAAATGGACACTGATGCCAGTGTACATTTTATTGTAAAATACACCACAGAGGGCACCTTAGAGGTGCCCCCTGAAACTTAACCGACTATCTGTGTAGGCTGACTAGTTTTAGCAGCCTGCCACAAACCGAGACATGTTGCTGGCCCCATGGGGAGAGTGCCTTTGTCACTCTGAGGCCAGTAACAAAGCCTGCACTGGGTGGAGATGCTAACACCTCCCCCAGGCAGGAATTGTCACACCTGGCGGTGAGCCTCAAAGGCTCACCTCCTTTGTGCCAACCCAGCAGGACACTCCAGCTAGTGGAGTTGCCCGCCCCCTCCGGCCAGGCCCCACTTTTGGCGGCAAGGCCGGAGAAAATAATGAGAAAAACAAGGAGGAGTCACTGGCCAGTCAGGACAGCCCCTAAGGTGTCCTGAGCTGAAGTGACTCTAACTTTTAGAAATCCTCCATCTTGCAGATGGAGGATTCCCCCAATAGGGTTAGGATTGTGACCCCCTCCCCTTGGGAGGAGGCACAAAGAGGGTGTACCCACCCTCAGGGCTAGTAGCCATTGGCTACTAACCCCCCAGACCTAAACACGCCCTTAAATTTAGTATTTAAGGGCTACCCTGAACCCTAGAAAATTAGATTCCTGCAACTACAAGAAGAAGGACTGCCCAGCTGAAAACCCCTGCAGCGGAAGACCAGAAGACGACAACTGCCTTGGCTCCAGAAACTCACCGGCCTGTCTCCTGCCTTCCAAAGATCCTGCTCCAGCGACGCCTTCCAAAGGGACCAGCGACCTCGACATCCTCTGAGGACTGCCCCTGCTTCGAAAAGACAAGAAACTCCCGAGGACAGCGGACCTGCTCCAAGAAAAGCTGCAACTTTGTTTCCAGCAGCTTTAAAGAACCCTGCAAGCTCCCCGCAAGAAGCGTGAGACTTGCAACACTGCACCCGGCGACCCCGACTCGGCTGGTGGCGATCCAACACCTCAGGAGGGACCCCAGGACTACTCTGATACTGTGAGTACCAAAACCTGTCCCCTCTGAGCCCCCACAGCGCCGCCTGCAGAGGGAATCCCGAGGCTTCCCCTGACCGCGACTCTTTGAACCTAAAGTCCCGACGCCTGGGAGAGACCCTGCACCCGCAGCCCCCAGGACCTGAAGGACCGGACTTTCACTGGAGGAGTGACCCCCAGGAGTCCCTCTCCCTCGCCCAAGTGGAGGTTTCCCCGAGGAATCCCCCCCTTGCCTGCCTGCAGCGCTGAAGAGATCCCGAGATCTCTCATAGACTAACATTGCGAACCCGACGCCTGTTTCTACACTGCACCCGGCCGCCCCCGCGCTGCTGAGGGTGAAATTTCTGTGTGGACTTGTGTCCCCCCCGGTGCCCTACAAAACCCCCCTGGTCTGCCCTCCGAAGACGCGGGTACTTACCTGCAAGCAGACCGGAACCGGGGCACCCCCTTCTCTCCATTCTAGCCTATGTGTTTTGGGCACCACTTTGAACTCTGCACCTGACCGGCCCTGAGCTGCTGGTGTGGTGGCTTTGGGGTTGCTCTGAACCCCCAACGGTGGGCTACCTTGGACCAAGAACTAAGCCCTGTAAGTGTCTTACTTACCTGGTTAACCTAACAAATACTTACCTCCCCTAGGAACTGTGAAAATTGCACTGTGTCCACTTTTAAAACAGCTATTTGTGAATAACTTGAAAAGTATACATGCAATTTTGATGATTTGAAGTTCCTAAAGTACTTACCTGCAATACCTTTCGAATGAGATATTACATGTAGAATTTGAACCTGTGGTTCTTAAAATAAACTAAGAAAAGATATTTTTCTATATAAAAACCTATTGGCTGGATTTGTCTCTGAGTGTGTGTACCTCATTTATTGTCTACGTGTATGTACAACAAATGCTTAACACTACTCCTTGGATAAGCCTACTGCTCGACCACACTACCACAAAATAGAGCATTAGTATTATCTCTTTTTGCCGCTATCTTACCTCTAAGGGGAACCCTTGGACTCTGTGCATACTATTCCTTACTTTGAAATAGTGCATACAGAGCCAACTTCCTACATTGGTGGATCAGCGGTGGGGTACAAGACTTTGCATTTGCTGGACTACTCAGCCAATACCTGATCACACGACAAATTCCAAAATTGTCATTAGAAATTCATTTTTGCAATTTGAAATTTTTCTAAATTCTTAAAAGTCCTGCTAGGGCCTTGTGTGTTAAGTCCCTGTTTAGCATTTTCTTTTAGAGTTTAAAAGTTTGTTAAAAGTCTGAAATTAGATTCTAGAAACAGTTTTAGATTCTTTAAAAAGTCTTCCAACTCTTAGCAAAATAATGTCTGATACGGAGATGAATGTGGTGGAACTCGACACCACACCTTACCTCCATCTTAAGATGAGGGAGCTAAGGTCTCTCTGTAATATAAAGAAAATAACCATTGGCTCCAGACCTACCAAAATTCAGCTCCAGGAGCTGTTGGCAGAGTTTGAAAAAGCCAACCCCTCTGATGATGACATCACAGAGGAAGAAATTAGTGACTTGGAGGCCAATGTCCCTCCTCCAGTCCTAAATAGGGAGAACAGGACCCCTCAAGTCCTGTCTCCAACTGTGTTAGTCAGAAATAGTGAGTCCCTCACAGGAGGGTCCCACATTTCTGAAATCACTGAGGATGCTCTCAGTGAAGATGACCTCCTGTTAGCCAGGATGGCCAAAAGATTGGCTTTAGAGAGACAGCTCCTAGCCATAGAAAGGGAAAGACAAGAGATGGGCCTAGGACCCATCAATGGTGGCAGCAATATAAATAGGGTCAGAGATTCTCCTGACATGTTGAAAATCCCTAAAGGGATTGTAACTAAATATGAAGATGGTGATGACATCACCAAATGGTTCACAGCTTTTGAGAGGGCTTGTGTAACCAGAAAAGTGAACAGATCTCACTGGGGTGCTCTCCTTTGGGAAATGTTCACTGGAAAGTGTAGGGATAGACTCCTCACACTCTCTGGAAAAGATGCAGAATCTTATGACCTCATGAAGGGTACCCTGATTGAGGGCTTTGGATTCTCCACTGAGGAGTACAGGATTAGGTTCAGGGGGGCTCAAAAATCCTCGAGCCAGACCTGGGTTGACTTTGTTGACTACTCAGTGAAAACACTAGATGGTTGGATTCAAGGCAGTGGTGTAAGTAATTATGATGGGCTGTACAATTTATTTGTGAAAGAACACCTGTTAAGTAATTGTTTCAATGATAAACTGCATCAGCATCTGGTAGACCTAGGACCAATTTCTCCCCAAGAATTGGGAAAGAAGGCGGACCATTGGGTCAAGACAAGGGTGTCCAAGACTTCAACAGGGGGTGACCAAAAGAAAGGGGTCACAAAGACTCCCCAGGGGAAGGGTGATGAGACAACCAAAACTAAAAATAGTAAAGAGTCTTCTACAGGCCCCCAAAAACCTGCACAGGAGGGTGGGCCCAGAGCCTCTTCACAAAACAATGGGTACAAGGGTAAAAACTTTGATCCCAAAAAGGCCTGGTGTCATAGCTGTAAACAGCATGGACACCAAACTGGAGACAAGGCCTGTCCCAAGAAAGGTTCCACTCCAAACTCCCATCCAGGTAACACTGGTATGGCTAGTCTCCAAGTGGGATCAACAGTGTGCCCAGAGCAAATCAGGGTCCACACTGAAGCTACTCTAGTTTCTGAGGGTGGGGTGGATTTAGCCACACTAGCTGTCTGGCCGCCTAACATGCAAAAATACAGACAGCAACTCTTAATTAATGGGACTAGAATAGAGGGCCTGAGGGATACAGGTGCCAGTGTCACCATGGTGACAGAGAAACTGGTTTCCCCTGGCCAATACCTGACTGGAAAAACTTACACAGTCACCAACGCTGACAATCAGAGAAAAGTACATCCCATGGCAATGGTTACTTTAGAATGGGGAGGGGTCAATGGCCTGAAACAGGTGGTGGTCTCCTCAAATATCCCAGTGGACTGTCTGCTTGGAAATGACCTGGAGTCCTCAGCATGGGCTGAGGTAGAACTAAAAACCCATGCAGCAATGCTGGGTATCCCTGAACTGGTGTGTGTGAAAACAAGAGCACAATGCAAGGCACAGGGTGAAAAAGTAGAGCTGGAGTCTGGAAAAATGACCCAGCCTACCAAGAGGAAAGGAAAGTCAGTTGGGAAACCAACTGCAACACAGCAAAAGAAAGGGAACCTCTCTTCTCAGGAAGAAGTTCTGCCCTCTGAGGGAACTGAGCCTTTGGAGCTTGAACCTTACCAGGTTGAGCTCTTAGGCCCAGGGGGACCCTCAAGGGAGGAGCTGTGTAAGGGACAAGAAACCTGTCCCTCTCTTGAAGGCCTTAGGCAGCAAGCTGCTGAAGAGTCCAAAGGCAAGAAAAATGGAACGCATAGGGTCTATTGGGAAGATGGACTCCTGTACACTGAGGCCAGAGACCCCAAACCTGGTGCCACTAGGAGAGTGGTAGTGCCTCAGCTGTTCAGAGAGTTCATCCTAACATTGGCCCATGACATTCCCCTTGCTGGACATTTGGGACAAACCAAGACGTGGGAGAGGTTAGTCAACCACTTCTACTGGCCCAATATGTCCAACATGGTTAAGGAGTTTTGCCTCTCCTGCCCCACCTGTCAAGCCAGTGGTAAGACAGGTGGGCATCCAAAGGCCCCCCTCATTCCACTTCCAGTGGTGGGGGTTCCCTTTGAAAGAGTGGGTGTGGACATAGTTGGTCCACTAGAACCTCCCACAGCCTCAGGAAATATGTACATCCTGGTAGTAGTGGATCATGCTACCAGGTATCCTGAAGCTATTCCCCTTAGGTCGACTACTGCCCCTGCAGTAGCCAAGGCCCTCATTGGTATCTTTACCAGAGTGGGTTTCCCTAAGGAGGTGGTGTCTGACAGAGGTGCCAACTTCATGTCAGCATACCTGAAACATATGTGGAATGAGTGTGGAGTGACTTATAAATTCACTACACCATACCATCCACAAACTAATGGCTTGGTTGAGAGATTCAACAAGACATTAAAAGGCATGATCATGGGGCTCCCAGAAAAACTCAAAAGGAGATGGGATGTCCTCTTGCCATGCCTGCTTTTCGCTTACAGAGAGGTGCCACAGAAGGGAGTAGGATTCTCACCCTTTGAACTTCTGTTTGGTCATCCTGTAAGGGGACCACTTGCCCTTGTTAAAGAAGGCTGGGAGAGACCTCTCCATGAGCCTAAACAGGACATAGTGGACTATGTACTTGGCCTTCGCTCTAGAATGGCAGAGTACATGGAAAAGGCAACCAAAAACCTTGAGGCCAGCCAACAGCTCCAGAAGTTTTGGTATGACCAAAAGGCTGCACTGGTTGAGTTCCAACCAGGGCAGAAAGTCTGGGTTCTGGAGCCTGTGGCTCCCAGGGCACTCCAGGACAAATGGAGTGGCCCTTACCCAGTACTAGAAAGGAAGAGTCAGGTCACCTACCTGGTGGACCTGGGCACAAGCAGGAGCCCCAAGAGGGTGATCCATGTGAACCGCCTTAAGCTCTTCCATGACAGGGCTGATGTGAATCTGTTGATGGTAACAGATGAGGATCAGGAGGCAGAGAGTGAACCTCTCCCTGATCTTCTGTCATCAGACCCAAAAGATGGCACAGTAGATGGAGTGATCTACTCAGACACCCTCTCTGGCCAACAGCAAGCTGATTGTAGGAGAGTCCTACAACAGTTTCCTGAACTCTTCTCCTTAACCCCTGGTCAGACACACCTGTGTACCCATGATGTGGACACAGGAGACAGCATGCCTGTCAAGAACAAAATCTTTAGACAATCTGACCATGTTAAGGAAAGCATCAAGGTGGAAGTCCACAAGATGCTGGAATTGGGAGTAATTGAGCGCTCTGACAGCCCCTGGGCTAGCCCAGTGGTCTTAGTCCCCAAACCTCACACCAAAGATGGAAAGAAAGAGATGAGGTTTTGTGTGGACTACAGAGGGCTCAATTCTGTCACCAAGACAGATGCTCATCCAATTCCAAGAGCTGATGAGCTCATAGACAAATTAGGTGCTGCCAAATTCTTAAGTACCTTTGACTTGACAGCAGGGTACTGGCAAATAAAAATGGCACCTGGAGCAAAAGAGAAAACAGCATTCTCCACACCTGATGGGCATTATCAGTTTACTGTTATGCCCTTTGGTTTAAAGAATGCCCCTGCCACCTTCCAAAGGTTGGTGAATCAAGTCCTTGCTGGCTTGGAGTCCTTTAGCACAGCTTATCTTGATGATATTGCTGTCTTTAGCTCCACCTGGCAGGATCACCTGGTCCACCTGAAGAAGGTTTTGAAGGCTCTGCAATCTGCGGGCCTCTCTATCAAGGCATCCAAATGCCAGATAGGGCAGGGAACTGTGGTTTACTTGGGACACCTTGTAGGTGGAGGCCAAGTTCAGCCACTCCAACCCAAGATCCAGACTATTCTGGACTGGGTAGCTCCAAAAACCCAGACTCAAGTCAGGGCATTCCTTGGCTTGACTGGGTATTACAGGAGGTTTGTGAAGGGATATGGATCCATTGTGACAGCCCTCACTGAACTCACCTCCAAGAAAATGCCCAAGAAAGTGAACTGGACTGTGGAATGCCAACAGGCCTTTGACACCCTGAAACAAGCAATGTGCTCAGCACCAGTTCTAAAAGCTCCAGATTATTCTAAGCAGTTCATTGTGCAGACTGATGCCTCTGAACATGGGATAGGGGCAGTTTTGTCCCAAACAAATGATGATGGCCTTGACCAGCCTGTTGCTTTCATTAGCAGGAGGTTACTCCCCAGGGAGCAGCGTTGGAGTGCCATTGAGAGGGAGGCCTTTGCTGTGGTTTGGTCCCTGAAGAAGCTGAGACCATACCTCTTTGGGACTCACTTCCTAGTTCAAACTGACCACAGACCTCTCAAATGGCTGATGCAAATGAAAGGTGAAAATCCAAAACTCTTGAGGTGGTCCATCTCCCTACAGGGAATGGACTTTATAGTGGAACACAGACCTGGGACTGCCCATGCCAATGCAGATGGCCTTTCCAGGTTCTTCCACTTAGAAAATGAAGACTCTCTTGGGAAAGGTTAGTCTCATCCTCTTTCGTTTGGGGGGGGGGTTGTGTAAGGAAATGCCTCCTTGGCATGGTTGCCCCCTGACTTTTTGCCTTTGCTGATGCTATGTTTACAATTGAAAGTGTGCTGAGGCCTGCTAACCAGGCCCCAGCACCAGTGTTCTTTCCCTAACCTGTACTTTTGTATCCACAATTGGCAGACCCTGGCATCCAGATAAGTCCCTTGTAACTGGTGCTTCTAGTACCAAGGGCCCTGATGCCAAGGAAGGTCTCTAAGGGCTGCAGCATGTCTTATGCCACCCTGGAGACCTCTCACTCAGCACAGACACACTGCTTGCCAGCTTGTGTGTGCTAGTAAGGACAAAACGAGTAAGTCGACATGGCACTCCCCTCAGGGTGCCATGCCAGCCTCTCACTGCCTATGCAGTATAGGTAAGACACCCCTCTAGCAGGCCTTACAGCCCTAAGGCAGGGTGCACTATACCATAGGTGAGGGTACCAGTGCATGAGCATGGTACCCCTACAGTGTCTAAACAAAACCTTAGACATTGTAAGTGCAGGGTAGCCATAAGAGTATATGGTCTGGGAGTCTGTCAAACACGAACTCCACAGCACCATAATGGCTACACTGAAAACTGGGAAGTTTGGTATCAAACTTCTCAGCACAATAAATGCACACTGATGCCAGTGTACATTTTATTGTAAAATACACCACAGAGGGCACCTTAGAGGTGCCCCCTGAAACTTAACCGACTATCTGTGTAGGCTGACTAGTTTTAGCAGCCTGCCACAAACCGAGACATGTTGCTGGCCCCATGGGGAGAGTGCCTTTGTCACTCTGAGGCCAGTAACAAAGCCTGCACTGGGTGGAGATGCTAACACCTCCCCCAGGCAGGAATTGTCACACCTGGCGGTGAGCCTCAAAGGCTCACCTCCTTTGTGCCAACCCAGCAGGACACTCCAGCTAGTGGAGTTGCCCGCCCCCTCCGGCCAGGCCCCACTTTTGGCGGCAAGGCCGGAGAAAATAATGAGAAAAACAAGGAGGAGTCACTGGCCAGTCAGGACAGCCCCTAAGGTGTCCTGAGCTGAAGTGACTCTAACTTTTAGAAATCCTCCATCTTGCAGATGGAGGATTCCCCCAATAGGGTTAGGATTGTGACCCCCTCCCCTTGGGAGGAGGCACAAAGAGGGTGTACCCACCCTCAGGGCTAGTAGCCATTGGCTACTAACCCCCCAGACCTAAACACGCCCTTAAATTTAGTATTTAAGGGCTACCCTGAACCCTAGAAAATTAGATTCCAGCAACTACAATAAGAAGGACTGCCCAGCTGAAAACCCCTGCAGCGGAAGACCAGAAGACGACAACTGCCTTGGCTCCAGAAACTCACCGGCCTGTCTCCTGCCTTCCAAAGATCCTGCTCCAGCGACGCCTTCCAAAGGGACCAGCGACCTCGACATCCTCTGAGGACTGCCCCTGCTTCGAAAAGACAAGAAACTCCCGAGGACAGCGGACCTGCTCCAAGAAAAGCTGCAACTTTGTTTCCAGCAGCTTTAAAGAACCCTGCAAGCTCCCCGCAAGAAGCGTGAGACTTGCAACACTGCACCCGGCGACCCCGACTCGGCTGGTGGCGATCCAACACCTCAGGAGGGACCCCAGGACTACTCTGATACTGTGAGTACCAAAACCTGTCCCCCCTGAGCCCCCACAGCGCCGCCTGCAGAGGGAATCCCGAGGCTTCCCCTGACCGCGACTCTTTGAACCTAAAGTCCCGACGCCTGGGAGAGACCCTGCACCCGCAGCCCCCAGGACCTGAAGGACCGGACTTTCACTGGAGGAGTGACCCCCAGGAGTCCCTCTCCCTCGCCCAAGTGGAGGTTTCCCCGAGGAATCCCCCCCTTGCCTGCCTGCAGCGCTGAAGAGATCCCGAGATCTCTCATAGACTAACATTGCGAACCCGACGCCTGTTTCTACACTGCACCCGGCCGCCCCCGCGCTGCTGAGGGCGAAATTTCTGTGTGGACTTGTGTCCCCCCCGGTGCCCTACAAAACCCCCCTGGTCTGCCCTCCGAAGACGCAGGTACTTACCTGCAAGCAGACCGGAACCGGGGCACCCCCTTCTCTCCATTCTAGCCTATGTGTTTTGGGCACCACTTTGAACTCTGCACCTGACCGGCCCTGAGCTGCTGGTGTGGTGACTTTGGGGTTGCTCTGAACCCCCCAACGGTGGGCTACCTTGGACCAAGAACTAAGCCCTGTAAGTGTCTTACTTACCTGGTTAACCTAACAAATACTTACCTCCCCTAGGAACTGTGAAAATTGCACTGTGTCCACTTTTAAAACAGCTATTTGTGAATAACTTGAAAAGTATACATGCAATTTTGATGATTTGAAGTTCCTAAAGTACTTACCTGCAATACCTTTCGAATGAGATATTACATGTAGAATTTGAACCTGTGGTTCTTAAAATAAACTAAGAAAAGATATTTTTCTATATAAAAACCTATTGGCTGGATTTGTCTCTGAGTGTGTGTACCTCATTTATTGTCTACGTGTATGTACAACAAATGCTTAACACTACTCCTTGGATAAGCCTACTGCTCGACCACACTACCACAAAATAGAGCATTAGTATTATCTCTTTTTGCCGCTATCTTACCTCTAAGGGGAACCCTTGGACTCTGTGCATACTATTCCTTACTTTGAAATAGTGCATACAGAGCCAACTTCCTACATTGGTGGATCAGCGGTGGGGTACAAGACTTTGCATTTGCTGGACTACTCAGCCAATACCTGATCACACGACAAATTCCAAAATTGTCATTAGAAATTCATTTTTGCAATTTGAAATTTTTCTAAATTCTTAAAAGTCCTGCTAGGGCCTTGTGTGTTAAGTCCCTGTTTAGCATTTTCTTTTAGAGTTTAAAAGTTTGTTAAAAGTCTGAAATTAGATTCTAGAAACAGTTTTAGATTCTTTAAAAAGTCTTCCAACTCTTAGCAAAATAATGTCTGATACGGAGATGAATGTGGTGGAACTCGACACCACACCTTACCTCCATCTTAAGATGAGGGAGCTAAGGTCTCTCTGTAATATAAAGAAAATAACCATTGGCTCCAGACCTACCAAAATTCAGCTCCAGGAGCTGTTGGCAGAGTTTGAAAAAGCCAACCCCTCTGATGATGACATCACAGAGGAAGAAATTAGTGACTTGGAGGCCAATGTCCCTCCTCCAGTCCTAAATAGGGAGAACAGGACCCCTCAAGTCCTGTCTCCAACTGTGTTAGTCAGAAATAGTGAGTCCCTCACAGGAGGGTCCCACATTTCTGAAATCACTGAGGATGCTCTCAGTGAAGATGACCTCCTGTTAGCCAGGATGGCCAAAAGATTGGCTTTAGAGAGACAGCTCCTAGCCATAGAAAGGGAAAGACAAGAGATGGGCCTAGGACCCATCAATGGTGGCAGCAATATAAATAGGGTCAGAGATTCTCCTGACATGTTGAAAATCCCTAAAGGGATTGTAACTAAATATGAAGATGGTGATGACATCACCAAATGGTTCACAGCTTTTGAGAGGGCTTGTGTAACCAGAAAAGTGAACAGATCTCACTGGGGTGCTCTCCTTTGGGAAATGTTCACTGGAAAGTGTAGGGATAGACTCCTCACACTCTCTGGAAAAGATGCAGAATCTTATGACCTCATGAAGGGTACCCTGATTGAGGGCTTTGGATTCTCCACTGAGGAGTACAGGATTAGGTTCAGGGGGGCTCAAAAATCCTCGAGCCAGACCTGGGTTGACTTTGTTGACTACTCAGTGAAAACACTAGATGGTTGGATTCAAGGCAGTGGTGTAAGTAATTATGATGGGCTGTACAATTTATTTGTGAAAGAACACCTGTTAAGTAATTGTTTCAATGATAAACTGCATCAGCATCTGGTAGACCTAGGACCAATTTCTCCCCAAGAATTGGGAAAGAAGGCGGACCATTGGGTCAAGACAAGGGTGTCCAAGACTTCAACAGGGGGTGACCAAAAGAAAGGGGTCACAAAGACTCCCCAGGGGAAGGGTGATGAGACAACCAAAACTAAAAATAGTAAAGAGTCTTCTACAGGCCCCCAAAAACCTGCACAGGAGGGTGGGCCCAGAGCCTCTTCACAAAACAATGGGTACAAGGGTAAAAACTTTGATCCCAAAAAGGCCTGGTGTCATAGCTGTAAACAGCATGGACACCAAACTGGAGACAAGGCCTGTCCCAAGAAAGGTTCCACTCCAAACTCCCATCCAGGTAACACTGGTATGGCTAGTCTCCAAGTGGGATCAACAGTGTGCCCAGAGCAAATCAGGGTCCACACTGAAGCTACTCTAGTTTCTGAGGGTGGGGTGGATTTAGCCACACTAGCTGTCTGGCCGCCTAACATGCAAAAATACAGACAGCAACTCTTAATTAATGGGACTAGAATAGAGGGCCTGAGGGATACAGGTGCCAGTGTCACCATGGTGACAGAGAAACTGGTTTCCCCTGGCCAATACCTGACTGGAAAAACTTACACAGTCACCAACGCTGACAATCAGAGAAAAGTACATCCCATGGCAATGGTTACTTTAGAATGGGGAGGGGTCAATGGCCTGAAACAGGTGGTGGTCTCCTCAAATATCCCAGTGGACTGTCTGCTTGGAAATGACCTGGAGTCCTCAGCATGGGCTGAGGTAGAACTAAAAACCCATGCAGCAATGCTGGGTATCCCTGAACTGGTGTGTGTGAAAACAAGAGCACAATGCAAGGCACAGGGTGAAAAAGTAGAGCTGGAGTCTGGAAAAATGACCCAGCCTACCAAGAGGAAAGGAAAGTCAGTTGGGAAACCAACTGCAACACAGCAAAAGAAAGGGAACCTCTCTTCTCAGGAAGAAGTTCTGCCCTCTGAGGGAACTGAGCCTTTGGAGCTTGAACCTTACCAGGTTGAGCTCTTAGGCCCAGGGGGACCCTCAAGGGAGGAGCTGTGTAAGGGACAAGAAACCTGTCCCTCTCTTGAAGGCCTTAGGCAGCAAGCTGCTGAAGAGTCCAAAGGCAAGAAAAATGGAACGCATAGGGTCTATTGGGAAGATGGACTCCTGTACACTGAGGCCAGAGACCCCAAACCTGGTGCCACTAGGAGAGTGGTAGTGCCTCAGCTGTTCAGAGAGTTCATCCTAACATTGGCCCATGACATTCCCCTTGCTGGACATTTGGGACAAACCAAGACGTGGGAGAGGTTAGTCAACCACTTCTACTGGCCCAATATGTCCAACATGGTTAAGGAGTTTTGCCTCTCCTGCCCCACCTGTCAAGCCAGTGGTAAGACAGGTGGGCATCCAAAGGCCCCCCTCATTCCACTTCCAGTGGTGGGGGTTCCCTTTGAAAGAGTGGGTGTGGACATAGTTGGTCCACTAGAACCTCCCACAGCCTCAGGAAATATGTACATCCTGGTAGTAGTGGATCATGCTACCAGGTATCCTGAAGCTATTCCCCTTAGGTCGACTACTGCCCCTGCAGTAGCCAAGGCCCTCATTGGTATCTTTACCAGAGTGGGTTTCCCTAAGGAGGTGGTGTCTGACAGAGGTGCCAACTTCATGTCAGCATACCTGAAACATATGTGGAATGAGTGTGGAGTGACTTATAAATTCACTACACCATACCATCCACAAACTAATGGCTTGGTTGAGAGATTCAACAAGACATTAAAAGGCATGATCATGGGGCTCCCAGAAAAACTCAAAAGGAGATGGGATGTCCTCTTGCCATGCCTGCTTTTCGCTTACAGAGAGGTGCCACAGAAGGGAGTAGGATTCTCACCCTTTGAACTTCTGTTTGGTCATCCTGTAAGGGGACCACTTGCCCTTGTTAAAGAAGGCTGGGAGAGACCTCTCCATGAGCCTAAACAGGACATAGTGGACTATGTACTTGGCCTTCGCTCTAGAATGGCAGAGTACATGGAAAAGGCAACCAAAAACCTTGAGGCCAGCCAACAGCTCCAGAAGTTTTGGTATGACCAAAAGGCTGCACTGGTTGAGTTCCAACCAGGGCAGAAAGTCTGGGTTCTGGAGCCTGTGGCTCCCAGGGCACTCCAGGACAAATGGAGTGGCCCTTACCCAGTACTAGAAAGGAAGAGTCAGGTCACCTACCTGGTGGACCTGGGCACAAGCAGGAGCCCCAAGAGGGTGATCCATGTGAACCGCCTTAAGCTCTTCCATGACAGGGCTGATGTGAATCTGTTGATGGTAACAGATGAGGATCAGGAGGCAGAGAGTGAACCTCTCCCTGATCTTCTGTCATCAGACCCAAAAGATGGCACAGTAGATGGAGTGATCTACTCAGACACCCTCTCTGGCCAACAGCAAGCTGATTGTAGGAGAGTCCTACAACAGTTTCCTGAACTCTTCTCCTTAACCCCTGGTCAGACACACCTGTGTACCCATGATGTGGACACAGGAGACAGCATGCCTGTCAAGAACAAAATCTTTAGACAATCTGACCATGTTAAGGAAAGCATCAAGGTGGAAGTCCACAAGATGCTGGAATTGGGAGTAATTGAGCGCTCTGACAGCCCCTGGGCTAGCCCAGTGGTCTTAGTCCCCAAACCTCACACCAAAGATGGAAAGAAAGAGATGAGGTTTTGTGTGGACTACAGAGGGCTCAATTCTGTCACCAAGACAGATGCTCATCCAATTCCAAGAGCTGATGAGCTCATAGACAAATTAGGTGCTGCCAAATTCTTAAGTACCTTTGACTTGACAGCAGGGTACTGGCAAATAAAAATGGCACCTGGAGCAAAAGAGAAAACAGCATTCTCCACACCTGATGGGCATTATCAGTTTACTGTTATGCCCTTTGGTTTAAAGAATGCCCCTGCCACCTTCCAAAGGTTGGTGAATCAAGTCCTTGCTGGCTTGGAGTCCTTTAGCACAGCTTATCTTGATGATATTGCTGTCTTTAGCTCCACCTGGCAGGATCACCTGGTCCACCTGAAGAAGGTTTTGAAGGCTCTGCAATCTGCGGGCCTCTCTATCAAGGCATCCAAATGCCAGATAGGGCAGGGAACTGTGGTTTACTTGGGACACCTTGTAGGTGGAGGCCAAGTTCAGCCACTCCAACCCAAGATCCAGACTATTCTGGACTGGGTAGCTCCAAAAACCCAGACTCAAGTCAGGGCATTCCTTGGCTTGACTGGGTATTACAGGAGGTTTGTGAAGGGATATGGATCCATTGTGACAGCCCTCACTGAACTCACCTCCAAGAAAATGCCCAAGAAAGTGAACTGGACTGTGGAATGCCAACAGGCCTTTGACACCCTGAAACAAGCAATGTGCTCAGCACCAGTTCTAAAAGCTCCAGATTATTCTAAGCAGTTCATTGTGCAGACTGATGCCTCTGAACATGGGATAGGGGCAGTTTTGTCCCAAACAAATGATGATGGCCTTGACCAGCCTGTTGCTTTCATTAGCAGGAGGTTACTCCCCAGGGAGCAGCGTTGGAGTGCCATTGAGAGGGAGGCCTTTGCTGTGGTTTGGTCCCTGAAGAAGCTGAGACCATACCTCTTTGGGACTCACTTCCTAGTTCAAACTGACCACAGACCTCTCAAATGGCTGATGCAAATGAAAGGTGAAAATCCAAAACTGTTGAGGTGGTCCATCTCCCTACAGGGAATGGACTTTATAGTGGAACACAGACCTGGGACTGCCCATGCCAATGCAGATGGCCTTTCCAGGTTCTTCCACTTAGAAAATGAAGACTCTCTTGGGAAAGGTTAGTCTTATCCTCTTTCGTTTGGGGGGGGGTTGTGTAAGGAAATGCCTCCTTGGCATGGTTGCCCCCTGACTTTTTGCCTTTGCTGATGCTATGTTTACAATTGAAAGTGTGCTGAGGCCTGCTAACCAGGCCCCAGCACCAGTGTTCTTTCCCTAACCTGTACTTTTGTATCCACAATTGGCAGACCCTGGCATCCAGATAAGTCCCTTGTAACTGGTGCTTCTAGTACCAAGGGCCCTGATGCCAAGGAAGGTCTCTAAGGGCTGCAGCATGTCTTATGCCACCCTGGAGACCTCTCACTCAGCACAGACACACTGCTTGCCAGCTTGTGTGTGCTAGTGAGGACAAAACGAGTAAGTCGACATGGCACTCCCCTCAGGGTGCCATGCCAGCCTCTCACTGCCTATGCAGTATAGGTAAGACACCCCTCTAGCAGGCCTTACAGCCCTAAGGCAGGGTGCACTATACCATAGGTGAGGGTACCAGTGCATGAGCATGGTACCCCTACAGTGTCTAAACAAAACCTTAGACATTGTAAGTGCAGGGTAGCCATAAGAGTATATGGTCTGGGAGTCTGTCAAACACGAACTCCACAGCACCATAATGGCTACACTGAAAACTGGGAAGTTTGGTATCAAACTTCTCAGCACAATAAATGCACACTGATGCCAGTGTACATTTTATTGTAAAATACACCACAGAGGGCACCTTAGAGGTGCCCCCTGAAACTTAACCGACTATCTGTGTAGGCTGACTAGTTTTAGCAGCCTGCCACAAACCGAGACATGTTGCTGGCCCCATGGGGAGAGTGCCTTTGTCACTCTGAGGCCAGTAACAAAGCCTGCACTGGGTGGAGATGCTAACACCTCCCCCAGGCAGGAATTGTCACACCTGGCGGTGAGCCTCAAAGGCTCACCTCCTTTGTGCCAACCCAGCAGGACACTCCAGCTAGTGGAGTTGCCCGCCCCCTCCGGCCAGGCCCCACTTTTGGCGGCAAGGCCGGAGAAAATAATGAGAAAAACAAGGAGGAGTCACTGGCCAGTCAGGACAGCCCCTAAGGTGTCCTGAGCTGAAGTGACTCTAACTTTTAGAAATCCTCCATCTTGCAGATGGAGGATTCCCCCAATAGGGTTAGGATTGTGACCCCCTCCCCTTGGGAGGAGGCACAAAGAGGGTGTACCCACCCTCAGGGCTAGTAGCCATTGGCTACTAACCCCCCAGACCTAAACACGCCCTTAAATTTAGTATTTAAGGGCTACCCTGAACCCTAGAAAATTAGATTCCTGCAACTACAAGAAGAAGGACTGCCCAGCTGAAAACCCCTGCAGCGGAAGACCAGAAGACGACAACTGCCTTGGCTCCAGAAACTCACCGGCCTGTCTCCTGCCTTCCAAAGATCCTGCTCCAGCGACGCCTTCCAAAGGGACCAGCGACCTCGACATCCTCTGAGGACTGCCCCTGCTTCGAAAAGACAAGAAACTCCCGAGGACAGCGGACCTGCTCCAAGAAAAGCTGCAACTTTGTTTCCAGCAGCTTTAAAGAACCCTGCAAGCTCCCCGCAAGAAGCGTGAGACTTGCAACACTGCACCCGGCGACCCCGACTCGGCTGGTGGCGATCCAACACCTCAGGAGGGACCCCAGGACTACTCTGATACTGTGAGTACCAAAACCTGTCCCCCCTGAGCCCCCACAGCGCCGCCTGCAGAGGGAATCCCGAGGCTTCCCCTGACCGCGACTCTTTGAACCTAAAGTCCCGACGCCTGGGAGAGACCGTGCACCCGCAGCCCCCAGGACCTGAAGGACCGGACTTTCACTGGAGGAGTGACCCCCAGGAGTCCCTCTCCCTCGCCCAAGTGGAGGTTTCCCCGAGGAATCCCCCCCTTGCCTGCCTGCAGCGCTGAAGAGATCCCGAGATCTCTCATAGACTAACATTGCGAACCCGACGCCTGTTTCTACACTGCACCCGGCCGCCCCCGCGCTGCTGAGGGTGAAATTTCTGTGTGGACTTGTGTCCCCCCCGGTGCCCTACAAAACCCCCCTGGTCTGCCCTCCGAAGACGCGGGTACTTACCTGCAAGCAGACCGGAACCGGGGCACCCCCTTCTCTCCATTCTAGCCTATGTGTTTTGGGCACCACTTTGAACTCTGCACCTGACCGGCCCTGAGCTGCTGGTGTGGTGACTTTGGGGTTGCTCTGAACCCCCCAACGGTGGGCTACCTTGGACCAAGAACTAAGCCCTGTAAGTGTCTTACTTACCTGGTTAACCTAACAAATACTTACCTCCCCTAGGAACTGTGAAAATTGCACTGTGTCCACTTTTAAAACAGCTATTTGTGAATAACTTGAAAAGTATACATGCAATTTTGATGATTTGAAGTTCCTAAAGTACTTACCTGCAATACCTTTCGAATGAGATATTACATGTAGAATTTGAACCTGTGGTTCTTAAAATAAACTAAGAAAAGATATTTTTCTATATAAAAACCTATTGGCTGGATTTGTCTCTGAGTGTGTGTACCTCATTTATTGTCTACGTGTATGTACAACAAATGCTTAACACTACTCCTTGGATAAGCCTACTGCTCGACCACACTACCACAAAATAGAGCATTAGTATTATCTCTTTTTGCCGCTATCTTACCTCTAAGGGGAACCCTTGGACTCTGTGCATACTATTCCTTACTTTGAAATAGTGCATACAGAGCCAACTTCCTACATTGGTGGATCAGCGGTGGGGTACAAGACTTTGCATTTGCTGGACTACTCAGCCAATACCTGATCACACGACAAATTCCAAAATTGTCATTAGAAATTCATTTTTGCAATTTGAAATTTTTCTAAATTCTTAAAAGTCCTGCTAGGGCCTTGTGTGTTAAGTCCCTGTTTAGCATTTTCTTTTAGAGTTTAAAAGTTTGTTAAAAGTCTGAAATTAGATTCTAGAAACAGTTTTAGATTCTTTAAAAAGTCTTCCAACTCTTAGCAAAATAATGTCTGATACGGAGATGAATGTGGTGGAACTCGACACCACACCTTACCTCCATCTTAAGATGAGGGAGCTAAGGTCTCTCTGTAATATAAAGAAAATAACCATTGGCTCCAGACCTACCAAAATTCAGCTCCAGGAGCTGTTGGCAGAGTTTGAAAAAGCCAACCCCTCTGATGATGACATCACAGAGGAAGAAATTAGTGACTTGGAGGCCAATGTCCCTCCTCCAGTCCTAAATAGGGAGAACAGGACCCCTCAAGTCCTGTCTCCAACTGTGTTAGTCAGAAATAGTGAGTCCCTCACAGGAGGGTCCCACATTTCTGAAATCACTGAGGATGCTCTCAGTGAAGATGACCTCCTGTTAGCCAGGATGGCCAAAAGATTGGCTTTAGAGAGACAGCTCCTAGCCATAGAAAGGGAAAGACAAGAGATGGGCCTAGGACCCATCAATGGTGGCAGCAATATAAATAGGGTCAGAGATTCTCCTGACATGTTGAAAATCCCTAAAGGGATTGTAACTAAATATGAAGATGGTGATGACATCACCAAATGGTTCACAGCTTTTGAGAGGGCTTGTGTAACCAGAAAAGTGAACAGATCTCACTGGGGTGCTCTCCTTTGGGAAATGTTCACTGGAAAGTGTAGGGATAGACTCCTCACACTCTCTGGAAAAGATGCAGAATCTTATGACCTCATGAAGGGTACCCTGATTGAGGGCTTTGGATTCTCCACTGAGGAGTACAGGATTAGGTTCAGGGGGGCTCAAAAATCCTCGAGCCAGACCTGGGTTGACTTTGTTGACTACTCAGTGAAAACACTAGATGGTTGGATTCAAGGCAGTGGTGTAAGTAATTATGATGGGCTGTACAATTTATTTGTGAAAGAACACCTGTTAAGTAATTGTTTCAATGATAAACTGCATCAGCATCTGGTAGACCTAGGACCAATTTCTCCCCAAGAATTGGGAAAGAAGGCGGACCATTGGGTCAAGACAAGGGTGTCCAAGACTTCAACAGGGGGTGACCAAAAGAAAGGGGTCACAAAGACTCCCCAGGGGAAGGGTGATGAGACAACCAAAACTAAAAATAGTAAAGAGTCTTCTACAGGCCCCCAAAAACCTGCACAGGAGGGTGGGCCCAGAGCCTCTTCACAAAACAATGGGTACAAGGGTAAAAACTTTGATCCCAAAAAGGCCTGGTGTCATAGCTGTAAACAGCATGGACACCAAACTGGAGACAAGGCCTGTCCCAAGAAAGGTTCCACTCCAAACTCCCATCCAGGTAACACTGGTATGGCTAGTCTCCAAGTGGGATCAACAGTGTGCCCAGAGCAAATCAGGGTCCACACTGAAGCTACTCTAGTTTCTGAGGGTGGGGTGGATTTAGCCACACTAGCTGTCTGGCCGCCTAACATGCAAAAATACAGACAGCAACTCTTAATTAATGGGACTAGAATAGAGGGCCTGAGGGATACAGGTGCCAGTGTCACCATGGTGACAGAGAAACTGGTTTCCCCTGGCCAATACCTGACTGGAAAAACTTACACAGTCACCAACGCTGACAATCAGAGAAAAGTACATCCCATGGCAATGGTTACTTTAGAATGGGGAGGGGTCAATGGCCTGAAACAGGTGGTGGTCTCCTCAAATATCCCAGTGGACTGTCTGCTTGGAAATGACCTGGAGTCCTCAGCATGGGCTGAGGTAGAACTAAAAACCCATGCAGCAATGCTGGGTATCCCTGAACTGGTGTGTGTGAAAACAAGAGCACAATGCAAGGCACAGGGTGAAAAAGTAGAGCTGGAGTCTGGAAAAATGACCCAGCCTACCAAGAGGAAAGGAAAGTCAGTTGGGAAACCAACTGCAACACAGCAAAAGAAAGGGAACCTCTCTTCTCAGGAAGAAGTTCTGCCCTCTGAGGGAACTGAGCCTTTGGAGCTTGAACCTTACCAGGTTGAGCTCTTAGGCCCAGGGGGACCCTCAAGGGAGGAGCTGTGTAAGGGACAAGAAACCTGTCCCTCTCTTGAAGGCCTTAGGCAGCAAGCTGCTGAAGAGTCCAAAGGCAAGAAAAATGGAACGCATAGGGTCTATTGGGAAGATGGACTCCTGTACACTGAGGCCAGAGACCCCAAACCTGGTGCCACTAGGAGAGTGGTAGTGCCTCAGCTGTTCAGAGAGTTCATCCTAACATTGGCCCATGACATTCCCCTTGCTGGACATTTGGGACAAACCAAGACGTGGGAGAGGTTAGTCAACCACTTCTACTGGCCCAATATGTCCAACATGGTTAAGGAGTTTTGCCTCTCCTGCCCCACCTGTCAAGCCAGTGGTAAGACAGGTGGGCATCCAAAGGCCCCCCTCATTCCACTTCCAGTGGTGGGGGTTCCCTTTGAAAGAGTGGGTGTGGACATAGTTGGTCCACTAGAACCTCCCACAGCCTCAGGAAATATGTACATCCTGGTAGTAGTGGATCATGCTACCAGGTATCCTGAAGCTATTCCCCTTAGGTCGACTACTGCCCCTGCAGTAGCCAAGGCCCTCATTGGTATCTTTACCAGAGTGGGTTTCCCTAAGGAGGTGGTGTCTGACAGAGGTGCCAACTTCATGTCAGCATACCTGAAACATATGTGGAATGAGTGTGGAGTGACTTATAAATTCACTACACCATACCATCCACAAACTAATGGCTTGGTTGAGAGATTCAACAAGACATTAAAAGGCATGATCATGGGGCTCCCAGAAAAACTCAAAAGGAGATGGGATGTCCTCTTGCCATGCCTGCTTTTCGCTTACAGAGAGGTGCCACAGAAGGGAGTAGGATTCTCACCCTTTGAACTTCTGTTTGGTCATCCTGTAAGGGGACCACTTGCCCTTGTTAAAGAAGGCTGGGAGAGACCTCTCCATGAGCCTAAACAGGACATAGTGGACTATGTACTTGGCCTTCGCTCTAGAATGGCAGAGTACATGGAAAAGGCAACCAAAAACCTTGAGGCCAGCCAACAGCTCCAGAAGTTTTGGTATGACCAAAAGGCTGCACTGGTTGAGTTCCAACCAGGGCAGAAAGTCTGGGTTCTGGAGCCTGTGGCTCCCAGGGCACTCCAGGACAAATGGAGTGGCCCTTACCCAGTACTAGAAAGGAAGAGTCAGGTCACCTACCTGGTGGACCTGGGCACAAGCAGGAGCCCCAAGAGGGTGATCCATGTGAACCGCCTTAAGCTCTTCCATGACAGGGCTGATGTGAATCTGTTGATGGTAACAGATGAGGATCAGGAGGCAGAGAGTGAACCTCTCCCTGATCTTCTGTCATCAGACCCAAAAGATGGCACAGTAGATGGAGTGATCTACTCAGACACCCTCTCTGGCCAACAGCAAGCTGATTGTAGGAGAGTCCTACAACAGTTTCCTGAACTCTTCTCCTTAACCCCTGGTCAGACACACCTGTGTACCCATGATGTGGACACAGGAGACAGCATGCCTGTCAAGAACAAAATCTTTAGACAATCTGACCATGTTAAGGAAAGCATCAAGGTGGAAGTCCACAAGATGCTGGAATTGGGAGTAATTGAGCGCTCTGACAGCCCCTGGGCTAGCCCAGTGGTCTTAGTCCCCAAACCTCACACCAAAGATGGAAAGAAAGAGATGAGGTTTTGTGTGGACTACAGAGGGCTCAATTCTGTCACCAAGACAGATGCTCATCCAATTCCAAGAGCTGATGAGCTCATAGACAAATTAGGTGCTGCCAAATTCTTAAGTACCTTTGACTTGACAGCAGGGTACTGGCAAATAAAAATGGCACCTGGAGCAAAAGAGAAAACAGCATTCTCCACACCTGATGGGCATTATCAGTTTACTGTTATGCCCTTTGGTTTAAAGAATGCCCCTGCCACCTTCCAAAGGTTGGTGAATCAAGTCCTTGCTGGCTTGGAGTCCTTTAGCACAGCTTATCTTGATGATATTGCTGTCTTTAGCTCCACCTGGCAGGATCACCTGGTCCACCTGAAGAAGGTTTTGAAGGCTCTGCAATCTGCGGGCCTCTCTATCAAGGCATCCAAATGCCAGATAGGGCAGGGAACTGTGGTTTACTTGGGACACCTTGTAGGTGGAGGCCAAGTTCAGCCACTCCAACCCAAGATCCAGACTATTCTGGACTGGGTAGCTCCAAAAACCCAGACTCAAGTCAGGGCATTCCTTGGCTTGACTGGGTATTACAGGAGGTTTGTGAAGGGATATGGATCCATTGTGACAGCCCTCACTGAACTCACCTCCAAGAAAATGCCCAAGAAAGTGAACTGGACTGTGGAATGCCAACAGGCCTTTGACACCCTGAAACAAGCAATGTGCTCAGCACCAGTTCTAAAAGCTCCAGATTATTCTAAGCAGTTCATTGTGCAGACTGATGCCTCTGAACATGGGATAGGGGCAGTTTTGTCCCAAACAAATGATGATGGCCTTGACCAGCCTGTTGCTTTCATTAGCAGGAGGTTACTCCCCAGGGAGCAGCGTTGGAGTGCCATTGAGAGGGAGGCCTTTGCTGTGGTTTGGTCCCTGAAGAAGCTGAGACCATACCTCTTTGGGACTCACTTCCTAGTTCAAACTGACCACAGACCTCTCAAATGGCTGATGCAAATGAAAGGTGAAAATCCAAAACTGTTGAGGTGGTCCATCTCCCTACAGGGAATGGACTTTATAGTGGAACACAGACCTGGGACTGCCCATGCCAATGCAGATGGCCTTTCCAGGTTCTTCCACTTAGAAAATGAAGACTCTCTTGGGAAAGGTTAGTCTCATCCTCTTTCGTTTGGGGGGGGGTTGTGTAAGGAAATGCCTCCTTGGCATGGTTGCCCCCTGACTTTTTGCCTTTGCTGATGCTATGTTTACAATTGAAAGTGTGCTGAGGCCTGCTAACCAGGCCCCAGCACCAGTGTTCTTTCCCTAACCTGTACTTTTGTATCCACAATTGGCAGACCCTGGCATCCAGATAAGTCCCTTGTAACTGGTGCTTCTAGTACCAAGGGCCCTGATGCCAAGGAAGGTCTCTAAGGGCTGCAGCATGTCTTATGCCACCCTGGAGACCTCTCACTCAGCACAGACACACTGCTTGCCAGCTTGTGTGTGCTAGTGAGGACAAAACGAGTAAGTCGACATGGCACTCCCCTCAGGGTGCCATGCCAGCCTCTCACTGCCTATGCAGTATAGGTAAGACACCCCTCTAGCAGGCCTTACAGCCCTAAGGCAGGGTGCACTATACCATAGGTGAGGGTACCAGTGCATGAGCATGGTACCCCTACAGTGTCTAAACAAAACCTTAGACATTGTAAGTGCAGGGTAGCCATAAGAGTATATGGTCTGGGAGTCTGTCAAACACGAACTCCACAGCACCATAATGGCTACACTGAAAACTGGGAAGTTTGGTATCAAACTTCTCAGCACAATAAATGCACACTGATGCCAGTGTACATTTTATTGTAAAATACACCACAGAGGGCACCTTAGAGGTGCCCCCTGAAACTTAACCGACTATCTGTGTAGGCTGACTAGTTTTAGCAGCCTGCCACAAACCGAGACATGTTGCTGGCCCCATGGGGAGAGTGCCTTTGTCACTCTGAGGCCAGTAACAAAGCCTGCACTGGGTGGAGATGCTAACACCTCCCCCAGGCAGGAATTGTCACACCTGGCGGTGAGCCTCAAAGGCTCACCTCCTTTGTGCCAACCCAGCAGGACACTCCAGCTAGTGGAGTTGCCCGCCCCCTCCGGCCAGGCCCCACTTTTGGCGGCAAGGCCGGAGAAAATAATGAGAAAAACAAGGAGGAGTCACTGGCCAGTCAGGACAGCCCCTAAGGTGTCCTGAGCTGAAGTGACTCTAACTTTTAGAAATCCTCCATCTTGCAGATGGAGGATTCCCCCAATAGGGTTAGGATTGTGACCCCCTCCCCTTGGGAGGAGGCACAAAGAGGGTGTACCCACCCTCAGGGCTAGTAGCCATTGGCTACTAACCCCCCAGACCTAAACACGCCCTTAAATTTAGTATTTAAGGGCTACCCTGAACCCTAGAAAATTAGATTCCTGCAACTACAAGAAGAAGGACTGCCCAGCTGAAAACCCCTGCAGCGGAAGACCAGAAGACGACAACTGCCTTGGCTCCAGAAACTCACCGGCCTGTCTCCTGCCTTCCAAAGATCCTGCTCCAGCGACGCCTTCCAAAGGGACCAGCGACCTCGACATCCTCTGAGGACTGCCCCTGCTTCGAAAAGACAAGAAACTCCCGAGGACAGCGGACCTGCTCCAAGAAAAGCTGCAACTTTGTTTCCAGCAGCTTTAAAGAACCCTGCAAGCTCCCCGCAAGAAGCGTGAGACTTGCAACACTGCACCCGGCGACCCCGACTCGGCTGGTGGCGATCCAACACCTCAGGAGGGACCCCAGGACTACTCTGATACTGTGAGTACCAAAACCTGTCCCCCCTGAGCCCCCACAGCGCCGCCTGCAGAGGGAATCCCGAGGCTTCCCCTGACCGCGACTCTTTGAACCTAAAGTCCCGACGCCTGGGAGAGACCCTGCACCCGCAGCCCCCAGGACCTGAAGGACCGGACTTTCACTGGAGGAGTGACCCCCAGGAGTCCCTCTCCCTCGCCCAAGTGGAGGTTTCCCCGAGGAATCCCCCCCTTGCCTGCCTGCAGCGCTGAAGAGATCCCGAGATCTCTCATAGACTAACATTGCGAACCCGACGCCTGTTTCTACACTGCACCCGGCCGCCCCCGCGCTGCTGAGGGTGAAATTTCTGTGTGGACTTGTGTCCCCCCCGGTGCCCTACAAAACCCCCCTGGTCTGCCCTCCGAAGACGCGGGTACTTACCTGCAAGCAGACCGGAACCGGGGCACCCCCTTCTCTCCATTCTAGCCTATGTGTTTTGGGCACCACTTTGAACTCTGCACCTGACCGGCCCTGAGCTGCTGGTGTGGTGACTTTGGGGTTGCTCTGAACCCCCCAACGGTGGGCTACCTTGGACCAAGAACTAAGCCCTGTAAGTGTCTTACTTACCTGGTTAACCTAACAAATACTTACCTCCCCTAGGAACTGTGAAAATTGCACTGTGTCCACTTTTAAAACAGCTATTTGTGAATAACTTGAAAAGTATACATGCAATTTTGATGATTTGAAGTTCCTAAAGTACTTACCTGCAATACCTTTCGAATGAGATATTACATGTAGAATTTGAACCTGTGGTTCTTAAAATAAACTAAGAAAAGATATTTTTCTATATAAAAACCTATTGGCTGGATTTGTCTCTGAGTGTGTGTACCTCATTTATTGTCTACGTGTATGTACAACAAATGCTTAACACTACTCCTTGGATAAGCCTACTGCTCGACCACACTACCACAAAATAGAGCATTAGTATTATCTCTTTTTGCCGCTATCTTACCTCTAAGGGGAACCCTTGGACTCTGTGCATACTATTCCTTACTTTGAAATAGTGCATACAGAGCCAACTTCCTACATTGGTGGATCAGCGGTGGGGTACAAGACTTTGCATTTGCTGGACTACTCAGCCAATACCTGATCACACGACAAATTCCAAAATTGTCATTAGAAATTCATTTTTGCAATTTGAAATTTTTCTAAATTCTTAAAAGTCCTGCTAGGGCCTTGTGTGTTAAGTCCCTGTTTAGCATTTTCTTTTAGAGTTTAAAAGTTTGTTAAAAGTCTGAAATTAGATTCTAGAAACAGTTTTAGATTCTTTAAAAAGTCTTCCAACTCTTAGCAAAATAATGTCTGATACGGAGATGAATGTGGTGGAACTCGACACCACACCTTACCTCCATCTTAAGATGAGGGAGCTAAGGTCTCTCTGTAATATAAAGAAAATAACCATTGGCTCCAGACCTACCAAAATTCAGCTCCAGGAGCTGTTGGCAGAGTTTGAAAAAGCCAACCCCTCTGATGATGACATCACAGAGGAAGAAATTAGTGACTTGGAGGCCAATGTCCCTCCTCCAGTCCTAAATAGGGAGAACAGGACCCCTCAAGTCCTGTCTCCAACTGTGTTAGTCAGAAATAGTGAGTCCCTCACAGGAGGGTCCCACATTTCTGAAATCACTGAGGATGCTCTCAGTGAAGATGACCTCCTGTTAGCCAGGATGGCCAAAAGATTGGCTTTAGAGAGACAGCTCCTAGCCATAGAAAGGGAAAGACAAGAGATGGGCCTAGGACCCATCAATGGTGGCAGCAATATAAATAGGGTCAGAGATTCTCCTGACATGTTGAAAATCCCTAAAGGGATTGTAACTAAATATGAAGATGGTGATGACATCACCAAATGGTTCACAGCTTTTGAGAGGGCTTGTGTAACCAGAAAAGTGAACAGATCTCACTGGGGTGCTCTCCTTTGGGAAATGTTCACTGGAAAGTGTAGGGATAGACTCCTCACACTCTCTGGAAAAGATGCAGAATCTTATGACCTCATGAAGGGTACCCTGATTGAGGGCTTTGGATTCTCCACTGAGGAGTACAGGATTAGGTTCAGGGGGGCTCAAAAATCCTCGAGCCAGACCTGGGTTGACTTTGTTGACTACTCAGTGAAAACACTAGATGGTTGGATTCAAGGCAGTGGTGTAAGTAATTATGATGGGCTGTACAATTTATTTGTGAAAGAACACCTGTTAAGTAATTGTTTCAATGATAAACTGCATCAGCATCTGGTAGACCTAGGACCAATTTCTCCCCAAGAATTGGGAAAGAAGGCGGACCATTGGGTCAAGACAAGGGTGTCCAAGACTTCAACAGGGGGTGACCAAAAGAAAGGGGTCACAAAGACTCCCCAGGGGAAGGGTGATGAGACAACCAAAACTAAAAATAGTAAAGAGTCTTCTACAGGCCCCCAAAAACCTGCACAGGAGGGTGGGCCCAGAGCCTCTTCACAAAACAATGGGTACAAGGGTAAAAACTTTGATCCCAAAAAGGCCTGGTGTCATATCTGTAAACAGCATGGACACCAAACTGGAGACAAGGCCTGTCCCAAGAAAGGTTCCACTCCAAACTCCCATCCAGGTAACACTGGTATGGCTAGTCTCCAAGTGGGATCAACAGTGTGCCCAGAGCAAATCAGGGTCCACACTGAAGCTACTCTAGTTTCTGAGGGTGGGGTGGATTTAGCCACACTAGCTGTCTGGCCGCCTAACATGCAAAAATACAGACAGCAACTCTTAATTAATGGGACTAGAATAGAGGGCCTGAGGGATACAGGTGCCAGTGTCACCATGGTGACAGAGAAACTGGTTTCCCCTGGCCAATACCTGACTGGAAAAACTTACACAGTCACCAACGCTGACAATCAGAGAAAAGTACATCCCATGGCAATGGTTACTTTAGAATGGGGAGGGGTCAATGGCCTGAAACAGGTGGTGGTCTCCTCAAATATCCCAGTGGACTGTCTGCTTGGAAATGACCTGGAGTCCTCAGCATGGGCTGAGGTAGAACTAAAAACCCATGCAGCAATGCTGGGTATCCCTGAACTGGTGTGTGTGAAAACAAGAGCACAATGCAAGGCACAGGGTGAAAAAGTAGAGCTGGAGTCTGGAAAAATGACCCAGCCTACCAAGAGGAAAGGAAAGTCAGTTGGGAAACCAACTGCAACACAGCAAAAGAAAGGGAACCTCTCTTCTCAGGAAGAAGTTCTGCCCTCTGAGGGAACTGAGCCTTTGGAGCTTGAACCTTACCAGGTTGAGCTCTTAGGCCCAGGGGGACCCTCAAGGGAGGAGCTGTGTAAGGGACAAGAAACCTGTCCCTCTCTTGAAGGCCTTAGGCAGCAAGCTGCTGAAGAGTCCAAAGGCAAGAAAAATGGAACGCATAGGGTCTATTGGGAAGATGGACTCCTGTACACTGAGGCCAGAGACCCCAAACCTGGTGCCACTAGGAGAGTGGTAGTGCCTCAGCTGTTCAGAGAGTTCATCCTAACATTGGCCCATGACATTCCCCTTGCTGGACATTTGGGACAAACCAAGACGTGGGAGAGGTTAGTCAACCACTTCTACTGGCCCAATATGTCCAACATGGTTAAGGAGTTTTGCCTCTCCTGCCCCACCTGTCAAGCCAGTGGTAAGACAGGTGGGCATCCAAAGGCCCCCCTCATTCCACTTCCAGTGGTGGGGGTTCCCTTTGAAAGAGTGGGTGTGGACATAGTTGGTCCACTAGAACCTCCCACAGCCTCAGGAAATATGTACATCCTGGTAGTAGTGGATCATGCTACCAGGTATCCTGAAGCTATTCCCCTTAGGTCGACTACTGCCCCTGCAGTAGCCAAGGCCCTCATTGGTATCTTTACCAGAGTGGGTTTCCCTAAGGAGGTGGTGTCTGACAGAGGTGCCAACTTCATGTCAGCATACCTGAAACATATGTGGAATGAGTGTGGAGTGACTTATAAATTCACTACACCATACCATCCACAAACTAATGGCTTGGTTGAGAGATTCAACAAGACATTAAAAGGCATGATCATGGGGCTCCCAGAAAAACTCAAAAGGAGATGGGATGTCCTCTTGCCATGCCTGCTTTTCGCTTACAGAGAGGTGCCACAGAAGGGAGTAGGATTCTCACCCTTTGAACTTCTGTTTGGTCATCCTGTAAGGGGACCACTTGCCCTTGTTAAAGAAGGCTGGGAGAGACCTCTCCATGAGCCTAAACAGGACATAGTGGACTATGTACTTGGCCTTCGCTCTAGAATGGCAGAGTACATGGAAAAGGCAACCAAAAACCTTGAGGCCAGCCAACAGCTCCAGAAGTTTTGGTATGACCAAAAGGCTGCACTGGTTGAGTTCCAACCAGGGCAGAAAGTCTGGGTTCTGGAGCCTGTGGCTCCCAGGGCACTCCAGGACAAATGGAGTGGCCCTTACCCAGTACTAGAAAGGAAGAGTCAGGTCACCTACCTGGTGGACCTGGGCACAAGCAGGAGCCCCAAGAGGGTGATCCATGTGAACCGCCTTAAGCTCTTCCATGACAGGGCTGATGTGAATCTGTTGATGGTAACAGATGAGGATCAGGAGGCAGAGAGTGAACCTCTCCCTGATCTTCTGTCATCAGACCCAAAAGATGGCACAGTAGATGGAGTGATCTACTCAGACACCCTCTCTGGCCAACAGCAAGCTGATTGTAGGAGAGTCCTACAACAGTTTCCTGAACTCTTCTCCTTAACCCCTGGTCAGACACACCTGTGTACCCATGATGTGGACACAGGAGACAGCATGCCTGTCAAGAACAAAATCTTTAGACAATCTGACCATGTTAAGGAAAGCATCAAGGTGGAAGTCCACAAGATGCTGGAATTGGGAGTAATTGAGCGCTCTGACAGCCCCTGGGCTAGCCCAGTGGTCTTAGTCCCCAAACCTCACACCAAAGATGGAAAGAAAGAGATGAGGTTTTGTGTGGACTACAGAGGGCTCAATTCTGTCACCAAGACAGATGCTCATCCAATTCCAAGAGCTGATGAGCTCATAGACAAATTAGGTGCTGCCAAATTCTTAAGTACCTTTGACTTGACAGCAGGGTACTGGCAAATAAAAATGGCACCTGGAGCAAAAGAGAAAACAGCATTCTCCACACCTGATGGGCATTATCAGTTTACTGTTATGCCCTTTGGTTTAAAGAATGCCCCTGCCACCTTCCAAAGGTTGGTGAATCAAGTCCTTGCTGGCTTGGAGTCCTTTAGCACAGCTTATCTTGATGATATTGCTGTCTTTAGCTCCACCTGGCAGGATCACCTGGTCCACCTGAAGAAGGTTTTGAAGGCTCTGCAATCTGCGGGCCTCTCTATCAAGGCATCCAAATGCCAGATAGGGCAGGGAACTGTGGTTTACTTGGGACACCTTGTAGGTGGAGGCCAAGTTCAGCCACTCCAACCCAAGATCCAGACTATTCTGGACTGGGTAGCTCCAAAAACCCAGACTCAAGTCAGGGCATTCCTTGGCTTGACTGGGTATTACAGGAGGTTTGTGAAGGGATATGGATCCATTGTGACAGCCCTCACTGAACTCACCTCCAAGAAAATGCCCAAGAAAGTGAACTGGACTGTGGAATGCCAACAGGCCTTTGACACCCTGAAACAAGCAATGTGCTCAGCACCAGTTCTAAAAGCTCCAGATTATTCTAAGCAGTTCATTGTGCAGACTGATGCCTCTGAACATGGGATAGGGGCAGTTTTGTCCCAAACAAATGATGATGGCCTTGACCAGCCTGTTGCTTTCATTAGCAGGAGGTTACTCCCCAGGGAGCAGCGTTGGAGTGCCATTGAGAGGGAGGCCTTTGCTGTGGTTTGGTCCCTGAAGAAGCTGAGACCATACCTCTTTGGGACTCACTTCCTAGTTCAAACTGACCACAGACCTCTCAAATGGCTGATGCAAATGAAAGGTGAAAATCCAAAACTGTTGAGGTGGTCCATCTCCCTACAGGGAATGGACTTTATAGTGGAACACAGACCTGGGACTGCCCATGCCAATGCAGATGGCCTTTCCAGGTTCTTCCACTTAGAAAATGAAGACTCTCTTGGGAAAGGTTAGTCTCATCCTCTTTCGTTTGGGGGGGGGTTGTGTAAGGAAATGCCTCCTTGGCATGGTTGCCCCCTGACTTTTTGCCTTTGCTGATGCTATGTTTACAATTGAAAGTGTGCTGAGGCCTGCTAACCAGGCCCCAGCACCAGTGTTCTTTCCCTAACCTGTACTTTTGTATCCACAATTGGCAGACCCTGGCATCCAGATAAGTCCCTTGTAACTGGTGCTTCTAGTACCAAGGGCCCTGATGCCAAGGAAGGTCTCTAAGGGCTGCAGCATGTCTTATGCCACCCTGGAGACCTCTCACTCAGCACAGACACACTGCTTGCCAGCTTGTGTGTGCTAGTGAGGACAAAACGAGTAAGTCGACATGGCACTCCCCTCAGGGTGCCATGCCAGCCTCTCACTGCCTATGCAGTATAGGTAAGACACCCCTCTAGCAGGCCTTACAGCCCTAAGGCAGGGTGCACTATACCATAGGTGAGGGTACCAGTGCATGAGCATGGTACCCCTACAGTGTCTAAACAAAACCTTAGACATTGTAAGTGCAGGGTAGCCATAAGAGTATATGGTCTGGGAGTCTGTCAAACACGAACTCCACAGCACCATAATGGCTACACTGAAAACTGGGAAGTTTGGTATCAAACTTCTCAGCACAATAAATGCACACTGATGCCAGTGTACATTTTATTGTAAAATACACCACAGAGGGCACCTTAGAGGTGCCCCCTGAAACTTAACCGACTATCTGTGTAGGCTGACTAGTTTTAGCAGCCTGCCACAAACCGAGACATGTTGCTGGCCCCATGGGGAGAGTGCCTTTGTCACTCTGAGGCCAGTAACAAAGCCTGCACTGGGTGGAGATGCTAACACCTCCCCCAGGCAGGAATTGTCACACCTGGCGGTGAGCCTCAAAGGCTCACCTCCTTTGTGCCAACCCAGCAGGACACTCCAGCTAGTGGAGTTGCCCGCCCCCTCCGGCCAGGCCCCACTTTTGGCGGCAAGGCCGGAGAAAATAATGAGAAAAACAAGGAGGAGTCACTGGCCAGTCAGGACAGCCCCTAAGGTGTCCTGAGCTGAAGTGACTCTAACTTTTAGAAATCCTCCATCTTGCAGATGGAGGATTCCCCCAATAGGGTTAGGATTGTGACCCCCTCCCCTTGGGAGGAGGCACAAAGAGGGTGTACCCACCCTCAGGGCTAGTAGCCATTGGCTACTAACCCCCCAGACCTAAACACGCCCTTAAATTTAGTATTTAAGGGCTACCCTGAACCCTAGAAAATTAGATTCCTGCAACTACAAGAAGAAGGACTGCCCAGCTGAAAACCCCTGCAGCGGAAGACCAGAAGACGACAACTGCCTTGGCTCCAGAAACTCACCGGCCTGTCTCCTGCCTTCCAAAGATCCTGCTCCAGCGACGCCTTCCAAAGGGACCAGCGACCTCGACATCCTCTGAGGACTGCCCCTGCTTCGAAAAGACAAGAAACTCCCGAGGACAGCGGACCTGCTCCAAGAAAAGCTGCAACTTTGTTTCCAGCAGCTTTAAAGAACCCTGCAAGCTCCCCGCAAGAAGCGTGAGACTTGCAACACTGCACCCGGCGACCCCGACTCGGCTGGTGGCGATCCAACACCTCAGGAGGGACCCCAGGACTACTCTGATACTGTGAGTACCAAAACCTGTCCCCCCTGAGCCCCCACAGCGCCGCCTGCAGAGGGAATCCCGAGGCTTCCCCTGACCGCGACTCTTTGAACCTAAAGTCCCGACGCCTGGGAGAGACCCTGCACCCGCAGCCCCCAGGACCTGAAGGACCGGACTTTCACTGGAGGAGTGACCCCCAGGAGTCCCTCTCCCTCGCCCAAGTGGAGGTTTCCCCGAGGAATCCCCCCCTTGCCTGCCTGCAGCGCTGAAGAGATCCCGAGATCTCTCATAGACTAACATTGCGAACCCGACGCCTGTTTCTACACTGCACCCGGCCGCCCCCGCGCTGCTGAGGGTGAAATTTCTGTGTGGACTTGTGTCCCCCCCGGTGCCCTACAAAACCCCCCTGGTCTGCCCTCCGAAGACGCGGGTACTTACCTGCAAGCAGACCGGAACCGGGGCACCCCCTTCTCTCCATTCTAGCCTATGTGTTTTGGGCACCACTTTGAACTCTGCACCTGACCGGCCCTGAGCTGCTGGTGTGGTGACTTTGGGGTTGCTCTGAACCCCCCAACGGTGGGCTACCTTGGACCAAGAACTAAGCCCTGTAAGTGTCTTACTTACCTGGTTAACCTAACAAATACTTACCTCCCCTAGGAACTGTGAAAATTGCACTGTGTCCACTTTTAAAACAGCTATTTGTGAATAACTTGAAAAGTATACATGCAATTTTGATGATTTGAAGTTCCTAAAGTACTTACCTGCAATACCTTTCGAATGAGATATTACATGTAGAATTTGAACCTGTGGTTCTTAAAATAAACTAAGAAAAGATATTTTTCTATATAAAAACCTATTGGCTGGATTTGTCTCTGAGTGTGTGTACCTCATTTATTGTCTACGTGTATGTACAACAAATGCTTAACACTACTCCTTGGATAAGCCTACTGCTCGACCACACTACCACAAAATAGAGCATTAGTATTATCTCTTTTTGCCGCTATCTTACCTCTAAGGGGAACCCTTGGACTCTGTGCATACTATTCCTTACTTTGAAATAGTGCATACAGAGCCAACTTCCTACATTGGTGGATCAGCGGTGGGGTACAAGACTTTGCATTTGCTGGACTACTCAGCC